>NC_086453.1:11077043-11722284 GCF_028390025.1 Pseudophryne corroboree | reverse complement strand
CCGTTAATTTATGCGGAATGTAGACCAGATAGCATTAGCTGCGGAGGCCAAGCCCGGGGGTGCATTGCATTCTGATGCTCGGTAAATCTGACAGTGTTGCAGTCCCATAAGACACCAATTAGGACTGCAGCTGCTTTCAGAAATGATGGGATCCCACCAGATATTGAGATATCTCCTGTGATACCTGATGCGTGCAATGTAATATTTGTATGTGTCCCCCCAAAATGTGTGTTTTTGATTGCTATGTCGCAAATGAATGATGAATGAATGATAAATAGGCCCCAGTGTTTTGTTTTGTTTTTGGGGGTGGATATGCCAATTCAGTACTTTGACTTTAATTATGCTGAAAGTGATGATCAAAAACTTTTTATCTTTTTTTATTTTGAATGGGAGACGCTGTAACTATAGCGATGTGACTAATAAAACTGCCAAACTTCCTTCATCTTCATCCCCTACCCCCCCCCCCCCCCCCATGCCACCTGCCACTTTGGGCCTCAGTCAGGGCCGGTTCTAGCCCTTGTGGCGCCCCGGGCAAAAAAATAGGGGCGTGGTCAGTTACGCCCCCATTTGTGCCCCCTGTAGAGTAGCGCCGCTGAAAGAAAAAATAAATGAATACTTACAATCCCCACTCCTGATTCCCGACCGCTGCAGACCTCCGCCGGCGCCGCTCCTCTCCTCGGATCTATGGGAGAGTTGTCATGACGTCTCTCCCATAGCCCAGCATAGATAGATACTAGAGGTCAATTATGACCCCTAGCGTCTGTGCCAGTCCCACAATGCTGTGCGGTGCGCGATGACATCATCGCGCACCGCACAGCAAAGGTCCTCTCCACGAAGGGAAACTAGCCGGGATCTTGCCATGGTGCGGCGCCCCGGGCAAAAGTCCTGCTTGCCCGTGGCAAGATCCGCTACTGGCCTCAGTGCCCTTATAGAGGGTCTTCTGTCTGGAGCCAGCCTCAGGAATCAGAGCCCTGACACTTCCGGGCCCATCTCTTCGTGTTTCGGAGGCCTCCCGCTGTGACTTGCGAGGAGTCTAGGATGATCAGTGTGGATAAGAGATACGTTCGCTGACCTTGAATGTACCTGAGCATATATTGTGTCTCTGGAAATAACGTCTTCAATGTCACGACATTCAGCCCTCCTCCACCAGCCGCTAAGTAATTACTCTTCAGGGTTCTCCTGCTTCCCCGAATGTTGTCACTGATAGCAAAATCTTCTAAGACAGATGGGTCAGTCCCGTCAGGCTCAATAACCTGTCAGCTTGATCTGGATAACAGCAGAATCCCAGCCGCCGGGGACCCAGAAAACTGTGTTGGTAGAAGTTGCGCTGTCAGATTACAGGCCGCGGCCTCTTAATTACAAAGTCCCTTGTTGTCTTATCCTGACCGAAAACTGGATCCACCTGTACCGGAGGCTCCTGTCCTTTCTGTGTATGTGTGACAGTGCTTCCACACAACCTTTGTACAGCCCATGGTGGTCATTCCGAGTTGATCGCTAGCTGCATTCGTTCGCTGCACAGCGATGAGGCAAAAAAAGGCACTTCTGCGTATGCGGCACAATGCGCACGCGCGACGTACTATTACAACGAACGATGTAGTTTCACACAGGGTCTAGCGAAGCTTTACAGTCGCACTGCTGGCCGCAGAGTGATTGACATGAAGTGGGCGTTTCTGGGTGTCAACTGAGCGTTTTCAGGGAGTGTTCGAAAAAACGTAGGCGTGCCAGGAAAAACGCAGGCGTGGCTGGGCGAACGCAGGGCGTGTTTGTGACGTCAAAACAGGAACTTAACATTCTGAAGTCATCGCAAGCGCTGAGTAGGTTTTAAACGACTCTAAAACTGCACAAAAAAACTTTGCCGCCGCTCTGCGATCCTTTCATTCGCACTTCTGCTAAGCTAAAATACACTCCCAGTGGGAGGCGGCATAGCGTTTGCACGGCTGCTAAAAACAGCTAGCGAGCGAACAACTCGGAATGACCCCCAATGTCTGCTCTGCGTGGCGGTGGCATCGCGGCCCTGTGACCACAGAGGTCGGAGGTCACTGCTTAAGTCAACGGCATTAAAGTTAGTCATATCCTGTTCTTATAAAATACGAAATGGTAACACACAGGGGCCTATACTGAGTCGCACACAGCTCCGTAAGTGGCCGCATTCTGAGTAGTTAGCTGACAGTATGCCTATAATGTAGCTATAGGCACGCCATCACTGGCTTTGGCACATGCTGGGCGCATGAGATTTGTCTGGAAAGGGCGTCCCCTTGGAACATGCGTGACTCAGAATAGGACACAACTCTGGCTACACGGCCGGGTTATTGCCCATGACTATCCCGAGAGACGGTTCTTTTCCCGGCATCTTCCCATTGCACATACTGTATGGGATCTGAGACTGACGCAGTGGAGATATTGGACACAGTGGACCATACATGGCTCCTGAGTTTGTACAGAGAAGCGGTGCAGAATTAGATGCGCAGTAGCAGAAATGTAAGGGCGCTTTCCCGAGCGCTGAATGTGGGGTCTCAGTCCTTGCGCATACGGCCGTACACATGTACACCAAGGGAAGTGCTTTGTAGCAGCGCTAGCATAAAGTCACAGGCTCTTCTGCGGCAAAAGACGATGATGCATAGAGAAACGGGCGAGGTTCAGTCCACTCAGAGTCGCCCGGACGCATGTGGAGCTACGTGCGACACAGAATCCTAATTCTCTTCTCACAGATATACAGGCAGCGTTCATATGATTGGAGCACACTTTAGGGGGATCCTGAGTCAGGTTACACCATGTGTGCTAGAAACCAGTAACATACTATGCACTGCAATGTCCATAGGCAGCCACAGAGGGGGGGTTTCCAGTTGCCCGGAATCCCCTTTTCCACAGCCTGGCCAGCGGCAACTACATGCAGTATAAAGGGTACAATACGGCTGTTGAACATGCCCGGTGACAGAAGATTTTCCTACCAAGTCTGTGGTATGCGTGCCTGTGGATCAGTTATCGCACCAGAGAAAGAATGTGGTAAGTGGCTTTCCGTGATCATTGGGCCTGCGTGTGTCCGACGTACTGTATTACAGACATTGCACTGTGTTTGACGCAGGCTATAGCTTGTCACACGCTAATTATACATCCCTGATGGGCTGTTGACAATCGCTCTAAAATCAGACATTTGGAAGCCCCCCCTCCAGAAATCCTGCGTTTGCCCCCGATGTCACTATCCCTTTGTGTCCACAAGAAACTAAACTACTAGTGACAGTAAAAGGGGACGCGGAGGTGAGGCTGCTCCGGTCTGATGCATCCGTAATGCCGCCTAATACATTAAAGGTAACACATTATCAGATACATTCATCTCCAGAGTTGCAGCATAATTCCACGCAAATTGAATTTCTCAGGGGAACAGGCGGCCTGGTAGCGCTGTGACGTTCCAGCAGTGCAGTGCTTCAGTTCCACTCTTGCTTCATCATCCCATGGAATACGGCCCTGCATTTATACATTCTCAGCTCACGGGATACACCGTCTGTGAATGGAGATGGGGAAAGTTCATTCCGCTCTGTTGCGAAGTACGTGCAGAAAGCGATGGGGAATTCCACGCAGAACGCCGGAGGCCGAATTCCACCTGAGAGAAATCGCAGGAAAGAGGAAAATAGTCCGGAACAGGTTGCAATTTTATGCTAGTCTCTAAATTAATCCTACAAAATAGAAAAAAGAGCAAATAAACATTGTCTGAAACCACTTCCAGGATACTTAAATGGGGATTAGACGCTGGATTTTCTGTATTATGGAAATCAGCCGCCTTTGTAAATAAACGGAAAAAGTCAATTTATTGTGTTCAAATAAACATCAGCCCGAATCCTCGGAGCCTCGCCGGCTGATGTGCTATAGTACTATACCCTGGTAGGTAGTTACTGTACCATCAGATATTCTGCTACCTCTCCGTAACCTTCCTCTGTGGATGTTAGATCAGCAGTTCCTCCGGGGAATTCAGCGCCAGTCCACACATGAAGCGGCTGGATGTAAGGAATGAATTGCAGCTATAACCCATGGAAAATTGCCGTGAGTTTGTCAGAATTTATCCACCAACGTCTGCGCTGTCCGTCACTTTGTGTTTAGTAAGTTTTGCCCAGTGGAGCAGACTCAGCAGATCTGTAACATGTGCAGTCGGGCGAGCAATTCGGCGGTAACCATCGTCCTCACATCTGAGGATGAATTAATTCTATTGTATATTGTTCTGTTAGTGCCCCGTCCCATGTGCAGCATAATAAGCACACCCTGAATCTTGGGGCTATGGGGGTCATTCCGAGTTGATCGCTCGCTAGCTGTTTTTAGCAGCCGTGCAAACGCTATGCCGCCTCCCACTGGGAGTGTGTTTTAGCTTAGCAAAAGTGCGAACGAATGGATCGCAGAGCGGCTACAAAAAATTTTTGTGCAGTTTTAGAGTAGCTCAAAACCTACTCAGCGCTTGCGATCACTTCAGACTGTTCAGTTCCTGATTTGACGTCACAAACACGCCCTGCGTTCGGCCAGCCACACCTGCGTTTTTCCTGGCACGCCTGCGTTTTCTCCACACACTCCCAGAAAACGGTCAGTTGACACCCAGAAACACCCACTTCCTGTCAATCACTCTGCGGCCAGCAGTGCGACTGAAAAGCTTCGCTAGAACTTGTGTGAAACTACATCGGCCGTTGTGAAAGTATGCCGCGCGAGCGCATTGCGCCACATACGCATGCGCAGAAGTGCCGTTCTTTTTGCATCATTGTTTCAGCTACCGATCAACTCGGAATGACCACCTATATGTCTAGATGAAGACTGAAAAGAAAGTCAGCAGCTGCCGCTCCCCCCCCCCCCCCCCCAGGAATACAGCAGGAGGAGTGGCTTCTGCAGATAATCTCCCAAGTACCTTGAAGTACCTATAATCTTATATAATAAAAGGTATATTCTGCTCCTCACCTCTAAGGGGGAATTCAAGTGTTTTGCACACGGGCGGCCACTAGCTGGCGTCCGACGGAGCAATTCAAGTGTTGCTCCATTCGGCCACGCAAAGCCGTCGGCACTGACATTACTGTTATGTTGTTTCGTCATGATGACGAGCTGGTAACTTGCGATTTAAATATCTCTCATACAGTAAATTTACGGACAGCCCCCCCCCCCCCCCCCCCTCCCCCAGCAGAGTATGGGGAATCGTTGCAGTGTGATTTCATTGTTGCTTGAGTGTGTGTTGCAAATAAAACACGGCCACAAGTGAATGTAAATGTCTGTGATGTGTTACTGAGTGAACCAGGCGCAGAAAACTACTGTTGCCGCCCGGGACACATCCCAAGATACAGTATCAGCGGCTTTGCATATGGTTACAATTGCAGCGTTCTTAGTGAACACAATTTGCACCTGGGGCTCAATTGCAGCCAACTCATTATTGATTTTTTTTCCTGTGCAGGGGATATGTATTGTTATTATAACATGCAAGAGGATAATAGTAGGCAGCGTGGAATAAAAAGGCAATTAAAAAAAAAATGGCTATTGGACGGTTTGTCATTTATACACTTATTTTATCACAAAGGTTTAAAATAAAAAGTATCAACTGAGGCTCATAAGCATTAGGGACAGGTATAGTTCAGTAACGTGCGGTCAGGGTAGGCAGTGGTGGCTGAGCTTCACCTGTCATACTCCAGTATACTCCAGAGTTTTGACTATAAAAATGATAAGAATAATACAAAGATATTAAATTATAACATATAAATGTCATCTTTGTATTATTTAGATCATCTTTGCATTATTCTAATCATTTCTATAGTCAAAACTCACTACCAAATCATACATGTGTGTCTGTAAATCTGGCTCTGATACTAGCCAGTGCCTCCCCAGCCATTCACCTCACAGCACCTCTCTGGTATAGTGTAAGGGACAGGCTTTGTTAATGTAAGGGACAGGTATACAGTAGTAAGAATAAGGGGCATATATAGTTGCCGTAATGGAAAGGTATTGTTGGCGTAAGGGACAGGTATTGTTAGTGATGCGTACTGTAAGGGACAGGTATTGTTGATGTAATGGACAGGTATTGTTGGCGTAATGGACAGGTATTGTTGGCGTAACGGACAGGTATTGTTGGCGACGCATACTGTAAACGAAAGGTATTGTTGGGGACCGGGGTAAGGGACAGGTATCGTTAGGCACATATAGTATATTTGATCACAACATTCCCGCCTTCCTTAAATTAATTTGTAGATCAGGCAAGATGAGCCCAAAGTCTGTGGCATAATTAACACTCCCTGAAGATTTCCAACCAATCACTGGGCAGCATTAGCAATCGTCACATGCTCATCATTTCTTAGAAGGAGGTTTTAGTTGCTGTTTTGTACTAAACTTAAGGATGGGGAAGCAGGATGGCAGCATTTGCATTAGGGAAGGCGTGATATCAATATTTAGAAAGGAGTATTTAGGAGACTGATGCACTTAGTTTTGCAGAGCAGGGCAAGTCAAGAGTCTTAGAATAAATTCAATGGGATGGAGCGGGCACATTTTTTGGTGCACTTTTACTCTGCTAAAGGACTGAGCTTTGTGTCAGTGTGGAGGAGGACAAGTCTTCTCTGACTGCGGCATGCTGGTGCAAGGGTCCACCGGAACACTCAGCTCCCCAATAGTATAACAGTAAAAACCAATGCATTAATATGTTTTTATTATATACATATATCCATAGGAAATTCTCTCATTGTTTTCCCTAAGTAGTCCTTAGGGGCCTGTTTAACAAATGATATTTACAGGATACTGCATGAAAACACCTGTTCCTGGGGGATACCTGCAAATATTATTTATCACCCGCATGTGTAACAGAAGGAACAGCAGCAGATACTTTCAATATACATCAGTTTAGACCCCAAATCCCTTCATCAGACCGGCTGTTGGACTTGCTTAACCTCTTACAGAGACGACTGGCTAATGTGCTATTGATACTTGCTGTAACCTGTAGCAACCAAATTAAAATCATCTTTAATTAGTCTTGTTTATTTCATCTTATATTGAATACTTGTTATGCATTAGTATTGAGGTAGTAATATTTTTGTTAAGGCACTTTGTGACAGTCTAAAAGCCACATGTGTAGCTGTTCAGGTAGCAATCTGACTGAAGCTGGCCCTGTAGGCAGTGCTGGGTTATCAGCAAGGCGGCCGGGGCAGCTGCCCATGCGGCTCACACACACAAAGACACTCCCACACATAGCTATAGCATCATTGTGGGGGTTTATAATTATATGGCATTATATGTACTGGGAACACTGTGTGACATAATGTGTACTGGAGGCACTGTGTGCCATAATGTGTGCTGGAGTACTGTGTGCCATAATGTGTGCTGGGGTACTGTGTGCCATAATGTGTGCTGGGGCACTGTGTGGCATAATTTGTACTGGGGCACTGTGTGGCATAGTATGAACTGGGAGCACTGTGTGACATAATGTGTACTGGGGGCACTGTGTGGCATAATGTGTACTTAGTAACTGTGTGGCATAATATGAACTGGGGACACTGTGTGGCATAATGTGTGCTGGGGCACTGTGTGGTATAATATGTACTTGGGCACTGTGAGGCATACTTTGAACTGGGGGCACTGTGTGGCATAATCTGTACTGGAGGCACTGTGTGGTATAATATGTACTGGGAGCACTGTGTGGCATAATGTGAACTGGGGGCATTGTGTGGCATAATATGAACTGGGGCACTGTGTGGCATAATGTGTACTGGGGAACTGTGTGGCATAATGTGGACTGGGGGCACAATGTGGCATAATGTGTACTGGGAGCACTGTGTGGCATAATGTGAACTGCGGCATTGTGATGCATAATATGAACTGGGGCAATGTGTGGCATAATGTGTACTGTTGAACTGTGTGGCATAATGTGAACTGGGGAACTGTGTGGCATAATGTGAACTGGGGCACTGTGTAGCATAATGTGTACTGGGAGCACTGTGTGGCATAATTTGTACTGGGAGCACTATGTGGCATAATGTGAACTGGGGGCATTGTGTGGCATAATATGAACTGGGGTACCTGTGTGGCATAATGTGAACTGGGGGAAATGTGTGGCATAATGTAAACTGGGGCACTGTGTGGCATAATGAGTACTGGGGTATTGTGTGGCATAATGTAAACTGGGGCACTGGATGACATAATGTGAACTGGGGCACTGTGTGGCATGATGTAAACTGGGGGCACTGCATGGCATAATGTGAACTGGGTACAATAGTGTATGTTCAGCACATTTGTGGTACTGGGTGTATTTATACATTATAGTTTTTAATAATATCACCAGTATATTCTTTTGCCAAATTCATTGTTAGGGACCCCTTCATGGTATAGTCGCTCCGAGTCCCCCACAAATCCTTAATCCAGCCATGCCTGTAGCGATCATGTGATTTGTCTCTCTGACATAATAATGCAATTAAACACCTCAAAGCGGAACCACGTCTGTGCATAATTTTCCATGATTTTATTTGTTTAAATCAGCTCCTATAATTGTCAGTAAGCAGGACGACAGAACTGGTCCGCGGCATTGTGTTCCCGTTCCACATGCGTCTGTGTAATGAGGAGAAAAGCAGATTTTCACTCAGGTTAAATGTGGCTAAATCTGTATAAATGTGATGACACGGAAGCTGTACGTGCTTTTATGTTGCATTAGTATACAACGCATCCGAGGTCGGTAGCTGCTGCTTCTACGACAGATGTAAAATACTATCCAGGTCAGTGGTGCGTCATTTCCCAAAAGGCTTTTAATCTTTTGCAAATTAAATAACTGATTTTACAGAGTGGCTGGTGCAGTAAAGTCTTCCAGCGGCATTAAATCCTTGTAAATTAAAAAAAAAAAAAAAAAAATGAGGCAGAATAATAATAATAATAATAATAAAAAACCTAAAAAAAATACCCCTAAAAGTAACAACGTGATCTTCGTGTCAGGTTTTCATAAGCACGGCGAGCAGAACAAATCCTCGCGCAGAGATCATTAGCAGTCGCAGAAAACGCTCTTCTCGCCATCAACAAGGATCAGGCCCCCAAACATTTATTTCCATAAGGTAATAACTTCTCCGCACGCGTTTATAAAGTAGAATTTGTTACGGGAGATGAGCCGTAAAGAATCGCAGAGGCAAACAAACTATAAATAAATTTGTAATTTTAACATGTATTACCATGTAATTGAGAAAGGTTCATATATAATCACGGTCCTGTGCGCTCCCCCAGCCGCCTGTGAGCGGGGTCGTTGCTGGGGATATCTGGCGGAGTAGGTGCTCTTGCCGGTTTCGCAGATGCAGCAGGAGGTGTAAGTGTTTGGGAGGAGGGAATCGTGACCTGAAATCCAACGGATGTGCCGCCAATCTCTCAGTAATTCTACAAATGGTGCTGGGAAGCTGGGCTCCAGTAATATTAGAGAACTGAGTTAATTTTAGGAAAAATCACCGGGACTTGCCCTGGCACAATTGCAGCACACCCTCTGATTACTGATTAAGCAATCGGAAGTTTACAATTAGCTTAATTAGTCAGTAATGGCTCACAGTCCGAAGGGGTGTCTTCTCCGCCAGCGTCGAGATCCGGACTCCTGCAGCAGCGGTGAGTGAGCGCGCGTGTTACCCCCCTTGTGTTTGAGCCCCTGTGTGTGTTTGTGACCTCCTGGAGGCAGCAACTGGGAGAACTACATCTCCCAGCAGCCACCTCCACTCCCAGCAGCCCCCGAGCCTCTCAGCAGACCCCTCCCCAGTGTAAAGATGGAGGGGAGACCACCAGGAGCTGCTGAGACTACCGGAGGGGTAAGTATCTATTTTTTTTTACTTGCGCCGCAACCATTTTTTTTTTATTGGATACTGTGGGTATCCGGAGCGCACAAACCTGCGGTAATCCAAAATTGGGCGCATGGCTTTTTCCCTCGCTAAACCTCACGCCCAATTAAATTCCACCCATAGTATCAAAATAAAGCTGTCCACCGTTTGTGGGCTACAGATGGAGCCATCTTTATCTTGGCCTTTAATAGGGTTTATTGAGCCAGGGCCGTCGGATTTAATCCCCTGCTGTAATGACTTAATCCCCTGCTGTATTGTTCTCTCTGTTTGTATTGCAGCTGAGAACAATAGATGAAGGGTTTATGCTAATAAGCCATGGTGTGACTAGGTGCAGCAGAGAAGCCAAGATAACTGTGGCTCCACCTGTACATGCAGAAGCAGCCAGTGTTTACCCCACATGCAAAAAAATTAATGTATTTGCCCCCCCTCGCAGTGCAGCGTGGTTTGCCCACGTGCAAAGTTGCTTTTTGTTGCTTTGCTCCCTACGCAGAATCATCCCCTTAGTCGCAGATAAACACGCTGCATATTTCCGTTCTCAGGGGAATATATAGATACGAAGGCTACAACAGCCCAACAAGCCTTCCGCCAGGCGCTGCACAAATCTTCCATCCGGCGTAAGGAACACTTGGAGCCTGAGGCATGACCTTGAGCTTGATAGCCATCCTCATTTGCCTGGCTGAATTATAACTTAGAAGCATCCGCTAGAGGTACCTGGCAGCGCGGAAGGCCACCGCGTTTATAGAATCATACTTATTGCTGGAACAAATCTTCGCATCTGCGCGGGGAGAACTGGTAAATCATCTAAAAATAAAAACAAGCAGGAAAACCCATCCTATAACCATTCTATCCTTGCTGAGCGTCTCCTGTTTCATATATATATATATATATATATAAATATATTTATATATATTTATATATATATATTCTACCTCCAATAACTCACTCATGTCACTATATACAGCACTCAGGCAATATCAATTAGTCGATGCAACATTCAGTCTTCATCGATACGTCAGTAAATGCTGTCATCGTATATCATGTTAGTAACACGGCTAGGATCCCCGCGGACACTACGGGGTTAACGTGAGGTTGTAGCTGGCGTGTTTACAAAGGCATTACTGAACGGAAGAAACGCCCATTTAATGAAGAGTCGGTCGGTAATGGCTTTTTGATTATCCCACTGTGTATTAAGTTAAGATATTCCATTGATTCAAAGCCATTTCATTTGTTTCTCTCTCCTGCTGACCTTTCACTTCCTATTAAAGTTCTTGTCCCGGAGGGATCTGTGCCTTCATTATCACTCCTCGGATGGGGGAGCCTCCGCTCGGCTACGGATAAAGCCGGAGCATTTCGGCAGGATGGTGTTACGTTATGCTGTGGTCTGTGTCAAGGCGTGCTGTACATTTTGGATAATGTCCTTACCGTGTTATTACGCACTTTGCGGTAAGATCCAGTAGCAGTAACCTGGGTGCCAATCCCCACCGATCCCTACAGTGTCTTCAAATTCCAACTTGTGTCATCCGTCAAAATCCACCTGTATCCAATACATGATCTAGTAGCGCATTCTTGCATTGTGTTCTGGGAGAAAGGTGGCACTGCCCAGGGTGCGGGGGATGGGAGCACCAGCGTTTGGGTTGCAGTGCCTGGAATTGCCCCCTTGTCATGACTTCTATCCATCATGTTTGAGGACGCGGTTATGTTGCTCTGCAAGGGTCCTAATTGTGTTGTCCAAAGGAGTTCACTACTATGCATCAGTGTAATATGTTGTGGCTCTCGGATCAGGGAGGGGACCATTAATCATTGAGCTATTATTACGCTTTATTACAAAGCGTATTGAGGTACAGGTTGAGTCTCCCGTATCCGAAATGCTGTGGACCAGAAGTATTTTGTATTTTTCTTGTATTTTGGAACATTGCAGACCATAATGAGATATCTTTGGGATGGGACCCGCGTCTAAACATGAAATGCATTTATGTTTCATATACACCTGATACACACGGCTTGAAGGCCATTTTTTTTACAATATTTTCATTATTAAAGCATCAAGAAAATACAATAAGTTCATTGGAGTGTGAATAAAATAGTATACAAAGAAATGCATCAGAGTCCATGACAACATCAAATAATCAAAAGTAAAACAATGACAAGTGCACTGTGCAGAAAGATACATAGTGTGGTGAGAGCCTGGAACTAAGCCGAATAATAATTATTCCTTTAGAAGAGATTGGGGGTTCTCAAAGGAGAGTGCGAGTCTCATACCACAAAGTTCTGCGGAAACACAGAAAGATAGCCTCTTTAGTGGAAAATAGGAAGAACCTCTATGAGACTCTCCCATGTAGGAACTCTTTCTGGAGAGATGCCTCCAGCCAATCCATGTGGAAACTAAAGAAGAGTTCCTCCTTAAACATTTCAAGGGTTGGTGGAGAACTCTGTATCCATAAATGCAGGATGGTTTTATCAACAGCCGAAGATATTGCCATCAGCGATGTCTTAACATCCCTAAGAACCCAAGTACTTGAGGGTAGAAGACCAAATAGAGCCCATTCTGGAGTGAGCAGGACATAATTTACTAAGTAGTTAGTATCAAAACGCCAGACCCCCAACCAGAATGTCTAGCAAAAGGACAAGTCCATAAACAATGAAAGCATTCAACCAAGGATGGTCTACTTAAGAACAAATAAAATAATCCAAAATACCCATTAGGAAACCTCTGTAGGGAGAGATATATGAGCTGTGGAATATGCTGAGATGCGTTTCTGGGAATGTATTAATGGAGTACACCAACATAGCCACAAGGTCACTTGCAGATAATGAGGAGAAATGTTCTTACCATTGGGACATGCCTGTTTGTAGAGAGGAGGGTTCCACAGATGTTCTGAGAAGTTTGTAGTAAGAGGAGATAGCTCTCCTCAGTAAAGGAGGCTTCAATGATAAAGTGTCCAGAAGGTTGCCCCAATCCCTTATCAAGATGAATTTAGAAATGTTGTTCACGTAGTATTGGTCATGAAGAAAAGAGAATCCAAAAGCATAAAACACAGCTTCAGAATAAGACAGTGGCTTATGTGATTGAGGATCAATCAGTTGACCCTTTATACAATATTATACACTTTATTTATACACTTATACAATATTTGTAATTATTTTGTGCAATAAACAAAGTTTGTGTACACTGAACCATCAAAGAGCAAAGGTGTCACTATCTCAGTCGCTCTTAAAATTTTTGGGATATTGGAGGCTCAATGTGTAACTCCTCCAGTAGGGGGCGCCGCTCAGGTACCAGGTATTTGGAAGTTGGTTGGGGGGAAGAAAGTGAAGGTGTTACTGACGATAATGAAACATGAAATTGCCTTGAGCTTTAGCCACATAACCATAACATTCCACGTTAGTCATAAACATTCTTCAGCTGTGTCCTTCCTCTGACACATGCCTTTGTATTATATCCGAACATGCTTTAATGACGGAGGTCCGCCATTGACAGCAAGACCAGCAGAACACTCAGGCTACATGAGTACACTGAGACTATATAATGTCGGCAATCTGTAACTGTGTCAGCGCTGGAAACATTTCTTCTAAAGCAAGTCGTCGGAAGTCATCATCCAGCAATTCTGTACGGAAAGATTAGTGGGGCAACGGCGTAAGTGATTTGGGGTTAATGCAAATTATATTGTCAAATGTTGTGTATAGTACACCGTGCACCAGTTCTGGCACACACCCCTGCCAGCAAGGATAGTACATTCTATGTTAGGCGGTGACCCCATGGCCCTCATTCCGAGTTGATCGCTCGCAAGGCGAATTTAGCAGAGTTGCTCACGCTAAGCCTACGCCTACTGGGAGTGTATCTTAGCTTCTTAAAATTGCGACCGATGTATTCGCAAAATTGCGATTACAAACTACTTAGCAGTTTCAGAGTAGCTTCAGACTTACTCGGCATCTGCGATCAGTTCAGTGCTTGTCGTTCCTGGTTTGACGTCATAAACACACCCAGCGTTCGCCCAGACACTCCCCCGTTTCTCCAGCCACTCCTGCGTTTTTTCCGGAAACGGTAGCGTTTTTATCCACACGCCCCTAAAACGCAGTGTTTCCGCCCAGTAACACCCATTTCCTGTCAATCACACTACGATCGCCGAAGCGAAGAAAAAGCCGTGAGTAAAAATACTATCTTCATTGTAAAATTACTTGGCGCAGTCGCAGTGCGAATATTGCGCATGCGTACTAAGCGGAATTTCACTGCGATGCGATGAAATTTACCGAGCGAACAACTCGGAATGAGGGCCCATGTCCGGTTGATAGGGAATAGTTTCTACTCACCACGGTGACTTGTAATTGGCCAGCTCGGGCGCCATTACATCCCACCTAATATATTGTTGCTCAATTCCGCTGTGATATACTCTTTACTGAAAACCCCAGCATGGATGTTATACCTGTAGAGGCATTTTACTCAACTATTCATTATTTTGAAGACAATAACATGTTGCGGCCACTAGAGGCAGTGTGTCTCAATGTGTTCTCTGATTTGGGACCAGGCAAGCAACACGGCAGCTCCCAATTCTGTCAGCAAATGCAAATCATTATTTTTGGATATTGAGCGCAGTAGACTTTTCTTGTAAATGTTTTACTACAGTACGTCGCTTCTTACTGTGTGTATGTGTCATTTCAGCCACATTAACACCCTAAGCATCGCAAATGCTCATTATTTATTGTGCAGGGTGGCGAGAACCCGGGCGATAGTAAACGGTAATAAACGCACTACTGGCAAATTACGTTTCCTTGGGGAGAAATAAAGATCTCTCTGACTTACAGGGATTTTCTTGCAACCGTAGGAAAAAAAAAAGGACAAAAAACAAAACAAAACTGCAACCCACAAATCTCCTGTGTGACATTTATACGAGCGGTTTTCTTGCATTACTCTTCTTGTGAATTTATGAAGTCGTCACGGTCCCACAATGGCGGCCACCTCTGGGGCTCGGATAAACAGTGCCATAATAGGCAGCGTTCAGATGAGCGAATCTGCTCCACGTACTCAGCAGTTTAACCCCGAGCTGCTGAGTCAGAGAGACTGTAACGAGGGCCAGAATAAGCTGAGCGTACTGCTTGTGCTGACACGCACAATCTCCCCACCGCCGTCGCTGCTGCCTTTCCTTAGCTCAGCTTCATTTCAGCAGCGACGGCTGGAATAACAGATACTTGTATGTATAGGCTTCTGCATGTCACATTTCCATCGATTCTCCTTTATTCAGGGTCAACAAAGTCTAATTGCGCCTTTGAGAGCAGCGCTGTTTTTATATGGAGGCAAAAGGGGCAAGTGCTCTGCTCCCTCCAGGAAAGTCCTATATATATCATTATTGATCTTGGGCAGAGGTTCTCAAACTCGGTCCTCGGGACCCCACACAGTGCATGTTTTGCAGGTAACCCAGCAGGTGCACAGGTGTATTAATTACTCACTGACACATTTTAAAAGGTCCACAGGTGGAGATAATTATTTCACTTGCGATTCTGTGAGGAGACCTGCAAAACATGCACTGTGTGGACCCCCGAGGACCGAGTTTGAGAACCTCTGATCTTGGGGATACTTGGGAGCCCTCACTTTCTCCATATAAGGCAAAATAAAATACTATATATTTTTTGTCATTATAATTGCTATCCAGTCTTTTATTGCTGGTTAGATACACTCGAGAAGAGTGTATCCAACCATGGGGGTCATTCCGAGTTGTTCGCTCATTGCCGATTTTCGCTATGCTGCGATTTGTTGCTAACTGCGCATGCGCATGGTACGCAGCGCGCATGCGCTTAGTTATTTAACGAAAAACTTAGTAGATTTACACAAGCTCGAACAAGGTTTTTTCAACGCTCGAGTGATCGTAGTGTGATTGACAGGAAGTGGGTGTTTCTGGGCGGCAACTCAGCGTTTTCACGGCGTTTGCGAAAAAACGCAGGCGTGCCAGTGAGAAACGCAGGAGTGGCTGGAGAAACGGGGGAGTGGCTGGCCGAACGCAGGGCGTGTTTGTGACGTCAAACCAGGAACTAAATGTACCGAGGTGATCGCAATCTAGGAGTAGGTCTGGAGCTACTCAGAAACTGCAGGAATTATTTAGTAGCAGGTTTGCTAATTTTTCGTTCGCTATTCTGCTAAGCTAAGATACACTCCCAGAGGGCGGCGGCTTAGCGTGTGCAATGCTGCTAAAAGCAGCTAGCGAGCGAACAACTCGGAATGAGGGCCCATAGGCGTGGTTTCCAAACTTTTTGGAATCATGGAGCCCTAGAGTATCAGGATCTTGTCCTGGCCAAAAGTTTCTTATTGAGAAATTTAGAATAAAATCTTAAATTAAATAAGTTGTGTCGCTGTGTTATCCTTAGGGTCAGTTACGTGGTGGGGAACAAGATTTGCTTCTGTTTGTACGCATATATTATATCTGACACCACCCACCAGCGCTGGTTTTGCCTATTACATTGACCGAAAATAATTTAAACTGGTCCCGGAACACCAACCCGTGGCACCCCTGCATGTGCCCACGAAGCACCCGGTTTAGGAACCGCAGCGTTATGGAATGTTACACGGCTAGATTCCTGAAGATCAGGTAATGTTATTGTTCATACATCCCAACATTTATCCGTGCAAATCAGGGCAAAATAAAACGGGATCCAGTTAGGATCTCGACGATCGAAATACCGTGAGCGTTGCTACATCTGTATTAATAGAAATTGCTGGGACACGGACTCTAATAAGATCAGGAAGAATTAAAGTGATTGTATATGGGATCACTTTACTTCAGCTGGCGGGCTACTGCGCATAAGCAATGGGAATTCTCCTGATCTCAGCGGCAGGCCTGTCGCATTGATGGTAACGGACTAGCGCCATCAGAAGGATGCAAGATCGGGAAAGCTCAGATCTTGTTAAATACCATCCCTACAGAAAACTACGGGCGGTGGCGCACCCAGGGGGGGTTTCCGAGCACCCAGAAAACCCCCTCCACTAAAAAAAAATATTATTTTTTTTTAGCTGCATGAGTATTATTAATGACTGTCTAGTGTCCTCTGCAGCCTGCTGTCTTCCTGGTGGCACTTGTATGTGCAATAAAAGTTTACTTTATTTTAATTATAGTACATATATATCCATGTGCATACATATAAATTATATACACATGTATATGCATACATACATATAAACACACACACACACACAATATATATATATATATATTAGAGATGAGCGGGTTCGGTTCCTCGGAATCCGAACCCGCCCGAACTTCATGTTTTTTTTCACGGGTCCGAGCGACTCGGATCTTCCCGCCTTGCTCGGTTAACCCGAGCGCGCCCGAACGTCATCATGACGCTGTCGGATTCTCGCGAGGCTCGGATTCTATCGCGAGACTCGGATTCTATATAAGGAGCCGCGCGTCGCCGCCATTTTCACTCGTGCATTGAGATTGATAGGGAGAGGACGTGTCTGGCGTCCTCTCCATTAGAATAGAGATAGATTAGATAGAGAGAGAGAGATTGTGCAGAGTCGCAGACAGAGTTAGTTTACCACAGTCAGTGACCAGTGCAGTTGCTAGTTAACTTTTATTTAATATAATATATCCGTTCACTTCTCTCTGCTATATCCGTTCTCTGCCTGAAAAAAAAAACGATACACAGCACAGTCAGTCACACAGTGTGACTCAGTCTGTGTGCACTCAGCTCAGCCCAGTGTGCTGCACAGTCATCAATGTATAAATTAAAAGCTTATGATTAATTGTGGGGGAGACTGGGGAGCACTGCAGGTTGTTAGCAGGAGCCAGGAGTACAATTATATTAATTAACAGTGCACACTTTTGCTGCAGGAGTGGTGACCAGTGCCTGACCACCAGTATAGTATTGTTGTATACTACTAATATCTCTTTAAATATCAACCAGTCTATATTAGCAGCAGACACAGTACAGTGCGGTAGTTCACGGCTGTGGCTACCTCTGTGTCGGCACACGGCAGGCAGTCCGTCCGACCAGAATTGTATTATTTATTATTATATACCTACCACCTAACCGTGGTTTTTTTTTCATTCTTTATACCGTCATAGTGTCATCCTAATTGTTACGAGTATACTACTATCTCTTTATCAACCAGTGTACAGTGCGGTAGTTCACGGCTGTGGCTACCTCTGTGTCGGCACACGGCAGGCAGTCCGTCCGACCAGAATTGTATTATTTATTATTATATACCTACCACCTAACCGTGGTTTTTTTTTTCATTCTTTATACCGTCATAGTGTCATCCTAATTGTTACGAGTATACTACTATCTCTTTATCAACCAGTGTACAGTGCGGTAGTTCACGGCTGTGGCTACCTCTGTGTCGGCACACGGCAGGCAGTCCGTCCGACCAGAATTGTATTATTTATTATTATATACCTACCACCTAACCGTGGTTTTTTTTTTCATTCTTTATACCGTCATAGTGTCATCCTAATTGTTACGAGTATACTACTATCTCTTTATCAACCAGTGTACAGTGCGGTAGTTCACGGCTGTGGCTACCTCTGTGTCGGCACACGGCAGGCAGTCCGTCCGACCAGAATTGTATTATTTATTATTATATACCTACCACCTAACCGTGGTTTTTTTTTCATTCTTTATACCGTCATAGTGTCATCCTAATTGTTACGAGTATACTACTATCTCTTTATCAACCAGTGTACAGTGCGGTAGTTCACGGCTGTGGCTACCTCTGTGTCGGCACACGGCAGGCAGTCCGTCCGACCAGAATTGTATTATTTATTATTATATACCTACCACCTAACCGTGGTTTTTTTTTTATTCTTTATACCGTCATAGTGTCATCCTAATTGTTACGAGTATACTACTATCTCTTTATCAACCAGTGTACAGTGCGGTAGTTCACGGCTGTGGCTACCTCTGTGTCGGCACACGGCAGGCAGTCCGTCCGACCAGAATTGTATTATTTATTATTATATACCTACCACCTAACCGTGGTTTTTTTTTTCATTCTTTATACCGTCATAGTGTCATCCTAATTGTTACGAGTATACTACTATCTCTTTATCAACCAGTGTACAGTGCGGTAGTTCACGGCTGTGGCTACCTCTGTGTCGGCACACGGCAGGCAGTCCGTCCGACCAGAATTGTATTATTTATTATTATATACCTACCACCTAACCGTGGTTTTTTTTTTCATTCTTTATACCGTCATAGTGTCATCCTAATTGTTACGAGTATACTACTATCTCTTTATCAACCAGTGTACAGTGCGGTAGTTCACGGCTGTGGCTACCTCTGTGTCGGCACACGGCAGGCAGTCCGTCCGACCAGAATTGTATTATTTATTATTATATACCTACCACCTAACCGTGGTTTTTTTTTTCATTCTTTATACCGTCATAGTGTCATCCTAATTGTTACGAGTATACTACTATCTCTTTATCAACCAGTGTACAGTGCGGTAGTTCACGGCTGTGGCTACCTCTGTGTCGGCACACGGCAGGCAGTCCGTCCGACCAGAATTGTATTATTTATTATTATATACCTACCACCTAACCGTGGTTTTTTTTTTCATTCTTTATACCGTCATAGTGTCATCCTAATTGTTACGAGTATACTACTATCTCTTTATCAACCAGTGTACAGTGCGGTAGTTCACGGCTGTGGCTACCTCTGTGTCGGCACACGGCAGGCAGTCCGTCCGACCAGAATTGTATTATTTATTATTATATACCTACCACCTAACCGTGGTTTTTTTTTTCATTCTTTATACCGTCATAGTGTCATCCTAATTGTTACGAGTATACTACTATCTCTTTATCAACCAGTGTACAGTGCGGTAGTTCACGGCTGTGGCTACCTCTGTGTCGGCACACGGCAGGCAGTCCGTCCGACCAGAATTGTATTATTTATTATTATATACCTACCACCTAACCGTGGTTTTTTTTTTCATTCTTTATACCGTCATAGTGTCATCCTAATTGTTACGAGTATACTACTATCTCTTTATCAACCAGTGTACAGTGCGGTAGTTCACGGCTGTGGCTACCTCTGTGTCGGCAGTCAGCAGGCAGTCCGTCCATCCATAATTGTATTATTATTATAATATATACCACCTAACCGTGGTTTTTTTTTCATTCTTTATACCGTCGTCATAGTGTCATACTAGTTGTTACGAGTATACTACTATCTCTTTATCAACCAGTGTACAGTGCGGTAGTTCACGGCTGTGGCTACCTCTGTGTCGGCAGTCGGCAGGCAGTCCGTCCATCCATAATTGTATTATTATTATAATATATACCACCTAACCGTGGTTTTTTTTTCATTCTTTATACCGTCGTCATAGTGTCATACTAGTTGTTACGAGTATACTACTATCTCTTTATCAACCAGTGTACAGTGCGGTAGTTCACGGCTGTGGCTACCTCTGTGTCGGCAGTCGGCAGGCAGTCCGTCCATCCATAATTGTATTATTATTATAATATATACCACCTAACCGTGGTTTTTTTTCCATTCTTTATACCGTCGTCATAGTGTCATACTAGTTGTTACGAGTATACTACTATCTCTTTATCAACCAGTGTACAGTGCGGTAGTTCACGGCTGTGGCTACCTCTGTGTCGGCAGTCGGCAGGCAGTCCGTCCATCCATAATTGTATTATTATTATAATATATACCACCTAACCGTGGTTTTTTTTCCATTCTTTATACCGTCGTCATAGTGTCATACTAGTTGTTACGAGTATACTACTATCTCTTTATCAACCAGTGTACAGTGCGGTAGTTCACGGCTGTGGCTACCTCTGTGTCGGCAGTCGGCAGGCAGTCCGTCCATCCATAATTGTATTATTATTATAATATATACCACCTAACCGTGGTTTTTTTATACCACCTAACCGTGGCAGTCCGTCCATAATTGTATACTAGTATCCAATCCATCCATCTCCATTGTTTACCTGAGGTGCCTTTTAGTTCTGCCTATAAAATATGGAGAACAAAAAAGTTGAGGTTCCAAAATTAGGGAAAGATCAAGATCCACTTCCACCTCGTGCTGAAGCTGCTGCCACTAGTCATGGCCGAGACGATGAAATGCCAGCAACGTCGTCTGCCAAGGCCGATGCCCAATGTCATAGTACAGAGCATGTCAAATCCAAAACACCAAATATCAGAAAAAAAAGGACTCCAAAACCTAAAATAAAATTGTCGGAGGAGAAGCGTAAACTTGCCAATATGCCATTTACCACACGGAGTGGCAAGGAACGGCTGAGGCCCTGGCCTATGTTCATGGCTAGTGGTTCAGCTTCACATGAGGATGGAAGCACTCAGCCTCTCGCTAGAAAACTGAAAAGACTCAAGCTGGCAAAAGCACCGCAAAGAACTGTGCGTTCTTTGAAATCCCAAATCCACAAGGAGAGTCCAATTGTGTCGTTTGCGATGCCTGACCTTCCCAACACTGGACGTGAAGAGCATGCGCCTTCCACTATTTGCATGCCCCCTGCAAGTGCTGGAAGGAGCACCCGCAGTCCAGTTCCTGATAGTCAGATTGAAGATGTCAGTGTTGAAGTACACCAGGATGAGGAGGATATGGGTGTTGCTGGCGCTGGGGAGGAAATTGACCAGGAGGATTCTGATGGTGAGGTGGTTTGTTTAAGTCAGGCACCCGGGGAGACACCTGTTGTCCGTGGGAGGAATATGGCCGTTGACATGCCAGGTGAAAATACCAAAAAAATCAGCTCTTCGGTGTGGAGGTATTTCACCAGAAATGCGGACAACAGGTGTCAAGCCGTGTGTTCCCTTTGTCAAGCTGTAATAAGTAGGGGTAAGGACGTTAACCACCTCGGAACATCCTCCCTTATACGTCACCTGCAGCGCATTCATAATAAGTCAGTGACAAGTTCAAAAACTTTGGGTGACAGCGGAAGCAGTCCACTGACCAGTAAATCCCTTCCTCTTGTAACCAAGCTCACGCAAACCACCCCACCAACTCCCTCAGTGTCAATTTCCTCCTTCCCCAGGAATGCCAATAGTCCTGCAGGCCATGTCACTGGCAAGTCTGACGAGTCCTTTCCTGCCTGGGATTCCTCCGATGCATCCTTGCGTGTAACGCCTACTGCTGCTGGCGCTGCTGTTGTTGCCGCTGGGAGTCGATGGTCATCCCAGAGGGGAAGTCGTAAGCCCACTTGTACTACTTCCAGTAAGCAATTGACTGTTCAACAGTCCTTTGCGAGGAAGATGAAATATCACAGCAGTCATCCTACTGCAAAGCGGATAACTGAGTCCTTGACAACTATGTTGGTGTTAGACGTGCGTCCGGTATCCGCCGTTAGTTCACAGGGAACTAGACAATTTATTGAGGCAGTGTGCCCCCGTTACCAAATACCATCTAGGTTCCACTTCTCTAGGCAGGCGATACCGAGAATGTACACGGACGTCAGAAAAAGACTCACCAGTGTCCTAAAAAATGCAGTTGTACCCAATGTCCACTTAACCACGGACATGTGGACAAGTGGAGCAGGGCAGGGTCAGGACTATATGACTGTGACAGCCCACTGGGTAGATGTATGGACTCCCGCCGCAAGAACAGCAGCGGCGGCACCAGTAGCAGCATCTCGCAAACGCCAACTCTTTCCTAGGCAGGCTACGCTTTGTATCACCGCTTTCCAGAATACGCACACAGCTGAAAACCTCTTACGGCAACTGAGGAAGATCATCGCGGAATGGCTTACCCCAATTGGACTCTCCTGTGGATTTGTGGCATCGGACAACGCCAGCAATATTGTGTGTGCATTAAATATGGGCAAATTCCAGCACGTCCCATGTTTTGCACATACCTTGAATTTGGTGGTGCAGAATTTTTTAAAAAACGACAGGGGCGTGCAAGAGATGCTGTCGGTGGCCAGAAAAATTGCGGGACACTTTCGGCGTACAGGCACCACGTACAGAAGACTGGAGCACCACCAAAAACTACTGAACCTGCCCTGCCATCATCTGAAGCAAGAAGTGGTAACGAGGTGGAATTCAACCCTCTATATGCTTCAGAGGTTGGAGGAGCAGCAAAAGGCCATTCAAGCCTATACAATTGAGCACGATATAGGAGATGGAATGCACCTGTCTCAAGTGCAGTGGAGAATGATTTCAACGTTGTGCAAGGTTCTGATGCCCTTTGAACTTGCCACACGTGAAGTCAGTTCAGACACTGCCAGCCTGAGTCAGGTCATTCCCCTCATCAGGCTTTTGCAGAAGAAGCTGGAGGCATTGAAGAAGGAGCTAACACGGAGCGATTCCGCTAGGCATGTGGGACTTGTGGATGCAGCCCTTAATTCGCTTAACAAGGATTCACGGGTGGTCAATCTGTTGAAATCAGAGCACTACATTTTGGCCACCGTGCTCGATCCTAGATTTAAAGCCTACCTTGGATCTCTCTTTCCGGCAGACACAGGTCTGCTGGGGTTGAAAGACCTGCTGGTGACAAAATTGTCAAGTCAAGCGGAACGCGACCTGTCAACATCTCCTCCTTCACATTCTCCCGCAACTGGGGGTGCGAGGAAAAGGCTCAGAATTCCGAGCCCACCCGCTGGCGGTGATGCAGGGCAGTCTGGAGCGACTGCTGATGCTGACATCTGGTCCGGACTGAAGGACCTGACAACGATTACGGACATGTCGTCTACTGTCACTGCATATGATTCTCTCAACATTGATAGAATGGTGGAGGATTATATGAGTGACCGCATCCAAGTAGGCACGTCACACAGTCCGTACTTATACTGGCAGGAAAAAGAGGCAATTTGGAGGCCCTTGCACAAACTGGCTTTATTCTACCTAAGTTGCCCTCCCACAAGTGTGTACTCCGAAAGAGTGTTTAGTGCCGCCGCTCACCTTGTCAGCAATCGGCGTACGAGGTTACATCCAGAAAATGTGGAGAAGATGATGTTCATTAAAATGAATTATAATCAATTCCTCCGCGGAGACATTGACCAGCAGCAATTGCCTCCACAAAGTACACAGGGAGCTGAGATGGTGGATTCCAGTGGGGACGAATTGATAATCTGTGAGGAGGGGGATGTACACGGTGATATATCGGAGGGTGAAGATGAGGTGGACATCTTGCCTCTGTAGAGCCAGTTTGTGCAAGGAGAGATTAATTGCTTCTTTTTTGGGGGGGGGTCCAAACCAACCCGTCATATCAGTCACAGTCGTGTGGCAGACCCTGTCACTGAAATGATGGGTTGGTTAAAGTGTGCATGTCCTGTTTTGTTTATACAACATAAGGGTGGGTGGGAGGGCCCAAGGATAATTCCATCTTGCACCTCTTTTTTCTTTTCTTTTTCTTTGCATCATGTGCTGATTGGGGAGGGTTTTTTGGAAGGGACATCCTGCGTGACACTGCAGTGCCACTCCTAGATGGGCCCGGTGTTTGTGTCGGCCACTAGGGTCGCTAATCTTACTCACACAGTCAGCTACCTCATTGCGCCTCTTTTTTTCTTTGCGTCATGTGCTGTTTGGGGAGGGTTTTTTGGAAGGGACATCCTGCGTGACACTGCAGTGCCACTCCTAGATGGGCCCGGTGTTTGTGTCGGCCACTAGGGTCGCTAATCTTACTCACACAGTCAGCTACCTCATTGCGCCTCTTTTTTTCTTTGCGTCATGTGCTGTTTGGGGAGGGTTTTTTGGAAGGGACATCCTGCGTGACACTGCAGTGCCACTCCTAGATGTGCCCGGTGTTTGTGTCGGCCACTAGGGTCGCTAATCTTACTCACACAGTCAGCTACCTCATTGCGCCTCTTTTTTTCTTTGCGTCATGTGCTGTTTGGGGAGGGTTTTTTGGAAGGGCCATCCTGCGTGACACTGCAGTGCCACTCCTAGATGGGCCCGGTGTTTGTGTCGGCCACTAGGGTCGCTTATCTTACTCACACAGCGACCTCGGTGCAAATTTTAGGACTAAAAATAATATTGTGAGGTGTGATGTGTTCAGAATAGGCTGAAAATGAGTGTAAATTATGTTTTTTGAGGTTAATAATACTTTGGGATCAAAATTACCCCCAAATTCTATGATTTAAGCTGTTTTTTAGGGTTTTTTGAAAAAAACACCCGAATCCAAAACACACCCGAATCCGACAAAAAAAATTCGGTGAGGTTTTGCCAAAACGCGGTCGAACCCAAAACACGGCCGCGGAACCGAACCCAAAACCAAAACACAAAACCCGAAAAATTTCCGGCGCTCATCTCTAATATATATATATATATATATATACATGTGTATCTATATATGTGTACTGTATGTGTGTGTACATATATATATATATATATATATATGTATGCATGTTTAATATGCTATGTATATGTGTATATGCATGTGTGTGTGTTAGAGATGAGCGGGTTCGGTTCCTCGGAATCCGAACCCGCCCGAACTTCAGCTTTTTTTACACGGATCCGAGCGACTCGGATCTTCCCGCCTTGCTCGGTTAACCCGAGCGCGCCCGAACGTCATCATGACGCTGTCGGATTCTCGCGAGGCTCAGATTCTATCGCGAGACTCGGATTCTATATAAGGAGCCGCGCGTCGCCGCCATTTTACACGTGCATTGAGATTGATAGTGAGAGGACGTGGCTGGCGTCCTCTCCGTTTAGAGAAGAAATAGATACTTAGGAGAGTGAGAGTGAGACAGTGACACTTCATTTACTGGAGCTTAGGAGGAGTACTCAGACAGAGAGTGCAGAATTTTGCTGATAGTATTAGTTAGTTATACTAGTGACAGAGTGAGACAGTGACACTTCATTTACTGGAGCTTAGGAGGAGTACTCAGACAGAGAGTGCAGAATTTTGCTGATAGTATTAGTTAGTTATACTAGTGACTAGAGATGAGCGGGTTCGGTTCCTCGGAATCCGAACCCGCCCGAACTTCATGTTTTTTTTCACGGGTCCGAGCGACTCGGATCTTCCCGCCTTGCTCGGTTAACCCGAGCGCGCCCGAACGTCATCATGACGCTGTCGGATTCTCGCGAGACTCGGATTCTATATAAGGAGCCGCGCGTCGCCGCCATTTTCACACGTGCATTGAGATTGATAGGGAGAGGACGTGGCTGGCGTCCTCTCCATTTAGATTAGAAGAGAGAGAGTGAGATTGATTTGAGACAGAGACACTTGATTTACTGGAGCTTAGGAGTACTGTAGAGAGTGCAGAGTTTAGTAGTGACTGACCACAGTGACCACCAGACAGTGCAGTTTTATTTAATATAATCCGTTCTCTGCCTGAAAAAAACGATACACAGTGACTCAGTCACATACCATATCTGTGTGCACTGCTCAGCCCAGTGTGCTGCATCATCTATGTATATATCTGACTGTGCTCACACAGCTTATAATTGTGGGGGAGACTGGGGAGCAGTGCCAGTTATAGGTTATAGCAGGAGCCAGGAGTACATATTATTAAAATTAAACAGTGCACACTTTTGCTGCAGGAGTGCCACTGCCAGTGTGACTGACCAGTGACCTGACCACACTGACCACCAGTATAGTTAGTAGTATACTATATTGTGATTGCCTGAAAAAGTTAAACACTCGTCGTGTGACTTGTGTGGTGTTTTTTTTTTTATTCTATAAAAAACTCATTCTGCTGACAGACAGTGTCCAGCAGGTCCGTCATTATATAATATATACCTGTCCGGCTGCAGTAGTGATATATATATATTTTTTATATCATTATTTATCATCCAGTCGCAGCAGACACAGTACGGTAGTTCACGGCTGTAGCTACCTCTGTGTCGGCACTCGGCAGTCCATCCATAATTGTATACCACCTACCCGTGTTTTTTTTTTCTTTCTTCTTTATACATACATACTACATCTCTTTATCAACCAGTCTATATTAGCAGCAGACACAGTACAGTAGTCCACGGCTGTAGCTACCTCTGTGTCGGCACTCGGCAGTCCATCCATAATTGTATACCACCTACCCGTGTTTTTTTTTTCTTTCTTCTTTATACATACATACTACATCTCTTTATCAACCAGTCTATATTAGCAGCAGACACAGTACAGTACGGTAGTCCACGGCTGTAGCTACCTCTGTGTCGGCACTCGGCAGTCCGTCCATAATTGTATACCACCTACCCGTGGTTTTTTTTTCTTTCTTCTTTATACATACATACTACATCTCTTTATCAACCAGTCTATATTAGCAGCAGACACAGTACAGTAGTCCACGGCTGTAGCTACCTCTGTGTCGGCACTCGGCAGTCCATCCATAATTGTATACCACCTACCCGTGGTTTTTTTTTCTTTCTTCTTTATACATACATACTACATCTCTTTATCAACCAGTCTATATTAGCAGCAGACACAGTACAGTACGGTAGTCCACGGCTGTAGCTACCTCTGTGTCGGCACTCGGCAGTCCGTCCATAATTGTATACCACCTACCCGTGGTTTTTTTTTCTTTCTTCTTTATACATACATACTACATCTCTTTATCAACCAGTCTATATTAGCAGCAGACACAGTACAGTAGTCCACGGCTGTAGCTACCTCTGTGTCGGCACTCGGCAGTCCATCCATAATTGTATACCACCTACCCGTGGTTTTTTTTTCTTTCTTCTTTATACATACATACTACATCTCTTTATCAACCAGTCTATATTAGCAGCAGCCACAGTACAGTACGGTAGTCCACGGCTGTAGCTACCTCTGTGTCGGCACTCGGCAGTCCGTCCATAATTGTATACCACCTACCCGTGGTTTTTTTTTCTTTCTTCTTTATACATACATACTACATCTCTTTATCAACCAGTCTATATTAGCAGCAGACACAGTACAGTAGTCCACGGCTGTAGCTACCTCTGTGTCGGCACTCGGCAGTCCATCCATAATTGTATACCACCTACCCGTGGTTTTTTTTTCTTTCTTCTTTATACATACATACTACATCTCTTTATCAACCAGTCTATATTAGCAGCAGACACAGTACAGTACGGTAGTCCACGGCTGTAGCTACCTCTGTGTCGGCACTCGGCAGTCCGTCCATAATTGTATACCACCTACCCGTGGTTTTTTTTTCTTTCTTCTTTATACATACTACATCTCATTATCATCCAGTCTATATTAGCAGCAGACACAGTACAGTACGGTAGTCCACGGCTGTAGCTACCTCTGTGTCGGCACTCGGCAGTCCATCCATAATTGTATACCACCTACCCGTGGTTTTTTTTTTTCTTTCTTCTTTATACATACTACATCTCATTATCAACCAGTCTATATTAGCAGCAGACACAGTACGGTAGTCCACGGCTGTAGCTACCTCTGTGTCGGCACTCGGCAGTCCGTCCATAATTGTATACCACCTACCCATGGTTTTTTTTTCTTTCTTCTTTATACATACTACATCTCATTATCAACCAGTCTATATTAGCAGCAGACACAGTACGGTAGTCCACGGCTGTAGCTACCTCTGTGTCGGCACTTGGCAGTCCATCCATAATTGTATACCACCTACCCGTGGTTTTTTTTTCTTTCTTCTTTATACATACATACTACATCTCATTATCATCCAGTCTATATTAGCAGCAGACACAGTACAGTACAATAGTCCACGGCTGTAGCTACCTCTGTGTCGGCACTCGGCAGTCCATCCATAATTGTATACTAGTATCCATCCATCTCCATTGTTTACCTGAGGTGCCTTTTAGTTGTGCCTATTAAAATATGGAGAACAAAAATGTTGAGGTTCCAAAATTAGGGAAAGATCAAGATCCACTTCCACCTCGTGCTGAAGCTGCTGCCACTAGTCATGGCCGAGACGATGAAATGCCAGCAACGTCGTCTGCCAAGGCCGATGCCCAATGTCATAGTACAGAGCATGTCAAATCCAAAACACCAAATATCAGTAAAAAAAGGACTCCAAAACCTAAAATAAAATTGTCGGAGGAGAAGCGTAAACTTGCCAATATGCCATTTACCACACGGAGTGGCAAGGAACGGCTGAGGCCCTGGCCTATGTTCATGGCTAGTGGTTCAGCTTCACATGAGGATGGAAGCACTCAGCCTCTCGCTAGAAAACTGAAAAGACTCAAGCTGGCAAAAGCACCGCAAAGAACTGTGCGTTCTTCGAAATCCCAAATCCACAAGGAGAGTCCAATTGTGTCGGTTGCGATGCCTGACCTTCCCAACACTGGACGTGAAGAGCATGCGCCTTCCACCATTTGCACGCCCCCTGCAAGTGCTGGAAGGAGCACCCGCAGTCCAGTTCCTGATAGTCAGATTGAAGATGTCAGTGTTGAAGTACACCAGGATGAGGAGGATATGGGTGTTGCTGGCGCTGGGGAGGAAATTGACCAGGAGGATTCTGATGGTGAGGTGGTTTGTTTAAGTCAGGCACCCGGGGAGACACCTGTTGTCCGTGGGAGGAATATGGCCGTTGACATGCCTGGTGAAAATACCAAAAAAATCAGCTCTTCGGTGTGGAAGTATTTCACCAGAAATGCGGACAACATTTGTCAAGCCGTGTGTTCCCTTTGTCAAGCTGTAATAAGTAGGGGTAAGGACGTTAACCACCTCGGAACATCCTCCCTTATACGTCACCTGCAGCGCATTCATAATAAGTCAGTGACAAGTTCAAAAACTTTGGGCGACAGCGGAAGCAGTCCACTGACCAGTAAATCCCTTCCTCTTGTAACCAAGCTCACGCAAACCACCCCACCAACTCCCTCAGTGTCAATTTCCTCCTTCCCCAGGAATGCCAATAGTCCTGCAGGCCATGTCACTGGCAATTCTGACGAGTCCTCTCCTGCCTGGGATTCCTCCGATGCATCCTTGCGTGTAACGCCTACTGCTGCTGGCGCTGCTGTTGTTGCTGCTGGGAGTCGATGGTCATCCCAGAGGGGAAGTCGTAAGCCCACTTGTACTACTTCCAGTAAGCAATTGACTGTCCAACAGTCCTTTGCGAGGAAGATGAAATATCACAGCAGTCATCCTGCTGCAAAGCGGATAACTGAGGCCTTGACAACTATGTTGGTGTTAGACGTGCGTCCGGTATCCGCCGTTAGTTCACAGGGAACTAGACAATTTATTGAGGCAGTGTGCCCCCGTTACCAAATACCATCTAGGTTCCACTTCTCTAGGCAGGCGATACCGAGAATGTACACGGACATCAGAAAAAGACTCACCAGTGTCCTAAAAAATGCAGTTGTACCCAATGTCCACTTAACCACGGACATGTGGACAAGTGGAGCAGGGCAGGGTCAGGACTATATGACTGTGACAGCCCACTGGGTAGATGTATGGACTCCCGCCGCAAGAACAGCAGCGGCGGCACCAGTAGCAGCATCTCGCAAACGCCAACTCTTTCCTAGGCAGGCTACGCTTTGTATCACCGCTTTCCAGAATACGCACACAGCTAAAAACCTCTTACGGCAACTGAGGAAGATCATCGCAGAATGGCTTACCCCAATTGGACTCTCCTGTGGATTTGTGGCATCGGACAACGCCAGCAATAGTGTGTGTGCATTAAATATGGGCAAATTCCAGCACGTCCCATGTTTTGCACATACCTTGAATTTGGTGGTGCAGAATTTTTTAAAAAACGACAGGGGCGTGCAAGAGATGCTGTCGGTGGCCAGAAGAATTGCGGGACACTTTCGGCGTACAGGCACCACGTACAGAAGACTGGAGCACCACCAAAAACTACTGAACCTGCCCTGCCATCATCTGAAGCAAGAAGTGGTAACGAGGTGGAATTCAACCCTCTATATGCTTCAGAGGTTGGAGGAGCAGCAAAAGGCCATTCAAGCCTATACAATTGAGCACGATATAGGAGGTGGAATGCACCTGTCTCAAGTGCAGTGGAGAATGATTTCAACGTTGTGCAAGGTTCTGATGCCCTTTGAACTTGCCACACGTGAAGTCAGTTCAGACACTGCCAGCCTGAGTCAGGTCATTCCCCTCATCAGGCTTTTGCAGAAGAAGCTGGAGACATTGAAGGAGGAGCTAACACGGAGCGATTCCGCTAGGCATGTGGGACTTGTGGATGGAGCCCTTAATTCGCTTAACAAGGATTCACGGGTGGTCAATCTGTTGAAATCAGAGCACTACATTTTGGCCACCGTGCTCGATCCTAGATTTAAAACCTACCTTGGATCTCTCTTTCCGGCAGACACAAGTCTGCTGGGGTTGAAAGACCTGCTGGTGAGAAAATTGTCAAGTCAAGCGGAACGCGACCTGTCAACATCTCCTCCTTCACATTCTCCCGCAACTGGGGGTGCGAGGAAAAGGCTCAGAATTCCGAGCCCACCCGCTGGCGGTGATGCAGGGCAGTCTGGAGCGACTGCTGATGCTGACATCTGGTCCGGACTGAAGGACCTGACAACGATTACGGACATGTCGTCTACTGTCACTGCATATGATTCTCTCAACATTGAAAGAATGGTGGAGGATTATATGAGTGACCGCATCCAAGTAGGCACGTCACACAGTCCGTACTTATACTGGCAGGAAAAAGAGGCAATTTGGAGGCCCTTGCACAAACTGGCTTTATTCTACCTAAGTTGCCCTCCCACAAGTGTGTACTCCGAAAGAGTGTTTAGTGCCGCCGCTCACCTTGTCAGCAATCGGCGTACGAGGTTACATCCAGAAAATGTGGAGAAGATGATGTTCATTAAAATGAATTATAATCAATTCCTCCGCGGAGACATTGACCAGCAGCAATTGCCTCCACAAAGTACACAGGGAGCTGAGATGGTGGATTCCAGTGGGGACGAATTGATAATCTGTGAGGAGGGGGATGTACACGGTGATATATCGGAGGAAGATGATGAGGTGGACATCTTGCCTCTGTAGAGCCAGTTTGTGCAAGGAGAGATTAATTGCTTCTTTTTTTGGGGGGGGTCCAAACCAACCCGTCATATCAGTCACAGTCGTGTGGCAGACCCTGTCACTGAAATGATGGGTTGGTTAAAGTGTGCATGTCCTGTTTATACAACATAAGGGTGGGTGGGAGGGCCCAAGGACAATTCCATCTTGCACCTCTTTTTTCTTTTATTTTTCTTTGCGTCATGTGCTGTTTGGGGAGGGTTTTTTGGAAGGGCCATCCTGCGTGACACTGCAGTGCCACTCCTAGATGGGCCCGGTGTTTGTGTCGGCCACTAGGGTCGCTTATCTTACTCACACAGTCAGCTACCTCATTGCGCCTCTTTTTTTCTTTGCGTCATGTGCTGTTTGGGGAGGGTTTTTTGGAAGGGCCATCCTGCGTGACACTGCAGTGCCACTCCTAGATGGGCCCGGTGTTTGTGTCGGCCACTAGGGTCGCTTATCTTACTCACACAGTCAGCTACCTCATTGCGCCTCTTTTTTTCTTTGCGTCATGTGCTGTTTGGGGAGGGTTTTTTGGAAGGGCCATCCTGCGTGACACTGCAGTGACACTCCTAGATGGGCCCGGTGTTTATGTCGGCCACTAGGGTCGCTTATCTTACTCACACAGTCAGCTACCTCATTGCGCCTCTTTTTTTCTTTGCGTCATGTGCTGTTTGGGGAGGGTTTTTTGGAAGGGACATCCTGCGTGACACTGCAGTGCCACTCCTAGATGGGCCCGGTGTTTGTGTCGGCCACTAGGGTCGCTTATCTTACTCACACAGTCAGCTACCTCATTGCGCCTCTTTTTTTCTTTGCGTCATGTGCTGTTTGGGGAGGGTTTTTTGGAAGGGACATCCTGCGTGACACTGCAGTGCCACTCCTAGATGGGCCCGGTGTTTGTGTCGGCCACTAGGGTCGCTTATCTTACTCACACAGCGACCTCGGTGCAAATTTTAGGACTAAAAATAATATTGTGAGGTGTGAGGTATTCAGAATAGACTGAAAATGAGTGTAAATTATGGTTTTTGAGGTTAATAATACTTTGGGATCAAAATGACCCCCAAATTCTATGATTTAAGCTGTTTTTTAGGGTTTTTTGAAAAAAACACCCGAATCCAAAACACACCCGAATCCGACAAAAAAAAATTCGGTGAGGTTTTGCCAAAACGCGGTCGAACCCAAAACACGGCCGCGGAACCGAACCCAAAACCAAAACACAAAACCCGAAAAATTTCCGGCGCTCATGACCAGTGACCACCAGTGCAGTTTTATATTATTTAATATAATCCGTTCTCTGCCTGAAAAAACGATACACAGTGACTCAGTCACATACCATATCTGTGCTCAGCCCAGTGTGCTGCTGCATCATCTATGTATAATATCTGACTGTGCTCACACAGCTTAATTGTGGGGGAGACTGGGGAGCAGTTAGGTTATAGCAGGAGCCAGGAGTACATATTAAAAAATTAAACAGTGCACACTTTTTTTCTGCAGGAGTGCCACTGCCAGTGTGACTGACCAGTGACCTGACCACCAGTATATAGTATACTATATTGTATTGTGAATGTCTGCCTGTAAAAGTTAAACACACGTCGTGTGACTTGTGTGGTGTTTTTTTATTCTATAAAATAAAAAACTCATTCTGCTGACAGACAGTGTCCAGCAGGTCCGTCATTATATAATATATACCTGTCCGGCTGCAGTAGTGATATATATATATTTTTTATATCATTATTTATCATCCAGTCGCAGCAGACACAGTACGGTAGTTCACGGCTGTAGCTACCTCTGTGTCGGCACTCGGCAGTCCATCCATAATTGTATACCACCTACCCGTGGTTTTTTTTTTCTTTCTTCTTTATACATACTACATCTCATTATCATCCAGTCTATATTAGCAGCAGACACAGTACAGTACGGTAGTCCACGGCTGTAGCTACCTCTGTGTCGGCACTCGGCAGTCCGTCCATAATTGTATACCACCTACCCGTGTTTTTTTTTCTTTCTTCTTTATACATACTACATCTCATTATCAACCAGTCTATATTAGCAGCAGACACAGTACGGTAGTCCACGGCTGTAGCTACCTCTGTGTCGGCACTCGGCAGTCCGTCCATAATTGTATACCACCTACCCGTGGTTTTTTTTTTCTTTCTTCTTTATACATACTACATCTCATTATCATCCAGTCTATATTAGCAGCAGACACAGTACAGTACGGTAGTCCACGGCTGTAGCTACCTCTGTGTCGGCACTCGGCAGTCCGTCTATAATTGTATACCACCTACTTGTGGTTTTTTTTTTCTTTCTTCTTTATACATACTACATCTCATTATCAACCAGTCTATATTAGCAGCAGACACAGTACGGTAGTCCACGGCTGTAGCTACCTCTGTGTCGGCACTCGGCAGTCCGTCCATAATTGTATACCACCTACCCGTGGTTTTTTTTTCTTTCTTCTTTATACATACTACATCTCATTATCATCCAGTCTATATTAGCAGCAGACACAGTACAGTACGGTAGTCCACGGCTGTAGCTACCTCTGTGTCGGCACTCGGCAGTCCGTCCATAATTGTATACCACCTACCCGTGGTTTTTTTTTTCTTTCTTCTTTATACATACTACATCTCATTATCATCCAGTCTATATTAGCAGCAGACACAGTACAGTACGGTAGTCCACGGCTGTAGCTACCTCTGTGTCGGCACTCGGCAGTCCGTCCATAATTGTATACCACCTACCCGTGGTTTTTTTTTCTTTCTTCTTTATACATACTACATCTCATTATCATCCAGTCTATATTAGCAGCAGACACAGTACAGTACGGTAGTCCACGGCTGTAGCTACCTCTGTGTCGGCACTCGGCAGTCCGTCCATAATTGTATACCACCTACCCGTGGTTTTTTTTTTCTTTCTTCTTTATACATACTACATCTCATTATCATCCAGTCTATATTAGCAGCAGACACAGTACAGTACGGTAGTCCACGGCTGTAGCTACCTCTGTGTCGGCACTCGGCAGTCCGTCCATAATTGTATACCACCTACCCGTGGTTTTTTTTTCTTTCTTCTTTATACATACTACATCTCATTATCATCCAGTCTATATTAGCAGCAGACACAGTACAGTACGGTAGTCCACGGCTGTAGCTACCTCTGTGTCGGCACTCGGCAGTCCATCCATAATTGTATACCACCTACCCGTGGTTTTTTTTTCTTTCTTCTTTATACATACTACATCTCATTATCATCCAGTCTATATTAGCAGCAGACACAGTACAGTACAATAGTCCACGGCTGTAGCTACCTCTGTGTTGGCACTCGGCAGTCCGTCCATAATTGTATACCACCTACCCGTGGTTTTTTTTTCTTTCTTCTTTATATATACTACATCTCATTATCATCCAGTCTATATTAGCAGCAGACACAGTACAGTACGGTAGTCCACGGCTGTAGCTACCTCTGTGTCGGCACTCGGCAGTCCGTCCATAATTGTATACCACCTACCCGTGGTTTTTTTTTTCTTTCTTCTTTATACATACTACATCTCATTATCAACCAGTCTATATAAGCAGCAGACACAGTACGGTAGTCCACGGCTGTAGCTACCTCTGTGTCGGCACTCGGCAGTCCATCCATAATTGTATACCACCTACCCGTGGTTTTTTTTTCTTTCTTCTTTATACATACATACTACATCTCATTATCATCCAGTCTATATTAGCAGCAGACACAGTACAGTACAATAGTCCACGGCTGTAGCTACCTCTGTGTCGGCACTCGGCAGTCCATCCATAATTGTATACTAGTATCCATCCATCTCCATTGTTTACCTGAGGTGCCTTTTAGTTGTGCCTATTAAAATATGGAGAACAAAAATGTTGAGGTTCCAAAATTAGGGAAAGATCAAGATCCACTTCCACCTCGTGCTGAAGCTGCTGCCACTAGTCATGGCCGAGACGATGAAATGCCAGCAACGTCGTCTGCCAAGGCCGATGCCCAATGTCATAGTACAGAGCATGTCAAATCCAAAACACCAAATATCAGTAAAAAAAGGACTCCAAAACCTAAAATAAAATTGTCGGAGGAGAAGCGTAAACTTGCCAATATGCCATTTACCACACGGAGTCGCAAGGAACGGCTGAGGCCCTGGCCTATGTTCATGGCTAGTGGTTCAGCTTCACATGAGGATGGAAGCACTCAGCCTCTCGCTAGAAAACTGAAAAGACTCAAGCTGGCAAAAGCACCGCAAAGAACTGTGCGTTCTTCGAAATCCCAAATCCACAAGGAGAGTCCAATTGTGTCGGTTGCGATGCCTGACCTTCCCAACACTGGACGTGAAGAGCATGCGCCTTCCACCATTTGCACGCCCCCTGCAAGTGCTGGAAGGAGCACCCGCAGTCCAGTTCCTGATAGTCAGATTGAAGATGAAGATGTTGAAGTACACCAGGATGAGGAGGATATGGGTGTTGCTGGCGCTGGGGAGGAAATTGACCAGGAGGATTCTGATGGTGAGGTGGTTTGTTTAAGTCAGGCACCCGGGGAGACACCTGTTGTCCGTGGGAGGAATATGGCCGTTGACATGCCTGGTGAAAATACCAAAAAAATCAGCTCTTCAGTGTGGAGGTATTTCAACAGAAAAGCGGACAACAGGTGTCAAGCCGTGTGTTGCCTTTGTCAAGCTGTAATAAGTAGGGGTAAGGACGTTAACCACCTCGGAACATCCTCCCTTATACGTCACCTGCAGCGCATTCATAATAAGTCAGTGACAAGTTCAAAAACTTTGGGCGACAGCGGAAGCAGTCCACTGACCAGTAAATCCCTTCCTCTTGTAACCAAGCTCACGCAAACCACCCCACCAACTCCCTCAGTGTCAATTTCCTCCTTCCCCATGAATGCCAATAGTCCTGCAGGCCATGTCACTGGCAATTCTGACGAGTCCTCTCCTGCCTGGGATTCCTCCGATGCATCCTTGCGTGTAACGCCTACTGCTGCTGGCGCTGCTGTTGTTGCTGCTGGGAGTCGATGGTCATCCCAGAGGGGAAGTCGTAAGCCCACTTGTACTACTTCCAGTAAGCAATTGACTGTCCAACAGTCCTTTGCGAGGAAGATGAAATATCACAGCAGTCATCCTGCTGCAAAGCGGATAACTGAGGCCTTGACAACTATGTTGGTGTTAGACGTGCGTCCGGTATCCGCCGTTAGTTCACAGGGAACTAGACAATTTATTGAGGCAGTGTGCCCCCGTTACCAAATACCATCTAGGTTCCACTTCTCTAGGCAGGCGATACCGAGAATGTACACGGACGTCAGAAAAAGACTCACCAGTGTCCTAAAAAATGCAGTTGTACCCAATGTCCACTTAACCACGGACATGTGGACAAGTGGAGCAGGGCAGGGTCAGGACTATATGACTGTGACAGCCCACTGGGTAGATGTATGGACTCCCGCCGCAAGAACAGCAGCGGCGGCACCAGTAGCAGCATCTCGCAAACGCCAACTCTTTCCTAGGCAGGCTACGCTTTGTATCACCGCTTTCCAGAATACGCACACAGCTGAAAACCTCTTACGGCAACTGAGGAAGATCATCGCGGAATGGCTTACCCCAATTGGACTCTCCTGTGGATTTGTGGCATCGGACAACGCCAGCAATATTGTGTGTGCATTAAATATGGGCAAATTCCAGCACGTCCCATGTTTTGCACATACCTTGAATTTGGTGGTGCAGAATTTTTTTAAAAACGACAGGGGCGTGCAAGAGATGCTGTCGGTGGCCAGAAGAATTGCGGGACACTTTCGGCGTACAGGCACCACGTACAGAAGACTGGAGCACCACCAAAAACTACTGAACTTGCCCTGCCATCATCTGAAGCAAGAAGTGGTAACGAGGTGGAATTCAACCCTCTATATGCTTCAGAGGTTGGAGGAGCAGCAAAAGGCCATTCAAGCCTATACAATTGAGCACGATATAGGAGGTGGAATGCACCAGTCTCAAGCGCAGTGGAGAATGATTTCAACGTTGTGCAAGGTTCTGATGCCCTTTGAACTTGCCACACGTGAAGTCAGTTCAGACACTGCCAGCCTGAGTCAGGTCATTCCCCTCATCAGGCTTTTGCAGAAGAAGCTGGAGACATTGAAGGAGGAGCTAACACGGAGCGATTCCGCTAGGCATGTGGGACTTGTGGATGGAGCCCTTAATTCGCTTAACAAGGATTCACGGGTGGTCAATCTGTTGAAATCAGAGCACTACATTTTGGCCACCGTGCTCGATCCTAGATTTAAAGCCTACCTTGGATCTCTCTTTCCGGCAGACACAAGTCTGCTGGGGTTGAAAGACCTGCTGGTGAGAAAATTGTCAAGTCAAGCGGAACGCGACCTGTCAACATCTCCTCCTTCACATTCTCCCGCAACTGGGGGTGCGAGGAAAAGGCTCAGAATTCCGAGCCCACCCGCTGGCGGTGATGCAGGGCAGTCTGGAGCGACTGCTGATGCTGACATCTGGTCCGGACTGAAGGACCTGACAACGATTACGGACATGTCGTCTACTGTCACTGCATATGATTCTCTCACCATTGAAAGAATGGTGGAGGATTATATGAGTGACCGCATCCAAGTAGGCACGTCACACAGTCCGTACTTATACTGGCAGGAAAAAGAGGCAATTTGGAGGCCCTTGCACAAACTGGCTTTATTCTACCTAAGTTGCCCTCCCACAAGTGTGTACTCCGAAAGAGTGTTTAGTGCCGCCGCTCACCTTGTCAGCAATCGGCGTACGAGGTTACATCCAGAAAATGTGGAGAAGATGATGTTCATTAAAATGAATTATAATCAATTCCTCCGTGGAGACATTGACCAGCAGCAATTGCCTCCACAAAGTACACAGGGAGCTGAGATGGTGGATTCCAGTGGGGACGAATTGATAATCTGTGAGGAGGGGGATGTACACGGTGATATATCGGAGGATGATGATGAGGTGGACATCTTGCCTCTGTAGAGCCAGTTTGTGCAAGGAGAGATTAATTGCTTCTTTTTTGGTGGGGGTCCAAACCAACCCGTCATTTCAGTCACAGTCGTGTGGCAGACCCTGTCACTGAAATGATGGGTTGGTTAAAGTGTGCATGTCCTGTTTATACAACATAAGGGTGGGTGGGAGGGCCCAAGGACAATTCCATCTTGCACCTCTTTTTTCTTTAATTTTTCTTTGCGTCATGTGCTGTTTGGGGAGGGTTTTTTGGAAGGGCCATCCTGCGTGACACTGCAGTGCCACTCCTAGATGGGCCCGGTGTTTGTGTCGGCCACTAGGGTCGCTTATCTTACTCACACAGTCAGCTACCTCATTGCGCCTCTTTTTTTCTTTGCGTCATGTGCTGTTTGGGGAGGGTTTTTTGGAAGGGCCATCCTGCGTGACACTGCAGTGCCACTCCTAGATGGGCCCGGTGTTTGTGTCGGCCACTAGGGTCGCTTATCTTACTCACACAGTCAGCTACCTCATTGCGCCTCTTTTTTTCTTTGCGTCATGTGCTTTTTGGGTAGGGTTTTTTGGAAGGGACATCCTGCGTGACACTGCAGTGCCACTCCTAGATGGGCCCGGTGTTTCTGTCGGCCACTAGGGTCGCTTATCTTACTCACACAGTCAGCTACCTCATTGCGCCTCTTTTTTTCTTTGCGTCATGTGCTGTTTGGGGAGGGTTTTTTGGAAGGGCCATCCTGCGTGACACTGCAGTGCCACTCCTAGATGGGCCCGGTGTTTGTGTCGGCCACTAGGGTCGCTTATCTTACTCACACAGTCAGCTACCTCATTGCGCCTCTTTTTTTCTTTGCGTCATGTGCTTTTTGGGTAGGGTTTTTTGGAAGGGCCATCCTGCGTGACACTGCAGTGCCACTCCTAGATGGGCCCGGTGTTTGTGTCGGCCACTAGGGTCGCTTATCTTACTCACACAGTCAGCTACCTCATTGCGCCTCTTTTTTTCTTTGCGTCATGTGCTGTTTGGGGAGGGTTTTTTGGAAGGGCCATCCTGCGTGACACTGCAGTGCCACTCCTAGATGGGCCCGGTGTTTGTGTCGGCCACTAGGGTCGCTTATCTTACTCACACAGTCAGCTACCTCATTGCGCCTCTTTTTTTCTTTGCGTCATGTGCTGTTTGGGGAGGGCTTTTTGGAAGGGCCATCCTGCGTGACACTGCAGTGCCACTCCTAGATGGGCCCGGTGTTTGTGTCGGCCACTAGGGTCGCTTATCTTACTCACACAGTCAGCTACCTCATTGCGCCTCTTTTTTTCTTTGCGTCATGTGCTGTTTGGGGAGGGTTTTTTGGAAGGGCCATCCTGCGTGACACTGCAGTGCCACTCCTAGATGGGCCCGGTGTTTGTGTCGGCCACTAGGGTCGCTTATCTTACTCACACAGTCAGCTACCTCATTGCGCCTCTTTTTTTCTTTGCGTCATGTGCTGTTTGGGGAGGGTTTTTTGGAAGGGCCATCCTGCGTGACACTGCAGTGCCACTCCTAGATGGGCCCGGTGTTTGTGTCGGCCACTAGGGTCGCTTATCTTACTCACACAGTCAGCTACCTCATTGCGCCTCTTTTTTTCTTTGCGTCATGTGCTGTTTGGGGAGGGTTTTTTGGAAGGGCCATCCTGCGTGACACTGCAGTGCCACTCCTAGATGGGCCCGGTGTTTGTGTCGGCCACTAGGGTCGCTTATCTTACTCACACAGCGACCTCGGTGCAAATTTTAGGACTAAAAATAATATTGTGAGGTGTGAGGTATTCAGAATAGACTGAAAATGAGTGTAAATTATGGTTATTGAGGTTAATAAAACTATGGGATCAAAATGACCCCCAAATTCTATGATTTAAGCTGTTTTTTAGGGTTTTTTGAAAAAAACACCCGAATCCAAAACACACCCGAATCCGACAAAAAAAATTCGGTGAGGTTTTGCCAAAACGCGGTCGAACCCAAAACACGGCCGCGGAACCGAACCCAAAACCAAAACACAAAACCCGAAAAATTTCCGGCGCTCATCTCTAGTGTGTGTATGTATATATATATATATATATATATATATATGTGTGTGTGTGTGTAGATATATATATATATATATATATATACACACACACACACACACACACACACACACACACACACACACACACACACACAGACACACTAGTTTTACGGACCCAGCATATACTGGGTCACCTCAGTCCCCACCCCCGTGATTGGCTCCGCCCAGTTCTGGAAACCCCCCCATGCAAATCCTGCGTTTGCCACTGACGGGGACGGCTGATGCGGGGGGCTGGAGGCCAGACAGTGGGGGATATCTCCTGCTTTCTGTATTGTTACATATCAGATACAGAGCAGTACTTACTGTAATTCTACCCTTAGCCATGCAGAAACAACAGTTTTGGTAATAAATTGCCCACTTTGTCTTTCATTAACGCTTCAGCATCCGATGTAACGCCTGATGCCAGAGCCTCGGGGGCGATAATATGCAACCCCTTCTGCACTAGCGTGTGCCTGAGTGTGCAGGCAGTGAGACGCCCACTTTTGGTGCCCGTGCACACTGTAACACCAACGATGGTTCTAGACAGGCCACCATCGGGGCACCATAGCGTGCACCATCCACATTTGTCCCTGCCCTATGGAAGGCGCAGTGCCCTCGGCTGAACATGGCCTCGGTGGTAGCATCTGTGCACCCAAAACTTTTGTTGCCATCATTGCACGCCACCCATTGCATTACTGTTGCATTTCTGTTCCCATCGGCCCATATGCAATAGCACCTGTGTGCGTACAGTCATGGTAACACGTTCCCCCATTGGGGATTTTTGAACTTCTCTTGCATGCGCAGTAGTAAATAGCGTGCGTTTTGCGCGCATCTTAATCAGGCCACGGGTGTGCTGTTTATGGTCACCCTGCGCAGGGATTTTCTTACATGCATGCTTCTCTCTCCATGGAGCAGCTCTATCTGCGATACAATAGGCCTGTACCCACTTGTATAATAATAATACTATAATGAGGATTTCTGCTGCAGCCTTACAGAAGTCTAGGAGAGGCCTCGGAGGCCTCTGGTGTTATTTGCTCCTTATGCAGCGCTTGCATTGCAGGACCCCCAGTTTGCTCCATACGACCCTAGATCACCCCCCCCCACACACACACACACCCCAACCCCCCACCTCAGCCACCCTGAAATCACTGAGGAGATTAAAAAAGTCATTTTGGTTTGCTTAATCGGATTCCGGAATGAGGGAAGCAGACAGAGTGACCTCACAGGGCAATTTCATTCCTATAAAAAGATCCGGCTGACAATAAAAACGGAAATGTGATGGGGGACATAAAGCTGGGGCTGAGATACTGACCGTGCGGTGGAGAAGCAAAGAGTGGATAAAACTGTCAGCGATATTTACAGCTGAGGGGCCTGGGGAAATGCTTCAGCTGCCACTACCTGTGTGTATTACCCAGGACTGAGTGTGTAAATAACCCGCGTCCGGGGTTATTAGGGGAGTATTATCGCTGCGCCGGGTGATCAGTATTACAGGAGTATAAATTACCTGTGTCTGGGTATCATAGATGGACACATGCCTGGTGACCGCTGATTACTAGGAAGACTCTCCAGTGCATCATTCCTATATCCTGACAATGTGTATATATATATATATATATATACTTACTGTATATACCATAACCATCCTTCCTCTTGTTTCACCAATCAGAGAGAGGCAGGGCTTGCATATCTTTATTTTACCACAGTAAGTATTAGAGTGAGAATGTTTTATAGCCCTTTATTACAATGCTTTTGGGGGTCATTCCGAGTTGATTGCTCGTTAGCAGTTTTTAGCAGCCGTACAAACGCTATGCCGCCGCCCACTGGTAGTGTATTTTAGCTTAGCAAAAGTGCGGACGAAAGGATCGCAGAGCGGCTGCAAAATAATTTTGTGCGGTTGTAGAGTAGCTTCAGACCTACTCAGCGCTTGCGATCACTTCAGACTGTTTAGCTCCTGTTTTGATGTCACGAACACGCCCTGCATTCGGCCAGCCACGCCTGCGTTTTTTCCTGGCACGCCTGCGTTTTTTCGAACACTCCCTGAAAACGGCCAGTTGCCACCCAGAAATGCCCTCTTCCTGTCAATCACTCTGCGGCCAGCAGTGTCGACTGAAATGCATCGCTAGACCTTGTGTGAAACTACATCGGCCGTTGTGAAAGTACATCACGCATGCGCATTGCGCCGCATACGCATGCGCAGAAGTGCCATTTTTTGCCATCATCGCTGCACAGCAAACATTTTCAGCTAGCGATCAACTCGGAATTACCCCCCTAGTACAGTATCACCTCTGTTGGAATCAGACGTCTCCAGATCTGCAGCCATTTGCTAATCTGGGCAGAAACATGCAGAAGGAATAACGGTTGTTGCATTACAGAAAGCGTGGGGCAGGGAGACTTACTGCAGATAATATGCTGATGGTAAGTACTTCTTATTTCCCTGAAACAAATAAATAAAAAATAGCTGTGAAGATGCGGCCACAAATTAGTTTCATTCCGTCTCTGCTGCGATAAGGACGATACAGTGATGACATCTGGGGAAATCACTGTATTCTGTCATCTCAGTCACCTAGAAGTCATCTCCACTGTGAAAGGTTGTAAGAGAAAGTCTACTGTTCAGTGTTACCCTCCACAAGTTAAGTTTGTACATTATCATATACTTGCCTAATCTCCTGGAGGCTCCAGAAAATCCAGTGGCGCTCCCAGACGTCTGGAAGAGTGGGCAAGTCTCCCGGAATCAGCCGCAACCACCACTCAGCCGTCCGTTTACCGAGTGAAGTGGGCGGACCGGGCGGTTGATGACGTGATTTACGCTGTATCGCATCATCGTAGCCATTTCCCCCAGCATACAATGCCAGAAATCTCTGCATTATATAGTGGGGGCGTGACCACAATGGCGAGATCACGTAAACACCCCCCCCCAGCTCCACCTCTTCTGCCCACCTGGCAGCCAGAAAGTTGGCAACCATGCATTGTCATTGATATAACACACCTGCTTCTGTCTTCATGGCCTTAAATACACTTGCCACTGGCTTCTAGTGACTGGATAGGCTGAGCTCTCAGTGATGTCACTGGCTCCTAGTGACTGGATAGGCTACACTCTCAGTGATGTCACTGGCTCCTAGTGACTGGATAGGCTGCACTCTCAGTGATGTCACTGGCTTCTAGTGACTGGATAGGCTGCACTCTCAGTGATGTTACTGGCTCCTAGTGACTGGATAGGCTGTGCTCTCAGTGATGTCACTGGCTTCTAGTGACTGAATAGGCTGCACTCTCAGTGATGTCACTGGCTCCTAGTGACTGGATAGGCTACACTCTCAGTGATGTTACTGGCTCCTAGTGACTGGATAGGCTGCGCTCTCAGTGATGTCAATGGTTCCTAGTGAATGGATTATATGTATTCCAAGTGATGTCATAAGGTTTGGTGATTACCTCACCAGTATTTAGGTGATAGATGCACTTTATGGAATAAATGTTAGTATTAGGAATACATAAATACATAAACACTGTACATACAGTGACTCACATACCTATAGCTGACTATTGTCGTGTCAGATGTACGCATCCAGCGTTATACCTATAGCCTCTATGTATACACAAACATTACGGATATAACATTGCAGACATGACGCTTCCCAGCCAGCCGATGCCTTATTGTTGAAGGTGCATTTTTGCAGAAAGGACTTTTATTCCTCGGAGGTGTCTGAGCGCCAGATGTCAGCCTCTCGCTAAAAGCAAACCCCAAATCGTGTCAATAGTTGAAGCCTCAGCAAGTCAGTTGCATACTCTCTGCCATCTTCTCAAATTGTTCAATCATCCAACAGCAAATTACGCGATCGGACTGGAAAGATAAATTCAGCCCCTGGTGGAAGTGAACCTGAGAAGTTCTACATAAGATTTCTCTCTCATCTCAGTGAGGAATAGTTGTGGGTTTATTCTTCGGTAGTGGGGTGACCTCCGCTGTGACCCTGCCCTTGTGGTGTGACCGTGGGTGGTGGTGTTAGGGGCACTGCAGGCACTATGCCAGCCTGGGTGTGTATACTGCAAGGAGGGAAGGGATATATAATGCAGAGCTTGTAGAAATAAGTACCAAGCCTGAAAGTAAATGTAGCACAAATGAATAATTAAAATGCCATTTGGTGTGAGAGAAATACAGAGGCTGTGAAGGAAGGTGGGGGAAGCGCAGCGGGGCTGAATATCGCTGTGCCGGCTGCGACTCGCACAAACGCTCGCTGCTTATATCACAGATCGCCTTCAGGAATTCATCTCTCCCATTCCGACTTAATGGTAATATTCCTGTAAGTGCAGGGAGGGTAACCTGGGAAGTGGCGCTATGTATGTGACCCGGAATGTAATGCCAACACCTCATAGTGCACGGAGAGTGGCGCACTATAATCCAAACACCCTCAAACCATTACAAATCACCCCCCTCCCCCAACCACCATCTTCTCAGTCAAACAAATCACACTGGTGTATGGCGAAGGTTGGGGTCCTACTTTATTGTTCAGGGGAAGAGAGGGAGCAATGCCTCCTGTCTGTGCCTCCCACTGTAACGCTGGACATTGTGTATAAGGGAAGAGAGGGAGTAATGCCACCTGTCTGTGCCTCCCAGTGTGAAGCTGGACATTGGCCCTCATTCCGAGTTGATCGGTCGCAAGGCGAATTTAGCAGAGTTACACACGCTAAGCCGCCGCCTACTGGGAGTGAATCTTAGCTTCTTACAATTGCGACCGATGTATTCGCAATATTGCGATTACTAACTACTTAGCAGTTTCAGAGTAGCTTCAGACTTACTCTGCCTGTGCGATCAGTTCAGTGCTTGTCGTTCCTGGTTGACGTCACAAACACACCCAGCGTTCGCCCAGACACTCCTCCGTTTCTCCGGCCACTCCTGCGTTTTTTCCGGAAACGGTAGCGTTTTCAGCCACACGCCCCTGAAACGCCGTGTTTCCGCCCAGTAACACCCATTTCCTGTCAATCACATTACGATCGCCGGAGCGATGAAAAAGCCGCGAGTAAAATTACTTTCTACATAGCAAAGTTACTTGGCGCAGTCGCAGTGCGAACATTGCGCATGCGTACTAAGCGGATTTTCATTGCGATGCGATGAAAAATACCGAGCGAACAACTCGGAATGAGGGCCATTGTGTATAAGGGAAGAGAGGGAGTAATGCCTCCTGTCTGTGCCTCCCACTGTAACGCTGGACATTGTGTATAAGGGAAGAGAGGGAGTAATGCCACCTGTCTGTGCCTCCCAGTGTGAAGCTGGACATTGTGTATAAGGGAAGAGAGGGAGTAATGCCTCCTGTCTGTGCCTCCCACTGTAACGCTGGACATTGTGTATAAGGGAAGAGAGGGAGTAATGCCACCTGTCTGTGCCTCCCAGTGTGAAGCTGGACATTGTGTATAAGGGAAGAGAGGGAGTAATGCCTCCTGTCTGTGCCTCCCACTGTAACGCTGGACATTGTGTATAAGGGAAGAGAGGGAGTAATGCCACCTGTCTGTGTCTCCCAGTGTAACGCTGGTCATTGTGTATAGGGGGAGAGAGGGAGTAATGCCACCTGTCTGTGCCTCCCAGTGTGAAGCTGGACATTGTGTATAAGGGAAGAGAGGGAGTAATGCCTCCTGTCTGTGCCTCCCACTGTAACGCTGGACATTGTGTATAAGGGAAGAGAGGGAGTAATGCCACCTGTCTGTGCCTCCCAGTGTGACGCTGGACATTGTGTATAAGGGAAGAGAGGGATTAATGCCACCTGTCTGTGCCTCCCAGTGTGACGCTGGTCATTGTGTATAAGGGAAGAGAGGGAGTAATGCCACCTGTCTGTGCCTCCCAGTGTGACGCTGGACATTGTGTATAAGGGAAGAGAGGGAGTAATGCCACCTGTCTGTGCCTCCCAGTGTGACGCTGGACATTGTGTATAGGGGGAGGAGAGGGAGTAATGCCACCCGCCTGTGCCACCCAGTGTGACGCTGGACATTGCGTATAGGGGGAAGAGAGAGAGTAATGCCACCTGCCTGTGTCTCCCAGTGTGACGCTGGACATTGTGTATAGGGGGAAGAGAGGGAGTAATGCCACCTGTCTGTGCCTCCAGTGTGACGCTGGACATTGTGTATAAGGGGAAGAGAGGGAGTAATGCCACCTGTCTGTGCCTCCCAGTGTGACACTGGTCATTGTGTATAGGGGGAAGAGAGGGAGTAATGTCACCTGTCTATGCCTCCCAGTGTAACGCTGGACATTGTGTATAGGGAGAGAGGGAGTAATGTCACCTGTCTATGCCTCCCAGTGTAACGCTGGACATTGTGTATAAGGGAAGAGAGGGAGTAATGCCACCTGTCTGTGCCTCCCAGTGTGATGCTGGACATTGTGTATAACGGAAGAGAGGGAGTAATGCCACCTATCTGTGCCTCCCAGTGTGACGCTGGACATTGTGTATAGGGGGAAGAGAGGGATTAATGCCACCTCTCTGTGCCTCCCAGTGTGACGCTGGACATTGTGTATAGGGGGAAGAGAGGGAGTAATGCCACCTCTCTGTGCCTCCCAGTGTGACACTGGTCATTGTGTATAAGGGAAGAGAGGGAGTAATGCCACCTGTCTGTGCCTCACAGTGTGACGTTGGTCATTGTGTATAGGGGGAAGAGAGGGAGTAATGCCACCTGTCTGTGCCTCCCAGTGTGACACTGGACATTGTGTATAAGGGAAAAGAGGGAGTAATGCCCCCTGTCTGTGCCTCCCAGTGTGACGCTGGTCATTGTGTATATGGGGGAGAGAGGGAGTAATGCCACCTGTCTGTGCCTCCCAGTGTGACGCTGGTCATTGTGTATATGGGGGAGAGAGGGAGTAATGCCACCTGTCTGTGCCTCCCAGTGTAACGCTGGTTATTGTGTATAGGGGGAGAGAGGGAGTAATGTCACCTGTCTGTATCTCCCAGTGTGATGCTGGACATTGTGTATAAGGGAAAAGAGGGAGTAATGCCCCCTGTCTGTGCCTCCCAGTGTGACGCTGGTCATTGTGTATATGGGGGAGAGAGGGAGTAATGCCACCTGTCTGTGCCTCCCAGTGTGACGCTGGTCATTGTGTATATGGGGGAGAGAGGGAGTAATGCCACCTGTCTGTGCCTCCCAGTGTAACGCTGGTCATTGTGTATAGGGGGAGAGAGGGAGTAATGTCACCTGTCTGTATCTCCCAGTGTGATGCTGGACATTGTGTATAAGGGAAGAGAGGGAGTAATGTCACCTGTCTGTGCCTCCCAGTGTGATGCTGGACATTGTGTATAAGGGAAGAGAGGGAGTAATGCCACCTGTCTGTGCCTCCAGTGTGACGCTGGTCATTGTGTATAGAGGGAAGAGAGGGAGTAATGCCACCTGTCTGTGCCTCCCAGTGTGACGCTGGTCATTGTGTATAGGGGGAAGAGAGGGAGTAATGCCACCTGTCTGTGCCTCCCAGTGTGACGCTGGTCATTGTGTATAGAGGGAAGAGAGGGTGTAATGCCACCTGTCTGTGCCTCCCAGTGTGACGCTGGTCATTGTGTATAGAGGGAAGAGAGGGAGTAATGTCACCTATCTGTGCCTCCCAGTGTGACGCTGGACCTTGTGTATAGGGGGAAGAGAGGGAGTAATGCCACCTGTCTGTGCCTCCCAGTGTGATGCTGGACATTGTGTATATGGGGGAGAGAGGGAGTAATGCCACCTGTCTGTGCCTCCCAATGTGACGCTGGTCATTGTGTATATGGGGGAGAGAGGGAGTAATGCCACCTGTCTGTGCCTCCCAGTGTAACGCTGGTCATTGTGTATAGGGGGAGAGAGGGAGTAATGTCACCTGTCTGTATCTCCCAGTGTGATGCTGGACATTGTGTATAAGGGAAGAGAGGGAGTAATGTCACCTGTCTGTGCCTCCCAGTGTGATGCTGGACATTGTGTATAAGGGAAGAGAGGGAGTAATGCCACCTGTCTGTGCCTCCAGTGTGACGCTGGTCATTGTGTATAGAGGGAAGAGAGGGAGTAATGCCACCTGTCTGTGCCTCCCAGTGTGACGCTGGTCATTGTGTATAGGGGGAAGAGAGGGAGTAATGCCACCTGTCTGTGCCTCCCAGTGTGACGCTGGTCATTGTGTATAGAGGGAAGAGAGGGTGTAATGCCACCTGTCTGTGCCTCCCAGTGTGACGCTGGTCATTGTGTATAGAGGGAAGAGAGGGAGTAATGTCACCTATCTGTGCCTCCCAGTGTGACGCTGGACCTTGTGTATAGGGGGAAGAGAGGGAGTAATGCCACCTGTCTGTGCCTCCCAGTGTGATGCTGGACATTGTGTATAAGGGAAGAGAGGGAGTAATGCCACCTGTCTGTGCCTATCAGTGTGTCGCTGGACATTATGTATAAGGGAAGAGAGGGAGTAATGTCACCTGTATGTGCCTCCCAGTGTGAAGCTGGACATTGTGTATAAGGGAAGAGAGGGAGTAATGCCTCCTGTCTGTGCCTCCCACTGTAACGCTGGACATTGTGTATAAGGGAAGAGAGGGAGTAATGCCACCTGTCTGTGCCTCCCAGTGTGACGCTGGACATTGTGTATAAGGGAAGAGAGGGATTAATGCCACCTGTCTGTGCCTCCCAGTGTGACGCTGGTCATTGTGTATAAGGGAAGAGAGGGAGTAATGCCACCTGTCTGTGCCTCCCAGTGTGATGCTGGACATTGTGTATAAGGGAAGAGAGGGAGTAATGCCACCTGTCTGTGCCTCCCAGTGTGACGCTGGACATTGTGTATAGGGGGAGGAGAGGGAGTAATGCCACCCGCCTGTGCCACCCAGTGTGACGCTGGACATTGCGTATAGGGGGAAGAGAGAGAGTAATGCCACCTGCCTGTGTCTCCCAGTGTGACGCTGGACATTGTGTATAGGGGGAAGAGAGGGAGTAATGCCACCTGTCTGTGCCTCCAGTGTGACGCTGGACATTGTGTATAAGGGGAAGAGAGGGAGTAATGCCACCTGTCTGTGCCTCCCAGTGTGACACTGGTCATTGTGTATAGGGGGAAGAGAGGGAGTAATGTCACCTGTCTATGCCTCCCAGTGTAACGCTGGACATTGTGTATAGGGAGAGAGGGAGTAATGTCACCTGTCTATGCCTCCCAGTGTAACGCTGGACATTGTGTATAAGGGAAGAGAGGGAGTAATGCCACCTGTCTGTGCCTCCCAGTGTGATGCTGGACATTGTGTATAACGGAAGAGAGGGAGTAATGCCACCTATCTGTGCCTCCCAGTGTGACGCTGGACATTGTGTATAGGGGGAAGAGAGGGATTAATGCCACCTCTCTGTGCCTCCCAGTGTGACGCTGGACATTGTGTATAGGGGGAAGAGAGGGAGTAATGCCACCTCTCTGTGCCTCCCAGTGTGACGCTGGTCATTGTGTATAAGGGAAGAGAGGGAGTAATGCCACCTGTCTGTGCCTCACAGTGTGACGTTGGTCATTGTGTATAGGGGGAAGAGAGGGAGTAATGCCACCTGTCTGTGCCTCCCAGTGTGACACTGGACATTGTGTATAAGGGAAAAGAGGGAGTAATGCCCCCTGTCTGTGCCTCCCAGTGTGACGCTGGTCATTGTGTATATGGGGGAGAGAGGGAGTAATGCCACCTGTCTGTGCCTCCCAGTGTGACGCTGGTCATTGTGTATATGGGGGAGAGAGGGAGTAATGCCACCTGTCTGTGCCTCCCAGTGTAACGCTGGTTATTGTGTATAGGGGGAGAGAGGGAGTAATGTCACCTGTCTGTATCTCCCAGTGTGATGCTGGACATTGTGTATAAGGGAAAAGAGGGAGTAATGCCCCCTGTCTGTGCCTCCCAGTGTGACGCTGGTCATTGTGTATATGGGGGAGAGAGGGAGTAATGCCACCTGTCTGTGCCTCCCAGTGTGACGCTGGTCATTGTGTATATGGGGGAGAGAGGGAGTAATGCCACCTGTCTGTGCCTCCCAGTGTAACGCTGGTCATTGTGTATAGGGGGAGAGAGGGAGTAATGTCACCTGTCTGTATCTCCCAGTGTGATGCTGGACATTGTGTATAAGGGAAGAGAGGGAGTAATGTCACCTGTCTGTGCCTCCCAGTGTGATGCTGGACATTGTGTATAAGGGAAGAGAGGGAGTAATGCCACCTGTCTGTGCCTCCAGTGTGACGCTGGTCATTGTGTATAGAGGGAAGAGAGGGAGTAATGCCACCTGTCTGTGCCTCCCAGTGTGACGCTGGTCATTGTGTATAGGGGGAAGAGAGGGAGTAATGCCACCTGTCTGTGCCTCCCAGTGTGACGCTGGTCATTGTGTATAGAGGGAAGAGAGGGTGTAATGCCACCTGTCTGTGCCTCCCAGTGTGACGCTGGTCATTGTGTATAGAGGGAAGAGAGGGAGTAATGTCACCTATCTGTGCCTCCCAGTGTGACGCTGGACCTTGTGTATAGGGGGAAGAGAGGGAGTAATGCCACCTGTCTGTGCCTCCCAGTGTGATGCTGGACATTGTGTATATGGGGGAGAGAGGGAGTAATGCCACCTGTCTGTGCCTCCCAATGTGACGCTGGTCATTGTGTATATGGGGGAGAGAGGGAGTAATGCCACCTGTCTGTGCCTCCCAGTGTAACGCTGGTCATTGTGTATAGGGGGAGAGAGGGAGTAATGTCACCTGTCTGTATCTCCCAGTGTGATGCTGGACATTGTGTATAAGGGAAGAGAGGGAGTAATGTCACCTGTCTGTGCCTCCCAGTGTGATGCTGGACATTGTGTATAAGGGAAGAGAGGGAGTAATGCCACCTGTCTGTGCCTCCAGTGTGACGCTGGTCATTGTGTATAGAGGGAAGAGAGGGAGTAATGCCACCTGTCTGTGCCTCCCAGTGTGACGCTGGTCATTGTGTATAGGGGGAAGAGAGGGAGTAATGCCACCTGTCTGTGCCTCCCAGTGTGACGCTGGTCATTGTGTATAGAGGGAAGAGAGGGTGTAATGCCACCTGTCTGTGCCTCCCAGTGTGACGCTGGTCATTGTGTATAGAGGGAAGAGAGGGAGTAATGTCACCTATCTGTGCCTCCCAGTGTGACGCTGGACCTTGTGTATAGGGGGAAGAGAGGGAGTAATGCCACCTGTCTGTGCCTCCCAGTGTGATGCTGGACATTGTGTATAAGGGAAGAGAGGGAGTAATGCCACCTGTCTGTGCCTATCAGTGTGTCGCTGGACATTATGTATAAGGGAAGAGAGGGAGTAATGTCACCTGTCTGTGCCTATCAGTGTGTCGCTGGACATTATGTATAAGGGAAGAGAGGGAGTAATGTCACCTGTCTGTGCCTATCAGTGTGTCGCTGGACATTATGTATAAGGGGAGAGAGGGAGTAATGTCACCTGTCTGTGCCTCCCAGTGTGATACTGGACATTGTGTATATGGGAAGAGAGGGAGTAATGCCACCTGTCTGTGCCTCCCAGTGTGACGCTGGACCTTGTGTATAGGGGAAGAGAGGGAGTAATGCCACCTGTCTGTGCCTCCCAGTGTGATGCTGGACATTGTGTATAAGGGAAGAGAGGGAGTAATGCCACCTGTCTGTGCCTCTCAGTGTGATGCTGGACATTGTGTATAAGGGAAGAGAGGGAGTAATGCTACCTGTCTGTACCTCCTAGTGTGACGCTGGTCATTGTGTATAGGGGGAAGAGAGGGAGTAATGCCACCTATCTGTTCCTCCCAGTGTGACGCTAGTCATTGTGTATAGGGGAAGAGAGGGAGTAATGTCACCTGTCTGTGCCTCCCAGTGTGATGCTGGTCATTGTGTATAAGGGAAGAGAGGGAGTAATGCCACCTGTCTGTGCCTCCCAGTGTGACGCTGGACATTGTGTATAGGGGGAAGAGAGGGAGTAATGCCACCTGTCTGTGCCTCCCAGTGTGACGCTGGACATTGTGTATAAGGGAAGAGAGGGAGTAATACCACCTGTCTGTGCCTCCCAGTGTGACGCTGGTCATTGTGTATAAGGGAAGAGAGGGAGTAATGCCACCTGTCTGTGCCTCCCAGTGTGACGCTGGACATTGTGTATAAGGGAAGAGAGGGAGTAATGCCACCTGTCTGTGCCTCCCAGTGTGACGCTGGACATTGTATATAGGGGGAAGAGAGGGAGTAATGCCACCTGTCTGTGCCTCCCAGTGTGACGCTGGACATTGTGTATAAGGGAAGAGAGGGAGTAATGCCACCTGTCTGTGCCTCCCAGTGTGATGCTGGACATTGTATATAGGGGGAAGAGAGGGAGTAATTCCACCTGCCTGTGCCTCCCAGTGTGACGCTGGACATTGTGTATAAGGGAAGAGAGGGAGTAATGCCACCTGTCTGTGCCTCCCAGTGTGATGTTGGTCATTGTGTATAGGGGGAGGAGAGGGAGTAATGCCACCCGCCTGTGCCTCCCAGTGTGACGCTGGACATTGCGTATAGGGGGAAGAGAGAGAGTAATGCCACCTGCCTGTGCCTCCCAGTGTGACGCTGGACATTGTGTATAAGGGAAAAGAGGGAGTAATGCCACCTGCTTGTGCCTCCCAGTGTGATGCTGGACATTGTGTATAAGGGAAGAGAGGGAGTAATGCCACCTGTCTGTGCCTCCCACTGTAACGCTGGACATTGTGTATAAGGGGAGAGAGGGAGTAATGCCACCTGTCTGTGCCTCCCAGTGTGATGCTGGACATTGTGTATAAGGGAAGAGAGGGAGTAATGCCACCTGTCTGTGCCTCCCAGTGTGACGCTGGTCATTGTGTATAAGGGAAGAGAGGGAGTAATGCCACCTGTCTGTGCCTCCCAGTGTGACGCTGGACATTGTGTATAAGGGAAGAGAGGGAGTAATGCCACCTGTCTGTGCCTCCAGTGTGATGCTGGACATTGTGTATAAGGGAAGAGAGGGAGTAATGCCACCTGTCTGTGCCTCCCAGTGTGACGCTGGACCTTATGTATAGGGGAAGAGAGGGAGTAATGCCACCTGTCTGTGCCTCCCAGTGTGATGCTGGACATTGTGTATAATGGAAGAGAGGGAGTAATGCCACCTGTCTGTGCCTCCCAGTGTGATGCTGGACATTGTGTATAAGGGAAGAGAGGGAGTAATGCCACCTGTCTGTACCTCCTAGTGTGACGCTGGTCATTGTGTATAGGGGGAAGAGAGGGAGTAATGCCACCTATCTGTTCCTCCCAGTGTGACGCTAGTCATTGTGTATAGGGGAAGAGAGGGAGTAATGTCACCTGTCTGTGCCTCCCAGTGTGATGCTGGTCATTGTGTATAAGGGAAGAGAGGGAGTAATGCCACCTGTCTATGCCTCCCAGTGTGACGCTGGACATTGTGTATAGGGGGAAGAGAGGGAGTAATGCCACCTGTCTGTGCCTCCCAGTGTGACGCTGGACATTGTGTATAAGGGAAGAGAGGGAGTAATGCCACCTGTCTGTGCCTCCCAGTGTGACGCTGGTCATTGTGTATAGAGGGAAGAGAGGGAGTAATGCCACCTGTCTGTGCCTCCCAGTGTGACGCTGGACATTGTGTATAAGGGAAGAGAGGGAGTAATGCCACCTGTCTGTGCCTCCCAGTGTGACGCTGGACATTGTATATAGGGGGAAGAGAGGGAGTAATGCCACCTGTCTGTGCCTCCCAGTGTGACGCTGGACATTGTGTATAAGGGAAGAGAGGGAGTAATGCCACCTGTCTGTGCCTCCCAGTGTGATGCTGGACATTGTATATAGGGGGAAGAGAGGGAGTAATTCCACCTGTCTGTGCCTCCAGGGTGATGCTGGACATTGTGTATAAGGGAAGAGAGGGAGTAATGCCACCTGTCTGTGCCTCCCAGTGTGACGCTGGACCTTATGTATAGGGGAAGAGAGGGAGTAATGCCACCTGTCTGTGCCTCCCAGTGTGATGCTGGACATTGTGTATAATGGAAGAGAGGGAGTAATGCCACCTGTCTGTGCCTCCCAGTGTGATGCTGGACATTGTGTATAAGGGAAGAGAGGGAGTAATGCCACCTATCTGTACCTCCTAGTGTGACGCTGGTCATTGTGTATAGGGGGAAGAGAGGGAGTAATGCCACCTATCTGTTCCTCCCAGTGTGACGCTAGTCATTGTGTAGAGGGGAAGAGAGGGAGTAATGTCACCTGTCTGTGCCTCCCAGTGTGATGCTGGTCATTGTGTATAAGGGAAGAGAGGGAGTAATGCCACCTGTCTATGCCTCCCAGTGTGACGCTGGACATTGTGTATAGGGGGAAGAGAGGGAGTAATGCCACCTGTCTGTGCCTCCCAGTGTGACGCTGGACATTGTGTATAAGGGAAGAGAGGGAGTAATGCCACCTGTCTGTGCCCCCCAGTGTGACGCTGGTCATTGTGTATAGAGGGAAGAGAGGGAGTAATGCCACCTGTCTGTGCCTCCCAGTGTGACGCTGGACATTGTGTATAAGGGAAGAGAGGGAGTAATGCCACCTGTCTGTGCCTCCCAGTGTGACGCTGGACATTGTATATAGGGGGAAGAGAGGGAGTAATGCCACCTGTCTGTGCCTCCCAGTGTGACGCTGGACATTGTGTATAAGGGAAGAGAGGGAGTAATGCCACCTGTCTGTGCCTCCCAGTGTGATGCTGGACATTGTATATAGGGGGAAGAGAGGGAGTAATTCCACCTGCCTGTGCCTCCCAGTGTGAAGCTGGACATTGTGTATAAGGGAAGAGAGGGAGTAATGCCACCTGTCTGTGCCTCCCAGTGTGATGTTGGTCATTGTGTATAGGGGGAGGAGAGGGAGTAATGCCACCCGCCTGTGCCTCCCAGTGTGACGCTGGACATTGCGTATAGGGGGAAGAGAGAGAGAGTAATGCCACCTGCCTGTGCCTCCCAGTGTGACGCTGGACATTGTGTATAAGGGAAGAGAGGGAGTAATGCCACCTGCTTGTGCCTCCCAGTGTGACGCTGGACATTGTGTATAAGGGAAGAGAGGGAGTAATGCCACCTGTCTGTGCCTCCCACTGTAACGCTGGACATTGTGTATAGGGGAGAGAGGGAGTAATGCCACCTGTCTGTGCCTCCCAGTGTGACGCTGGACATTGTGTATAAGGGAAGAGAGGGAGTAATGCCACCTGTCTGTGCCTCCCAGTGTGACGCTGGTCATTGTGTATAAGGGAAGAGAGGGAGTAATGCCACCTGTCTGTGCCTCCCAGTGTGACGCTGGACATTGTGTATAAGGGAAGAGAGGGAGTAATGCCACCTGTCTGTGCCTCCCAGTGTGACGCTGGACATTGTATATAGGGGGAAGAGAGGGAGTAATGCCACCTCTGTGCCTCCCAGTGTGACGCTGGACATTGTGTATAAGGGAAGAGAGGGAGTAATGCCACCTGTCTGTGCCTCCCAGTGTGATGCTGGACATTGTATATAGGGGGAAGAGAGGGAGTAATGCCACCTGCCTGTGCCTCCCAGTGTGACGCTGGACATTGTGTATAAGGGAAGAGAGGGAGTAATGCCACCTGTCTGTGCCTCCCAGTGTGATGTTGGACATTGTGTATAGGAGGAGGAGAGGGAGTAATGCCACCCGCCTGTGCCTCCCAGTGTGACGCTGGACATTGCGTATAGGGGGAAGAGAGAGAGTAATGCCACCTGCCTGTGCCTCCCAGTGTGACGCTGGACATTGTGTATAAGGGAAGAGAGGGAGTAATGCCACCTGCTTGTGCCTCCCAGTGTGACGCTGGACATTGTGTATAAGGGAAGAGAGGGAGTAATGCCACCTGTCTGTGCCTCCCAGTGTGACGCTGGTCATTGTGTATAAGGGAAGAGATGGAGTAATGTCATCTATCTGTGCCTCCCAGTGTGACGCTGGACATTGTGTATAGGGGGAAGAGAGGGAGTAATGCCACCTGTCTGTGCCTCCCAGTGTGACGCTGAACATTGTGTATAAGGGAAAAGCGGGAGTAATGCCACCTCTCTGTGCCTCCCAGTGTGATGCTGGACATTGTGTATAAGGGAAGAGCGGGAGTAATGCCACCTCTCTGTGCCTCCCAGTGTGACGCTGGACATTGTGTATAGGGGGAAGAGAGGGAGTAATGCCACCTGTCTGTGCCTCCCAGTGTAACGCTGGACATTGTGTATAAGGGAACAGAGGGAGTAATGCCACCTGTCTGTGCCTCCTAGTGTGATGCTTGGTCATTGTGTATAGGGGGAAGAGAGGGAGTAATGCCACCTGTCTGTGCCTCCCAGTGTAACGCTGGACATTGTGTTTAAGGGAAGAGAGGGAGTAATGCCACTTGTCTGTGCCTCCCAGTGTGACGCTGGACATTGTGTATAGGGGGGAGAGGGAGTAATGCCACCTGTCTGTGCCTCCCAGTGTGACGCTGGTCATTGTGTATAGGGGAAGAAAGGGAGTAATGTCACCTGTCTGTGCCTCCCAGTGTAATGCTGGACATTGTGTATAGGGGGAAGAGAGGGAGTAATGCCACCTGTCTGTGCCTCCCAGTGTGACACTGGACATTGTGTATAGGGGGAAGGGAATGAGTAATGCCACCTGTCTGTGCCTCACAGTGTGACGCTGGTCATTGTGTATAGGGGGAGAGAGGGAGTAATGCCACCTGTCTGTGCCTCCCAGTGTGATGCTGGTCTTTGTGTATAGGGGAAGAGAGGGAGTAATGCCACCTGTCTGTGCCTCCCAGTGTGACGCTGGACATTGTGTATAAGGGAAGAGAGGGAGTAATTACACCTGTCTGTGCATCCAGTGTAACGCTGGACATTGTGTATAGGGGGAAGAGAGGGAGTAATGCCTCCTGTCTGTGCCTCCCAGTGTGACGCTGGACATTGTGTATAAGGGAAGAGACGGAGTAATGTCACCTGTCTGTACCTATTAGTGTAACGCTGGACATTGTGTATAGGGGGAAGAGAGGGAGTAATGCCACCTGTCTGTGCCTCCCAGTGTGATGCTGGACATTGTGTATAGGGGAAGAGAGGGAGTAATGTCACCTGTCTGTACCTCCTAGTGTGACGCTGGAAATTGTGTATAAGGGAAGAGAGGGAGTAAAGCCACCTGTCTGTGCCTCCCAGTGTGACGCTGGACATTGTATATAGGGGGAAGAGAGGGAGTAATGCCACCTGTCTGTACCTCCTAGTGTGACGCTGGTCATTGTGTATAGGGGGAAGAGAGGGAGTAATGTCACCTGTCTGTGCCTCCCAGTGTGACACTGGACATTGTGTATAGGGGGAAGGGAATGAGTAATGCCACCTGTCTGTGCCTCACAGTGTGACGCTGGACTTTGTATATAGGGGGAAGAGAGGGAGTAATGCCACCTGTCTGTGCCTCCCAGTGTGACGCTGGACATTGTGTATAAGGGAAGAGAGGGAGTAATGCCACCTGTCTGTGCCTCCCAGTGTGATGCTGGACATTGTATATAGGGGGAAGAGAGGGAGTAATTCCACCTGCCTGTGTCTCCCAGTGTGACGCTGGACATTGTGTATAAGGGAAGAGAGGGAGTAATGCCACCTGTCTGTGCCTCCCAGTGTGACGCTGGACATTGTGTATAAGGGAAGAGAGGGAGTAATGCCTCCTGTCTGTGCCTCCCAGTGTGACGCTGGACATTGTGTATAGGGGGAGAGAAGGAGTAATGCCACCTGTCTGTGCCTATTAGTGTGACGATGGACATTATATATAGGGGAAAGAGAGGGAGTAATGTCACCTGTCTTTGCCTATCAGTGTGACGCTGGACATTATATATAGGGGGAAGAGAGGGAGTAATGTCACCTGTCTGTGCCTATCAGTGTGACGCTGGACATTATATATAGGGGGAAGAGAGGGAGTAATGTCACCTGTCTGTGCCTATTAGTGTAACGCTGGACATTACATATAGGGGGTAAGTGTGACGCTGGGTGTATGAGGAAGTACACTTTCACACGGTGTATAGGAGGTCATTGCATTATTGGTACATACTGTGGTTCATAGGGGCAATAAAAGTGATTTTGATGAATTCGGTTTGGTTTTGCTTTCTGTCAGCATTTGCTGTTAGTGCTCTCACTCCCCCATGTGTTCTGGGAAATCCTGCACTTGGGTTGGGGCAGCGGTAAAGCGTATGCTATGTAATGAACACATCCGGTTGCAGTCGTGTTGGTTTTAAGCTGCGTCTCCCACTCGCAGAGCCTACTTCTGATGAGTATCTGGGCACGCAGGCTGCGCCCCCGGCTCCGCCACCTCTGCAATGTGTGTTTCCCTGTAACAGATATTTAATAAATATGTTAATCAGCTCCCCTAAGGCAGGTGCCTGTCTGGGATTGCAGCAGCCATGTACTTGTGCGACGCTCGCAGACAGCTACTAAATCATTGGGGTCCGTTCGTGTCTCCGTTCTATGTCCCCCTTTAGCACTGGGTTCCACCCCGCACCACTGACACACAGCCCCAAACTTCCACCATGGCCTGGCCCGTCACACATCATTGCTGCGTCCTGTTCCTGCAGAGTCCCTGGATATTCATCTGCACAATATTTATATAGCACCATCCTATTTACCATGTCACATCCCCAGACTGTCAGCTTACCAGACCTATATATTCCCTGCCCTGGAAGAACACGGACTTGTGTATGAACGGTAAATATCCGGCGGAGAACTATGAGCTAAAGCAGGAATAAATAATACAGCTACATACAGCTAAACCCAAATGTTTCATATACTGTAAGGTATCATCAAGTGCAACACGCTGAAGTATTCTCCCAGAAAAAAAGGTACAATGGTCGACACAAAAATGGTCGACCCAATTTTTTTTTTTTGCATTTATGGTTTTAATGTGGATCATTTAGGCATCTGGGACCACCAATTGTTGAATCGTTTCCCCTCGCGGGCTCACTTCGCTCGCCACTCTCCGGGCACGGTGTCTAGCTTTGCTCCAGTCGCCACAAGGTTATTAAAGGTAAGACTTGTGACATGGATAGTCAAGGAAGGAAAAAGTAAAAAAACATAGAGAGTAATTTAGATCTGAACTGCGCATGTGTGTGAGCCGTAATGCGCAGGACCGTCGCACAAAAGCAGCGGGCATCGGTGCCTAACGACGGGATGGTGTGAAAAATCCAAACTCACAGGCGTTCGCAAGAAGATTTGTGGGTGGCAACTGACCGTTTTCCAGGAGTGTCCAGAGAAAGGCAGGCGTGTCCAGGCGTTTTCAAGGAGGGTGTGTGACATCAGCTCCGACCCCGATCAGCAGGATTCCACCGCAGCGGCTGAGTAAATCCTGGGCTGCGCAGAGACTGCACAAACTGATTTTCGTCCAGCTCTGCAAAAGAAGCGATCGCACACTTGCACAGCACTTTACCCCTGTAAGCCTCGACTATCTGATTGCAGGGCTGCAAAAAACGCAGCCCAGCGGTCAGATCTGAATTAGGCCAATAATCAGGATTGGGGTAGAGACAGCGGGCTCGCTTCTGTGACGGATGCAATTCAGAGAACGGACATTCGGGCGGTAATCGGCAAACTGCGCATGTGCAGCCCAGAAGACATCCCTACTGCGCACACGCACAAAACAGAGTGCTATGGTTTCACTCATGGAGGACGGAGACTGGGAGGTGACCTGGAGATGTCGGAGGGGGGGGGGGGGCTGCAATCTCGCTTGCAGCGCCATAGCTTTCACTGGCATTTGCATATTTTTGCAGATGAGAATCCGTGAGTAATGGCATCCGTGCATGCTCTGCCTGCACCTCTAAATCAGGCTCCTGACTCCTGGAGTAATGGAGTCATTGTTTTCCTCGAGAGTAGCAGCATCACCACGACACTCAGCATGTTTTCCAGGTCCACTGAACCTGCTCCATCATCAGCATAAGGAAGAGTCTTAGGGGCTGATTTATCACTCATACACTTAGCGTTGCCCAGATTCTCGTCACCACTGCGGTCCGGCCTGCCGAGAGCACCAGTGTGAGGGCAGGTCACCGTCCACCTTGCGCTGGTTCTGTGCGGCGTGACGGCAAACCCAATACGCTATTTATTGTGACCGGAGAACGGACTAATCACTCAAATTGTTTCAACTTTGAATTATTCGCTTCCCGTCCCAGCTCCGTGCAGCTGTTTGCCGCAAAATCATGACATGTTTTTTAACCTTGTTGAAAGTCATTGACTAAAAATGAATTAGTCTAATGGCGGAGGATGTGGGCGCTGAAGAAATAAGCAAGGGCGGGTGCAGCTTGTTCCCAAGCCCATTGTCCCTCTCTCTGCTCCAGAGGGCCGAGGCGGCACCCCCCCCACCCCCCCTCCCTTCTGTTTAGTTTAGTGTTTATATTCTGGGTCCGCAGCCGCAGGACACAGCTCAGCACTTCAAAGGCGCGAAACACAGGCAGTTAGGAGATTGCTTCCCTTTGTCCAGGCGAGAGGGAGTTAGGAGGGTGGCTGCTGAAAGGAGCGGCTTGGAAGGGAATCAAGCTTCACTCAGCGCCTTTCATCAGCCCCGTTTTCAAGTGATGACATTTGTGTGGTGTTTTCATATTATACAATTGGAGAACAAATCTTTTTCTGCCGTTCTAAGGAGCAGAAAATTGTCAGCAGCCACCAAGTATGGAACGTTGCCCCAACGAGATTACAAGTGATCCCAGTAAACACAACCTGAAATCTGGAGGACTAGATAGAGAAAAATCTAAAATTAGAGTGAGAGAGAGAGAGAGCAGAGAGCCTGTATATACGTCGCTCAGTACACTGCGCCAGGGAGCTAACAGAAGATCTGCAGTATGACATCACAGGAGCACTGAGCACATATCAGTGACATCAGAGAAATGGTGATATTTTCCCTATGACATCACAGGAAACATGGTGAATCTGTCCTTTTGACATCAGAGGAATGGTGCATCTGTCCCTGTGACATCACAGTAATGGTGCAACTGTCCCAGTAATGGTGCATCTGTCCTTGTGATATCATAAGAATGGTGCATCCGGCCTTCTGACATCACAGGAATGGTGCATCTGCCCCTGTTACATCACAGGAATCGTGCATCTTTCCCTGTGACATCACAGTAATGGTGCACCTGTCCCTGTGACATCATAAGAATGGTGCATCCGGCCTTCTGACATCACAGGAATGGTGCATCTGCCCCTGTGACATCACAGGAATGGTGCACCTGTCCCTGTGACATCACAGTAATGGTGAATCTGTCCTTCTGACATCACAGGAATGGTGCATCTGTCCCTGTGACATCACAGGAATGGTGCACCTGTCCCTGTGACATCACAGTAATGGTGAATCTGTCCTTCTGACATCACAGGAATGGTGCATCTGTCCTTCTGACATCACAGGAATGGTTCATCTGTCCCTGTGACATCACTGTAATGGTGAATCTGTCCTTCTGACATCACAGGAATGGTTCATCTGTCCTTCTGACATCACAGGAATGGTGCATCTGTCCTTCTGACATGACAGGAACGGTGCTTCCGTCATTCTGACATCACAGGAACAGTGCATACGTCCCTCTGACATCACAGGAACAATGCATCCACCCCTCTGACATCACAGAAATGGAGCATCTGTTCCTGTGACATCACAGGAATGGTGACTCTGTCCTTCTGACATCACAGGAATGGTGCATCTGTCCTTCTGACATCACAGGAATGGTGCATCTGTCCTTCTGACATCACAGGAATGGTGCATCTGTCCTTCTGACATCACAGGAATGGTGAATCTGTCCTTCTGACATCACAGGAATGGTGCATCTGTTCTTCTGACATCACAGGAATGGTGAATCTGTCCTTCTGACATCACAGGAATGGTGCATCTGTCCTTCTGACATAACAGGAATGGTGCATCTGTCCTTCTGACATCACAGGAATGGTGAATCTGTCCTTCTGACATCACAGGAATGGTGCATCTGTTCTTCTGACATCACAGGAATGGTGAATCTGTCCTTCTGACATCACAGGAATGGTGCATCTGTCCTTCTGACATCACAGGAACGGTGCTTCCGTCATTCTGACATCACAGGAACAGTGCATACGTCCCTCTGACATCACAGGAACAATGCATCCACCCCTCTGACATCACAGAAATGGAGCATCTGTTCCTGTGACATCACAGGAATAGTGACTCTGTCCTTCTGACATCACAGGAATGGTGACTCTGTCCTTCTGACATCACAGGAACAGTGCATCTGTCCCTGTGACCAGGGCCGTCTTAACAGCAGTGTGGGCCCCTGGGCACAACCATGCACTGGGGCCCCTACCTATCCTCCAGCGGTAGGGGTTGGGGGTGCTATCAGCGGCAGCTTTGATGTCCCGCGGGCGGTAGGGGGTGTTCTATCTTCTGCTCAGCATGTAGGACCTGGAGCAGTTATTTCTGCTGATTAATCCTTCACTGCACAGAGGCGGCGGAGGGAACACTAAACTGTATAAGGAGGCATTGGGCTGAATGAAGGGACCCGGTACATGACTTCCAGGGTGGTAGGGGGTTTTTAGTACGCAGGGGAGGGGTGGATAGTGGGCTTTATATTCACCATTTTCCGGTGGGAGGGCAGCTTGCTTGACTGCAGATATCTCCAGTTCCTGGGAATAGATTTCTTAGCTTTGAATGGGATAAAAGCACTAAAGAGTCACACCTGTCATGAGGTACTGGGGACACCTTTCAGGAGGTACTGGGGACACCTTTCAGAAGGTTCTGGGGACTTGTGGATCAGAGTTCAGAAGCCAGAGCAATCCACCAATGAAAATATAAATCTGCATACCAGGTGTGTGGAGCTGGAGCAGGGACCAGCTGCTGGAAGGCTGATATCTTTGGTTCTGGGCATAGTAGAGACAAGCTGCCAGTGTCCACCAAGAGGGGAGAGTCCCAGCTTTTGGAGTATACCCTCACAAAAACTCTAAGTCAGACAGAACCCAAGATATCTGGCTAGGAAGAGCAATTAACAGGCTCTGATGGGGACCATTGCTTTGAAGTCAAATATCTCTGGTTCCCCTGGCCCGATTTTCAAAAATCTGGTACCCCCTAGCTATCAGCCTAGGGCCCTTATACTCCTGGGGCCCTTGGGCAAGTGCCCATTGAGCCCATACGAAAAGACGGCCCTGCCTGTGACATCAAAGGAATAATGTCAGCTTTTATTTGACATCACATAAGTATTGATTACATCAAAGATGGGGCCTTATTGTGGGTTGCCTTCCAGTATGGGGCCTGATTATTTATCCACTGAGCAAGGTCTCATTATTGAGTATGCACTGAGGGGTGGCCTGATTATTGTGGTGGGGCATATTTATTGAGTATGCATAGGCTTAATTATTGAGTACACAATGAGCACTGAGAAACAGCTGTTTAGTCAGTAGGCACTGAGAAGGGAGATGTTTAGTCAGTAGGCACTGAGAAGGAGGCTGTGTAGTCAGTAGGCACTGAGAAGGGAGATGTTTAGTCAGTAGGCACTGAGAAGGGAGCTGTGTAGTCAGTAGGCACTGAGAAGGGGGCTGTGTAGTCAGTAGGCGCTGAGAAGGAGGCTGTGTAGTCAGTAGGCACTGAGAAGGGGGCTGTGTAGTAAGTAGGCGCTGAGAAGGGGGCTGTGTAGTCAGTAGGCGCTGAGAAGGAGGCTGTGTAGTCAGTAGGCGCTGAGAAGGGGGCTGTGTAGTCAGTAGGCGCTGAGAAGGAGGCTGTGTAGTCAGTAGGCACTGAGAAGGGGGCTGTGTAGTCAGTAGGCGCTGAGAATGAGGCTGTGTAGTCAGTAGGCGCTGAGAAGGGGGCTGTGTAGTCAGTAGGCGCTGAGAAGGAGGCTGTGTAGTCAGTAGGCACTGAGAAGGGGGCTGTGTAGTCAGTAGGCGCTGAGAAGGGGGATGTGTAGTCAGTAGGCACTGAGAAGGGGGCTGTGTAGTCAGTAGGCGCTGAGAAGGGGGATGTGTAGTCAGTAGGCACTGAGAAGGGGGCTGTGAAGTCAGTAGGCGCTGAGAAGGGGGATGTGTAGTCAGTAGGCGCTGAGAAGGGGGATGTGTAGTCAGTAGGCACTGAGAAGGGGTCTGTTTAGTCAGTAGGCACTGAGAAGGGAGATGTTTAGTCAGTAGGTGCTGAGAAGGGGGCTGTTTAGTCAGTAGGCACTGAGAAGGGAGATGTTTAGTCAGTAGGCACTGAGAAGGGAGCTGTGTAGTCAGTAGGCGCTGAGAAGGGGGCTGTGTAGTCAGTAGGCACTGAGAAGGGGGATGTGTAGTCAGTAGGCGCTGAGAAGGGAGCTGTGTAGTCAGTAGGTGCTGAGAAGGGGGCTGTGTAGTCAGTAGGCGTTGAGAAGGGGGATGTGTAGTCAGTAGGCGCTGAGAAGGGGGCTGTGTAGTCAGTAGGCACTGAGAAGGGGGATGTGTAGTCAGTAGGCACTGAGAAGGGAGCTGTGTAGTCAGTAGGCGCTGAGAAGGGGGCTGTGTAGTCAATAGGCACTGAGAAGGGAGATGTGTAGTCAGTAGGCGCTGAGAAGGGAGATGTTTAGTCAGTAGGTGCTGAGAAGGGGGCTGTTTAGTCAGTAGGCACTGAGAAGGGAGATGTTTAGTCAGTACGTGCTGAGAAGGGAGATGTTTAGTCAGTAGGCACTAAGAAGGGGGCTGTTTAGTCAGTAGGCACTGAGAAGGGAGATGTTTAGTCAGTAGGCTCTAAGAAGGGAGATGTGTAGTCAGTAGGCGCTGAGAAGGGGGATGTGTAGTCAGTACGCGCTGAGAAGGGGGCTGTGCAGTCAGTAGGCGCTGAGAAGGGAGATGTTTAGTCAGAAGGTGCTGAGAAGGGGGCTGTTTAGTCAGTAGGCACTGAGAAGGGAGATGTTTAGTCAGTAGGCGCTGAGAAGGGGGCTGTTTAGTCAGTAGGCACTGAGAAGGGAGATGTTTAGTCAGTAGGCTCTGAGAAGGGAGATGTTTAGTCAGTAGGCTCTGAGAAGGGAGATGTTTAGTCAGTAGGCGCTGAGAGGGGGGCTGTTTAGTCAGTAGGCACTGAGAAGGGAGATGTTTAGTCAGTAGGTGCTGAGAAGGGAGATGTTTAGTCAGTAGGCGCTGAGAAGGAGGCTGTGTAGTCAGTAGGCGCTGAGAAGGGGGCTGTGTAGTCAGTAGGCGCTGAGAAGGAGGCTGTGTAGTCAGTAGGCACTGAGAAGGGGGCTGTGTAGTCAGTAGGCGCTGAGAAGGAGGCTGTGTAGTCAGTAGGCGCTGAGAAGGGGGCTGTGTAGTCAGTAGGCGCTGAGAAGGAGGCTGTGTAGTCAGTAGGCACTGAGAAGGGGGCTGTGTAGTCAGTAGGCGCTGAGAAGGAGGCTGTGTAGTCAGTAGGCACTGAGAAGGGGGCTGTGTAGTCAGTAGGCACTGAGAAGGGGGCTGTGTAGTCAGTAGGCGCTGAGAAGGGGGATGTGTAGTCAGTAGGCGCTGAGAAGGGAGATGTTTAGTCAGTAGGTGCTGAGAAGGGGGCTGTTTAGTCAGTAGGCGCTGAGAAGGGAGATGTTTAGTCAGTAGGTGCTGAGAAGGGAGATGTTTAGTCAGTAGGCACTGAGAAGGGGGCTGTTTAGTCAGTAGGCTCTGAGAAGGGAGATGTTTAGTCAGTAGGTGCTGAGAAGGGGGCTGTTTAGTCAGTAGGCACTGAGAAGGGAGATGTTTAGTCAGTAGGTGCTGAGAAGGGAGATGTTTAGTCAGTAGGCACTGAGAAGGGGGCTGTTTAGTCAGTAGGCTTTGAGAAGGGAGATGTTTAGTCAGTAGGTGCTGAGAAGGGGGCTGTTTAGTCAGTAGGCACTGAGAAGGGAGATGTTTAGTCAGTAGGCGCTGAGAAGGGAGATGTTTAGTCAGTAGGTGCTGAGAAGGGAGATGTTTAGTCAGTAGGCACTGAGAAGGGGGCTGTTTAGTCAGTAGGCTCTGAGAAGGGAGATGTTTAGTCAGTAGGTGCTGAGAAGGGGGCTGTTTAGTCAGTAGGCTCTGAGAAGGGAGATGTTTAGTCAGTAGGTGCTGAGAAGGGGGCTGTTTAGTCAGTAGGTGCTGAGAAGGGGGCTGTGTAGTCAGTAGGCACTGAGAAGGGAGATGTTTAGTCAGTAGGTGCTGAGAAGGGAGATGTTTAGTCAGTAGGCACTGAGAAGGGGGCTGTGTATTCAGTAGGCGCTGAGAAGGGAGCTGTTTAGTCAGTAGGCACTGAGAAGGGAGATGTTTAGTCAGTAGGCTCTGAGAAGGGAGATGTTTAGTCAGTAGGCTCTGAGAAGGGAGATGTTTAGTCAGTAGGCGCTGAGAGGGGGGCTGTTTAGTCAGTAGGCACTGAGAAGGGAGATGTTTAGTCAGTAGGTGCTGAGAAGGGAGATGTTTAGTCAGTAGGCGCTGAGAAGGAGGCTGTGTAGTCAGTAGGCGCTGAGAAGGGGGCTGTGTAGTCAGTAGGCGCTGAGAAGGAGGCTGTGTAGTCAGTAGGCACTGAGAAGGGGGCTGTGTAGTCAGTAGGCGCTGAGAAGGAGGCTGTGTAGTCAGTAGGCGCTGAGAAGGGGGCTGTGTAGTCAGTAGGCGCTGAGAAGGAGGCTGTGTAGTCAGTAGGCACTGAGAAGGGGGCTGTGTAGTCAGTAGGCGCTGAGAAGGAGGCTGTGTAGTCAGTAGGCACTGAGAAGGGGGCTGTGTAGTCAGTAGGCACTGAGAAGGGGGCTGTGTAGTCAGTAGGCGCTGAGAAGGGGGATGTGTAGTCAGTAGGCGCTGAGAAGGGAGATGTTTAGTCAGTAGGTGCTGAGAAGGGGGCTGTTTAGTCAGTAGGCGCTGAGAAGGGAGATGTTTAGTCAGTAGGTGCTGAGAAGGGAGATGTTTAGTCAGTAGGCACTGAGAAGGGGGCTGTTTAGTCAGTAGGCTCTGAGAAGGGAGATGTTTAGTCAGTAGGTGCTGAGAAGGGGGCTGTTTAGTCAGTAGGCACTGAGAAGGGAGATGTTTAGTCAGTAGGTGCTGAGAAGGGAGATGTTTAGTCAGTAGGCACTGAGAAGGGGGCTGTTTAGTCAGTAGGCTTTGAGAAGGGAGATGTTTAGTCAGTAGGTGCTGAGAAGGGGGCTGTTTAGTCAGTAGGCACTGAGAAGGGAGATGTTTAGTCAGTAGGCGCTGAGAAGGGAGATGTTTAGTCAGTAGGTGCTGAGAAGGGAGATGTTTAGTCAGTAGGCACTGAGAAGGGGGCTGTTTAGTCAGTAGGCTCTGAGAAGGGAGATGTTTAGTCAGTAGGTGCTGAGAAGGGGGCTGTTTAGTCAGTAGGCTCTGAGAAGGGAGATGTTTAGTCAGTAGGTGCTGAGAAGGGGGCTGTTTAGTCAGTAGGTGCTGAGAAGGGGGCTGTGTAGTCAGTAGGCACTGAGAAGGGAGATGTTTAGTCAGTAGGTGCTGAGAAGGGAGATGTTTAGTCAGTAGGCACTGAGAAGGGGGCTGTGTATTCAGTAGGCGCTGAGAAGGGAGCTGTTTAGTCAGTAGGCACTGAGAAGGGGGCTGTGTAGTCAGTAGGCACTGAAAAGGGGGCTGTGTAGTCAGTAGGCGCTGAGAAGGGGGCTGTGTAGTCAGTAGGCACTGAGAAGGGGGCTGTGTATTCAGTAGGCGCTGAGAAGGGAGCTGTTTAGTCAGTAGGCACTGAGAAGGGGGCTGTGTAGTCAGTAGGCACTGAGAAGGCAGCTGTTTAGTCAGTAGGCACTGAGAAGGGGGCTGTGTAGTCAGTAGGCACTGAGAAGGGGGCTGTGTATTCAGTAGGCGCTGAGAAGGGAGCTGTTTAGTCAGTAGGCACTGAGAAGGGGGCTGTGTAGTCAGTAGGCACTGAGAAGGGGGCTGTGTAGTCAGTAGGCGCTGAGAGGGGGTCTGTGTAGTCAGTAGGCACTGAGAAGGGGGCTGTGTAGTCAGTAGGCGCTGAGAAGGGGGCTGTGTAGTCAGTAGGCGCTGAGAAGGGGGCTGTGTAGTCAGTAGGCGCTGAGAAGGGGGCTGTGTAGTCAGTAGGCGCTGAGAAGGGGACTGTGTAGTCAGTAGGCGCTGAGAAGGGGGCTGTGTAGTCAGTAGGTACTGAGAAGGGGGCTGTGTAGTCAGTAGGCACTGAGAAGGGGGCTGTGTAGTCAGTAGTCACTGAGTAGGGGGCTGTGTAGTCAGTAGGCGCTGAGAAGGGGGCTGTGTAGTCAGTAGGCGCTGAGAAGGGGGCTGTGTAGTCAGTAGGCACTGAGAAGGGGGCTGTGTAGTCAGTAGGCGCTGAGAAGGGGGCTGTGTAGTCAGTAGGCACTGAGAAGGTGGCTGTGTAGTCAGTAGGCACTGAGAAGGAGGCTGTGTAGTCAGTAGGCACTGAGAAGGGGGCTGTGTACTCAGTAGGCGCTGAGAAGGGGGCTGTGTAGTCAGTAGGCACTGAGAAGGGGGCTGTGTAGTCAGTAGGCGCTGAGAAGGGGGCTGTGTAGTCAGTAGGCGCTGAGAAGGGGGCTGTGTAGTCAGTAGGCACTGAGAAGGGGGCTGTGTAGTCAGTAGGCGCTGAGAAGGGGGCTGTGTAGTCAGTAGGCGCTGAGAAGGGGGCTGTGTAGTCAGTAGGCGCTGAGAAGGGGGCTGTGTAGTCAGTAGGCGCTGAGTAGGAGGCTGTGTAGTCAGTAGGCGCTTAGAAGGGGGATGTGTAGTCAGTAGGCACTGAGAAGGTAGATGTGTAGTCAGTAGGCACTGAGAAGGGGGATGTGTAGTCAGTAGGCACTGAGAAGGGAGATGTGTAGTCAGTAGGCACTGAGAAGGGGGCTGTGTAGTCAGTAGGCGCTGAGAAGGGGGCTGTGTAGTCAGTAGGTGCTGAGAAGGGAGCTGTTTAGTCAGTAGGCGCTGAGAAGGAGGCTGTTTAGTCAGTAGGCGTTGAGAAGGAGGCTGTTTAGTCAGTAGGCGCTAAGAAGGGGGCTGTTTAGTCAGTAGGCACTGAGAAGGAGGCTGTGTAGTCAGTAGGCACTGAGAAGGGGGCTGTGTAGTCAGTAGGCGCTGAGAAGGGAGATGTTTAGTCAGTAGGCGCTGAGTAGGAGGCTGTGTGTAGTCAGTAGGCGCTGAGAAGGGGGATGTGTAGTCAGTAGGCACTGAGAAGGGAGATGTGTAGTCAGTAGGCACTGAGAAGGGGGCTGTGTAGTCAGTAGGCGCTGAGAAGGGGGCTGTGTAGTCAGTAGGTGCTGAGAAGGGAGCTGTTTAGTCAGTAGGCACTGAGAAGGAGGCTGTGTAGTCAGTAGGCGCTAAGAAGGGGGCTGTTTAGTCAGTAGGCGCTGAGAAGGGGGCTGTGTAGTCAGTAGGCACTGAGAAGGGAGATGTTTAGTCAGTAGGCGCTGAGAAGGGGGCTGTGTAGTCAGTAGGCGCTGAGAAGGGGGCTGTGTAGTCAGTAGGCACTGAGAAGGGGGCTGTGTAGTCAGAAAATGCTGAGAAGGGGGATGTTTAGTCAGTAGGCGCTGAGTAGGAGGCTGTGTAGTCAGTAGGCGCTGAGAAGGGGGATGTGTAGTCAGTAGGCACTGAGAAGGGGGCTGTGTAGTCAGTAGGCACTGAGAAGGGGACTGTGTAGTCAGTAGGCACTGAGAAGGGGGCTGTGTAGTCAGTAGGCGCTGAGAAGGCGCTGAGAAGGGGGCTGTGTAGTCAGTAGGCACTGAGAAGCGGGCTGTGTATTCAGTAGGCGCTGAGAAGGGAGCTGTTTAGTCAGTAAGCACTGAGAAGGGGGCTGTGTAGTCAGTAGGCACTGAAAAGGGAGCTGTGTAGTCAGTAGGCGCTGAGAAGGGGGCTGTGTAGTCAGTAGGCACTGAGAAGGGGGCTGTGTATTCAGTAGGCGCTGAGAAGGGAGCTGTTTAGTCAGTAGGCACTGAGAAGGGGGCTGTGTAGTCAGTAGGCACTGAGAAGGGAGCTGTTTAGTCAGTAGGCACTGAGAAGGGGGCTGTGTAGTCAGTAGGCACTGAGAAGGGGGCTGTGTATTCAGTAGGCGCTGAGAAGGGAGCTGTTTAGTCAGTAGGCACTGAGAAGGGGGCTGTGTAGTCAGTAGGCACTGAGAAGGGGGCTGTGTAGTCAGTAGGCGCTGAGAGGGGGGCTGTGTAGTCAGTAGGCGCTGAGAAGGGGGCTGTGTAGTCAGTAGGCGCTGAGAAGGGGGCTGTGTAGTCAGTAGGCACTGAGAAGGGGGCTGTGTAGTCAGTAGGCACTGAGAAGGGGGCTGTGTAGTGTCAGTAGGCACTGAGAAGGGGGCTGTGTAGTCAGTAGGCACTGAGAAGGGGGCTATGTAGTCAGTAGGCGCTGAGAAGGGGGCTGTGTAGTCAGTTGGCGCTGAGAAGGAGGCTGTGTAGTCAGTAGGTGCTGAGAAGGGGGCTGTGTAGTCAGTAGGCCCTGAGAAGGGGGCTGTGTAGTCAGTAGGCGCTGAGAAGGGGACTGTGTAGTCAGTAGGCGCTGAGAAGGGGGCTGTGTAGTCAGTAGGTGCTGAGAAGGGGGCTGTGTAGTCAGTAGGCACTGAGAAGGGGGCTGTGTAGTCAGTAGGCACTGAGAAGGGGGCTGTGTAGTCAGTAGGCGCTGAGAAGGGGGCTGTGTAGTCAGTAGGCGCTGAGAAGGGGGCTGTGTAGTCAGTAGGCGCTGAGAAGGGGGCTGTGTAGTCAGTAGGCGCTGAGAAGGGGGCTGTGTAGTCAGTAGGCGCTGAGAAGGGGGCTGTGTAGTCAGTAGGCGCTGAGAAGGGGGCTGTGTAGTCAGTAGGCACTGAGAAGGAGGCTGTGTAGTCAGTAGGCACTGAGAAGGGGGCTGTGTAGTCAGTAGGCGCTGAGAAGGGGGCTGTGTAGTCAGTAGGCACTGAGAAGGGGCTGTGTAGTCAGTAGGCGCTGAGAAGGGGGCTGTGTAGTCAGTAGGCGCTGAGAAGGAGGCTGTGTAGTCAGTAGGCACTGAGAAGGGGGCTGTGTAGTCAGTAGGCGCTGAGAAGGGGGCTGTGTAGTCAGTAGGCACTGAGAAGGGGCTGTGTAGTCAGTAGGCGCTGAGAAGGGGGCTGTGTAGTCAGTAGGCGCTGAGAAGGGGGCTGTGTAGTCAGTAGGCACTGAGAAGGGGGCTGTGTAGTCAGTAGGCGCTGAGAAGGGGGCTGTGTAGTCAGTAGGCGCTGAGAAGGGGGCTGTGTAGTCAGTAGGCGCTGAGAAGGGGGCTGTGTAGTCAGTAGGCGCTGAGAAGGTAGCTGTGTAGTCAGTAGGCGCTGAGTAGGAGGCTGTGTAGTCAGTAGGCGCTGAGAAGGGGGATGTGTAGTCAGTAGGCACTGAGAAGGGAGATGTGTAGTCAGTAGGCACTGAGAAGGGAGATGTGTAGTCAGTAGGCACTGAGAAGGGAGATGTGTAGTCAGTAGGCACTGAGAAGGGGGCTGTGTAGTCAGTAGGCGCTGAGAAGGGGGCTGTGTAGTCAGTAGGTGCTGAGAAGGGAGCTGTTTAGTCAGTAGGCGCTGAGGAGGCTGTTTAGTCAGTAGGCGTTGAGAAGGAGGCTGTTTAGTCAGTAGGCGCTAAGAAGGGGGCTGTTTAGTCAGTAGGCACTGAGAAGGAGGCTGTGTAGTCAGTAGGCACTGAGAAGGGGGCTGTGTAGTCAGTAGGCACTGAGAAGGGAGCTGTTTAGTCAGTAGGCGCTGAGAAGGGAGATGTTTAGTCAGTAGGCGCTGAGAAGGGAGATGTGTAGTCAGTAGGCACTGAGAAGGGGGCTGTGTAGTCAGTAGGCACTGAGAAGGGGGCTGTGTAGTCAGTAGGTGCTGAGAAGGGAGCTGTTTAGACAGTAGGCACTGAGAAGGAGGCTGTGTAGTCAGTAGGCGCTAAGAAGGGGGCTGTTTAGTAAGTAGGCGCTGAGAAGGGGGCTGTGTAGTCAGTAGGCGCTGAGAAGGGAGATGTTTAGTCAGTAGGCGCTGAGAAGGGGGCTGTGTAGTAAGTAGGCGCTGAGAAGGGGGCTGTGTAGTCAGTAGGCAATGAGAAGGGGGCTGTGTAGTCAGAAAACGCTGAGAAGGGGGATGTTTAGTCAGTAGGCGCTGAGTAGGAGGCTGTGTAGTCAGTAGGCGCTGAGAAGGGGGATGTGTAGTCAGTAGGCACTGAGAAGGGGGCTGTGTAGTCAGTAGACACTGAGAAGGGGACTGTGTAGTCAGTAGGCACTGAGATGGGGGCTGTGTAGTCAGTAGGCGCTGAGAAGGCGCTGAGAAGGGGGATGTTTAGTCAGTAGGCGCTGAGAAGGGGGCTGTTTAGTCAGTAGGCGCTGAGAAGGGGGCTGTTTAGTCAGTAGGCACTGAGAAGGGAGATGTTTAGTCAGTAGGCGCTGAGAAGGGGGCTGTGTAGTCAGTAGGCGCTGAGAAGGGGGCTGTGTAGTCAGTAGGCGCTGAGAAGGGGGCTGTTTAGTCAGTAGGCGCTGAGAAGGGTGCTGTTTAGTCAGTAGGCACTGAGACGGAAGATGTTTAGTCAGTAGGCGCTGAGAAGGGAGATGTTTAGTCAATAGGTGCTGAGAAGGGGGCTGTTTAGTCAGTAGGCGCTGAGAAGGGAGATGTTTAGTCAGTAGGTGCTGAGAAGGGAGATGTTTAGTCAGTAGGCACTGAGAAGGGAGATGTTTAGTCAGTAGGCGCTGAGAAGGGAGATGTTTAGTCAGTAGGCACTGAGAAGGGGGCTGTGTAGTCAGTAGGCGCTGAGAAGGGGGCTGTGTAGTCAGTAAGCGCTGAGAAGGGAGATGTTTAGTCAGTAGGCGCTGAGAAGGGGGCTGTTTAGTCAGTAGGCACTGAGAAGGGAGAAGTTTAGTCAGTAGACGCTGAGAAGGGGGCTGTTTAGTCAGTAGGCGCTGAGAAGGGGGCTGTGTAGTCAGTAGGCGCTGAGAAGGGGCTGTGTAGTCAGTAGGCACTGAGAAGGGGGCTGTGTAGTCAGTAGGTGCTGAGAAGGAGGCTGTTTAGTCAGTAGGCACTGAGAAGGGAGATGTGTAGTCAGTAGGCACTGAGAAGGGGGCTGTGTAGTCAGTAGGCGCTGAGAAGGGAGATGTTTAGTCAGTAGGCGCTGAGAAGGGGGCTGTTTAGTCTGTAGGCACTGAGAAGGGAGATGTTTAGTCAGTAGGCGCTGAGTAGGAGGCTGTGTAGTCAGTAGGCGCTGAGAAGGGGGATGTGTAGTCAGTAGGCACTGAGAAGGGGGCTGTGTAGTCAGTAGGCACTGAGAAGGGGGCTGTTTAGTCAGTAGGCGCTGAGAAGGGGGCTGTTTAGTCAGTAGGCGCTGAGAAGGGGGCTGTTTAGTCAGTAGGCACTGAGAAGGGAGATGTTTAGTCAGTAGGCGCTGAGTAGGAGGCTGTGTAGTCAGTAGGCGCTGAGAAGGGGGATGTGTAGTCAGTAGGCACTGAGAAGGGGGCTGTGTAGTCAGTAGGCACTGAGAAGGGGACTGTGTAGTCAGTAGGCACTGAGATGGGGGCTGTGTAGTCAGTAGGCGCTGAGAAGGCGCTGAGAAGGGGGATGTTTAGTCAGTAGGCGCTGAGAAGGGGGCTGTTTAGTCAGTAGGCGCTGAGAAGGGGGCTGTGTAGTCAGTAGGCGCTGAGAAGGGAGATGTTTAGTCAGTAGGCGCTGAGAAGGGGGCTGTTTAGTCAGTAGGCGCTGAGAAGAGGGCTGTTTAGTCAGTAGGCACTGAGAAGGGAGATGTTTAGTCAGTAGGCGCTGAGAAGGGGGCTGTGTAGTCAGTAGGCGCTGAGAAGGGGGCTGTGTAGTCAGTAGGCGCTGAGAAGGGGGCTGTTTAGTCAGTAGGCGCTGAGAAGGGGGCTGTTTAGTCAGTAGGCACTGAGACGGAAGATGTTTAGTCAGTAGGCGCTGAGAAGGGAGATGTTTAGTCAGTAGGTGCTGAGAAGGGGGCTGTTTAGTCAGTAGGCGCTGAGAAGGGAGATGTTTAGTCAGTAGGTGCTGAGAAGGGAGATGTTTAGTCAGTAGGCACTGAGAAGGGAGATGTTTAGTCAGTAGGCGCTGAGAAGGGAGATGTTTAGTCAGTAGGCACTGAGAAGGGGGCTGTGTAGTCAGTAGGCGCTGAGAAGGGGGCTGTGTAGTCAGTAAGCGCTGAGAAGGGAGATGTTTAGTCAGTAGGCGCTGAGAAGGGGGCTGTTTAGTCAGTAGGCACTGAGAAGGGAGAAGTTTAGTCAGTAGGCGCTGAGAAGGGGGCTGTTTAGTCAGTAGGCGCTGAGAAGGGGGCTGTGTAGTTAGTAGGCGCTGAGAAGGGGCTGTGTAGTCAGTAGGCACTGAGAAGGGGGCTGTGTAGTCAGTAGGTGCTGAGAAGGAGGCTGTTTAGTCAGTAGGCACTGAGAAGGGAGATGTGTAGTCAGTAGGCACTGAGAAGGGGGCTGTGTAGTCAGTAGGCGCTGAGAAGGGAGATGTTTAGTCAGTAGGCGCTGAGAAGGGGGCTGTTTAGTCAGTAGGCGCTGAGAAGGGAGATGTTTAGTCAGTAGGCGCTGAGAAGGGAGATGTTTAGTCAGTAGGCGCTGAGAAGGGGGCTGTTTAGTCAGTAGGCGCTGAGAAGGGAGATGTTTAGTCAGTAGGTGCTGAGAAGGGAGATGTTTAGTCAGTAGGCACTGAGAAGGGAGATGTTTAGTCAGTAGGCGCTGAGAAGGGAGATGTTTAGTCAGTAGGCATTGAGAAGGGGGCTGTGTAGTCAGTAGGCGCTGAGAAGGGGGCTGTTTAGTCAGTAGGCGCTGAGAAGGGGGCTGTTTAGTCAGTAGGCGCTGAGAAGGGGGATGTTTAGTCATTAGGCGCTGAGAAGGAGGCTGTGTAGTCAGTAGGCGCTGAGAAGGGAGATGTTTAGTCAGTAGGCGCTGAGAAGGGAGATGTTTAGTCAGTAGGCGCTGAGAAGGGGGCTGTTTAGTCAGTAGGCGCTGAGAAGGGAGATGTTTAGTCAGTAGGCGCTGAGAAGGGGGCTGTTTAGTCAGTAGGCGCTGAGAAGGGGGCTGTTTAGTCAGTAGGCACTGAGAAGGGAGATGTTTAGTCATGTTTAGTCAGTAGGCGCTGAGAAGGGGGCTGTGTAGTCAGTAGGCGCTGAGAAGGGGGCTGTGTAGTCAGTAGGCGCTGAGAAGGGGGCTGTTTAGTCAGTAGGCGCTGAGAAGGGGGCTGTTTAGTCAGTAGGCACTGAGACGGAAGATGTTTAGTCAGTAGGCGCTGAGAAGGGAGATGTTTAGTCAGTAGGTGCTGAGAAGGGGGCTGTTTAGTCAGTAGGCGCTGAGAAGGGAGATGTTTAGTCAGTAGGTGCTGAGAAGGGAGATGTTTAGTCAGTAGGCACTGAGAAGGGAGATGTTTAGTCAGTAGGCGCTGAGAAGGGAGATGTTTAGTCAGTAGGCACTGAGAAGGGGGCTGTGTAGTCAGTAGGCGCTGAGAAGGGGGCTGTGTAGTCAGTAAGCGCTGAGAAGGGAGATGTTTAGTCAGTAGGCGCTGAGAAGGGGGCTGTTTAGTCAGTAGGCACTGAGAAGGGAGAAGTTTAGTCAGTAGGCGCTGAGAAGGGGGCTGTTTAGTCAGTAGGCGCTGAGAAGGGGGCTGTGTAGTCAGTAGGCGCTGAGAAGGGGCTGTGTAGTCAGTAGGCACTGAGAAGGGGGCTGTGTAGTCAGTAGGTGCTGAGAAGGAGGCTGTTTAGTCAGTAGGCACTGAGAAGGGAGATGTGTAGTCAGTAGGCAATGAGAAGGGGGCTGTTTAGTCAGTAGGCACTGAGAAGGGAGATGTTTAGTCAGTAGGCGCTGAGAAGGGAGATGTTTAGTCAGTAGGCGCTGAGAAGGGGGCTGTTTAGTCAGTAGGCGCTGAGAAGGGAGATGTTTAGTCAGTAGGTGCTGAGAAGGGAGATGTTTAGTCAGTAGGCACTGAGAAGGGAGATGTTTAGTCAGTAGGCGCTGAGAAGGGAGATGTTTAGTCAGTAGGCACTGAGAAGGCGGCTGTGTAGTCAGTAGGCGCTGAGAAGGGGGCTGTTTAGTCAGTAGGCGCTGAGAAGGGGGCTGTTTAGTCAGTAGGCGCTGAGAAGGGGGATGTTTAGTCATTAGGCGCTGAGAAGGAGGCTGTGTAGTCAGTAGGCGCTGAGAAGGGAGATGTTTAGTCAGTAGGCGCTGAGAAGGGAGATGTTTAGTCAGTAGGCGCTGAGAAGGGGGCTGTTTAGTCAGTAGGTGCTGAGAAGGGAGATGTTTAGTCAGTAGGTGCTGAGAAGGGAGATGTTTAGTCAGTAGGCACTGAGAAGGGAGATGTTTAGTCAGTAGGCGCTGAGAAGGGAGATGTTTTGTCAGTAGGCACTGAGAAGGGGGCTGTGTAGTCAGTAGGCGCTGAGAAGGAAGATGTTTAGTCAGTAGGCGCTGAGAAGGGGGCTGTTAAGTCAGTAGGCACTGAGAAGGGAGATGTTTAGTCAGTAGGCACTGAGAAGGGAGATGTTTAGTCAGTAGGCGCTGAGAAGGGAGATGTTTTGTCAGTAGGCACTGAGAAGGGGGCTGTGTAGTCAGTAGGCGCTGAGAAGGAAGATGTTTAGTCAGTAGGCGCTGAGAAGGGGGCTGTTAAGTCAGTAGGCACTGAGAAGGGAGATGTTTAGTCAGTAGGCGCTGAGAAGGGGGCTGTTTAGTCAGTAGGCGCTGAGAAGGGGGCTGTGTAGTCAGTAGGCGCTGAGAAGGGGCTGTGTAGTCAGTAGGCACTGAGAAGGGGGCTGTGTAGACAGTAGGTGCTGAGAAGGAGGCTGTTTAGTCAGTAGGCACTGAGAAGGGAGATGTGTAGTCAGTAGGCACTGAGAAGGGGGCTGTGTAGTCAGTAGGCGCTGAGAAGGGAGATGTTTAGTCAGTAGGCGCTGAGAAGGGGGCTGTTTAGTCAGTAGGCGCTGAGAAGGGAGATGTTTAGTCAGTAGGTGCTGAGAAGGGAGATGTTTAGTCAGTAGGCACTGAGAAGGGAGATGTTTAGTCAGTAGGCGCTGAGAAGGGGGCTGTTTAGTCAGTAGGCACTGAGAAGGGAGATATTTAGTCAGTAGGCGCTGAGAAGGGAGATGTTTAGTCAGTAGGCGCTGAGAAGGGGGCTGTTTAGTCAGTAGGCGCTGAGAAGGGAGATGTTTAGTCAGTAGGTGCTGAGAAGGGAGATGTTTAGTCAGTAGGCACTGAGAAGGGAGATGTTTAGTCAGTAGGCGCTGAGAAGGGAGATGTTTAGTCAGTAGGCACTGAGAAGGGGGCTGTGTAGTCAGTAGGCGCTGAGAAGGGGGCTGTGTAGTCAGTAGGCGCTGAGAAGGGAGATGTTCAGTCAGTAGGCGCTGAGAAGGGGGCTGTTTAGTCAGTAGGCACTGAGAAGGGAGATGTTTAGTCAGTAGGCGCTGAGAAGGGGGCTGTTTAGTCAGTAGGCGCTGAGAAGGGGGCTGTGTAGTCAGTAGGCGCTGAGAAGGGGCTGTGTAGTCAGTAGGCACTGAGAAGGGGGCTGTGTAGTCAGTAGGTGCTGAGAAGGAGGCTGTTTAGTCAGTAGGCACTGAGAAGGGAGATGTGTAGTCAGTAGGCACTGAGAAGGGGGCTGTGTAGTCAGTAGGCGCTGAGAAGGGAGCTGTTTAGTCAGTAGGTGCTGAGAAGGGGGCTGTGTCGTCAGTAGGCACTGAGAAGGAGGCTGTGTAGTCAGTAGGCACTGAGCAGGGGGCTGTGTAGTCAGTAGGCGCTGAGAAGGGGACTGTGTAGTCAGTAGGCACTGAGAAGGGGGCTGTGTAGTCAGTAGGCGCTGAGAAGGGGGCTGTGTAGTCAGTAGGCGCTGAGAAGGGGGCTGTGTAGTCAGTAGGCGCTGAGAAGGGGGCTGTGTATTCAGTAGGCACTGAGAAGGAGGCTGTGTAGTCAGTAGGCACTGAGAAGGGGGCTGTGTAGTCAGTAGGCACTGAGAAGGGGGCTGTGTAGTCAGTAGGCACTGAGAAGGGAGATGTTTAGTCAGTAGGCGCTGAGAAGGGGGCTGTTTAGTCAGTAGGCGCTGAGAAGGGAGATGTTTAGTCAGTAGGTGCTGAGAAGGGAGATGTTTAGTCAGTAGGCACTGAGAAGGGAGATGTTTAGTCAGTAGGCGCTGAGAAGGGAGATGTTTAGTCAGTAGGCACTGAGAAGGGGGCTGTGTAGTCAGTAGGCGCTGAGAAGGGGACTGTTTAGTCAGTAGGCGCTGAGAAGGGGGCTGTTTAGTCAGTAGGCGCTGAGAAGGGGGATGTTTAGTCATTAGGCACTGAGAAGGAGGCTGTGTAGTCAGTAGGCACTGAGAAGGGAGATGTTTAGTCAGTAGGCGCTGAGAAGGGAGATGTTTAGTCAGTAGGCGCTGAGAAGGGGGCTGTTTAGTCAGTAGGCGCTGAGAAGGGGGCTGTTTAGTCAGTAGGCACTGAGAAGGAAGATGTTTAGTCATGTTTAGTCAGTAGGCGCTGAGAAGGGGGCTGTGTAGTCAGTAGGCGCTGAGAAGGGGGCTGTGTAGTCAGTAGGCGCTGAGAAGGGGGCTGTTTAGTCAGTAGTCGCTGAGAAGGGGGCTGTTTAGTCAGTAGGCGCTGAGAAGGGAGATGTTTAGTCAGTAGGCGCTGAGAAGGGGGCTGTTTAGTCAGCAGTCGCTGAGAAGGGGGCTGTTTAGTCAGTAGGCACTGAGACGGAAGATGTTTAGTCAGTAGGCGCTGAGAAGGGAGATGTTTAGTCAGTAGGTGCTGAGAAGGGGGCTGTTTAGTCAGAAGGCGCTGAGAAGGGAGATGTTTAGTCAGTAGGTGCTGAGAAGGGAGATGTTTAGTCAGTAGGCACTGAGAAGGGAGATGTTTAGTCAGTAGGCGCTGAGAAGGGAGATGTTTAGTCAGTAGGCACTGAGAAGGGGGCTGTGTAGTCAGTAGGCGCTGAGAAGGGGGCTGTGTAGTCAGTAAGCGCTGAGAAGGGAGATGTTTAGTCAGTAGGCGCTGAGAAGGGGGCTGTTTAGTCAGTAGGCACTGAGAAGGGAGAAGTTTAGTCAGTAGGCGCTGAGAAGGGGGCTGTTTAGTCAGTAGGCGCTGAGAAGGGGGCTGTGTAGTCAGTAGGCGCTGAGAAGGGGCTGTGTAGTCAGTAGGCACTGAGAAGGGAGCTGTGTAGTCAGTAGGTGCTGAGAAGGAGGCTGTTTAGTCAGTAGGCACTGAGAAGGGAGATGTGTAGTCAGTAGGCACTGAGAAGGGGGCTGTGTAGTCAGTAGGCACTGAGAAGGGGGCTGTTTAGTCAGTAGGCACTGAGAATGGAGATGTTTAGTCAGTAGGCGCTGAGTAGGAGGCTGTGTAGTCAGTAGGCGCTGAGAAGGGGGATGTGTAGTCAGTAGGCACTGAGAAGGGGGCTGTGTAGTCAGTAGGCACTGAGAAGGGGACTGTGTAGTCAGTAGGCACTGAGATGGGGGCTGTGTAGTCAGTAGGCGCTGAGAAGGGGGATGTTTAGTCAGTAGGCGCTGAGAAGGGGGCTGTTTAGTCAGTAGGCGCTGAGAAGGGGGCTGTGTAGTCAGTAGGCGCTGAGAAGGGAGATGTTTAGTCAGTAGGCGCTGAGAAGGGGGCTGTTTAGTCAGTAGGCGCTGAGAAGGGGGCTGTTTAGTCAGTAGGCACTGAGAAGGGAGATGTTTAGTCATTAGGCGCTGAGAAGGGGGCTGTGTAGTCAGTAGGCGCTGAGAAGGGGGCTGTTTAGTCAGTAGGCGCTGAGAAGGGGGCTGTTTAGTCAGTAGGCACTGAGACGGAAGATGTTTAGTCAGTAGGCGCTGAGAAGGGAGATGTTTAGTCAGTAGGTGCTGAGAAGGGGGCTGTTTAGTCAGTAGGCGCTGAGAAGGGAGATGTTTAGTCAGTAGGTGCTGAGAAGGGAGATGTTTAGTCAGTAGGCACTGAGAAGGGAGATGTTTAGTCAGTAGGCGCTGAGAAGGGAGATGTTTAGTCAGTAGGCACTGAGAAGGGGGCTGTGTAGTCAGTAGGCGCTGAGAAGGGGGCTGTGTAGTCAGTAAGCGCTGAGAAGGGAGATGTTTAGTCAGTAGGCGCTGAGAAGGGGGCTGTTTAGTCAGTAGGCACTGAGAAGGGAGAAGTTTAGTCAGTAGGCGCTGAGAAGGGGGCTGTTTAGTCAGTAGGCGCTGAGAAGGGGGCTGTGTAGTCAGTAGGCGCTGAGAAGGGGCTGTGTAGTCAGTAGGCACTGAGAAGGGGGCTGTGTAGTCAGTAGGTGCTGAGAAGGAGGCTGTTTAGTCAGTAGGCACTGAGAAGGGAGATGTGTAGTCAGTAGGCACTGAGAAGGGGGCTGTGTAGTCAGTAGGCGCTGAGAAGGGAGATGTTTAGTCAGTAGGCGCTGAGAAGGGGGCTGTTTAGTCAGTAGGCACTGAGAAGGGAGATGTTTAGTCAGTAGGCGCTGAGAAGGGAGATGTTTAGTCAGTAGGCGCTGAGAAGGGGGCTGTTTAGTCAGTAGGCGCTGAGAAGGGAGATGTTTAGTCAGTAGGTGCTGAGAAGGGAGATGTTTAGTCAGTAGGCACTGAGAAGGGAGATGTTTAGTCAGTAGGCGCTGAGAAGGGAGATGTTTAGTCAGTAGGCATTGAGAAGGGGGCTGTGTAGTCAGTAGGCGCTGAGAAGGGGGCTGTTTAGTCAGTAGGCGCTGAGAAGGGGGCTGTTTAGTCAGTAGGCGCTGAGAAGGGGGATGTTTAGTCATTAGGCGCTGAGAAGGAGGCTGTGTAGTCAGTAGGCGCTGAGAAGGGAGATGTTTAGTCAGTAGGCGCTGAGAAGGGGGCTGTTTAGTCAGTAGGCGCTGAGAAGGGGGCTGTTTAGTCAGTATGCACTGAGAAGGGAGATGTTTAGTCAGTAGGCGCTGAGAAGGGAGATGTTTAGTCAGTAGGCGCTGAGAAGGGGGCTGTTTAGTCAGTAGGCGCTGAGAAGGGAGATGTTTAGTCAGTAGGTGCTGAGAAGGGAGATGTTTAGTCAGTAGGCACTGAGAAGGGAGCTGTTTAGTCAGTAGGCGCTGAGAAGGGAGATGTTTAGTCAGTAGGCATTGAGAAGGGGGCTGTGTAGTCAGTAGGCGCTGAGAAGGGGGCTGTTTAGTCAGTAGGCGCTGAGAAGGGAGATGTTTAGTCAGTAGGCGCTGAGAAGGGAGATGTTTAGTCAGTAGGCGCTGAGAAGGGGGCTGTTTAGTCAGTAGGCGCTGAGAAGGGAGATGTTTAGTCAGTAGGCGCTGAGAAGGGGGCTGTTTAGTCAGTAGGCGCTGAGAAGGGGGCTGTTTAGTCAGTAGGCACTGAGAAGGGAGATGTTTAGTCATGTTTAGTCAGTAGGCGCTGAGAAGGGGGCTGTGTAGTCAGTAGGCGCTGAGAAGGGGGCTGTGTAGTCAGTAGGCGCTGAGAAGGGGGCTGTTTAGTCAGTAGGCGCTGAGAAGGGGGCTGTTTAGTCAGTAGGCACTGAGACGGAAGATGTTTAGTCAGTAGGCGCTGAGAAGGGAGATGTTTAGTCAGTAGGTGCTGAGAAGGGGACTGTTTAGTCAGTAGGCGCTGAGAAGGGAGATGTTTAGTCAGTAGGTGCTGAGAAGGGAGATGTTTAGTCAGTAGGCACTGAGAAGGGAGATGTTTAGTCAGTAGGCGCTGAGAAGGGAGATGTTTAGTCAGTAGGCACTGAGAAGGGGGCTGTGTAGTCAGTAGGCGCTGAGAAGGGGGCTGTGTAGTCAGTAAGCGCTGAGAAGGGAGATGTTTAGTCAGTAGGCGCTGAGAAGGGGGCTGTTTAGTCAGTAGGCACTGAGAAGGGAGAAGTTTAGTCAGTAGGCGCTGAGAAGGGGGCTGTATAGTCAGTAGGCGCTGAGAAGGGGGCTGTGTAGTCAGTAGGCGCTGAGAAGGGGCTGTGTAGTCAGTAGGCACTGAGAAGGGGTCTGTGTAGTCAGTAGGTGCTGAGAAGGAGGCTGTTTAGTCAGTAGGCACTGAGAAGGGAGATGTGTAGTCAGTAGGCACTGAGAAGGGGGCTGTGTAGTCAGTAGGCGCTGAGAAGGGAGATGTTTAGTCAGTAGGCGCTGAGAAGGGGGCTGTTTAGTCAGTAGGCTCTGAGAAGGGGGCTGTTTAGTCAGTAGGCACTGAGAAGGGAGATGTTTAGTCAGTAGGCGCTGAGAAGGGAGATGTTTAGTCAGTAGGCGCTGAGAAGGGGGCTGTTTAGTCAGTAGGCGCTGAGAAGAGAGATGTTTAGTCAGTAGGTGCTGAGAAGGGAGATGTTTAGTCAGTAGGCACTGAGAAGGGAGATGTTTAGTCAGTAGGCGCTGAGAAGGGAGATGTTTAGTCAGTAGGCACTGAGAAGGGGGCTGTGTAGTCAGTAGGCGCTGAGAAGGGGGCTGTTTAGTCAGTAGGCGCTGAGAAGGGGGCTGTTTAGTTAGTAGGCGCTGAGAAGGGGGATGTTTAGTCATTAGGCGCTGAGAAGGAGGCTGTGTAGTCAGTAGGCGCTGAGAAGGGAGATGTTTAGTCAGTAGGCGCTGAGAAGGGAGATGTTTAGTCAGTAGGCGCTGAGAAGGGGGCTGTTTAGTCAGTAGGTGCTGAGAAGGGAGATGTTTAGTCAGTAGGTGCTGAGAAGGGAGATGTTTAGTCAGTAGGCACTGAGAAGGGAGATGTTTAGTCAGTAGGCGCTGAGAAGGGAGATGTTTAGTCAGTAGGCACTGAGAAGGGGGCTGTGTAGTCAGTAGGCGCTGAGACGGGGGCTGTGTAGTAAGTAGGCGCTGAGAAGGAAGATGTTTAGTCAGTAGGCGCTGAGAAGGGGGCTGTTTAGTCAGTAGGCACTGAAAAGGGAGATGTTTAGTCAGTAGGCGCTGAGAAGGGGGCTGTTTAGTCAGTAGGCGCTGAGAAGGGGGCTGTGTAGTCAGTAGGCGCTGAGAAGGGGCTGTGTAGTCAGTAGGCACTGAGAAGGGGGCTGTGTAGACAGTAGGTGCTGAGAAGGAGGCTGTTTAGTCAGTAGGCACTGAGAAGGGAGATGTGTAGTCAGTAGACACTGAGAAGGGGGCTGTGTAGTCAGTAGGCGCTGAGAAGGGAGATGTTTAGTCAGTAGGCGCTGAGAAGGGGGCTGTTTAGTCAGTAGGCGCTGAGAAGGGAGATGTTTAGTCAGTAGGTGCTGAGAAGGGAGATGTTTAGTCAGTAGGCACTGAGAAGGGAGATGTTTAGTCAGTAGGCGCTGAGAAGGGGGCTGTTTAGTCAGTAGGCACTGAGAAGGGAGATATTTAGTCAGTAGGCGCTGAGAAGGGAGATGTTTAGTCAGTAGGCGCTGAGAAGGGGGCTGTTTAGTCAGTAGGCGCTGAGAAGGGAGATGTTTAGTCAGTAGGTGCTGAGAAGGGAGATGTTTAGTCAGTAGGCACTGAGAAGGGAGATGTTTAGTCAGTAGGCGCTGAGAAGGGAGATGTTTAGTCAGTAGGCACTGAGAAGGGGGCTGTGTAGTCAGTAGGCGCTGAGAAGGGGGCTGTGTAGTCAGTAGGCGCTGAGAAGGGAGATGTTCAGTCAGTAGGCGCTGAGAAGGGGGCTGTTTAGTCAGTAGGCGCTGAGAAGGGGGCTGTGTAGTCAGTAGGCGCTGAGAAGGGGCTGTGTAGTCAGTAGGCACTGAGAAGGGGGCTGTGTAGTCAGTAGGTGCTGAGAAGGAGGCTGTTTAGTCAGTAGGCACTGAGAAGGGAGATGTGTAGTCAGTAGGCACTGAGAAGGGGGCTGTGTAGTCAGTAGGCGCTGAGAAGGGAGCTGTTTAGTCAGTAGGTGCTGAGAAGGGGGCTGTGTCGTCAGTAGGCACTGAGAAGGAGGCTGTGTAGTCAGTAGGCACTGAGAAGGGGGCTGTGTAGTCAGTAGGCGCTGAGAAGGGGGCTGTGTAGTCAGTAGGCACTGAGAAGGGGGCTGTGTAGTCAGTAGGCGCTGAGAAGGGGGCTGTGTAGTCAGTAGGCGCTGAGAAGGGGGCTGTGTAGTCAGTAGGCGCTGAGAAGGGGGCTGTGTATTCAGTAGGCACTGAGAAGGAGGCTGTGTAGTCAGTAGGCACTGAGAAGGGGGCTGTGTAGTCAGTAGGCACTGAGAAGGGGGCTGTGTAGTCAGTAGGCACTGAGAAGGGAGATGTTTAGTCAGTAGGCGCTGAGAAGGGGGCTGTTTAGTCAGTAGGCGCTGAGAAGGGAGATGTTTAGTCAGTAGGTGCTGAGAAGGGAGATGTTTAGTCAGTAGGCACTGAGAAGGGAGATGTTTAGTCAGTAGGCGCTGAGAAGGGAGATGTTTAGTCAGTAGGCACTGAGAAGGGGGCTGTGTAGTCAGTAGGCGCTGAGAAGGGGACTGTTTAGTCAGTAGGCGCTGAGAAGGGGGCTGTTTAGTCAGTAGGCGCTGAGAAGGGGGATGTTTAGTCATTAGGCACTGAGAAGGAGGCTGTGTAGTCAGTAGGCACTGAGAAGGGAGATGTTTAGTCAGTAGGCGCTGAGAAGGGAGATGTTTAGTCAGTAGGCGCTGAGAAGGGGGCTGTTTAGTCAGTAGGCGCTGAGAAGGGAGATGTTTAGTCAGTAGGCGCTGAGAAGGGGGCTGTTTAGTCAGTAGGCGCTGAGAAGGGGGCTGTTTAGTCAGTAGGCACTGAGAAGGAAGATGTTTAGTCATGTTTAGTCAGTAGGCGCTGAGAAGGGGGCTGTGTAGTCAGTAGGCGCTGAGAAGGGGGCTGTGTAGTCAGTAGGTGCTGAGAAGGGGGCTGTTTAGTCAGTAGGCGCTGAGAAGGGGGCTGTTTAGTCAGTAGGTGCTGAGAAGGGGGCTGTGTAGACAGTAGGTGCTGAGAAGGAGGCTGTTTAGTCAGTAGGCACTGAGAAGGGAGATGTGTAGTCAGTAGGCACTGAGAAGGGGGCTGTGTAGTCAGTAGGCGCTGAGAAGGGAGATGTTTAGTCAGTAGGCGCTGAGAAGGGGGCTGTTTAGTCAGTAGGCGCTGAGAAGGGAGATGTTTAGTCAGTAGGCGCTGAGAAGGGGGCTGTTTAGTCAGTAGGCACTGAGACGGGAGATATTTAGTCAGTAGGCGCTGAGAAGGGAGATGTTTAGTCAGTAGGCGCTGAGAAGGGGGCTGTTTAGTCAGTAGGCGCTGAGAAGGGAGATGTTTAGTCAGTAGGTGCTGAGAAGGGAGATGTTTAGTCAGTAGGCACTGAGAAGGGAGATGTTTAGTCAGTAGGCGCTGAGAAGGGAGATGTTTAGTCAGTAGGCACTGAGAAGGGGGCTGTGTAGTCGGTAGGCGCTGAGAAGGGGGCTGTGTAGTCAGTAGGCGCTGAGAAGGGAGATGTTCAGTCAGTAGGCGCTGAGAAGGGGGCTGTTTAGTCAGTAGGCACTGAGAAGGGAGATGTTTAGTCAGTAGGCGCTGAGAAGGGGGCTGTTTAGTCAGTAGGCGCTGAGAAGGGGGCTGTGTAGTCAGTAGGCGCTGAGAAGGGGCTGTGTAGTCAGTAGGTACTGAGAAGGGGGCTGTGTAGTCAGTAGGTGCTGAGAAGGAGGCTGTTTAGTCAGTAGGCACTGAGAAGGGAGATGTGTAGTCAGTAGGCACTGAGAAGGGGGCTGTGTAGTCAGTAGGCGCTGAGAAGGGAGCTGTTTAGTCAGTAGGTGCTGAGAAGGGGGCTGTGTCGTCAGTAGGCACTGAGAAGGAGGCTGTGTAGTCAGCAGGCACTGAGAAGGGGGCTGTGTAGTCAGTAGGCGCTGAGAAGGGGGCTGTGTAGTCAGTAGGCACTGAGAAGGGGGCTGTGTAGTCAGTAGGCGCTGAGAAGGGGGCTGTGTAGTCAGTAGGCACTGAGAAGGAGGCTGTGTAGTCAGTAGGCACTGAGAAGGGGGCTGTGTAGTCAGTAGGCACTGAGAAGGGGGCTGTGTAGTCAGTAGGCACTGAGAAGGGGGCTGTGTAGTCAGTAGGCACTGAGAAGGGGGCTGTGTAGTCAGTAGGCACTGAGAAGGGGGCTGTTTAGTCAGTAGGCGCTGAGAAGGGGGCTGTGTAGTCAATAGGTGCTGAGAAGGGAGCTGTGTAGTCAGTAGGCACTGAGAAGGGGGCTGTGTAGTCAGTAGGCACTGAGAAGGGGGCTGTTTAGTCAGTAGGCACTGAGAAGGGAGATGTGTAGTCAGTAGGCACTGAGAAGGGGGCTGTGTAGTCAGTAGGTACTGAGAAGGGGGCTGTGTAGTCAGTAGGCACTGAGAAGGGGGCTGTGTAGTCAGTAGGCACTGAGAAGGGGGCTGTGTAGTCAGTAGGCACTGAGAAGGAGGCTGTTTAGTCAGTAGGTGCTGAGAAGGGGGCTGTTTAGTCAGTAAGACTGCATTGAGCTTGGTAAAATGTTTTTTCTTTGATGTGATCTTTAGACTTTTGGATAAATGTGAGATTTTTTCAATCTCTCCCCAATTTCAGGGAGCACAAAACAATACTTCTATTTTTTTCCGTTATCTGACAAGAACGTAGAGTAGGTTTACACCTCGGAGTGCACTGAGCATCCAGACACTTCATCAGTCACCCTAAAGTCCCCCTTCCACACAAAGCTTGCAAGCTAATTTCAGTCCCTTGGACACTGAGCCCACAATGGGATTTAAACTGCGACCTACAGCCCAAAAATGTCCATATGTCCCCGATTTACAGAACTTCCCCTCATCCTCCCGGCCATCCCCCTCCAATGGGACACCAGCTGTACTATACGTTCATGTGTTGTGTAATATAGACAATAGAGCCGATTTCTGGGTTTGCTAATCTCTCATACAACAACATTTTAATTTTCCCTGCAGGAAATTCCTTGAGCCATGTATGTTTTAATTCACAATGTGACAGAGAGTAATGTTATCATTACCAATGAATGTCACTTAACGCGAGGATTCCTACTTCCAGTTATTTATCACTTTGGCTATATTTCATATCATGCGTCATACATTTGGCTTTTATAATATTCAGTTTTATGGGTATTATTAACCCATCTATGGTTGACTATCAATATTACCAGTCTCCAGTGTAAAATGGTAACCGCGCACCGTGAGTCGGATTTTGGGTCGGCCTTCATCCATGGCGTAGCAGTTGGGCTTTCTATATCACCAGCCATATATATCACAGATTAGTCAGTGGCCTGGGAGTAGGATGATAGGTAATATTCCATGGCGGTACCACATGTGGTCTGACTGATGCATAGAACGTTCCCCTATCAACCATACAACCATAAGACTAGTTTAAGAAGCCATCATAATTGCAAATTTGTACTTAGGTCAATCTCTTGAGATAGTATATGGAGTCCCACGAGGGTCCGCTGGCACATACTGGGTAGATGTCTCCCTATCCACCATTATAAGACTAACGTCCCTGTATAACCTCTACTGTATACATAGATAAACTCTGACATTCTTTTCCAATTAATGAGATGTTTTTATACGGCTCTTGATGTTTCTCTGTACAGTATACGTCTGGTGTCACTGTGCCTTAATTACTGAGATGGGCGCTTAACCAAAGACATGCTTTACACCAGACACGACGGCAATTAACAGGTTTCTGTCTTGATTAATGAATACACCGGAGGTATCCATTTTCAAAGTTTTTTTTCAGATTCAGCCTGCAGTATCAATTTGCAATGAAGTAGTGCCATGACTGAGGCACCTCATGCCTCATGCCGCTAGTTCCCAGTGAATTGGTTTGCTGAATCACCGTGTACAAATAAGGCTGTCCAGTATTTGTGGGGCGATGGGGTGATGCTTCCGCCTCTAGCTGGGGCTCACACTGGTCAGTACTTAACCACTTAGGGGAGAATTCAATTATTTCGACAGGGCGGGAAGACAGCACTTTTTCCTCCGATAATCGGCACTTATCGACACTTCAGTATTCAGTTGAAGTGCCAGTTTTCTACCCTGTCGAAAATTCCGACATGTCGAAAAACACATGGATGAGCGGAATCTCTGCTCATCCATGTGTTTACGACCCCGCCACGGTTAAAAACGGGTTCGTTTTCGACCAGTCATTTTTGCCCATAAGAGAGGGTGAGGTCGGAATCAGGGGCGAAACGGGCGGAAACGGCCCGCAATACAATACTAAAGGGTTGGATACTCCCCTTAATTGACAATTTTTTTCTTCAAAAAAAGCCCCAATTTTTTTACATTTAATAAAGTTTAAAAGGTATTTAAAAAAAAAAAAAATTGAATATTTAAAAAAAAAAAATGTATCTAGGGGGTGTTTTACCCCCCCCCCCCAGTTGTATACGGTCCCTTACATTATCATACCCCCCCCCCCCCCCAGTGGTGATAGATCCCCACCCTCACCCCCAGTGTCAATGGGCCCCCACTTTAGGCCCCCCTATGAGTCACTATATATGTAATGTTTTATTTTTAATATATTCCCCGCCAACAAAAAAATATTTTTTTCACGGGGCATTATAACCTACCCATGCACCTGGTCAGATAACGCACTCCTGGCTGCGGTCATACCTCATGCGTTAGTGCCAGGCAAGTGGTTAAATAACATTCAATTTGTTATTAAATATAACATCAATGAATGCGGCCTTTTAATATGTGTGAGGCCTTTCCTGCTGATCAGCGGCAGAACTGTCAGGCAGAGACGCCGGCAGCTCAGTATATCAGTATAGAGCTTGGAAAGTCTGGCATTATACCCATGTTTTGTGTCCCCGGTAAGCCGCCATCTTCCCATTATCCAGATGTTTACGCCTGCGTTTCTGTGGAAACCAGCCGGATAATTGTCCACTCCTGATCCCACACAGTGTTACCGCAGCCTCCGCTAAGCAGACCTCGTTAGTACACGCCTGTAGCTGCAATTACTTACGTCAGATGGCTGTGCAGTGCCCACAGGCCTCTGTATGTACATACACTGTAAGGTCTGCAGGAGCTCCTCCAGCCACTAATACACCCGGAAATGATAAATCAGTGTATAGAAATTATCCTCTTGTTTTATTACTAGGACACTGGGGGTAATTCCAAGTTGATCGCAGCAGGAAATTTTTTAGCAGTTGGGCAAAACCATGTGCACTGCAGGGGAGGCAGATATAACATGTGCAGAGAGAGTTAGATTTGGGTGGATTATGTTGTTTCTGTGCAGGGTAAATACTGGCTGCTTTATTTTTACACTGCAATTTAGATTTCAGTTTGAACACACCCCACCCAAATCTAACTCTCTCTGCACATGTTACATCTGCCCCCCCTGCAGTACACATGGGTTTGCCCAACTGCTAAAAAAATTTCTGCTGCGATCAACTTGGAATTACCCCCATTATCCGCAGAGTAATTCACGTTTTACAGCGCAGGAGTAGCGCTCATAGACTGTATATGCGCGCTGATTGGTGCTTACCTCCACATTTATGGGTCAACTTCCCCCTCGTCTTTACCTCACTCATTCCCTTCACCTGCCTAATTCCATTTTCTCCCCCTCTATAACATATCAGCAGTTTTAGCGGTGGGGCTGGGACGTGCTGCAGCTGGCTGGGATTTCCCCTGGTGGGTCCTCCACGCTTCGATGTCCAGTGCAGACATCTGGCGCGTTTGCAGCATGACATCACAATGCAGTGTGATGTCCGCCGTAATCGTGCAGCGCTCCTCTGGGAACGGAGCCCGACCTCTGCAATGTATATGTAGCGGTGTACCAGGCAGGAAAGGAGCTGGGTGCACCGCTACTAATTTGCATAGAAGAGTGTACCAGGCAGTGACAGATTGCTGCTGCAGTGGCTGGTTGCTCCCACAGAGCATCTGCGTGTGCTTTGTGTGGTGGCACCAGTCACACCACCCTAATTACGGTCCTGGCTGCATCCCGCATCCTGGTCCCTGCTTCCTTCCACTACTACATACTGCCTTTCCTCTGCTCCATCCTGCCCATGGTTCTTGCTGGCTTCCCCGTTACAAACTTTATTTTCTTCTACTCCGTCCAGTCCTTTGGCCTGTGCTGCCTTCCTCCTGTGCTGCCTACATCCTTGGCCTGTGCTGCCTACATACTGCCTCCCAATGCCACAAGTTTGTATTGCCTCCCCCCTGCTCTGTGATGCTGCCCACCTACTTCCCTGCTCCATGCTGCCTTCCCCCTCCTGTTACTGTCTCCCCCCTGCTCTGTGGTGCTGTCCACCTTCTTCCCTGCTCCATGCTGCCTTCCCCCTCCTGTTACTGTCTCCCCCCTGCTCTGTGGTGCTGCCCACCTTCTTCCCTGCTCCATGCTGCCTCCCCCCCCCCCCCCCTGTTACTGTCTCCCCCCTGCTCTGTGGTGCTGCCCACCTTCTTCCCTGCTCCATGCTGCCTTCCCCCTCCTGTTACTGTCTCCCCCCTGCTCTGTGGTGCTGCCCACCTTCTTCCCTGCTCCATGCTGCCTTCCCCCTCCTGTTACTGTCTCCCCCCTGCTCTGTGGTGCTGCCCACCTTTTTCCTGGTCTGTGCTGCCTACTCCCTCCTGCTTACTACCTCCCCCCTGCTCTGTGGTGCTACCCACCTTTTCCCCTGGTCCGTACTGCTTTCCCCCTCCTGCTTATTGCCTCCCCAGTGCTCTGTGGTGCTGCCCACCTTTTCTCCTGGTCTGTGTTGCTCACCCCCTTCTGCTTACTGCCTCCCCACGTCTCTGTGGTGCTTCCTTCCTTTTCCCCTGGTCCATGCTGCCTTCCCCCTCCTGTTACTGCCTCCCCACTGCTGTGTGATATTGACCAGTTTTTCCCCTGGTCCATGTTGCCTTCCCCCTCCTGTTACTGCCTCCCTACTGCTCTGTGGGGCTGTCCAGCTTTTCCCCTGGTCCATGTTGCCTTCCCCCTCCTCTTACTGCCTCCCCACTGCTCTGTGGTGCTTCACTCCTTTTCCCCTTGTCCGTGCTGCCTTTCCCTTCCTGCTTACTGCCTCCCCACATCTCTGTGGTGCTGCCCACCTTTTCCACTGGTCCAAATTGCATCCCCCTCCTGCTTATTGCCTCCCCAGTGCTCTGTGGTGCTGCCCACCTTTTCTCCTGGTCTGTGTTGCTCACCCCCTCCTGCTTACTGCCTCCCCACGTCTCTGTGGTGCTTCCCTCCTTTTCCCCTGGTCCATGCTGCCTTCCCCCTCCTGTTACTGCCTCCCCACTGCTGTGTGATATTGACCAGTTTTTCCCCTGATCCATGTTGCCTTCCCCCTCCTGTTACTGCCTCCCTACTGCTCTGTGGGGCTGTCCAGCTTTTCCCCTTGTCCATGTTGCCTTCCCCCTCCTCTTACTGCCTCCCCACTGCTCTGTGGTGCTTCACTCCTTTTCCCCTTGTCCGTGCTGCCTTTCCCTTCCTGCTTACTGCCTCCCCACGTCTCTGTGGTGCTGCCCACCTTTTCCACTGGTCCGAATTGCATCCCCCTCCTGCTTACTGCCTCCCCACTGCTCTGTGGTGCTGCCCACCTTTTTGCCTGGTCTACTGCCCTCCCCCTCCTGTTACTGCCTCCCTACGGTTCTGTGGTGCTTCACTCCTTTTCCCCTTGTCCGTGCTGCCTTTCCCCTCCTCTTACTGCCTCTCCACTGCTCTGTGGTGCTGCCCACCTTTTCTCCTGGTCCGTGCTGCCTTCACCATGCTGCTTATTGCCTCCCCCCTCCTATGTGGTGCTGCACACCTTTTCCCCTGGTCCGTACTGCCTTCCCCCTCCTGTTACTTCCTCCCCACGGCTCTGTGGTGCTTCCCTCTTTTCCCCCTGTTCCATACTGCCTTCCCCCTCCTGTTACTGCCTCCCCACGGCTCTGTGGTGCTTCCCTCTTTTTCCCCTGGTCCATACTGCCTTCCCCCTCCTGTTACTGCCTCCCCACGGCTCTGTGGTGCTTCCCTCTTTTTCCTCTGGTCAATACTGCCTCCCCCTCCTGCTTACTGCCTCCCCGCTGCTCTGTAGTGCTGCCCACCTTTTCCCCTGGTCCGTACTGCCTTCCCCCTCCTGCTTACTACCTCCCCCCTGCTCTGTGGTGCTACCCACCTTTTCCCCTGGTCCGTACTGCTTTCCCCCTCCTGCTTATTGCCTACCCAGTGCTCTGTGGTGCTGCCCACCTTTTCTCCTGGTCTGTGTTGCTCACCCCCTTCTGCTTACTGCCTCCCCACGTCTCTGTGGTGCTTCCCTCCTTTTCCCCTGGTCCATGCTGCCTTCCCCCTCCTGTTACTGCCTCCCCACTGCTGTGTGATATTGACCAGTTTTTCCCCTGGTCCATGTTGCCTTCCCCCTCCTGTTACTGCCTCCCTACTGCTCTGTGGGGCTGTCCAGCTTTTCCCCTGGTCCATGTTGCCTTCCCCCTCCTCTTACTGCCTCCCCACTGCTCTGTGGTGCTTCACTCCTTTTCCCCTTGTCCGTGCTGCCTTTCCCTTCCTGCTTACTGCCTCCCCACATCTCTGTGGTGCTGCCCACCTTTTCCACTGGTCCGAATTGCATCCCCCTCCTGCTTATTGCCTCCCCAGTGCTCTGTGGTGCTGCCCACCTTTTCTCCTGGTCTGTGTTGCTCACCCCCTCCTGCTTACTGCCTCCCCACGTCTCTGTGGTGCTTCCCTCCTTTTCCCCTGGTCCATGCTGCCTTCCCCCTCCTGTTACTGCCTCCCCACTGCTGTGTGATATTGACCAGTTTTTCCCCTGGTCCATGTTGCCTTCCCCCTCCTGTTACTGCCTCCCTACTGCTCTGTGGGGCTGTCCAGCTTTTCCCCTGGTCCATGTTGCCTTCCCCCTCCTCTTACTGCCTCCCCACTGCTCTGTGGTGCTTCACTCCTTTTCCCCTTGTCCGTGCTGCCTTTCCCTTCCTGCTTACTGCCTCCCCACGTCTCTGTGGTGCTGCCCACCTTTTCCACTGGTCCGAATTGCATCCCCCTCCTGCTTACTACCTCCACACTGCTCTGTGGTGCTGCCCACCTTTTTGCCTGGTCCCTACTGCCCTCCCCCTCCTGTTACTGCCTCCCTACGGTTCTGTGGTGCTTCACTCCTTTTCCCCTTGTCCGTGCTGCCTTTCCCCTCCTCTTACTGCCTCCCCTCTGCTCTGTGGTGCTGTCCACTTTTTCTCCTTGTCCGTGCTGCCTTCTTCCTCCTGCTTACTGCCTCCCCCCTGCACTGTGGTGCTGCCCACCTTTTCCCCTGGTCCGTACTGCCTACCCCTCCTGCTTACTGCCTCCCCACGTCTCTGTGGTGCTGCCCACCTTTTCCACTGGTCCGTATTGCATCCCCCTCCTGCTTACTGCCTCCCCACTGCTCTGTGGTGCTGCCCACCTTTTTGCCTGGTCCGTACTGCCCTCCCCCTCCTGTTACTGCCTCCCTATGGTTCTGTGGTGCTTCCCTCCTTTTCCCCTGGTCCGTGCTGCCTTTCCCCTCCTCTTACTGCCTCTCCACTGCTCTGTGGTGCTGCCCACCTTTTCTCCTGGTCCGTGCAGCCTTCACCATGCTGCTTATTGCCTCCCCCCTCCTATGTGGTGCTGCCCACCTTTTCCCCTGGTCCGTACTGCCTTCCCCCTCCTGTTACTTCCTCCCCACGGCTCTGTGGTGCTTCCCTCTTTTCCCCCTGTTCCATACTGCCTTCCCCCTCCTGTTACTGCCTCCCCACGGCTCTGTGGTGCTTCCCTCTTTTTCCCCTGGTCCATACTGCCTTCTCCCTCCTGTTACTGCCTCCCCACGGCTCTGTGGTGCTTCCCTCTTTTTCCTCTGGTCAAGACTGCCTCCCTCTCCTGCTTACTGCCTCCCCGCTGCTCTGTAGTGCTGCCCACCTTTTCCCCTGGTCCGTACTGCCTTCCCCCTCCTGCTTACTGCCTCCCCCCTGCTCTGTGGTGCTGCCCACCTTTTTCCCTTGTCCGTGCTGCCTTCCCGCTCCTGCTTACTGCCTCCCACCTGCTCTGTGGTGCTGCCCACCTTTTCCCCTGGTCCATGCTGCCTTCCCCCTCCTGCTTACTGCCTCCCCCCTGCTCTGTGGTGCTGCCCACCTTTTCCCCTTGTCCGTGCTGCCTTCCCCCTCCTGTTACTGCCTCCATACTGCTCTGTGGTGCTTCCCTCCTTTTCCCCTGGTCCATGCTGCTATCCCCCTCCTGTTACTGCCTCCATACTGCTCTGTGGTGCTGCCCACCTTTTCCCCTTGTCCGTTCTGCCTTCCCCCTCCTGCTTACTGCCTCCTCACTGCTCTGTGGTGCTTCCCTCCTTTTCCCCTGGTCCGTGCTGCCAGCCTCCTCCTGCTTACTGCCTCCCCACTGCTCTTTGGTGCTGCCCACCTTATCTCCTCATCCATGCTGCCATCCCCCTCCTGTTACTGTCTCCCCCCTCCTCTGTGGTGCTTCCCACCTTTTCCCCTGGTCTGTGCTGCCTTCCCCCTCCTGTTACTAACTCCCCACTGCTCTGTGATGCTGCCCACCTTTTCTCCTGGTCCGTACTGCCTTCCCCCTCCTGCTTACTGCCTCCCCCCTGCTCTGTGGTGCTGCCCACCTTATCTCCTGATCCATACTGCCTTCCCCCTCCTGCTTACTGCCTCCCCCCTGCTAGGTGGTGCTGCCCACCTGTTCTCCTGGTCTGTACTGCCTTCCCCCTCCTGCTTACTGCCTCCCCACTGCTCTGTGATGCTGCCCACCTTTTCCCCTGGTCCGTGCTGCCTTCCCTCTCCTGTTTACTGCCTTCCCCCCTGCTATGTGGTGCTGCCCACCTTATCTCCTGATCCATACTGCCTTCCCCCTCCTGCTTACTGCCTCCCCCCTGCTCTGTGGTGCTGCCCACCTGTTCTCCTGGTCTGTACTGCCTTCCCCCTCCTGTTTACTGCCTCCCCACTGCTCTGTGGTGCTGCCCACCTTTTCCCCTGGTCCATACTGCCTTCCCCCTCCTGCTTACTGCCTCCCCATGGCTTCCCCTGCCTTCACCTCCTGCTTACTGCCTCCCCACTGCTCTGTGATGCTGCCCACCTTTTCCCCTGCTCCGTACTGCCTTCCCCCTCCTGCTTACTGCCTCCCCACTGCTCTGTGATGCTGCCTACCTTATCTCCTGATCCATACTGCCTTCCCCCTCCTGCTTACTGCCTCCCCCCTGCTCTGTGGTGCTGCCCACCTTATCTCCTGGTCCGTACTGCCTTCCCCCTCCTGTTACTGCCTCCCCCCTCCTCTGTGGTGCTGGCCACCTTATCTTCTGACTACAACTACTGACCTTTCTCTGGTCTCTGGCCAGTGACTGACCTCCTGAAGGTTTGTTGAGGGAAAATGACTGGTGGAAGTGGGCCAATAAATTCTGCAGAGGAGAGAGGATTGTTTAGTGGATGTGGGGTAACGAGTTCTGTACAGAGTAGAGATGTGCACCGAAAATTTTTCGGGTTTTGTGTTTTGGGTTCGGTTCCGTGGCCGTGTTTTGGGTTCGAACGCGTTTTGGCAAAACCTCACCGAATTTTTTTTGTCGGATTCGGGTGTGTTTTGGATTCGGGTGTTTTTTTCAAAAAACCCTAAAAAACAGCTTAAATCATAGAATTTGGGGGTCATTTTGATCCCAAAGTATTATTAACCTCAATAACCATAATTTACACTCATTTTCAGTCTATTCTGAACACCTCACACCTCACAATATTATTTTTAGTCCTAAAATTTGCACCAAGGTCGCTGGATGACTAAGCTCAGCGACCCAAGTGGCCGACACAAACACCTGGCCCATCTAGGAGTGGCACTGCAGTGTCACGCAGGATGGCCCTTCCAAAAAACACTCCCCAAACAGCACATGACGCAAAGAAAAAAAGAGGCGCAATGAGGTAGCTGTGTGACTAAGCTCAACGACCCAAGTGGCCGACACAAACACCTGGCCCATCTAGGAGTGGCACTGCAGTGTCACGCAGGATGGCCCTTCCAAAAAACACTCCCCAAACAGCACATGACGCAAAGAAAAAAAGAGGCGCAATGAGGTAGCTGTGTGAGTAAGCTAAGCGACCCTAGTGGCCGACACAAACACCTGGCCCATCTAGGAGTGGCACTGCAGTGTCACGCAGGATGGCCCTTCCAAAAAATACTCCCCAAACAGCACATGACGCAAAGAAGAAAAAAAAGAGGCGCAATGAGGTAGCTGTGTGACTAAGATAAGTGACCCTAGTGGCCGACACAAACACCTGGCCCATCTAGGAGTGGCACTGCAGTGTCACGCAGGATGGCCCTTCCAGAAAACACTCCCCAAACAGCACATGACGCAAAGAAGAAAAAAAAGAGGCGCAATGAGGTAGCTGTGTGACTAAGATAAGCGACCCTAGTGGCCGACACAAACACCTGGCCCATCTAGGAGTGGCACTGCAGTGTCACGCAGGATGGCCCTTCCAAAAAACACTCCCCAAACAGCACATGACGCAAAGAAAAAAAGAGGCGCAATGAGGTAGCTGTGTGACTAAGCTCAACGACCCAAGTGGCCGACACAAACACCTGGCCCATCTAGGAGTGGCACTGCAGTGTCACGCAGGATGGCCCTTCCAAAAAACACTCCCCAAACAGCACATGACGCAAAGAAAAAAAGAGGCGCAATGAGGTAGCTGTGTGAGTAAGCTAAGCGACCCTAGTGGCCGACACAAACACCTGGCCCATCTAGGAGTGGCACTGCAGTGTCAGGCCGGATGGCCCTTCCAAAAAATACTCCCCAAACAGCACATGACGCAAAGAAGAAAAAAAAGAGGCGCAATGAGGTAGCTGTGTGACTAAGATAAGTGACCCTAGTGGCCGACACAAACACCTGGCCCATCTAGGAGTGGCACTGCAGTGTCACGCAGGATGGCCCTTCCAAAAAACACTCCCCAAACAGCACATGACGCAAAGAAGAAAAAAAAAAGGCGCAATGAGGTAGCTGTGTGACTAAGATAAGCGACCCTAGTGGCCGACACAAACACCTGGCCCATCTAGGAGTGGCACTGCAGTGTCACGCAGGATGGCCCTTCCAAAAAACACTCCCCAAACAGCACATGACGCAAAGAAGAAAAAAAAAAGGCGCAATGAGGTAGCTGTGTGACTAAGATAAGCGACCCTAGTGGCCGACACAAACACCTGGCCCATCTAGGAGTGGCACTGCAGTGTCACGCAGGATGGCCCTTCCAAAAAACACTCCCCAAACAGCACATGACGCAAAGAAAAATGAAAGAAAAAAGAGGTGCAAGATGGAATTGTCCTTGGGCCCTCCCACCCACCCTTATGTTGTATAAACAGGACATGCACACTTTATCCAACCCATCATTTCAGTGACAGGGTCTGCCACACGACTGTGACTGAAATGACGGGTTGGTTTGGACCCCCACCAAAAAAGAAGCAATTAATCTCTCCTTGCACAAACTGGCTCTACAGAGGCAAGATGTCCACCTCATCATCATCCTCCAATTCATCACCGTGTACATCCCCCTCCTCACAGATTATCAATTCGTCCCCACTGGAATCCACCATCACAGCTCCCTGTGTACTTTGTGGAGGCAATTGCTGCTGGTGAATGTCTCCATGGAGGAATTGATTATAATTAATTTTAATGAACATCATCTTCTCCACATTTTCTGGAAGTAACCTCGTACGCCGATTGCTGACAAGGTGAGCGGCGGCACTAAACACTCTTTCGGAGTATACACTTGTGGGAGGGCAACTTAGGTAGAATAAAGCCAGTTTGTGCAAGGGCCTCCAAATTGCCTCTTTTTCCTGCCAGTATACGTACGGACTGTCTGACGTGCCTACTTGGATGCGGTCACTCATATAATCCTCCACCATTCTTTCAATGGTGAGAGAATCATATGCAGTGACAGTAGACGACATGTCCGTAATCGTTGTCAGGTCCTTCAGTCTGGACCAGATGTCAGCATCAGCAGTCGCTCCAGACTGCCCTGCATCACCGCCAGCGGGTGGGCTCGGAATTCTGAGCCTTTTCCTCGCACCCCCAGTTGCGGGAGAATGTGAAGGAGGAGATGTTGACAGGTCGCGTTCCGCTTGACTTGACAATTTTCTCACCAGCAGTTCTTTGAACCCCTGCAGACTTGTGTCTGCCGGAAAGAGAGATACAACGTAGGTTTTAAATCTAGGATCGAGCACGGTGGCCAAAATGTAGTGCTCTGATTTCAACAGATTGACCACCCGTGAATCCTTGATAAGCGAATTAAGGGCTCCATCCACAAGTCCCACATGCCTAGCGGAATCGCTCAGTGTTAGCTCCTCCTTCAATGTCTCCAGCTTCTTCTGCAAAAGCCTAATGAGGGGAATGACCTGACTCAGGCTGGCAGTGTCTGAACTGACTTCACGTGTGGCAAGTTCAAAAGGTTGCAGAACCTTGCACAACGTTGAAATCATTCTCCACTGCGCTTGAGACAGGTGCATTCCACCTCCTATATCGTGCTCAGTTGTATAGGCTTGAATGGCCTTTTGCTGCTCCTCCAACCTCTGAAGCATATAGAGGGTTGAATTCCACCTCGTTACCACTTCTTGCTTCAGATGATGGCAGGGCAGGTTCAGGCGTTTTTGGTGTTGCTCCAGTCTTCTGTACGTGGTGCCTGTACGCCGAAAGTGTCCCGCAATTCTTCTGGCCACCGACAGCATCTCTTGCACGCCCCTCTCGTTTTTTAAATAATTCTGCACCACCAAATTCAAGGTATGTGCAAAACATGGGACGTGCTGGAATTTGCCCATATTTAATGCACACACAATATTGCTGGCGTTGTCCAATGCCACAAATCCACAGGAGAGTCCAATTGGGGTAAGCCATTCTGCGATGATCTTCCTCAGTTGCCGTAAGAGGTTTTCAGCTGTGTGCGTATTCTGGAAAGCGGTGATACAAAGCGTAGCCTGCCTAGGAAAGAGTTGGCATTTGCAAAATGCTGCTACTGGTGCCGCCGCTGCTGTTCTTGCGGCGGGAGTCAATACATCTACCCAGTGGGCTGTCACAGTCATATAGTCCTGAGTCTGCCCTGCTCCACTTGTCCACATGTCCGTGGTTAAGTGGACATTGGGTACAACTGCATTTTTTAGGACACTGGTGAGTCTTTTTCTGAGGTCTGTGTACATTTTCGGTATCGCCTGCCTAGAGAAATGGAACCTAGATGGTATTTGGTACCGGGGACACAGTACCTCAAACAAGTCTATAGTTGGCTCTGCAGTAATCATGGATACCGGAACCACGTTTCTCACCGCCCAGGATGCCAAGGCCTCAGTTATCCGCTTTGCAGCAGGATGACTGCTGTGATATTTCATCTTCCTCGCAAAGGACTGTTGGACAGTCAATTGCTTGGTGGAAGTAGTAAAAGTGGTCTTACGACTTCCCCTCTGGGATGACCATCGACTCCCAGCAGCAACAACAGCAGCAGTAGGCGTTACACGCAAGGATGCATCGGAGGAATCCCAGGCAGGAGAGGACTCGTCAGAATTGCCAGTGACATGGCCTGCAGGACTATTGGCATTCCTGGGGAAGGAGGAAATTGACACTGAGGGAGTTGGTGGGGTGGTTTGCGTGAGCTTGGTTACAAGAGGAAGGGATTTACTGGTCAGTGGACTGCTTCCGCTGTCGCCCAAAGTTTTTGAACTTGTCACTGACTTATGATGAATGCGCTGCAGGTGACGTATAAGGGAGGATGTTCCAAGGTGGTTAACGTCCTAACCCCTACTTATTACAGCTTGACAAAGGCAACACACGGCTTGACACCTGTTGTCCGCATTTCTGTTGAAATACTTCCACACCGAAGAGCTGATTTTTTTGGTATTTTCACCAGGCATGTCAATGGCCATATTCCTCCCACGGACAACAGGTGTCTCCCCGGGTGCCTGAGTTAAACAAACCACCTCACCATCAGAATCCTCCTTGTCAATTTCCTCCCCAGCGCCAGCAACACCCATATCCTACTCATCCTGGTGTACTTCAACACTGACATCTTCAATCTGACTATCAGGAACTGGACTGCGGGTGCTCCTTCCAGCACTTGCAGGGGGCGTGCAAATGGTGGAAGGCGCATGCTCTTCACGTCCAGTGTTGGGAAGGTCAGGCATCGCAACCGACACAATTGGACTCTCCTTGTGGATTTGTGATTTCGAAGAACGCACAGTTCTTTGCTGTGCTTTTGCCAGCTTAAGTCTTTTCATTTTTCTAGCGAGAGGCTGAGTGCTTCCATCCTCATGTGAAGCTGAACCACTAGCCATGAACATAGGCCAGGGCCTCAGCCGTTCCTTGCCACTCCGTGTGGTAAATGGCATATTGGCAAGTTTACGCTTCTCCTCCGACGATTTTATTTTAGATTTTTGAGTCCTTTTTTTACTGATCTTTTGTGTTTTGGATTTTACATGCTCTGTACTATGACATTGGGCATCGGCCTTGGCAGACGACGTTGATGGAATTTCATCGTCTCGGCCATGACTAGTGGCAGCAGCTTCAGCACGAGGTGGAAGTGGATCTTGATCTTTCCCTATTTTTGGAACCTCAACATTTTTGTTCTCCATATTTTAATAGGCACAACTAAAAGGCACCTCAGGTAAACAATGGAGATGGATGGATACTAGTATACTTATGGATGACGAGTGACTGACGACACAGAGGTAGCTACAGCCGTGGACTACCGTACTGCGTCTGCTAGTATAGAGATGATAATGATATAAAAAATATATATATATATCACTACTGCAGGTATATATAATATAATGACGGACCTGCTGGACACTGTCAGCAGACTCCTAAACTACTAGTATGAAGAAGATAGAAAAAAAAACCCCACCACAGGTAGGTATACAATTATGGACGAGTGACTGACGACACAGAGGTAGCTACAGCCGTGGACTACCGTACTGCGTCTGCTGGTATAGAGATGATAATGATATAAAAAATATATATATATCACTACTGCAGGTATATATAATATAATGACGGACCTGCTGGACACTGTCAGCAGACTCCTAAACTACTAGTATGAAGAAGATAGGGAAAAAAAACCCACCACAGGTAGGTATACAATTATGGACGAGCACTGACGACACAGAGGTAGCTACAGCCGTGGACTACTGTACTGCGTCTGCTGGTATAGAGATGATAATGATATAAAAAATATATATATATCACTACTGCAGGTATATATAATATAATGACGGACCTGCTGGACACTGTCAGCAGACTCCTAAACTACTAGTATGAAGAAGATAGAAAAAAAAACCCCACCACAGGTAGGTATACAATTATGGACGAGCACTGACGACACAGCGGTAGCTACAGCCGTGGACTACCGTACTGCGTCTGCTAGTATAGAGATGATAATGATATAAAAAATATATATATATCACTACTGCAGGTATATATAATATAATGACGGACCTGCTGGACACTGTCAGCAGACTCCTAAACTACTAGTATGAAGAAGATAGAAAAAAAAACCCCACCACAGGTAGGTATACAATTATGGACGAGCACTGACGACACAGAGGTAGCTACAGCCGTGGACTACCGTACTGCGTCTGCTAGTATAGAGATGATAATGATATAAAAAATATATATATATCACTACTGCAGGTATATATAATATAATGACGGACCTGCTGGACACTGTCAGCAGACTCCTAAACTACTAGTATGAAGAAGATAGAAAAAAAAACCCCACCACAGGTAGGTATACAATTATGGACGAGCACTGACGACACAGAGGTAGCTACAGCCGTGGACTACCGTACTGCGTCTGCTAGTATAGAGATGATAATGATGTAAAAAATATATATATATCACTACTGCAGGTATATATAATATAATGACGGACCTGCTGGACACTGTCAGCAGACTCCTAAACTACTAGTATGAAGAAGATAGAAAAAAAAAACCCCACCACAGGTAGGTATACAATTATGGACGAGCACTGACGACACAGAGGTAGCCACAGCCGTGGACTACCGTACTGCGTCTGCTAATATAGAGATGATAAAGATGATAGAGATGAACAAAAAAAATATAACACTACTGCAGGTAAATATTTATATAATATAAAGAATGACGGACCTGCTGGACACTGTCAGCAGAATGCGTTTATAGATTAAAAAAAAAAAACACGACAGGAGTGTTTAACTTTTTCAGGCAGACAATATACTGGTGGTCACTGGTCAGTCACACTGGCAGCAAAAGTGTGCACTGTACTCCTGCTATAACTGCACCCCAGTCTCCCCCCACAATTCAGCTGTGTGAGCAGTGAGCACTCAGCACAGTCAGATATACATATAGATGATATTATCATGCAGCACACTGAGGCTGAGCACAGATATGGTATGTGACTGTGTATCGTTTTTTTTCAGGCAGAGAACGGATTATATTAAATAATAAATAAAACTGGTGGTGGTCAGTCACTAGTAACTATCAGCAAAACTCTGCACTCTGAGTACTCCTAATGCTCCCCAAAATTACTAAGTAATCAACTCAAGTGTCTCTATCTATTCTAACGGAGAGGACGCCAGCCACGTCCTCTCCCTATCAATCTCAATGCACGTGTGAAAATGGCGGCGACGCGCGGCTCCTTATATAGAATCCGAGTCTCGCGATAGAATACGAGCCTCGCGAGAATCCGACAGCGGGATGATGACGTTCGGGCGCGCTCGGGTTAGCCGAGCAAGGCGGGAAGATCCGAGTCTGCCTCGGACCCGTGTAAAAAGGCTGAAGTTCGGGGGGGTTCGGATTCCGAGGAACCGAACCCGCTCATCTCTAGTACAGAGGGGTCATTGTCTGTTGGAAATGGGGTGAGGAGTTCTGTAGGGAGACCACCAGTGCTTGGTGGGAGTAGGGTAAGTGCATTTGAATATATTATTATTTATTAGTAATTTATTAGATGTCCAATATGTACTGTATCTGTTACAGTTTTCAAAGGATGTTTGACAGTCAGCGCTGATAGTCGGATTTGTGAGCTGACCTCAGTTGTTAAGCGTTAGATTTTACGCCACGCAGGAGACGTTTTGCGCTTAGTAAATGACCTTGTGTTATGGAAGCCTTGCCAGAGAGTGAGTCCCAGGGTCTGTGTAAGGCTTGCGCTGTATGCTGGTAAATATAATTCTAAGGTACAGAAGCAAGATACTGTAAACCATACAGAAACATGTCCTACATGAGCAATGAAATGGGAAGAGAGAGTTTGACTTGACAGGTTTTTAATATTGAGCTGCAGAATGTACACTGTGCATATCCCTTGTGCCAAATGTATCTCCACATCTCACTGACTGTACATTGTCTGCAGGTAGCGCACTGTCCTACAGCGCTGAGGGACTGTCTGCAGGTAGCGCACTGTCCTACAGCACTGAGGACTGTCTGCAGGTAGCGCACTGTTCTACAGCGCTGAGGGACTGTCTGCAGGTAGCGCACTGTCTTACAGCACTGAGGGACTGTCTGCAGGTAGCGCACTGTCTTACAGCACTGAGGGACTGTCTGCAGGTAGCGCACTGTCCTACAGCACTGAGGGACTGTCTGCAGGTAGCGCACTGTCCTACAGCGCTGAGGGACTGTCTGCAGGTAGCGCACTGTCTTACAGCACTGAGGGACTGTCTGCAGGTAGCGCACTGTCCTACAGCACTTAGGGGCTGTCTGCAGGTAGCGCACTGTCCTACAGCACTGAGGGACTGTCTGCAGGTAGCGCACTGTCCTACAGCACTGAGGGACTGTCTGCAGGTAGCGCACTGTCCTACAGCACTGAGGGACTGTCTGCAGGTAGCGCACTGTCCTACAGCACTGAGGGACTGTCTGCAGGTAGCACACAGTCGTACAGCACTGAGGGACTGTCTGCAGGTAGCGCACTGTCCTACAGCACTGAGGGACTGTCTGTAGGTAGCACACTGTCCTACAGCACTGAGGGACTGTATGCAGGTAGCACGCGGTCTTACAGCACTGAGGGACTGTATGCAGGTAGCACGCGGTCTTACAGCACTGAGGGACTGTCTGCAGGTAGCGCACTGTCCTACAGCACTGAGGGACTGTATGCAGGTAGAACGCGGTCTTACAGCACTGAGGGACTGTATGCAGGTAGCACGCGGTCTTACAGCACTGAGGGACTGTCTGCAGGTAGCGCACTGTCCTACAGCACTGAGGGACTGTATGCAGGTAGCACGTGGTCTTACAGCGCTGAGGGACTGTATGCAGGTAGCACGCGGTCTTACAGCACTGAGGGACTGTATGCAGGCAGCACGCGGTCTTACAGCACTGAGGGACTGTCTGCAGGTAGCGCACTGTCCTACAGCGCTGAGGGACTGTCTGCAGGTAGCTGCCAAACCAGCTGCCAATAGTCAAAACCTAGCGTACCGTGCAGAAAGCCGTCTTGCAGCACGCAGAAAAGATGAGCATGGCTACATCTGTATGTATATATATATATATATATATATACAGTAAGAGTAACTGTAAAAAGGTGGTCATTCCGAGTTGATCGCTAGCTGCATTCATTCACTGTGCAGCGATGAGGCAAAAAATCGGCACTTCCGCGCATGCGTATGCGGCACAATGCGCACGCGCGTCGTACTATTACAACGAACGATGTAGTTTCACACAAGGTCTAGCGAAGCTTTTCAGTCGCACTGCTGGCCGCAGAGTGATTGACAGGAAGAGGGTGTTTCTGGGTGTCAACTGACCGTTTTCAGGGAGTGTTCGGAAAAACGCAGGCGTAGCGGGAAAAGCGCAGGCGTGGCTGGTCGAACGCAGGGCGTGTTTGTGATGTCAAAACAGGAACTGAACGGTCTGAAGTCATCGCAAGCGCTGAGTAGGTTTTGAGCTACTCTAAAACTGCACAAAAAAACTTTGCCGCCGCTCTGCGATCCTTTCGTTCGCACTTCTGCTAAGCTAAAATACACTCCCAGTGGGCGGCGGCATAGCGTTTGCACGGCTGCTACAAACAGCTAGCCAGCGATCAACTCGGAATGACCACCAAAGTACCTACCTATACCACCTCCTTTGTAATACACATACAGTAATTGTATTTCCTTGCGGCTTGTATTATGTAGGCCAGGCTGTACGGAAATTTCTGGGACCATATGGCTCTCCACATGTCTACCATTAAATTGAGCCGAGAAGGAAAGAAGCAGAGCAGCCTGTTGAGCGCCACTTTAAAAGTGCTGGCCAGACTTCTCCAAAATGTTTTGTAATTGATCATGTCCATCCGAGGTGGAGACAGATCTACAGTAAGTTATGGCTTACAAAGGAAGGAAGATGGATATTCCGTATTTACACCATTGCTCCAGGTCTTAATGACAAAACTCTTTGGAACTCATTAATGTAGCCTCCGTGTACTTTGATTATATACAATTATACCTGAGCAGTTTTATATGCATTCATAGTTTTGGTGGTGATATCTCTATGTATATATTTGTAGGTGGCTTTTGTACTAGATTGTACTGTATTTATTGGTTTTTGTACTTTTGTAACATGTATTTTATGTGGTTTCCCCGCTGTCTGTGCTGTAGATTCCCGCTTGTTAGAGGTACCCGACTTCCGGCGTAAGTGGAGCGCAAGACTGCGGTTACCCTGGCTACTGGGACTGCGCTGCCTGGAAGTATGTTGGTGGGGAAGTACCGGAAGCGCGGCAGCGGGAGTATTTATATGTGGGGTAAGTATATTTGTATATATATGTGTAGCAGAACGCCTGCAAACACATTTTGTGCAGAACAAGACCACCCGTGTAGTTACTTATCCTGTGCGATGATTGCTGCGACGAGTGACACGGTAATGACGTCAGATACCCGCCTCGCAGACGCCCGACCACGCCTGCGTTTTTCCAAACACTCCCAGAAAACGATCAGTTGACACCCAGAAACGCCCTCTTCCTGTCAATCTCCTTGCGTACAGCTGTGCGATTGGAATCGTCGCTAGAACCAGTGCAAAACCACAATGGACGGCGTACGCGTACGATGCGCATGCGCATTGCGGTTCAAATGCATGCGCAGATTACCCGTTTTTTTCACTGATCGCTATGCAGTGAACAACGGCAGCTAGCGATCAACTCGGAATGACTCCCTATAATCAAAGATGACTGAAGAAACAGTACTTGATGGCTGTGGCTGATGAACACTGACGAATGAAGACTTGTAAACAGAAGAATGAATACTTGACAAACGTGGCTGAACAGCACTGAAGAATGAATGCTTAACAATCGTGGCTGAAGAACACAGAATAATGAGGACTTGAATCGTGGCTATAGAGCACTTGCTAAGAGCAGTAACGTAAAGCACTGGCAGCGTTTGAATCAAGGCTGACCCTATTTAAAAGAGGAAGCTGCCCAGGATTGGCTGAATGCTAACACAGAGCCCTACCACAGGGCTTACTGTGGAGTTGGTCTCCAACATGGCGGCTCCCAGCACAGTGGACACACTCCATTACCTGCCCAGTCCCCGTTTCCGGCACTCCAGAACCCGCACCAGACACCACCGCCAGACCTGCCGCACCTCACCTCGGACCGCGAGCAGCCCTCCGCTGCCGCAGCACCGCTAGCACCCAGGCGGGCAGACACAAGGCCCCGATGCCGGAGGTAAAACCTCGGTTCTTGACAGTCTTTGGACTTTTGAGACCCGAGTGCATGATTTTGCATTTTTGGGCATTAAACTGTAATTGCCACACTCTTGCCCATTCCTCTAGTCTACCCAGATCCTCAGTCATTTGTTTTAATAACAAATGATCATGTAGAACTAAATACGTTAAAAAAACTTTATTTAAAAAAAAAAAAAACTACTGTACATCTTAAATTTGAGGTAATTTTAATGTCCAGGAAGGAGCCAATGAGACGTGTGCAGTAGCACAAGATCTGGAGCATCTGGTGCCCAAGACCAATGCCACCGCCATACAGTACATACCTTTTGCACTTAGTCTCCCATATATATTGTTGTAACCTTCAAATTAAGCGTAGTGCTGTTTTGTTATCAGAATGGAGCCATAGCAATGTATCAGCCGGCTTCTCTTATCTTCCCACTATTTAATCTTTAATCTTTGGCTTCGACAAATATTCTTACTAACATTGAAGTTTGTACATTATAATGAGAACTCACAGTTTATACTAGAGATGAGCGGGTTCGGTTTCTCTGAATCCGAACCCGCCAGAACTTCATGTTTTTTTTCACGGGTCCGAGCGACTCGGATCTTCCCGCCTTGCTCGGTTAACCCGAGCGCGCCCGAACGTCATCATGACGCTGTCGGATTCTCGCGAGGCTCGGATTCTATCGCGAGACTCGGATTCTATATAAGGAGCCGCGCGTCGCCGCCATTTTCACACGTGCATTGAGATTGATAGGGAGAGGACGTGGCTGGCGTCCTCTCCGTTTAGACACTTGATTTACTAATTTTGGGGAGCATTAGGAGTACTCAGTAGTGTACAGTGCAGAGTTTTGCTGATAGTGACCAGTGACCACCACTTTTATTTATAATCCGTTCTCTGCCTGAAAAAAGCGATACACAGCACACAGTGACTCAGTCACATACCATATCTGTGTGCACTGCTCAGGCTCAGGCCAGTGTGCTGCATCATCTATTATCTATATATAATATTATATATCTGTCTGACTGCTCAGCTCACACAGCTTATAATTGTGGGGGAGACTGGGGAGCACTACTGCAGTGCCAGTTATAGGTTATAGCAGGAGCCAGGAGTACATAATATATTATATAGTGAGTGACCACCAGACACACAGTGCAGTTTATTTAATATATCCGTTCTCTGCCTGAAAAAAGCGATACACACAGTGACTCAGTCAGTCACATACCATATCTGTGTGCACTGCTCAGGCTCAGGCCAGTGTGCTGCATCATCTATATATATTATATATCTGTCTGACTGCTCAGCTCACACAGCTTATAATTGTGGGGGAGACTGGGGAGCACTACTGCAGTGCCAGTTATAGGTTATAGCAGGAGCCAGGAGTACATAATATTATATTAAAATTAAACAGTGCACACTTTTGCTGCAGGAGTGCCACTGCCAGTGTGACTAGTGACCAGTGACCTGACCACCAGTATATAATATTAGTAGTATACTATCTCTTTATCAACCAGTCTATATTAGCAGCAGACACAGTACAGTGCGGTAGTTCACGGCTGTGGCTACCTCTGTGTCGGCACTCGGCAGCCCGTCCATAATTGTATATACCACCTAACCGTGGTTTTTTTTTCTTTCTTTATACATACATACTAGTTACGAGTATACTATCTCTTTATCAACCAGTCTATATATTAGCAGCAGACACAGTACAGTGCGGTAGTTCACGGCTGTGGCTACCTCTGTGTCGGCACTCGGCAGCCCGTCCATAATTGTATATACCACCTAACCGTGGTTTTTTTTTCTTTCTTTATACATACATACTAGTTACGAGTATACTATCTCTTTATCAACCAGTCTATATTAGCAGCAGACACAGTACAGTGCGGTAGTTCACGGCTGTGGCTACCTCTGTGTCGGCACTCGGCAGCCCGTCCATAATTGTATATACCACCTAACCGTGGTTTTTTTTTTCTTTCTTTATACATACATACTAGTTACGAGTATACTATCTCTTTATCAACCAGTCTATATATTAGCAGCAGACACAGTACAGTGCGGTAGTTCACGGCTGTGGCTAACTCTGTGTCGGCACTCGGCAGCCCGTCCATAATTGTATATACCACCTAACCGTGGTTTTTTTTTCTTTCTTTATACATACATACTAGTTACGAGTATACTATCTCTTTATCAACCAGTCTATATATTAGCAGCAGACACAGTACAGTGCGGTAGTTCACGGCTGTGGCTACCTCTGTGTCGGCACTCGGCAGCCCGTCCATAATTGTATATACCACCTAACCGTGGTTTTTTTTTCTTTCTTTATACATACATACTAGTTACGAGTATACTATCTCTTTATCAACCAGTCTATATATTAGCAGCAGACACAGTACAGTGCGGTAGTTCACGGCTGTGGCTACCTCTGTGTCGGCACTCGGCAGCCCGTCCATAATTGTATATACCACCTAACCGTGGTTTTTTTTTCTTTCTTTATACATACATACTAGTTACGAGTATACTATCTCTTTATCAACCAGTCTATATATTAGCAGCAGACACAGTACAGTGCGGTAGTTCACGGCTGTGGCTACCTCTGTGTCGGCACTCGGCAGCCCGTCCATAATTGTATATACCACCTAACCGTGTTTTTTTTTTCTTTCTTTATACATACATACTAGTTACGAGTATACTATCTCTTTATCAACCAGTCTATATATTAGCAGCAGACACAGTACAGTGCGGTAGTTCACGGCTGTGGCTACCTCTGTGTCGGCACTCGGCAGCCCGTCCATAATTGTATATACCACCTAACCGTGGTTTTTTTTCTTTCTTTATACATACATACTAGTTACGAGTATACTATCTCTTTATCAACCAGTCTATATATTAGCAGCAGACACAGTACAGTGCGGTAGTTCACGGCTGTGGCTACCTCTGTGTCGGCACTCGGCAGCCCGTCCATAATTGTATATACCACCTAACCGTGGTTTTTTTTTCTTTCTTTATACATACATACTAGTTACGAGTATACTATCTCTTTATCAACCAGTCTATATATTAGCAGCAGACACAGTACAGTGCGGTAGTTTACGGCTGTGGCTACCTCTGTGTCGGCACTCGGCAGCCCGTCCATAATTGTATACTAGTATCCAATCCATCCATCTCCATTGTTTACCTGAGGTGCCTTTTAGTTGTGCCTATTAAAATATGGAGAACAAAAATGTTGAGGTTCCAAAATTAGGGAAAGATCAAGATCCACTTCCACCTCGTGCTGAAGCTGCTGCCACTAGTCATGGCCGAGACGATGAAATGCCAGCAACGTCGTCTGCCAAGGCCGATGCCCAATGTCATAGTACAGAGCATGTCAAATCCAAAACACCAAATATCAGTAAAAAGCCTCTTTTTTTCTTTGCGTCATGTGCTGTTTGGGGAGGGTTTTTTGGAAGGGCCATCCTGCGTGACACTGCAGTGCCACTCCTAGATGGGCCCGGTGTTTGTGTCGGCCACTAGGGTCGCTAATCTTACTCACACAGCTACCTCATTGCGCCTCTTTTTTTCTTTGCGTCATGTGCTGTTTGGGGAGGGTTTTTTGGAAGGGCCATCCTGCGTGACACTGCAGTGCCACTCCTAGATGGGCCCGGTGTTTGTGTCGGCCACTAGGGTCGCTAATCTTACTCACACAGCTACCTCATTGCGCCTCTTTTTTTCTTTGCGTCATGTGCTGTTTGGGGAGGGTTTTTTGGAAGGGACATCCTGCGTGACACTGCAGTGCCACTCCTAGATGGGCCCGGTGTTTGTGTCGGCCACTAGGGTCGCTTATCTTACTCACACAGCGACCTCGGTGCAAATTTTAGGACTAAAAATAATATTGTGAGGTGTGAGGTATTCAGAATAGACTGAAAATGAGTGTAAATTATGGTTTTTGAGGTTAATAATACTTTGGGATCAAAATGACCCCCAAATTCTATGATTTAAGCTGTTTTTTAGTGTTTTTTGAAAAAAACACCCGAATCCAAAACACACCCGAATCCGACAAAAAAAATTCGGTGAGGTTTTGCCAAAACGCGTTCGAACCCAAAACACGGCCGCGGAACCGAACCCAAAACCAAAACACAAAACCCGAAAAATTTCAGGCGCTCATCTCTAGTTTATACATCAAAATAACAAGGCGGTCGGGGTATTAATATCTGGCGACAAGGCCTGAATGTTGCAGCTGGCGGATGATGTGATTCGAGTTGTTTCAAAATGGTTTTCAAACCAGTTTGAGGATTCTTCATAAATTCACGACTAAGAAGCACAAGCTGAATTCAAGCAGGACAATAATGGTTGACCACGGTTATGTAGTATGGTTTCTTTAACTGTTCCCAATTCCTCCCATGTTTCTGACCGTGGGGCACCATGAGTGTGGAATACTGTTTCTGTGGTGGTGGTGCTGGGGAGGGGGTCTTACAGGGTCTTGCACCAGTCCTGGCAGAGGGTTGTAGGCCTTGTAAACCACATACACCCCCACCCCAGGGTAAAGGGGGCTTCACATGTGGACCACAGTCCCTGTAAAGTAGAAGCTGATTTTCATAGGCAAAGCTCTCATTGTTTGCATGTTGTTGAATAATCAATAAGGTTTAAATTGTTTTGGCAGTGTTCTAGTCTTCAGCTTTTAAGGGGGTCATACGTTGGTAAAAGGGGTCATTGCAGCCGTTGCCCAGAAATTCATTTAGGCTGGTAACTGGCTGATTTACAAATCAACCCACTGGAGTCAGAGTACGCCCCGTGCCTTATTAATTATATCGCTTACCCAACGCCAGCCAGCACATTCCACACAGCTGTTCACAGAGACACGGAGACATTCAGCTGACCTTCTACGTGAGGAACTCCCAGCCAGTATTTATCATATTATTTGTAATGGTGTGTTCAGTCAGATAATTAACAAAGACAAATATTGAAGTGTCCTCTGGCATCGACACTCAGCGAAAAGATCTATAAACTTCATATGAGGAGAAATTAGTTGAGTGATGGCAAAAAAATTAATTCTATAAGCAAACGACCGATGCATAGCAGCTTAGTCTCTAACGCTGATCGTTAACTGTGGCGTTCAATTACCTACCCACATACGCTCTGCTTTGTTCTGAGGGTTTCCTTTCTCTAAAGGCAGAATAGATAAAAAGTAGACCTTCATTGCCTTGAGTGATAGGGCTGTAGTCTGTTATTTTGTTAATTGTACTTTACACAAATTAGTTCACAGGCTTAAAATGTGAAATAGCTCTGCGTAGTCACAGTAATAAGTAGTAAGTTCTGGACATGATACTCCTTTGGGTCAAAGAGACAAGTGGTGGCTCTGAGCCAAGATGGGTTTACATGGACAGTACACAGTTAGAGCACAAGTGGTGGAATTGCAGTGTTCTACTGGGCCATGAAGCTTGACAACTATTGTAGGCTCATATCACAGCCAAGAGTTACAAGTGCCCTACTTTTGACATAGTTGACGAGGTTGACAGCATACTGGGACAGATGGATGGGTGCACCTCCATGTCCTTGGCAATAACACCCCTCCTCTCCACTATGTCTATGTGGCCACCAAGATTGCCGTAATTTTTTTTTTTTTGGCTAGGGCCCACAACCCACTCTGCAGAAGAGTTTGCCACCTGTCTTCATATCAACAAAGGGTCCTTCTGACATGATGACACCATAGAAACAATAACGTAATATATGACATACAACATACACTGTGCAATAACATGAACATATGTGTCTTACCATACTGTATGTGGCTAAAGTAACCATACAGAAATGTTCCCCCCTTCCCATATATGAACCCCCAAGAGGTAATAAGTGCTTCCTTGATTTTCGTGGTTTTGGTAGTTGAGGGAAGAGGGTGCCTCCTGGATCCCCATGATCTACTAATTGTGGGAAGAGATGTTGAGTATCTTCTAGGTCTGTGAGGATCTACTGTACTAGTTGGATGGAGAGGTTATGAGTACCTCCTGTATCTTGGGGGTTTTACTAGTTGGAGAGAAAGGAGATGAGTGCCTTCTGCATCTATGTGGTTCTACTAGTTGAAGGGACTGGTGAAGAGTTACTCCTGGGTCTGTGTGGCTCTGCTAATTTGAAGGAGAAGTGATGAGTACCTCCTGAATTTCGGTGGTTTACTACTGTGGGAGAGATGATGAGTAGCTCCTGGGTCTTTGTGGTTCTAGTTGTGGGACAGGTGTTGAGTAGCTCCTGAATATCTGTGTTTGTATTAGATGGGGGAAGAGGTTATGAGTACCTCCTGGGTCTGTGAGGTTCCTCTTAGTTGGAGAAAAAAGTGATGAGGACCTCCTGATTCTGTGTGAATCTACTAATTGTGGAAATCTACTAATTATGGGGAGAGGTGATGAGTACCTTCTGGGTCTCTGTGGTTCTACTAGTTGGGAGGAGAGGTGATGGGTACCTCCTGGATCTCTGTGGTTCTGCTTGTTGGGGGGTAGTGGTTATGAGTACGTACCAAGTCTGTGGCTTTACTAAATGGGAGTAGAGGTGATAAGTATCTCTTGAATCTCTATAGTTCTATTATTTGGGGGAGAGGTGAGGAGTACCTCCTGGGTCTGTGTTTTTCTACTAGTTGAAGGCAGAGGTGATGAGTACCTTCTGGATCTCTGTGGTTGTATTAGTTGGGAGGAGAGGTGATGAGTTCCTCTTGGATCTCTGTGGTACTATATGAGTTGGGAGGAAAGGTGATGAGTACTTCCTGGGTCTGTGTGGTTCTACTACATGGGAAAGAAGGTCCATCATTGAAATAATTTAAAGATTCATAGTTGCAAGAACTGTATCTGTTTTGTAAAATCAGGACTTATGGACTGCCATGCCCAGCTCAGCAACCAATGACTATGACATATCCAGCATATGTGCAATGGCAGGATGAATTAGAGAATAAAGCAATCAAGGTCTGACCCTAGAGTATCTCCTCTGGATGCTAGTTATGTCACAATATGGGCTCATATCATTTCACCCAAAGAATAGCTAATTTCCAGTTTAAAATGTATTCCCTTTTGCACAATGGCTATACAATCTCTCAGCAATGTTTTCAGTCAGGAAACATAATTTATTCATTCATTATTTCGTTTGGCAGTAATTACAAGGAATGATACATTTTATTTTGCATTTTAACACAAATATCCACCACCTAAGGTGATGTTCATCACACAGGGACACGAGATCAGTTTACAGTACATCCACAAATAGGCAGACCTAAGTGGCTCATTTATCATTGCGACTTTATAAATCCATATTGAATCTTCTCCCTCTGTGTTGGCCTACTCCAACGTGTCACTGATTATAAGTATCCTGATTAATAATAACACATATTTCACATATCCCCTCGAGGACGCTGATAAAAATACGGATCTCTTTAGCCAGCAAAGCAGTGCGCACGTCTCTCCCACTCAGCGGACGCCGCGTGTGTTCTGCACTCACTGCCACTCGCCACTGAGCATTTTCTCAGTTTTAAAAAACTAACAACTTGTGGGATAAACTGCAAAACATCTTCTGAATGTGACAGAGGTGTTGCATTGCTGAGGGCAATCAACTGATCTTCAGAGCGTCTTTTATAGTACTGTATCGCACCTTTAAAAGTGAGAGAACATTTTGCGGAGCTAGCAGTATTTTTTTTCTTTTATCCCCTTGCAAGAAATCTGGATAAGATACATGCAGCTTGTTGTATTTATGTAGATGCTGAGACCTCTGTCAGGGTTCTGGCGACCGGTTTCCTTGCAGATTTTCTTTTAACCCTTTACTCAGCAGCATAGCTAGAATCTTGTGGGCCCCATAGCAACATAGCCCCTGTCCCAATGCTTCTAGAGAGAGACACCTCTCTGCAGCAGCTGTTTATTGTATAATAGCGCCATAGTTCACTTTCTGAATAGTAGTGCCATAAGCTGGGTACAGGATCCGGCAGTATACCCACTATGTCGCTGACGATGCACGCTCCCGCAGGTCATCCAGGAAGGACAGAACAGAATAGTGCCAGGAAACACAGGGCAGACTAGCACCAGGAAGCACAGTTCAGACTAGCCTCCAGAAAGAACAGGGCAGATTGGTGTCAGGAAGGACAGGGCAGACTAGTGCTAGGAAGGACAGGGCAGACTAGTGTGTCAGGAAGGACAGGGCAGTCTAGTGTCAGGAAGGACAGGGCAGTCTAGTGTCAGGAAGGACAGGGCAGCCTAGTGTCAGGAAGGACAGGGCAGCCTAGTGTCAGGAAGGACAGGGCAGCCTAGTGTCAGGAAGGACAGGGCAGCCTAGTGTCAGGAAGCACAGGGCAGACTAGCCTCAGAAAGGACAGGGCAGACTAGCCTAAGAAAGGACAGGGCAGATTGGTGTCAGGAAGGACAGGACAGACTAGTGTCAGGATGGACACGGCAGACTAGTGCCAGGAAGGACATGGCAGACTGGTGTCAGGATGGACACGGCAGACTAGTGTCAGTAAGGACAGGGCAGACTAGTGCCAGGAAGGACAGGGCAGACTAGTTTCAGGATGGACACAGCAGACTAGTGTCAGGAAGGACAGGGCAGACTAGTGTCAGGAAGGACAGGGCAGATTGGTGTCAGGAAGGACAGGGCAGATTGGTGTCAGGAAGGACAGGGCAGACTAGTGTCAGGAAGGACAGGGCAGATTGGTGTCAGGAAGGACAGGGCAGACTAGTGCCAGGAAGGACAGGGCAGACTAGTGTGTCAGGAAGAACAGGGCAGTCTAGTGTCAGGAAGGACAGGGCAGTCTAGTGTCAGGAAGGACAGGGCAGCCTAGTGTCAGGAAGGACAGGGCAGACTAGTGTCAGGAAGCACAGGGCAGACTAGCCTCAGAAAGGACAGGGCAGATTGGTGTCAGGAAGGACAGGGCAGACTAGTGCCAGGAAGGACAGGGCAGACTAGTGTCAGGATGGACAAGGCAGACTAGTGCCAGGAAGGACAGGGCAGACTAGTGTCAGTAAGGACAGGGCAGACTAGTGCCAGTAAGGACAGGGCAGACTAGTGTCAGGAAGGACAGGGCAGACTAGTGCTAGGAAGGACAGGGCAGACTAGTGTGTCAGGAAGGACAGGGCAGTCTAGTGTCAGGAAGGACAGGGCAGTCTAGTGTCAGGAAGGACAGGGCAGCCTAGTGTCAGGAAGGACAGGGCAGCCTAGTGTCAGGAAGGACAGGGCAGCCTAGTGTCAGGAAGGACAGGGCAGCCTAGTGTCAGGAAGCACAGGGCAGACTAGCCTCAGAAAGGACAGGGCAGACTAGCCTAAGAAAGGACAGGGCAGATTGGTGTCAGGAAGGACAGGACAGACTAGTGTCAGGATGGACACGGCAGACTAGTGCCAGGAAGGACATGGCAGACTGGTGTCAGGATGGACACGGCAGACTAGTGTCAGTAAGGACAGGGCAGACTAGTGCCAGGAAGGACAGGGCAGACTAGTTTCAGGATGGACACAGCAGACTAGTGTCAGGAAGGACAGGGCAGACTAGTGTCAGGAAGGACAGGGCAGATTGGTGTCAGGAAGGACAGGGCAGATTGGTGTCAGGAAGGACAGGGCAGACTAGTGTCAGGAAGGACAGGGCAGATTGGTGTCAGGAAGGACAGGGCAGACTAGTGCCAGGAAGGACAGGGCAGACTAGTGTGTCAGGAAGAACAGGGCAGTCTAGTGTCAGGAAGGACAGGGCAGTCTAGTGTCAGGAAGGACAGGGCAGCCTAGTGTCAGGAAGGACAGGGCAGACTAGTGTCAGGAAGCACAGGGCAGACTAGCCTCAGAAAGGACAGGGCAGATTGGTGTCAGGAAGGACAGGGCAGACTAGTGCCAGGAAGGACAGGGCAGACTAGTGTCAGGATGGACAAGGCAGACTAGTGCCAGGAAGGACAGGGCAGACTAGTGTCAGTAAGGACAGGGCAGACTAGTGCCAGTAAGGACAGGGCAGACTAGTGCCAGGAAGGACAGGGCAGACTAGTGTCAGGAAGGACAGGGCAGACTAGTGCCAGGAAGGACAGGGCAGACTAGTGTCAGGAAGGACAGGGCAGACTAGTGTCAGGAAGGACAGGGCAGACTAGTGTCAGGAAGGACAGGACAGACTAGTTTCAGGATGGACATGGCAGACTAGTGTCAGGAAGGACAGGGCAGACTAGTGTCAGGAAGGACAGGGCAGACTAGTGTCAGGAAGGACAGGGCAGACTAGTGCCAGGAAGGACAGGGCAGACTAGTGCCAGGAAGGACAGGGCAGACTAGTTTCAGGATGGACACGGCAGACTAGTGTCAGGAAGAACAGGGCAGACTAGTGTCAGGAAGGACAGGGCAGACTAGTGCCAGGAAGAACAGGGCAGACTAGTGCCAGGAAGAACAGGGCAGACTAGTGTCAGGAAGGACAGGGCAGACTAGTGTCAGGAAGGACAGGGCAGACTAGTGCCAGGAAGGACAGGGCAGTCTAGTGCAAGGAAGGACAGGACAGACTAGTGTCAGGATGGACAAGGAAGGACAGGGCAGACAGTGTGCCAGGAAGGACAGGGCAGACTAGTGTCAGGAAGGACAGGGCAGACTAGTGTCAGGAAGGACAGGGCAGACTAGTGTCAGGAAGGACAGGGCAGACTAGTGCCAGGAAGGACAGGGCAGACTAGTGTCAGGAAGGACATGGCAGACTAGTGTCAGGAAGGACAGGGCAGACTAGTGCAAGGAAGGACAGGACAGACTAGTGTCAGGATGGACAAGGAAGGACAGGGCAGACAAGTGTCAGGAAGGACAGGGCAGACAGTGTGCCAGGAAGGACAGGGCAGACTAGTGTCAGGAAGGATAGGGCAGACTAGTGTCAGGAAGGACAGGGCAGACTAGTACAAGGAAGGACAGGGCAGGCAGTGTGTCAGGAAGGACAGGGCAGACTGTGTGTCAGGAAGGACAGGGCAAACTAGTGTCAGGAAGGACAGGGCAGACTAGTACCAGGAAGGACAGGGCAGACTTGTGCCAGAAAGGACAGGGCAGACTAGTGTCAGGAAGGACAGGGCAGACTAGTGTCAGGAAGGACAGGGCAGACTAGTGTCAGGAAGGACAGGGCAGACTAGTGCCAGGAAGGACAGGGCAGACTAGTGTCAGGAAGGACAGGGCAGACTAGTATCAGTACAGACAAGGAAGGACAGGGCAGACTAGTGTCAGGAAGGACAGGGCAGACTAGTGCCAGGAAGGACAGGGCAGACTAGTGCCAGGAAGGACAGGGCAGACTAGTGTCAGGAAGGACAGGGCAGACTAGTGTCAGTACAGACAAGGAAGGACAGGGCAGACTAGTGTCAGGAAGGACAGGGCAGACTAGTATCAGGAAGGACAGGGCAGACTAGTGCCAGAAAGGACAGGGCAGACTAGTGCCAGGAAGGACAGGGCAGTCTAGTGTCAGGAAAGACAGGGCAGACTAGTGCCAGGAAAGACAGGGCAGACTAGTGTCAGGAAGGACAGGGCAGACTAGTGCCAGGAAGGACAGGGCAGACTAGTGCCAGGAAGGACAGGGCAGACTAGTGCCAGGAAGGACAGGGCAGTCTAGTGTCAGGAAAGACAGGGCAGACTAGTGCCAGGAAGGACAGGGCAGACTAGTGCCAGGAAGGACAGGGCAGACTAGTGCCAGGAAGGACAGGGCAGACTAGTGCCAGGAAAGACTGGGCAGACTAGTGCCAGGAAAGACAGGGCAGACTAGTGTCAGGAAGGATAGGGCAGACTAGTGTCAGGAAGGACAGGGCAGACTAGTACAAGGAAGGACAGGGCAGGCAGTGTGTCAGGAAGGACAGGGCAGACTGTGTGTCAGGAAGGACAGGGCAAACTAGTGTCAGGAAGGACAGGGCAGACTAGTACCAGGAAGGACAGGGCAGACTTGTGCCAGAAAGGACAGGGCAGACTAGTGTCAGGAAGGACAGGGCAGACTAGTGTCAGGAAGGACAGGGCAGACTAGAGTCAGGAAGGACAGGGCAGACTAGTATCAGTACAGACAAGGAAGGACAGGTCAGACTAGTGTCAGGAAGGACAGGGCACACTAGTGTCAGGAAGGACAGGGCAGACTAGTGCCAGGAAGGACAGGGCAGACTAGTGCCAGGAAGGACAGGGCAGACTAGTGTCAGGAAGGACAGGGCAGACTAGTGTCAGTACAGACAAGGAAGGACAGGGCAGACTAGTGTCAGGAAGGACAGGGCAGACTAGTGTCAGGAAGGACAGGGCAGACTTGTGCCAGGAAGGACAGGGCAGACTAGTGCCAGGAAGGACAGGGCAGTCTAGTGTCAGGAAAGACAGGGCAGACTAGTGCCAGGAAAGACAGGGCAGACTAGTGTCAGGAAGGACAGGGCAGACTAGTGCCAGGAAGGACAGGGCAGACTAGTGCCAGGAAGGACAGGGCAGACTAGTGCCAGGAAGGACAGGGCAGTCTAGTGTCAGGAAAGACAGGGCAGACTAGTGCCAGGAAAGACAGGGCAGACTAGTGCCAGGAAGGACAGGGCAGACTAGTGCCAGGAAGGACAGGGCAGACTAGTGCCAGGAAGGACAGGGCAGACTAGTGCCAGGAAAGACTGGGCAGACTAGTGCCAGGAAAGACAGGGCAGACTAGTGTCAGGAAGGACAGGGCAGACTAGTGTCAGGACAGACAAGGAAGGACAGGGCAGACTAGTGCCAGGAAGGACAGGGCAGACTAGTGCCAGGAAGGACAGGGCAGACTAGTGCCAGGAAGGACAGGGCAGACTAGTGTCAGGAAGGACAGGGCAGACTAGTGTCAGGACAGACAAGGAAGGACAGGGCAGACTAGTGTCAGGAAGGACAGGGCAGACTAGTGTCAGGAAGGACAGGGCAGACTAGTGTCAGGACAGACAAGGAAGGACAGGGCAAACTAGTGTCAGGAAGGACAGGGCAGACTAGTACCAGGAAGGACAGGGCAGACTTGTGCCAGAAAGGACAGGGCAGACTAGTGTCAGGAAGGACAGGGCAGACTAGTGTCAGGAAGGACAGGGCAGACTAGTGTCAGGAAGGACAGGGCAGACTAGTGCCAGGAAGGACAGGGCAGACTAGTGCCAGGAAGGACAGGGCAGACTAGTGTCAGGAAGGACAGGGCAGACTAGTGTCAGGAAGGACAGGGCAGACTAGTGTGACAGGGCAGACTAGTGTCAGTACAGACAAGGAAGGACAGGGCAGACTAGTGTCAGGAAGGACAGGGAAGACTAGTGTCAGGAAGGACAGGGCAGACTAGTGCCAGGAAGGACAGGGCAGACTAGTGCCAGGAAGGACAGGGCAGACTAGTGTCAGGAAGGACAGGGCAGACTAGTGTCAGTACAGACAAGGAAGGACAGGGCAGACTAGTGTCAGGAAGGACATGGCAGACTAGTGTTAGGAAGGACAGGGCAGACTAGTGCCAGGAAGGACAGGGCAGACTAGTGTCAGGATGGACAAGGCAGACTAGTGCAAGGAAGGACAGGGCAGACTAGTTTCAGGATGGACACGGCAGACTAGTGTCAGGAAGGACAGGGCAGACTAGTGTCAGGAAGGACAGGGCAGACTAGTGCCAGGAAGGACAGGGCAGACTAGAGCCAGGAAGGACAGGGCAGACTAGTGCCAGGAAGGACATGGCAGACTAGTGTCAGGAAGGACAGGGCAGACTAGTGTCAGGAAGGACAGGGCAGACTAGTGTCAGGAAGGACAGGGCAGACTAGTGCCAGGAAGGACAGGGCAGTCTAGTGCAAGGAAGGACAGGACAGACTAGTGTCAGGATGGACAAGGAAGGACAGGGCAGACAGTGTGCCAGGAAGGACAGGGCAGACTAGTGTCAGGAAGGACATGGCAGACTAGTGTCAGGAAGGACAGGGCAGACTAGTGCCAGGAAGGACAGGGCAGACTAGTGTCAGGAAGGACATGGCAGACTAGTGTCAGGAAGGACAGGGCAGACTAGTGCAAGGAAGGACAGGACAGACTAGTGTCAGGATGGACAAGGAAGGACAGGGCAGACTAGTGTCAGGAAGGACAGGGCAGACAGTGTGCCAGGAAGGACAGGGCAGACTAGTGTCAGGAAGGACAGGGCAGACTAGTGTCAGGAAGGACAGGGCAGACTAGTGCCAGGAAGGACAGGGCAGACTAGTGCCAGGAAGGACAGGGCAGACTAGTTTCAGGATGGACACGGCAGACTAGTGTCAGGAAGAACAGGGCAGACTAGTGTCAGGAAGGACAGGGCAGACTAGTGCCAGGAAGAACAGGGCAGACTAGTGCCAGGAAGAACAGGGCAGACTAGTGTCAGGAAGGACAGGGCAGACTAGTGTCAGGAAGGACAGGGCAGACTAGTGCCAGGAAGGACAGGGCAGTCTAGTGCAAGGAAGGACAGGACAGACTAGTGTCAGGATGGACAAGGAAGGACAGGGCAGACAGTGTGCCAGGAAGGACAGGGCAGACTAGTGTCAGGAAGGACAGGGCAGACTAGTGTCAGGAAGGACAGGGCAGACTAGTGTCAGGAAGGACAGGGCAGACTAGTGCCAGGAAGGACAGGGCAGACTAGTGTCAGGAAGGACATGGCAGACTAGTGTCAGGAAGGACAGGGCAGACTAGTGCAAGGAAGGACAGGACAGACTAGTGTCAGGATGGACAAGGAAGGACAGGGCAGACAAGTGTCAGGAAGGACAGGGCAGACAGTGTGCCAGGAAGGACAGGGCAGACTAGTGTCAGGAAGGATAGGGCAGACTAGTGTCAGGAAGGACAGGGCAGACTAGTACAAGGAAGGACAGGGCAGGCAGTGTGTCAGGAAGGACAGGGCAGACTGTGTGTCAGGAAGGACAGGGCAAACTAGTGTCAGGAAGGACAGGGCAGACTAGTACCAGGAAGGACAGGGCAGACTTGTGCCAGAAAGGACAGGGCAGACTAGTGTCAGGAAGGACAGGGCAGACTAGTGTCAGGAAGGACAGGGCAGACTAGTGTCAGGAAGGACAGGGCAGACTAGTGCCAGGAAGGACAGGGCAGACTAGTGTCAGGAAGGACAGGGCAGACTAGTATCAGTACAGACAAGGAAGGACAGGGCAGACTAGTGTCAGGAAGGACAGGGCAGACTAGTGCCAGGAAGGACAGGGCAGACTAGTGCCAGGAAGGACAGGGCAGACTAGTGTCAGGAAGGACAGGGCAGACTAGTGTCAGTACAGACAAGGAAGGACAGGGCAGACTAGTGTCAGGAAGGACAGGGCAGACTAGTATCAGGAAGGACAGGGCAGACTAGTGCCAGAAAGGACAGGGCAGACTAGTGCCAGGAAGGACAGGGCAGTCTAGTGTCAGGAAAGACAGGGCAGACTAGTGCCAGGAAAGACAGGGCAGACTAGTGTCAGGAAGGACAGGGCAGACTAGTGCCAGGAAGGACAGGGCAGACTAGTGCCAGGAAGGACAGGGCAGACTAGTGCCAGGAAGGACAGGGCAGTCTAGTGTCAGGAAAGACAGGGCAGACTAGTGCCAGGAAGGACAGGGCAGACTAGTGCCAGGAAGGACAGGGCAGACTAGTGCCAGGAAGGACAGGGCAGACTAGTGCCAGGAAAGACTGGGCAGACTAGTGCCAGGAAAGACAGGGCAGACTAGTGTCAGGAAGGATAGGGCAGACTAGTGTCAGGAAGGACAGGGCAGACTAGTACAAGGAAGGACAGGGCAGGCAGTGTGTCAGGAAGGACAGGGCAGACTGTGTGTCAGGAAGGACAGGGCAAACTAGTGTCAGGAAGGACAGGGCAGACTAGTACCAGGAAGGACAGGGCAGACTTGTGCCAGAAAGGACAGGGCAGACTAGTGTCAGGAAGGACAGGGCAGACTAGTGTCAGGAAGGACAGGGCAGACTAGAGTCAGGAAGGACAGGGCAGACTAGTATCAGTACAGACAAGGAAGGACAGGTCAGACTAGTGTCAGGAAGGACAGGGCACACTAGTGTCAGGAAGGACAGGGCAGACTAGTGCCAGGAAGGACAGGGCAGACTAGTGCCAGGAAGGACAGGGCAGACTAGTGTCAGGAAGGACAGGGCAGACTAGTGTCAGTACAGACAAGGAAGGACAGGGCAGACTAGTGTCAGGAAGGACAGGGCAGACTAGTGTCAGGAAGGACAGGGCAGACTTGTGCCAGGAAGGACAGGGCAGACTAGTGCCAGGAAGGACAGGGCAGTCTAGTGTCAGGAAAGACAGGGCAGACTAGTGTCAGGAAAGACAGGGCAGACTAGTGTCAGGAAGGACAGGGCAGACTAGTGCCAGGAAGGACAGGGCAGACTAGTGCCAGGAAGGACAGGGCAGACTAGTGCCAGGAAGGACAGGGCAGTCTAGTGTCAGGAAAGACAGGGCAGACTAGTGCCAGGAAAGACAGGGCAGACTAGTGCCAGGAAGGACAGGGCAGACTAGTGCCAGGAAGGACAGGGCAGACTAGTGCCAGGAAGGACAGGGCAGACTAGTGCCAGGAAAGACTGGGCAGACTAGTGCCAGGAAAGACAGGGCAGACTAGTGTCAGGAAGGACAGGGCAGACTAGTGTCAGGACAGACAAGGAAGGACAGGGCAGACTAGTGCCAGGAAGGACAGGGCAGACTAGTGCCAGGAAGGACAGGGCAGACTAGTGCCAGGAAGGACAGGGCAGACTAGTGTCAGGAAGGACAGGGCAGACTAGTGTCAGGACAGACAAGGAAGGACAGGGCAGACTAGTGTCAGGAAGGACAGGGCAGACTAGTGTCAGGAAGGACAGGGCAGACTAGTGTCAGGACAGACAAGGAAGGACAGGGCAAACTAGTGTCAGGAAGGACAGGGCAGACTAGTACCAGGAAGGACAGGGCAGACTTGTGCCAGAAAGGACAGGGCAGACTAGTGTCAGGAAGGACAGGGCAGACTAGTGTCAGGAAGGACAGGGCAGACTAGTGTCAGGAAGGACAGGGCAGACTAGTGCCAGGAAGGACAGGGCAGACTAGTGCCAGGAAGGACAGGGCAGACTAGTGTCAGGAAGGACAGGGCAGACTAGTGTCAGGAAGGACAGGGCAGACTAGTGTGACAGGGCAGACTAGTGTCAGTACAGACAAGGAAGGACAGGGCAGACTAGTGTCAGGAAGGACAGGGAAGACTAGTGTCAGGAAGGACAGGGCAGACTAGTGCCAGGAAGGACAGGGCAGACTAGTGCCAGGAAGGACAGGGCAGACTAGTGTCAGGAAGGACAGGGCAGACTAGTGTCAGTACAGACAAGGAAGGACAGGGCAGACTAGTGTCAGGAAGGACATGGCAGACTAGTGTTAGGAAGGACAGGGCAGACTAGTGCCAGGAAGGACAGGGCAGACTAGTGTCAGGATGGACAAGGCAGACTAGTGCAAGGAAGGACAGGGCAGACTAGTTTCAGGATGGACACGGCAGACTAGTGTCAGGAAGGACAGGGCAGACTAGTGTCAGGAAGGACAGGGCAGACTAGTGCCAGGAAGGACAGGGCAGACTAGAGCCAGGAAGGACAGGGCAGACTAGTGCCAGGAAGGACATGGCAGACTAGTGTCAGGAAGGACAGGGCAGACTAGTGTCAGGAAGGACAGGGCAGACTAGTGTCAGGAAGGACAGGGCAGACTAGTGCCAGGAAGGACAGGGCAGTCTAGTGCAAGGAAGGACAGGACAGACTAGTGTCAGGATGGACAAGGAAGGACAGGGCAGACAGTGTGCCAGGAAGGACAGGGCAGACTAGTGTCAGGAAGGACATGGCAGACTAGTGTCAGGAAGGACAGGGCAGACTAGTGCCAGGAAGGACAGGGCAGACTAGTGTCAGGAAGGACATGGCAGACTAGTGTCAGGAAGGACAGGGCAGACTAGTGCAAGGAAGGACAGGACAGACTAGTGTCAGGATGGACAAGGAAGGACAGGGCAGACTAGTGTCAGGAAGGACAGGGCAGACAGTGTGCCAGGAAGGACAGGGCAGACTAGTGTCAGGAAGGATAGGGCAGACTAGTGTCAGGAAGGACAGGGCAGACTAGTACAAGGAAGGACAGGGCAGGCAGTGTGTCAGGAAGGACAGGGCAGACTGTGTGTCAGGAAGGACAGGGCAAACTAGTGTCAGGAAGGACAGGGCAGACTAGTACCAGGAAGGACAGGGCAGACTTGTGCCAGAAAGGACAGGGCAGACTAGTGTCAGGAAGGACAGGGCAGACTAGTGTCAGGAAGGACAGGGCAGACTAGTGTCAGGAAGGACAGGGCAGACTAGTGTCAGGAAGGACAGGGCAGACTAGTGCCAGGAAGGACAGGGCAGACTAGTGTCAGGAAGGACAGGGCAGACTAGTGCCAGGAAGGACAGGGCAGACTAGTGCCAGGAAGGACAGGGCAGACTAGTGTCAGGAAGGACAGGGCAGACTAGTGTCAGGAAGGACAGGGCAGACTAGTGTGACAGGGCAGACTAGTGTCAGTACAGACAAGGAAGGACAGGGCAGACTAGTGTCAGGAAGGACAGGGAAGACTAGTGTCAGGAAGGACAGGGCAGACTAGTGCCAGGAAGGACAGGGCAGACTAGTGCCAGGAAGGACAGGGCAGACTAGTGTCAGGAAGGACAGGGCAGACTAGTGTCAGTACAGACAAGGAAGGACAGGGCAGACTAGTGTCAGGAAGGACATGGCAGACTAGTGTTAGGAAGGACAGGGCAGACTAGTGCCAGGAAGGACAGGGCAGACTAGTGTCAGGATGGACAAGGCAGACTAGTGCAAGGAAGGACAGGGCAGACTAGTTTCAGGATGGACACGGCAGACTAGTGTCAGGAAGGACAGGGCAGACTAGTGTCAGGAAGGACAGGGCAGACTAGTGCCAGGAAGGACAGGGCAGACTAGAGCCAGGAAGGACAGGGCAGACTAGTGCCAGGAAGGACATGGCAGACTAGTGTCAGGAAGGACAGGGCAGACTAGTGTCAGGAAGGACAGGGCAGACTAGTGTCAGGAAGGACAGGGCAGACTAGTGTCAGGAAGGACAGGACAGACTAGTGTCAGGATGGACAAGGAAGGACAGGGCAGACAGTGTGCCAGGAAGGACAGGGCAGACTAGTGTCAGGAAGGACATGGCAGACTAGTGTCAGGAAGGACAGGGCAGACTAGTGCCAGGAAGGACAGGGTAGACTAGTGTCAGGAAGGACATGGCAGACTAGTGTCAGGAAGGACAGGGCAGACTAGTGCAAGGAAGGACAGGACAGACTAGTGTCAGGATGGACAAGGAAGGACAGGGCAGACTAGTGTCAGGAAGGACAGGGCAGACAGTGTGCCAGGAAGGACAGGGCAGACTAGTGTCAGGAAGGATAGGGCAGACTAGTGTCAGGAAGGACAGGGCAGACTAGTACAAGGAAGGACAGGGCAGGCAGTGTGTCAGGAAGGACAGGGCAGACTGTGTGTCAGGAAGGACAGGGCAAACTAGTGTCAGGAAGGACAGGGCAGACTAGTACCAGGAAGGACAGGGCAGACTTGTGCCAGAAAGGACAGGGCAGACTAGTGTCAGGAAGGACAGGGCAGACTAGTGTCAGGAAGGACAGGGCAGACTAGTGTCAGGAAGGACAGGGCAGACTAGTGCCAGGAAGGACAGGGCAGACTAGTATCAGGAAGGACAGGGCAGACTAGTGTTAGGAAGGACAGGGCAGACTAGTATCAGTACAGACAAGGAAGGACAGGGCAGACTAGTGTCAGGAAGGACAGGGCACACTAGTGTCAGGAAGGACAGGGCAGACTAGTGCCAGGAAGGACAGGGCAGACTAGTGCCAGGAAGGACAGGGCAGACTAGTGTCAGGAAGGACAGGGCAGACTAGTGTCAGTACAGACAAGGAAGGACAGGGCAGACTAGTGTCAGGAAGGACAGGGCAGACTAGTGTCAGGAAGGACAGGGCAGACTAGTGTCAGGAAGGACAGGGCAGACTAGTGCCAGGAAGGACAGGGCAGACTAGTGCCAGGAAGGACAGGGCAGTCTAGTGTCAGGAAATACAGGGCAGACTAGTGCCAGGAAAGACAGGGCAGACTAGTGTCAGGAAGGACAGGGCAGACTAGTGCCAGGAAGGACAGGGCAGACTAGTGCCAGGAAGGTCAGGGCAGACTAGTGCCCGGAAGGACAGGGCAGTCTAGTGTCAGGAAAGACAGGGCAGACTAGTGCCTGGAAGGACAGGGCAGACTAGTGCCAGGAAGGACAGGGCAGACTAGTGCCAGGAAGGACAGGGCAGACTAGTGCCAGGAAAGACTGGGCAGACTAGTGCCAGGAAAGACAGGGCAGACTAGGGTCAGGAAGGATAGGGCAGACTAGTGTCAGGAAGGACAGGGCAGACTAGTACAAGGAAGGACAGGGCAGGCAGTGTGTCAGGAAGGACAGGGCAAACTAGCGTCAGGAAGGACAGGGCAGACTAGTACCAGGAAGGACAGGGCAGACTTGTGCCAGAAAGGACAGGGCAGACTAGTGTCAGGAAGGACCGGGCAGACTAGTGTCAGGAAGGACAGGGCAGACTTGTGCCAGAAAGGACAGGGCAGACTAGTGTCAGGAAGGACAGGGCAGACTAGTGTCAGGAAGGACAGGGCAGACTAGTGTCAGGAAGGACAGGGCAGACTAGTGCCAGGAAGGACAGGGCAGACTAGTGTCAGGAAGGACAGGGCAGACTAGTGTCAGGAAGGACAGGGCAGACTAGTATCAGTACAGACAAGGAAGGACAGGGCAGACTAGTATCAGGAAGGACAGGGCACACTAGTGTCAGGAAAGACAGGGCAGACTAGTGCCAGGAAGGACAGGGCAGACTAGTGTCAGGAAGGACAGGGCAGACTAGTGCCAGGAAGGACAGGGCAGACTAGTGCCAGGAAGGACAGGGCAGTCTAGTGTCAGGAAAGACAGGGCAGACTAGTGCCAGGAAAGACAGGGCAGACTAGTGTCAGGAAGGACAGGGCAGACTAGTGCCAGGAAGGACAGGGCAGACTAGTGCCAGGAAAGACAGGGCAGACTAGTGCCAGGAAAGACAGGGCAGACTAGTGTCAGGAAGGACAGGGCAGACTAGTGCCAGGAAGGACAGGGCAGACTAGTGCCAGGAAGGACAGGGCAGACTAGTGCCAGGAAGGACAGGGCAGACTAGTGTCAGGAAGGACAGGGCAGACTAGTGCCAGGAAGGACAGGGCAGACTAGTGCCAGGAAGGACAGGGCAGACTAGTGTCAGGAAGGACAGGGCAGACTAGTGTCAGTACAGACAAGGATGGACAGGGCAGACTAGTGTCAGGAAGGACAGGGCAGACTAGTGTCAGGAAGGACAGGGCAGACTAGTGCCAGGAAGGACAGGGCAGACTAGTGCCAGGAAGGACAGGGCAGTCTAGTGTCAGGAAAGACAGGGCAGACTAGTGCCAGGAAAGACAGGGCAGACTAGTGTCAGGAAGGACAGGGCAGACTAGTGCCAGGAAGGACAGGGCAGACTAGTGCCAGGAAGGACAGGGCAGACTAGTGCCCGGAAGGACAGGGCAGTCTAGTGTCAGGAAAGACAGGGCAGACTAGTGCCTGGAAGGACAGGGCAGACTAGTGCCAGGAAGGACAGGGCAGACTAGTGCCAGGAAAAACTGGGCAGACTAGTGCCAGGAAAGACAGGGCAGACTAGTGTCAGGAAGGATAGGGCAGACTAGTGTCAGGAAGGACAGGGCAGACTAGTACAATCAAGGACAGGGCAGGCAGTGTGTAAGGAAGGACAGGGCAGACTGTGTGTCACGAAGGACAGGGCAAACTAGTGTCAGGAAGGACAGGGCAGACTAGTACCAGGAAGGACAGGGCAGACTTGTGCCAGAAAGGACAGGGCAGACTAGTGTCAGGAAGGACAGGGCAGACTAGTGTCAGGAAGGACAGGGCAGACTAGTGTCAGGAAGGACAGGGCAGACTAGTGCCAGGAAGGACAGGGCAGACTAGTGTCAGGAAGGACAGGGCAGACTAGTGTCAGGAAGGACAGGGCAGACTAGTATCAGTACAGACAAGGAAGGACAGGGCAGACTAGTGTCAGGAAGGACAGGGCACACTAGTGTCAGGAAAGACAGGGCAGACTAGTGCCAGGAAGGACAGGGCAGACTAGTGCCAGGAAGGACAGGGCAGACTAGTGTCAGGAAGGACAGGGCAGACTAGTGTCAGTACAGACAAGGAGGGACAGGGCAGACTAGTGTCAGGAAGGACAGGGCAGACTAGTGTCAGGAAGGACAGGGCAGACTAGTGGCAGGAAGGACAGGGCTGACTAGTGCCCGGAAGGACAGGGCAGTCTAGTGTCAGGAAAGACAGGGCAGACTAGTGCAAGGAAAGACAGGGCAGACTAGTGTCAGGAAGGACACGGCAGACTAGTGCCAGGAAGGACAGGGCAGACTAGTGCCAGGAAGGACAGGGCAGACTAGTGCCAGGAAGGACAGGGCAGTCTAGTGTCAGGAAAGACAGGGCAGACTAGTGCCAGGAAGGACAGGGCAGACTAGTGCCAGGAAGGACAGGGCAGACTAGTGCCAGGAAGGACAGGGCAGACTAGTGCCAGGAAAGACTGGGCAGACTAGTGCCAGGAAAGACAGGGCAGACTAGTGTCAGGAAGGACAGGGCAGATTAGTGTCAGGAAGGACAGGGCAGACTAGTGTCAGGACAGACAAGGAAGGACAGGGCAGACTAGTGCCAGGAAGGACAGGGCAGACTAGTGCCAGGAAGGACAGGGCAGACTAGTGTTAGGAAGGACAGGGCAGACTAGTGTCAGGACAGACAAGGAAGGACAGGGCAGACTAGTGTCAGGAAGGACAGGGCAGACTAGTGTCAGGAAGGACAGGGCAGACTAGTGTCAGGACAGACAAGGAAGGACAGGGCAAACTAGTGTCAGGAAGGACAGGGCAGACTAGTACCAGGAAGGACAGGGCAGACTTGTGCCAGAAAGGACAGGGCAGACTAGTGTCAGGAAGGACAGGGCAGACTAGTGTCAGGAAGGACAGGGCAGACTAGTGTCAGGAAGGACAGGGCAGACTAGTGTCAGGAAGGACAGGGCAGACTAGTGCCAGGAAGGACAGGGCAGACTAGTGCCAGGAAGGACAGGGCAGACTAGTGCCAGGAAGGACAGGGCAGACTAGTGTCAGGAAGGACAGGGCAGACTAGTGTGACAGGGCAGACTAGTGTCAGTACAGACAAGGAAGGACAGGGCAGACTAGTGTCAGGAAGGACAGGGAAGACTAGTGTCAGGAAGGACAGGGCAGACTAGTGCCAGGAAGGATAGGGCAGACTAGTGCCAGGAAGGACAGGGCAGACTAGTGTCAGGAAGGACAGGGCAGACTAGTGTCAGTACAGACAAGGAAGGACAGGGCAGACTAGTGTCAGGAAGGACATGGCAGACTAGTGTTAGGAAGGACAGGGCAGACTAGTGCCAGGAAGGACAGGGCAGACTAGTGTCAGGATGGACAAGGCAGACTAGTGCAAGTAAGAACAGGGCAGACTAGTTTCAGGATGGACACGGCAGACTAGTGTCAGGAAGGACAGGGCAGACTAGTGTCAGGAAGGACAGGGCAGACTAGTGCCAGGAAGGACAGGGCAGACTAGAGCCAGGAAGGACTGGGCAGACTAGTGCCAGGAAGGACATGGCAGACTAGTGTCAGGAAGGACAGGGCAGACTAGTGCCAGGAATGTCAAAGTCAGAAAAATATCACGCTGCACGTTGCCATATATTCACCTCATGCGCTTGCCCGCTGCACATGCACTTTTACTGGCGTGCGTGCACATACTCGCAAATGCGTGATGGCGCCTCTACGGGCGTGCGCTCGAGCGCATGGTATGTGCACTTACGGTAGAGTTTGTGTGCGTCTAGCGAGCGACTCAATCGCTCCTTAATAAATCCATATAGCAGGTTTTATAGATAATGTTCCCCTTAATAATGACTGTAAGTTGGTTTAATGTAAATGGTCGCTGGACAGAGGAATTCCTCTTTGTATGGTACGAAGGGTCAGACAGGGTTTGAACAGCTGTGTCTGGTACCTAACTAAAGAACATTTTATTAGAAACAATCCGGTGCTGGTTAGGTAAAGATTAATCGCTCCTGCGTATAGATATGGCCATTAGTATTTTCTGGACATTTACTATATTTGCGATTCAATACCCATGCGGCGGGAATCTTCAGATTCCCTCCCACCTGAGCAGTTTGATATAGTCACAGCCCACCTGTTCAAACTAACCTATGACCTTTTGTTATGATACGAGGAGACATTCCTGTGTCCAATGAACAATGAGATTATAGGTCCCTTTGTAGTATACTGTATGCAGTGTATATAAGATCAGCCAGCCTGGACAGCTCACTCTCTCACTCCACAAATGGTTTTCATATTGACTAACTCGGAGCTGGTACCAGGACTGGCGCAGCAATCATTCCCTGTGTGTGTAAGTAATTCTCTGTAATCATCTCGCTCTTTGTTTGTATTGGCCACATTCTCTCTCTCTGTTTAGTATAAGATTGTAACGTTATTGTATATTTCTGTCTAGATAATCTGTTAGAATTATATGTTAGTTTGTAGTGTATGACTTGTCAACTGTTTACCTTTTTCGATATAACTTAAAAGCTTGTTAGTAAAGGTGTTGGAACCTTAGCACGGTATGGTGTGTTCATTACATTGCAGTGGGTAATAGGAGCGTCTCGATCGCTCAAACAGCTTTAGTGTTAATCAGGTTAAGCAGCGTTATATCGCTACAGTGTTTCAGAACAAGGTTTACAACATAAGAGTATCCTTTCTGTGTGTTACATTCAAGGTTTACTGATTATCATCTTGTGAGCGTCTGCGCCGCTCGTGATCTCCTCGTGGTTCCGAGCGTCCGCTACGCTGGTAGCGTAGCATTACGGTAGTCGCTCGCCTATAGCGTGCTCGACACCAAGCGCAAGCTGTGAGCGAGCGTGCCGCATGTGCGTCTCGATCACGGCCGAGCGTATGCTACGCTAAGTGCGTACCCTTACGGTACCCCATACGCCAATTGCGTATTAAGTCTCTTACCCATATAGTGAAGGTTATAAGGTAATTAAAATCAGCATTGTCAATTGAAGGCTCGTCCGTCCTCCACATATCCGCACTAACGAAAACAAACGTTATCTGCCAGCAAGGGCGGGAAGGCAGTAGTGCTGGCTAGATAAGCGTCTGTTTCGCTACGCTGTAGGAGTGCTGGGGTGGAATCGGGAACCGGAAGGTAGAAAGGTAAGAACAATACGCTATTGTCTTTTAAAACTGTTTATTTCTGTTTTGTGTATACACACGCACACATCTACATTGTTGCAGCTCACTTTCTTGTTGCCATTAGAATTGATTATTAGACACGTGCTGAGGAATTCTGGTGCTATTTAATTGAGATTAAATAGGATAATTTTTAAGGGAATAATTGTAAAGGACACGCACACAGCATAGCAAATACTGTGTGGTGTACGGTAAGCGATTATAGTTGAATATCGTTTACATTGATAGAAGCGTGTTGATTGTGTCGCTGTGGGCATACCTGCACTTTGTGCATACGTGTCTCGGACAACGTGCGAAATCACGTACGTGACGCAAAGGCATACGCATGCGGCGTGTTTTACGCAACGGAGCGTACGGATACGCCCACTGAGACTCAAATCACACAATAACCTTGTTTAGGGTGGGCGGTATAGTATAGCCACCTGATAATATTACAGATTTGTTCAGTTTTCCAAAAAGTATTAGTTAAAAGAGAACCTTTTTTTATTGCAAAACCCAGGGATTGGACTCCTGCCTGTATGAAAGGAATTTCTGTACAGAAAGATCAGTGTGCATATGAGTGAGTAGGAGTGAGTGTGGAACTTAAAGTATTATTTTTGTGAACCCACAAATCGGGATCCCGTCGGAGACCACATCAGGTGAGTGGACACTTGGTGGCGTGGACTGGCTTGCCCGCGTTAACATTGTAGAAGGTAAAAGGAGCAAGTAGTTTCCGCAGACAAAAGGACTGCGAGGTATTTAAGCGCAGCCCGAGGGGTTTTGCGTAGCACCCATATAGTCAAGTTAAGCTCCGGCTGAAGGTTTCGCAGCCTAAACAACCGATTCCATTGGTCGTAAAGCGTATAAATATTTAGTTATTTATGCGCTGTGCGACTGGACTGCACGTAATTGTGTGCATTAGTTTGTTACCTTGATACCCATTAAAATTTACTGTTGGATCATAAACGCTATTTGTACATTCTAACGTGATTTGTGTAGGTTTTTGTTATTTTAAGGGAGTTTCACTGCTCACTCAGGAAATCTCCAACGACCAATACTTACTGGGGAGGGATCGCATACTCCCACGCGCCCCAGTAAATAGAGGTTACAAAAGATCCCACGGATTGGATTGGCCAATTGGGGCGCAGAGTGAGTGAAGGCACTAGTTGAACTTTCACCGTCGCCTTACCGCGGGCAATCTGGTCTGTTTGTGAGAATTAGCTAAGACAGCAATATCTACAAACGATGGGGGCCAGTTGTTCAAAGAAGGGACGTCCAACAAGGGTTCACGTTGGTAGTTGCTGGCCCAAAGGGTCCGCAAGGTATCAGGTATTCAAAGAATGGGAACGAATGACAGAGGATGATGGGGAACAGTCTCCTCGGGTAGGCAGTCTGAACCCTGAGGTATTACAGAACCTACGAAAAAGGATAGGTCTAATAAAATCTGCCAAGCAGAGGATTAGACAAAATGATTGTTTACAGTTATGGCAACGGGAAAGTGAAATACAAGGAGAATTAGCTCATACAGCTGACTCTCACCTTGGTGAGAGAAATATGGCAATGGGAGAGAAGGTGGTTACAGAGAATGACACACTGGTGTATGATAAAAATGCACTTAGCAACTGTATTATAAATGATAAGAATAATTGTAATAAACGTAACAATGATAATTGTAATACTGTTAAATGTACAACTGTTAACCTGTGCAAGTCGCACCCCATGTTAAACTTCCCTCAGGATTACCAGCAAGAAAGTGAGCCTAGCACAATGTCGGCACCTTTTCCAGCAGCCACCACACAAGACATCCAGGTGGACGCGACCAATTCGGTAAAGGCAATAATCAAACCCCCTAACGGAGGGTCAGGTGAGGTCGTGTCCACAGGTACGTACGGTGTTATATATCACGCACAAACAAATGTACCTCATATTGTAGAACCAACACAAGATGATGTAATTGAATTCAACCCTGTCAGGGTGATCACAGTCCCCAATGGGAAGACTGACGCTCAGGGAATCATTCCCGTCAAGGACAGTGCAATGCGCCGTCCCTGGTCTCGGACAGAATTAAGGTCAATTATGTCTGAATTTCCTGATCCTAGGAAAGATCTAGTTGCATGTCAAAGGTTTATTAAAGAACTAGGAAACTCCACAGAACCCACCAACAAAGATTGGCGGACAGTGCTGAGGGCAGGTTTGCCCTCCAGTGTTGACCCTGCGAAATTTATTGCTGATTGTAAAATAGACACAGAAGTACCTCAAACGGAGGAACACAATCAGGAATGTATTAAGCAGATCAACCGACAGTTAGGAGTATATTTCCCAGCCGTTGTCGAGTGGAACGAAATCTTCTCCATAAGACAAAACGAAGGGGAAAGTACTTCTAATTATTTCCATCGGGCATTGCAGGACATGACTAGGTATACTGGTATAGCAAACATTAAAACAAATGTGAAGCATAGAGAAGTAGCGGTTAAGGTATTAATGAATGGTTTAAAGGAAGTGTTGAGAACAAGGGTACAGACCACCAACCCAAACTGGAGAAATATCTCGGTGGCTGCACTAAGAAAGTCCGCTGTTGGGCATGAGCAAAACATCAGCAAGCACAGGGAAACACAGAGACGTAAGGAGCCTCAGATCCCTGTGGGTAAGTCCAAGGTGATAAGGTGTTATAATTGCAGAAGGAAGATCATTATGCAAGAGATTGTAGATCAAGAAATTTACAGAAGGTATATCAACCCCCTAGACAACAACATAACCATGGTATCCAAGGAATCAGGGAAGTACAGGGAAAGCGGTTGATGGTGATGAGCATCCAAGCGTTTGAGGAGGCATCAAATCAACCAAGACCTCAGGTCACTGGCACTTGGAGGAAGCCCAGGGCTTGTTATCTTTGTAAAAGAGAAGGGCATCATGCCAGCAACTGTAACAGCCCACATAAAGGCAGTCGCCACAGTGGAAAATATTTCCGATATAGGTATACCCTAGGAAGTAGGACAATGAGAGTTGGAGAAGTATCACCAGGATACTGTGCACATATCGTACAACCGGATATGTGTACTAGACAGATGGGAGAAGAGTTCACATGGAAAATGTGTAACATGGTTTTGACATATTCAGTCCCATATGTTCTCCCCGATGATGCATATTTCATATGCGGGAGAAAGGCGTATGAGTGGCTTGCCCCAAACTCAGAGGGATTATGTTATATTGGAAAGGTACCGCCTGAAGTAATGACTGTATCGCATAACAAAATTGATTTGATTTACGACCCAACCATTGAGACCCCGCTGTGATAAAATGTGAATCCACGATCCGTTTCTTTCACCCGTTTCTCCTTTGTTTTTCTCCAAGGTACAAAGACTCGCTTGGAAGAAGGATTTGAAGACCACATTTATACAAAGATTTTTTTTTATGGACTATGTTGCCGGCCCCCAATATCCCTAGTGACTTTAATGAAAACGCTAGCCCAGAACTTTAGCGATTTAAAAATTTTATAGACATTGAAACGGCTTTGCTCGCATTATAGCAAAAGCCCAAAGAGCCATCAGGCAACATGTACATCGAGACCAGACTTCAGACAAGACTTCAATCGGCGGAATGTAAATTAACCTCACATAATGGTATCTCTACCCCGTAACGACACTTCTTATTTTCACCTCTACAACCTCTAGGTAACGACACACATAGTTGATAGGGAATATAGGCACAGATATCAGCACTCACATATCCCCCCCATTCATGTATCATCAACTAAAATGTGCTCCCCCATTTTGTTGCAACCAAAAGCCGAAAAGAGCTCGGTAAAGTTTGACAGCCCATCCACAGACCCGTAATACGGGATAAGAAGGAATTCAAATGTATACTTCGCAATACCTCGAAGCTTGATTTAAAACACGTACGGCACGATGATACATGACCCCTCAAACATGGATTCATACACACATGCTACTACTATCTCACTAGGTCATACCTTTTTCCCACCTTCTTCTCTTCTCCCTTACCCAATCATAGAAATGTATTTACATATGACATATATTTTTCTCTTTTTGAACTGTTTTAGGAAGTGGCAGTTATTGGTGACTGCCAAAGGGTGGACTGTCAAAGTCAGAAAAATATCACGCTGCACGTTGCCATATATTCACCTCATGCGCTTGCCCGCTGCACATGCACTTTCACTGGCGTGCGTGCACATACTCGCAAGTGCGTGACGGCGCCTCTACGGGCGTGCGCTCGAGCGCATGGTATGTGCACTTACGGTAGAGTTTGTGTGCGTCTAGCGAGCGACTCAATCGCTCCTTAATAAATCCATATAGCAGGTTTTATAGATAATGTTCCCCTTAATAATGACTGTAAGTTGGTTTAATGTAAATGGTCGCTGGACAGAGGAATTCCTCTTTGTATGGTACGAAGGGTCAGACAGGGTTTGAACAGCTGTGTCTGGTACCTAACTAAAGAACATTTTATTAGAAACAATCCGGTGCTGGTTAGGTAAAGATTAATCGCTCCTGCGTATAGATATGGCCATTAGTATTTTTTGGACATTTACTATATTTGCGATTCATTACCCATGCGGCGGGAATCTTCAGATTCCCTCCCACCTGAGCAGTTTGATATAGTCACAGCCCACCTGTTCAAACTAACCTATGACCTTTTGTTATGATACGAGGAGACATTCCTGTGTCCAATGAACAATGAGATTATAGGTCCCTTTGTAGTATACTGTATGCAGTGTATATAAGATCAGCCAGCCTGGACAGCTCAGTCTCTCTCACTCCACAAACGGTTTTCATATTGACTAACTCGGAGCTGGTACCAGGACTGGCGCAGCGATCATTCCCAGTGTGTGCAAGTAATTCTCTGTAATCATCTCGCCTTTGTTTGTATTGGCCACATTCTCTCTCTCTGTTTAGTATAAGATTGTAACGTTATTGTATATTTCTGTCTAGATAATCTGTTAGAATTATGTTAGTTTGTAGTGTATGACTTGTCAACTGTTTACCTTTTTCGATATAACTTAAAAGCTTGTTAGTAAAGGTGTTGGAACCTTAGCACGGTATGGTGTGTTCATTACATTGCAGTGGGTAATAGGAGCGTCTCGATCGCTCAAACAGCTTTAGTGTTAATCAGGTTAAGCAGCGTTATATCGCTACAGTGTTTCAGAACAAGGTTTACAACATAAGAGTATCCTTTCTGTGTGTTACATTCAAGGTTTACTGATTATCATCTTGTGAGCGTCTGCGCCGCTCGTGATCTCCCCGTGATCCCGAGCGTCCGCTACGCTGGTAGCGTAGCATTACGGTAGTCGCTCGCCTATAGCGTGCTCGACACCAAGCGTAAGCTGTGAGCGAGCGTGCCGCATGTGCGTCTCGATTACGGCCGAGCGTATGCTACTCTAAGTGCGTACCCTTACGGTACCCCATACGCCAATTGCGTATTAAGTCTCTTACCCATATAGTGAAGGTTATAAGGTAATTAAAATCAGCATTATCAGGAAGGACAGGGCAGACTAGTGTCAGGAAGGACAGGGCAGACTAGTGTCAGGAAGGACAGGGCAGACTAGTGTCAGGACAGACAAGGAAGGACAGGGCAGACTAGTGCCAGAAAGGACAGGGCAGACTAGTGCCAGGAAGGACAGGGCAGACTAGTGTCAGGAAGGACAGGGCAGACTAGTGTCAGGAAGGAATGGGCAGACTAGTGTCAGGACAGACAAGGAAGGACAGGGCAGACTAGTGTCAGGAAGGACAGGGCAGACTAGTGTCAGGACAGACAAGGAAGGACAGGGCAAACTAGTGTCTGGAAGGACAGGGCAGACTAGTACCAGGAAGGACAGGGCAGACTTGTGCCAGAAAGGACAGGGCAGACTAGTGTCAGGAAGGACAGGGCAGACTAGTGTCAGGAAGGACAGGGCAGACTAGTGTCAGGAAGGACAGGGCAGACTAGTGTCAGGAAGGACAGGGCAGACTAGTGCCAGGAAGGACAGGGCAGACTAGTGTCAGGAAGGACAGGGCAGACTAGTGTCAGGAAGGACAGGGCAGACTAGTGTCAGTACAGACAAGGAAGGACAGGGCAGACTAGTGTCAGGAAGGACAGGGAAGACTAGTGTCAGGAAGGACAGGGCAGACTAGTGCCAGGAAGGACAGGGCAGACTAGTGCCAGGAAGGACAGGGCAGACTAGTGTCAGGAAGGACAGGGCAGACTAGTGTCAGTACAGACAAGGAAGGACAGGGCAGACTAGTGTCAGGAAGGACAGGGCAGACTAGTGTCTGGAAGGACAGGGCAGACTAGTGCCAGGAAGTACAGGGCAGACTAGTGCCAGGAAGGACATGGCAGTTTAGTGTCAGGAAAGACAGGGCAGACTAGTGCCAGGAAAGACAGGGCAGACTAGTGTCAGGAAGGACAGGGCAGACTAGTGCCAGGAAGGACAGGGCAGACTAGTGCCAGGAAGGACAGGGCAGACTAGTGCCAGGAAGGACAGGGCAGTCTAGTGTCAGGAAAGACAGGGCAGACTAGTGCCAGGAAGGACAGGGCAGACTAGTGCCAGGAAGGACAGGGCAGACTAGTGCCAGGAAAGACAGGGCAGACTAGTGCCAGGAAAGACAGGGCAGACTAGTACCAAGAAGGACAGGGCAGACTAGTGTCAGGAAGGACATGGCAGACTAGTGCCAGGAAGGACAGGGCAGACTAGTGTCAGGATGGACAAGGCAGACTAGTGCAAGGAAGGACAGGGCAGACTAGTTTCAGGATGGACACGGCAGACTAGTGTCAGGAAGGACAGGGCAGACTAGTGTCAGGAAGGACAGGGCAGACTAGAGCCAGGAAGGACAGGGCAGACTAGAACCAGGAAGGACAGGGCAGACTAGTGCCAGGAAGGACATGGCAGACTAGTGTCAGGAAGGACAGGGCAGACTAGTGTCAGGAAGGACAGGGCAGAATAGTGCCAGGACAGACAAGGAAGGACAGGGCAGACTAGTGCCAGGAAGGACAGGGCAGACTAGTGCCAGGAAGGACAGGGCAGACTAGTGTCAGGAAGGACAGGGCAGACTAGTGTCAGGAAGGACAGGGCAGACTAGTGTCAGGACAGACAAGGAAGGACAGGGCAGACTAGTGTCAGGAAGGACAGGGCAGACTAGTGTCAGGAAGGACAGGGCAGACTAGTGCCAGGAAGGACAGGGCAGACTAGAACCAGGAAGGACAGGGCAGACTAGTGTCAGGAAGGACATGGCAGACTAGTGTCAGGAAGGACAGGGCAGACTAGTGTCAGGAAGGACAGGGCAGAATAGTGTCAGGACAGACAAGGAAGGACAGGGCAGACTAGTGCCAGGAAGGACAGGGCAGACTAGTGCCAGGAAGGACATGGCAGACTAGTGTCAGGAAGGACAGGGCAGACTAGTGTCAGGAAGGACAGGGCAGACTAGTGTCAGGACAGACAAGGAAGGACAGGGCAGACTAGTGCCAGGAAGGACAGGGCAGACTAGTGCCAGGAAGGACAGGGCAGACTAGTGTCAGGAAGGACAGGGCAGACTAGTGTCAGGAAGGACAGGGCAGACTAGTGTCAGGACAGACAAGGAAGGACAGGGCAGACTAGTGTCAGGAAGGACAGGGCAGACTAGTGTCAGGAAGGACAGGGCAGACTAGTGCCAGGAAGGACAGGGCAGACTAGAACCAGGAAGGACAGGGCAGACTAGTGTCAGGAAGGACATGGCAGACTAGTGTCAGGAAGGACAGGGCAGACTAGTGTCAGGAAGGACAGGGCAGAATAGTGTCAGGACAGACAAGGAAGGACAGGGCAGACTAGTGCCAGGAAGGACAGGGCAGACTAGTGCCAGGAAGGACAGGGCAGACTAGTGCCAGGAAGGACAGGGCAGACTAGTTTCAGGATGGACACGGCAGACTAGTGTCAGGAAGGACAGGGCAGACTAGTGTCAGGAAGGACAGGGCAGACTAGAGCCAGGAAGGACAGGGCAGACTAGAACCAGGAAGGACAGGGCAGACTAGTGCCAGGAAGGACATGGCAGACTAGTGTCAGGAAGGACAGGGCAGACTAGTGTCAGGAAGGACAGGGCAGAATAGTGCCAGGACAGACAAGGAAGGACAGGGCAGACTAGTGCCAGGAAGGACAGGGCAGACTAGTGCCAGGAAGGACAGGGCAGACTAGTGTCAGGAAGGACAGGGCAGACTAGTGTCAGGAAGGACAGGGCAGACTAGTGTCAGGACAGACAAGGAAGGACAGGGCAGACTAGTGTCAGGAAGGACAGGGCAGACTAGTGTCAGGAACAACAGGGCAGACTAGTGCCAGGAAGGACAGGGCAGACTAGAACCAGGAAGGACAGGGCAGACTAGTGTCAGGAAGGACATGGCAGACTAGTGTCAGGAAGGACAGGGCAGACTAGTGTCAGGAAGGACAGGGCAGAATAGTGTCAGGACAGACAAGGAAGGACAGGGCAGACTAGTGCCAGGAAGGACAGGGCAGACTAGTGCCAGGAAGGACATGGCAGACTAGTGTCAGGAAGGACAGGGCAGACTAGTGTCAGGAAGGACAGGGCAGACTAGTGTCAGGACAGACAAGGAAGGACAGGGCAGACTAGTGCCAGGAAGGACAGGGCAGACTAGTGCCAGGAAGGACAGGGCAGACTAGTGTCAGGAAGGACAGGGCAGACTAGTGTCAGGAAGGACAGGGCAGACTAGTGTCAGGACAGACAAGGAAGGACAGGGCAGACTAGTGTCAGGAAGGACAGGGCAGACTAGTGTCAGGAAGGACAGGGCAGACTAGTGCCAGGAAGGACAGGGCAGACTAGAACCAGGAAGGACAGGGCAGACTAGTGTCAGGAAGGACATGGCAGACTAGTGTCAGGAAGGACAGGGCAGACTAGTGTCAGGAAGGACAGGGCAGAATAGTGTCAGGACAGACAAGGAAGGACAGGGCAGACTAGTGCCAGGAAGGACAGGGCAGACTAGTGCCAGGAAGGACAGGGCAGACTAGTGTCAGGAAGGACAGGGCAGACTAGTGTCAGGACAGACAAGGAAGGACAGGGCAGACTAGTGTCAGGAAGGACAGGGCAGACTAGTGTCAGGAAGGACAGGGCAGGCTAGTGCCAGGAAGGACAGGGCAGACTAGTGCCAGGAAGGACAGGGCAGACTAGTGTCAGGACAGACAAGGAAGGACAGGGCAGACTAGTGCCAGGAAGGGCAGGGCAGACTAGTGTCAGGAAGGACAGGGCAGACTAGTGTCAGGACAGACAAGGAAGGACAGGGCAGACTAGTGTCAGGAAGGACAGGGCAGACTAGTGCCAGGAAGGACAGGGCAGGCAGTAACATTATGAGGAATCATCGCTGTATCATGCTGCATATCATTTTAATCAGCAGAAGCTGCTTGTGCATCCTATTGCATTCATTGCATCTAAGACGCATTTTTGCGGAAAAAGATTGCAAAATAAAGACGCTCTGCGCTACCGAGTCACACGGCTCTCACACGTTTTGTGTAACGCGACTTATAGCGCACAGAGCAAAGATGTAAGAGGACACATCTGTAATTAGAGTTGTACAGGTCAATCTATTAACATTTACTTTATGCCATCATCATAACTAGTGTCCTAAAGACCACTGGAATGGACATATATGCCAATCCCAGACCTACGCCCCCTTATTCCACATGAATGCTTTACCCAGTTCTGAATAAGCTGACCCGTACAATCCTAAATGGGTATATAGCGCCCCACAGACCACTGGAATGAACATAACTGGATGAGTAAGTAATGGGATCTGGAAGAGATTACAATGATACATTGTGGCGGCCTGTTTGATGCAATACTGTGTATAATAGTTGTTTGGAATTCCGCCTCCTATATTCAATAACAATGAAATGCATTCAGATTAATATGTGTAGTACTGTATGTCATTAGACATGGCTGGTGGGTTTTGCGTCATCTACATGAGGAAAAGGCTTTGGTTGGTTCCATCTTCTTTGTGGAACAGAATTGACTTCAGTATGCAGAAAAGCCGACAGAAGTCATTTTATGTAGAACATTAATAATGCAATATTCCCTCCTCCAGTAAGTGTATTTCATGTGGCAAATTAATTTGCCTTCTGTGCATATATTGGAAGTCTTTAGTTTTTTTCATCAGGCTCTAATCGCTGATCTTAGAACATTAATTTTCCCTACCAAAGGCAGCTTTTTTTGGATTTGGGATAGTGGGATCTCTATGGTTCAGATTCCCTGAGCATTTTAGCAAGATGAGCAGGAGTAAAGGAAAGTAGGGGAGAGGTGTCAGTGACACCTGATAAAGGCAGGACCTTCAGTACTAGATCACAGTGGTTGAATTTAAAGCAAGGATGGATTTAGAGTAACAGTGACGTAGCCCAGAAACATGGGAAAGTCTAATGTTGTGATGGAAACCAAACCATGGACTGGTGAAACCTGAGGAAGAAAGCGTATCAGGTATAAGTGGATCCTAGTGGAGAAAGAGGTCCCTGCAAGTCATTTGAATAGTACTGGAGACCGCATAATGCTGTACTTACAGGAGGAGTCCGTCTAAGACCGAGGATCCCAACCTTTTTTATTCTGAGATGGATGATCATATGCAGATGGGCAGCTTTTGGGTTCAGAGGCTTGCTATGCCCCCTTTCATGCTAGAAACCCCCATCCTCTTCCCAACCTCATCATCCACCTTCTACAGCGCAATTTGCCTCTCAAACCCCCTACCCCAACTCCGAGGTGGCTCCATCAGTGTAGCGTCCTACTGGGGCTTTTATGAAGGGGATAACGGCTGTGCCGCCCCAGCAAGTGGCACCCGTAGGTGCATGCCCCATGTTTCTTCTGGGAAATCCACCAATGAGCAGACAGATAAGGTTCAGAAAAGGAGCTCTGTTATCAAGATATTAGGGTGAAAGACATATGACAGACTGGTGATTTAATTTTGCCAGAAAACGTGAATACTCATCAGCCCTGAACACCTGATTAGAAACTAGAGATGAGTGGGCTTGGATCTCAGAGATCTGAGCCCGCACGAACTTACCCACTCCGGAGGAATCCGGACCCACCCCTCAGATCTCCCCACCACTGCTGTCCAGTGTCCATCCACTCCAGTTTAAAAAAAAAGTAAAACAAGTTAAAAAAGTTATTAAAAAGTTTAAAAAGTTTAATAAAGTGAAAAAAAAAGAAAAGTTAAAAACTGTACCCCACTTTGTATCCATAACATACAAGTACTGTGGACTCTGCCAGCCGTACCCCACTGTGTATCCATAACGTACAAATACAGACGTATCCTCTTGTGTCAGCGCAGCATAGCGAGGCACATGTGATCGCATGCTTCTGCTATGCCATAGACATGAACGTTCGCATCGAGGTTCCGCTACAGCGGGACACATTTCTGAGACACATCTCAGGACACTGAGATGTGTCCTGCTGTAGCGGGACACACCTCTACTGTGACTACGCAGGCCTTCTCCCACTGTTTATCCATAACTTACAAGTACTGTGACATTTTTAGCATTCAGCAGAAGACTGCAGCGTCTGCAAGAACAGTTCTATTTGCCCTGCCATCAACTGAAGCAAGAGGAGCTTCAACAGATGGAAGAACCGCAAAAAGCCATCTAAAGCTACACAACTAGCTATGACATTGGGAGAGGAGGGGGAATGTACCTTAGTGCAGCGCAATGGAGAGTACTTTCTGTGTTGTGCAAGGTGCTGAAAGCATTTGAAGTAGTCACCTGTAAAGTGAGTTCAGTCACTGCCAACTTGAGTCAGCTGATTTCCCTAATTAGACTTTTGGAAAAGCAGCTTGAGAAATTGAAGGAGGAGATGGAATTAAGCAATTCCGCTTATTATGTCACACTTGTAGATTAAGTTCTTTGTTTGCTTCACCAGGATCCAAAGGTTGTCAGTATTTTGAAATCGAATCACTACATTTTGGCGACTGTGCTTGATCCTAGATTTAAGTTATATATCATGTCTTTCCAACTGACCCAGATCTTAATAGATGCAAAGTGCTCCAGGTGAGTAAGTTGTCAGCTTAAGTGGCACATGGCATGACAACATCTCCTCCTTCAGTTTTTCCAGCAACTGCTGTTGCAAGGAAAAACTCAGCTTTCAAAAGAGATCCAGTTGTGATCCAGAGGAGTCGACACAACATTTTGACATCTGGTCGGGTCTAAAAGAATTCCCCTAAATCAGTGACACCTCTACTGTAAATTAATCTAATATGGTCATATAGAGGATTATTTAAATAACAGCGTACAAGCAGGCATGTCACAGAGTTCCTTTGAGTACTGGAAGGAAAAAAGGCAATCTGGAGGCCCTTGTACAAACTCCCTTTGCATTACTTAAGCTCCCCATCCTCCAGTGTGTACTCAGAAAGAGTTTTCAGAATAGCCGGGAACATTGTGAGCGATCGGCGTAGAAGGCTACTTCCTCAAAATGTGGAAAAGATGATGTTCATCAAAATAAACGGGAAATTCCAACAGGAAGACCTTTATCGTTAATTACATCAAAGTACAGAGACTTCTGTAATTGTGAGTTCCAGCGGGGATGAATTGAAATTATGTGAGAATGATGTACACACTGAAGAGGATGAGGATGGTAGTGACAATGACATCTTACCACTGCGGAGCTGTTAGCTTAGTGTCAGTCCCTGTTGCTGAAGTGCTTGGTTTGTTAAACTGTGCATGGCCTTTTTATTATCAAACATAAGGGTGGGTGGGAGGGCCCAGGGACAATTCCATCTTGCACCACTTTTAATTTCAGCCGCTGCTGTGTGGCGATGTTTTATAGATGTGCTATAAACTGCCATGTGTTTTTACCGCTGCTCTGTCACTTAGTAACCAGCCAGCTCACTGCAGCCTTTGGCCTAAAGCGGATGAAAACAATATTGCGAGGTGGTCAAAATTGACTGGAAATTACTGAAAATTAATGTTTTTGAGGTAAATAATATGTGTTGGGATTGAAATGCCAGCAGTCGGGATGCTGGCACTCAGAATACTGACAACAGCATACTGCTGTTTAGAATCGCAATAGGTGAAGGTCCCCCAATGGCCCCCTAACCCTTCCTGACAGCAGCCTAAACCTAACCCTCCCCCCTTCGTAGCCTAATACTAACCTTCCTCGGTGTTGGCTAAATATAACCGCTCTCCCTGCAACCAAACCCTCCCCCCGCAGCCTAACCCTCCCCAGGCAGAGCCGGCCATAGATATAGGTAAACTAGGCAATTGCCTAGGGCATTTGATATGCCTAGGGGCATCAGCAGCTTCTGCTGATTAAAACGATATGCGGCATGCCTATATTCTGTGTGTAGCATTTCATATGCAGATACAGCCACAGTCTCACACAGTATATAGGCATGCTGCATATCATTTTAATCAGCAGAAGCTGCTTGTGCATCCTAGCCACATAGCAATGCAAATAAGATGCATTTTCATAAAAATATGTGCCCGACTTTAGCATTGAGGCAAGATTTATGAGGACACATCTGTATCCAAGCAGAGGCAGAGGTCACAGTGTTAGTGGCAGTGTGAGTGCTGTGTGCATGTGAGTTGGTTGGTTGTGCAGTAGTGTTTGGAATATGTGCAAGGAATATTACTGTATGTGTGTCAGGTAAAAATGCATTAATAATGTGCAACATATGTGTAAGGGGCACTATGTGTGTCATTATGTGTATAAGGGCATTAATAATGTGCGGCATATGTGTAAGGGACATTATGTGTAAAAGGGCATTAATAAAGGTTGTCATAATGTGTAAGGCACATTATGTTTATAAGGACATTAATAATGTGTCTCATATGTGTAAGGGGCATTACTCTGTGGCATTATGTGTATAAGGTGTTCTACTATGTGGCATTGCGTATAGAAAGGGCACTTCTGTGTCGTCTAATGTGAATAAAGAGCAATAGGGTATGGTGTAATGTGAATAAGTTGCAATTAAGTGAGATGTAATGTGAATAAGGGGCACTACTGTGAGGAGTAATGTTTATAAGGTAAAGTGATACTACTGTGGGATGTAATATGAATTATGGACACTATCGCATGATCAAATGTGAATAAAGTTGCAGTACTGTGTGGCGTAATTGGAATTGGGGTTACTATTGTGTGGCCATGCCCCTTGCCAGCAAAAACACACCCTTTTTTGGGCTGAGTGCCAAATGTGCGAACTGTTCCTATTTAAAATATAGGGGGTACAAACACCAAAATAAGGACTGCTATGGGTGAGGGGTGATGGTGCTGGGAAAGAGGTGCAAGGGCAGAGGCCGAACCAGTGGTGGTGCTAGGGGGCACCAGCCAAAATCTTGCCTAGGGCATCATATTGGTTAGGGCCGGCTCTGTCCCCAGGGATGCCTAAACCTACCCCCCCCCCCCCCCCACAGTCTAAACCTAACCTTAACCCTCCCCAGGGGTGCCTAAACCTAACCCCCCTCCCCGCAGCCTAAACCTAACACCCCCTCCCCACGCCCCATACGTGAGGGTGGTTTTGGCAAAACTGAATCCAAAACACAAAGTTTATACAGATCCAAAACCAAAACACAGAGGTTGACGCACATCTCTCTATTAGGAACATAATATACGGCAACAAGAAGCATTAATGGGGCAAAACATGGAGGTCCAAGATGTTACATAACAATGGGCCTGGATGGATCAGATCTGATCGCTGGGCTGTGTTTTTTTTTTTGATCCTTCGCACCATCCCGTCGCTGACCGCCGATGCCCGTTGTAGCCGTCCGATGCGCCTGCGCATTGCAGCTCAGACGCATGGGCAGTTCGGATATGATCGCCCGCTGTGCAAAAACGCACAGCAGCAATCAGATCTGAATTAGGCCCAATGTTCTAAGGGTGAACTATAAATCCTATATACAGTACATCCGGAAAGTATTCACAGCGCTTCACTTTTTCCACATTTTGTTATGTTACAGCCTTATTCCATAATGGAATAAATTATTTTTTTTCCTCAAAATTCTACACACAATACCCCATAATGACAACGTGAAAAAAGTTTTTGAGAGATTTTTGCAAATTTATTAAAAATAAAAAACTAAGAAATCACAAGTACATAAGTATTCACAGCCTTTGCTCAATACTTTGTTGATGCACCTTTGGCAGCAATTACAGCCTCAAGTCTTTTTGAATATGATGCCACAAGCTTGGCACACCTATCTTTGGCTAGTTTCACCCATTCCTCTTTGCAGCACCTCTCAAGCTCCATCAGGTTGGATGGGAAGCGTCGGTGCACAGCCATTTTCAGATCTCTCCAGAGATGTTCAATCGGATTCAAGTCTGGGCTCTGGCTGGGCCACTCAAGGACATTTACAGAGTTGTCCTGAAGCCACTCCTTTGATATGTTGGCTGTGTGCTTAGGTTCGTTGTCCTGCTAAAAAATGATCTGTCGCCCCAGTCTGAGGTCGAGCGCTCTGGAGCAGGTTTTCATCCAGGATGTCTCTGTACATTGCTGCATTCATCTTTCCCTCTATCCTGACTAGTCTCCCAGTTCCTGCCGCTGAAAAATATCCCCACAGCATGATGCTGCCACCACCATGCTTCACTGTAGTAGTATTAGCATGGTGATGAGCGATGCCTGGTTTCCTCCAAACATGACGCCTGGCATTCACACCAAAGAGTTCAATTTTTATCTCATCAGACCAGAGAATTTTGTTTCTCATGGTCTGAGAGTCCTTCAGGTGCATTTTGAAAAACTCCAGGTGGGCTGCCATGTGCTTTTTACTAAGGAGTGGCTTCCATCAGGCCATTCTACCATACAGACCTGATTGGTGGATTGCTGCAGAGATGGTTGTCCTTCTGGAAGGTTTTCCTCTCTCCACAGAGGAATGCTGTAGCTCTGACAGAGTGACCATCGTGTTCTTGGTCACCTCCTTGACTAGGGCCCTTCTCCCCCGATCGCTCAGTTTAGAAGGCCGGCCAGCTCTAGGAAGAGTCCTGGTGTTTCCGAACTTCTCCCATTTACGGATGATGGAGGCAACTGTGCTCATTGGGACCTTCAAAGCAGCAGACATTTTTCTGTACCCTTCCCCAGATTTGTGCCTCGAGACAATCCTGTCTCGGAGGTCTACAGACAGTTCCTTTGACTTCATGCTTGGTTTGTGCTCAGACATGCACTGTCAAGTGTGGGACCTTATATAGACAGGTGTGTGCCTTTCCAAATCATGACCAAGCAACTGAATTTACCACTGGTGGACTCCAATTAAGCTGTAGGAACATCTCAAGGATGATCAGTGGAACAGGATGCACCTGAGCTCAATTTTGAGCTTCATGGCAAAGGCTGTGAATACTTATGTACATGTAATTTCTTAGTCTTTTATTTTTAATAAATTAGCAAAAATCTAAAAAAAAACACCTTTTTCATGTTGTCATTATGAGGTATTGTGTGTAGAATTATGAGGGAAAAATTAATGTATTCTATTTTGGAATGAGGCTGTAACATAACAAAATGCGGAAAAAGTAAGGCGCTGTGAATACTTTCCGGATGCACTGTAATAAAAGGCTGACGCTGCTCCTCACCTCTAGGGGGGAATTCAAGTGTTTTTTCGTGCCAGCGGCCACTAGATGTTGCCCGACGGAGCAATTCAAGTGTTGCTCCGTGTGAGTGCACTGCCATTACTGATATGTTGTTCCGTCATTTTGACGAGCTGGTAACTAGTAAAGAATAAAACGACGTAAGTAGTGGACCAGGAAACCAGCAATTAATGCTGACACACAGAAAAACTGCGCAGTGACACTTTTTTAGGGTGTAGCAATCATCATGTGAAATAAATATACGTATTTCTTATTTGCTCAAGCCCACGGAAAGTCCTGAAGACACGTGAAAAATCAATGCGCTATTTGCAGACCAACCGTCATGCTTCGGAGACGTCCGATTAATTACATTTAGTAATCACTGTGGTGACATAAACTTGAGAACCCTGCACTAATGCACATGACAAGCCTCCGTAATCTGCGCGTAAACCGCACCGCGTTACTTATATACCAGCCCAGATTCCAAACATTCCCTTTTATATTGTGCTGTCGCTTCTGGGTCATTGGCACATGACAAGGCCGTAGCCGCAGCAAAGAACTGGAGGTGCCCGCCATTGCACTTATAGTGTATGAGACCACGGGGCATCTGTGCCACCTGTTTCTCAGTGTTGGACCTCCATCCCTCCCAGATGTTCCTCACTTTTATCGTCTTGGTTTTTCCGCATGCTCCCCGCAGCCCTTGTGTGAGAGCTCTTTGTATCGTCTGCAATAAGCATACCCTTTCTGGCAGGCTCTGTGTAATACCCCTAATAAAGACATTAAAGAGAGTAAGTCAGGAATTACAGGGGAAGTGACCACAAGCTGCGCGACTCCATGTGATGCGTTATGAAATGCCCTCGTTTTACAGCAGCCTTACAGAACTAGCAGCCTCCTATGGATGTGCCTGTGGCATCAAGGAGAGACTGACGGATAGGAGACAGGGAATCTGGGAGGATATTAAATGAAAGAGAGGAAGGGAAAATGAGCCCAGCATGACAAAAAGGAAAGGCTGCAGAGACAAGAGGAGGGCTGGGAGGAATATGTAGCGGCTTCTCTTGTAATTGGGTAGCTGAGTATTTCATAGATCTGATGCACTTTGGCAACGCTTGCATAACGAGCTCTGCCAATAAAACGACTCGAATCAAATTAAAAGAGACAGACATCGAGCGTCGGTGAGCGCAACTCGGAGAGAGCAGGAGAGAGGGAAACAGAAACAGGGAGATGGAATGTAACATTATTTCTGCAAATCAGGAGGAAGTGCGGAACACTGTGCATCAGTATGTCTCTGACTCTGCCCTAACACTCCATGTTTTCCAGACAACCTACCTGGCGCACAGGTGCACCCATTACCACTGTAAATGTGGCATTTTACCCACTTAACTGGCTACATTTGGTTTTAGCAAATTAGTTCAAGAACATTTATTAAAATTTTTTTCAACTCATATACATATATAAAGGAACACAGTATGTACTACACTTCACAGTTGTAGGGGTTAATTCAGAGTTGATCGCAGCAGCAAATTTGTTAGCAGTTGGGCAAAACCATGGCCCTCATTCCGAGTTGATCGGTCGCAAGGCGAATTTAGCAGAGTTACACACGCTAAGCCGCCGCCTACTGGGAGTGTATCTTAGCATCTTAAAATTGCGACTGATGTATTCGCAATATTGCGATCACAAACTACTTAGCAGTTTTAGAGTAGCTCCACACTTACTCTGCCTGTGCGATCAGTTCAGTGCTTGTCGTTCCTGGTTTGACGTCACAAACACACCCAGCGTTTGCCAAACCACTCCCCCGTTTCTCCGGCCACTCCTGCGTTTTTTCCGGAAACGGTAGCGTTTTCAGCCACACGCCCATAAAACGCCGTGTTTCCGCCCAGTAACACCCATTTCCTGTCAATCACATTACGATCGCCGGAGCGATGAAAAAGCCGTGAGTAAAAATACTTTCTTCATAGCAAAGATACTTGGCGCAGTCGCAGTGCGAATATTGCGCATGCGCACTAAGCGGAATTTCACTGCGATGCAATGAAAAATACAGAGCGAACGACTCGGAATGAGGGCCCATGTGCACTGCAGGTGGGGCAGATGCAACGTGCAGAGAGAGTTAGATTTGGGTGGGTTATAATCTTTCTGTGCAGGGTAAATATGGGCTGCTTTATTTTTACACTGCAATTTAGATTTCAGTTTGAACACACCTGTGACAGGACGGTCCCGTACGAAAGCACTCGCCACTTTCGCGTCCCGTTGGCTGCGCACAGAATGGAAGGTCAAGTCACACGAGGCCTGACCACATAGGGGATTCCCGCTTACCGTCAGTAACCGCCTGTTACTGACTCCACCCACTGCGTTGTGGGCGGGTTTTGCTGCCACCACCACCAAACTCCTAACCTGCCGTGGCGTTTGGAACCACGGTTCTGCTCTGTATGTGCCGACGCACTGCCTTACCACACCTGTGTGGTGCTGACGAATCCCCACTAGCCACTTGCTAGGCCTCTACCGGTAGCTGGCGGAAGGCGGAACTTGGAGACGTTAGGTGCTTCCCTGGACAGCCGGAGGACGGGGCTAGGTTTGGCCTAACCCTGTAGGTCACAAGATGAAGCAGTCTTCTTGAGTCAATGATGTTTATTTGCTCAATGATAATAACCTTTAAAAAGGCTCCTCCCTATTGCTAGGGCAACAGCATACAATCAGATGTTTCAGCAGAATAAAGATGGTACAATACAATCTCTATGGGCCAACTGCCCTCCTTTTATCCCACTCCAATACACATTACCACAGGGGGTAAGCCCGCCCTGTGGTGTACAACCAATCAATGTTTACCCATGAGCTGTGCATGCCTTGGTCACATGCACAGCTAACATTGTTCCCTATGGACAGTGGGGAGTGGTCGTTCTCCTTTGACTGTCCCATCCTGGAGGATCAGGATACGCCCCGGTGCCGTTCAGTCTAGGCTGGGGGAAGTTTTCCCTCCTAAAACTGACTTCCAGAAACCTGCCCGGGACTCAGCTCACTGCCTGCAGCCTGGATTTGGGCTCCAGAGCTGGGCAGCCTGGCTCCCCGGTCCAGGTTTCCGGGCCACTACGGGTGATCTCCATGGAGCTCCAGAAAACCACTCAGCTTGTTTCACAGCTGAGCTTCTTCTCTCTCTCCCAGTGCCCCTTTGAAGTGTGAGGCTGGATGGGAAAGCATTCCATTTTTGGAGAAAAGGTCTGGGAGAATCCATCAGCCTGCACAGCCATGGATTCCCCCCTCCTGGGACACACAATCAGGTAAGTGCAATTTACCTGCACAGGCTCCACATACCTAGGCACTGCAGTGCCTTACAACACTCTAGACATGTTATTACATTTAAAACAATGTGCCTTGTTTTTCTTTCCACATCCTGTCCCCTAGTCCTGCAGTCTGGCTGCTAGGACTCTGTCTGTGCTGGAGGTATGGGGCTGGCTTCCCCCATCCTCCAGCCTGTCTGCCTGCCTCTGGGGTCCAGGGAGCTGGCGCTCCCTGTCCCCCCAGTGGGGCACTCACTTTGTGGCCTCCCCGCACGTAGCGGCGCACCCCCCTGATCCGAAGCCCAGCGGCCCGGGACACTTGTCCCGGCCGCTGTGGCTCTGGCTCCTTTGCAGCGCTGAGGTGCCGGGAGCTTAGCTCCCGGACCCCAGGACTCACCAACCAACTCATCCCCTCGCCGCCAGGGAGCCGGCTAGCCCGGTCCCCTGTATGCGGCGCTGGATCTGTGGCCTCGCCGCAGCGTCCGGCGGGGAGCCGGGCTGCGGCGCACCCCCCTTGCCGCCTAGCAGCCCGGGACGTTCGTCCCGGCTGCCGCGGCTGGCTACCTCCGATGGGCTGAGGTGCCGGGAGCAGAGCTCCCGGCCCCCAGCGGCGGCACACACAGAGAGCGCTGCAGCGGGAGTGGATCTCCTGCCTGCAGCGGCTCTCCCTTCTCCCCGGCGCGCACACAGCTAGTGCGCCCGGGGCTGCACTGACCGCTGCCGGGAGCGGAGCTCCCGGACTCTGGCGGTCAGCGGCTCCCCTCTCCCCCGGCGCGCACACTCTGCTCAGCGCGCCGGGGGCTGCCCTCACTGCCGCGGTCTCCGGAGAGGTCCGGGACCGCGGTGACACATTTAAAACTACATTTTTAAATCACACGGCGCCTAGCGCCCAATACATTTTAAACCTGCCGCCAAGCGCCCATTGTCTTTATAATGGCGCCGGGCACTAAGGGTTAACCCCTTCAGTGCCGCAGCGGCCATTTTAAACGTGGCTGGGGCCTCTCCGGCCACACTCCTCCCCCCCCATTCAAGCGGGTCAACCAGGGACCCATGTCCCAACGATTTGGGTCCTGGTCCCGCAGTCCGTTGGGGTGAAGGGGACGCTACCTGGGGGGTGTAGGCTCTGGCCTAGACAGTTCATCCATAGTGTAGTGGGCCTCTCTTCGTGGGTGCACAATGTTCAAATAGTCCACCTGAAGTTCAAGTTCAAGGCTCCACCACAAAAGTCTGTCCAATTTCCCCAAGGTTGGTTGCTGCCACCTAACAGGTAGGTGGTAAGTCACCACGGTGGGGGGCCGGTTACAAACAAGTGCCACCCAAGGTGTCCCAATTGTGGCATACCCCACCTCCCACAATAGCCATATACTGCTCAACCAGGCCACAGGGTGCTCCTGCCCATATGGCTCTTTCTGGCTCGGTACTGCTCCCAGTCCGTGCAGTGGCGCAGTAGTTCGTAACACACAGTCCTGGTCCAGAATGTGCGCCATCAGCACTGGAGCGGGTACCCGAGCCTCCTTCAATGACTGGAATGCCAACTCGCAAGCGGGTGCAAAGTCCACTGACTTGGGAATGCCCTTCCTAGCCATCTCTGTCAAGGGGTTCACTACAGGACTAAAGTCAATGACAACATGTCCGTAGGGCCTTACAGGTTCTAAGGTCAGTACCGGTCTGGGTGATGTGGGTCGGGGACAGCCTCTGGTTGCCTCCACCCCCTCTGGTTTGGGCCTACCCCTGTCTCCTCCCACATGGTGCCCCAGGCACTGCACCTCCGTCATACCTATCTGGCAACTGTCTGCCCTAACTGTCAGACCTGCCCTCCAATCCTCTCCTGTCGACCTATGACTCAGGAAACCTACCCTGTCACCTAGGCCTACTCTTCCCTCCTCATCCGCTACCTGTGCCACAGTGATGGCGGCCAGACCACCAGCCTCTGGATCCTGTGTGGCATCCACTACAGGGAGGCTGCGTGTCTTCCCCGATCTACTGCGCACAGGCAGGGGACCTGCTATGTCCACAGCAACTTGCTGCAAGGGTTCCCCTATGGGCAGAGGCCCAGAGACAACACAACCGCTGGAGTGCCCCAGTTGCCAACGCATGGCACCAGCCTTACAGTTGGTCTGGGCGTCATCCGACATTCCAGACCAGGGTAAGCACTGTGTCAGGCACTTCAGGGTACGGTCTATCTCAGGGTTACTGTCCAAAGGGGTTTAGCTGGCAACCGACACCGGTTGCGCAGGAAAGTTCCCTGGGGGGACCAGTTGGACACATTCCCTATCTGGTCTATCCCCTCCCACTTTCCTGGCTACCCTGTACCTTAACCCTTCCCGCCAGATCAAACTTCCCGCCCCAACCCTGTCAAGGCTGCTGCCAGAGTGGCGCCTCATGCCTTTCGGGGATGGGTCAGAGAGTTGAGCCTCCCTAAACTCCTGCCTGTGGCCCTCAATCTCTCCTAAATTGGGACACTCTACAGGGGGATCTAGGTGGGGACTACTAGGGTCAGTCTGGTAGGGGTCAGTCATGGAAAAGTCAGTGTGGTTTCTCATACTCACCGCCGGAGTTGGCAAACCACTTGGGTCAGGAGCATCATTGGGCACCCCCACAGGATCAAACGAGCTGGAACCGACATCCTCTGCGTTGCTAGGGGACGTAGGCATACCAAAGGCAAAAGGCATGCGGGGTCGATGTGCCGATCTAGCCGCTGTAATCTTTTCCTCTGGGCTGGTTGATGCTGTGGTTGGCTGTGCTGGCAGTTGTCTAGCAGCTGTAGTCTTTTCCTCTGGGCTGGGCTGTGCTGGAGTAGCTGATGTCAACGGTGGTTGTGGAACTTGACTCCGGGGAATGGCGCCAACAAACGTAATGACGATCCCACCACCCAGATCATTTCCCAGGACCACATCAGTTGGGAGACCATCCATGACGGCAACTTCTCGCAACTCTGGTCCAGCTCCCCAGTCCAGGTAGACTCTTGCCATGAGAACCGCTTTCTCCATTCCATCTGCCAGGGTGACCTTGGCAGTGCGACCCTGCAATACTGCAGCAGGATCTATATGGTGGGGGCTCACCACAGTGATTGAGGCCCCAGAGTCTCTTAGGCCTTCTCCCTGCAGGGGTCCCACGTGGACTGGCTGCAGGTGCCTCCACATGTTGTGTAGGGGCTGTTTGGCCATGCAGGTGACTCTCTCCGCAGAGTGCACCTGTCTCTCGCCACACTCCATCGTACTGACTGGGGGGGGAACAGTCTCTGTAGGCTCATCTCCTCTCGTCAAATAAGCGATCCGGGCTCCAGCACTCGGATTTGGGGCACGAGTCTGGGGTGCTTGGGATGCAGGACAGTTCATCCTTTTCCCACAGCCGTAGCACTTCTTCTCCAGTCGTGGCACCGATGATCTCTGATCAGTTGCAGGGACGCTGCGGTGCGGTTGCTGGCCAAGAGCACCCGGGTTGGAAGATGCTTGTCTTTGGGGGTGATGAGCTGAAGAGGGGGGTCCCCTTGGTGGTGCAGTCTTTTGGAGCTGGCTGCTGGCTGGGCGCTTCTGCCCCTGCGGCCGAATTGCCACATACTTGTCTGCTAACTGGGCAGCCATCTTTAAACTGGGTGGCTCCCGATCTAGCACCCACTCCTTCACTTCTGGGGCGCACCTGCGGTAGAACTGCTCCCGGCAGATCAGGTCAATCAGTGCGTCCCATGTAGTGGCTTCAGAATCCTTCACCCACTTCACCACGTACTGCCGCAGCTGGGTGGCTAACTGCCCATGGGTGCTGCTAGGATTCTTGGGCAAGTCTCTGAACTTCTTCCTGTAAGACTCTGGAGTGATGAAGAATCGCTGGAGGAGGGCCTTCGCGACTTCGTCGTAGTTCCCACAGTCCTCCGTGGCCACTCCTCGATAGGCCTCCAAGGCCTCTCCATGCAGAGTGGGCACAAGGTGTCTCACCCACTCTGACTTGGGTTTATCGTGTAGTTTACAAGTCCTTTCAAAAACTTGCAAATGTCCATCAATGTCCCCATCACTGTCTGCAAACTTGGCAAACTGAATACGTCCTGATCTGTGTACAACAGCTGACAACGGCTCCCGGGGTACCACGGTCTGTGGTGCCCGCTCATCACGCCACATCTGGATGATGATCAAGCGCTCTTGCTCCGTTGCCCTTTCCCCCAATTCCGCTAGCCGATCTGCTAGGGTATCCGGGCCGCCCCCCCTGGGACGTTGGGATCCTGGCCCTGCTAGGGATTGCTGGGAAACATGGCTGCTGTGAGAGAGGGCGGGGCTTGTGGATCTCACCGGTTCTGTACGAAGGTCCACTGGTGGGCCGTCCTCTGCGATGCTGACGCCGTCAGTGCTTTCCACCTCCGCCCGATGGGACTCCTCCACGCTCATAAGGCGCCTTCATGACGCTTCTGGACGCGTTGGAAGGGATATCCACACCCTTCTCCTGACACACGATCTCCAGATCGCCCTTGGACATTCCGCTAAATTCCGCCATCTTGTGCGTTCTCCTGCGCTGCAGTTACTCCTCTCCTGAGTAACTCGGCTTCTCCAATCGGGTGATGAAAAGCCGCCTGGGATAATCCCACCACTATGCCACCAATTTCTGTGACAGAACGGTCCCGTACGAAAGCACTCGCCAATTTCGCGTCCCGTTGGCTGCGCACAGAATGGAAGGTCAAGTCACACGAGGCCTGACCACATAGGGGATTCCCGCTTACCGTCAGTAACTGCCTGTTACTGACTCCACCCACTGCGTTGTGGGCGGGTTTTGCTGCCACCACCAAACTCCTAACCTGCCGTGGCGTTTGGAACCACGGTTCTGCTCTGTATGTGCCGACGCACTGCCTTACCACACCTGTGTGGTGCTGACGAATCCCCACTAGCCACTTGCTAAGCCTCTACCGGTAGCTGGCGGAAGGCGGAACTTGGAGACGTTAGGTGCTTCCCTGGACAGCCGGAGGACGGGGCTAGGTTTGGCCTTACCCTGTAGGTCACAAAATGAAGCAGTCTTCTTGAGGCAATGATGTTTATTTGCTCAATGATAATAACCTTTAAAAAGGCTCCTCCCTATTGCTAGGGCAACAGCATACAATCAGATGTTTCAGGAGAATAAAGATGGTACAATACAATCTCTATGGGCCAACTGCCCTCCTTTTATCCCACTCCAATACACATTACCACAGGGGGTAAGCCCGCCCTGTGGTGTACAACCAATCAATGTTTACCCATGAGCTGTGCATGCCTTGGTCACATGCACAGCTAACATTGGTCCCTATGGACAGTGGGGAGTGGTCGTTCTCCTTTGACTGTCCCATCCTGGAGGATCAGGATACGCCCCGGTGCCGTTCAGTCTAGGCTGGGGGAAGTTTTCCCTCCTAAAACTGACTTCCAGAAACCTGCCCGGGACTCAGCTCACTGCCTGCAGCCTGGATTTGGGCTCCAGAGCTGGGCAGCCTGGCTCCCTGGTCCAGGTTTCCGGGCCACTACGGGTGATCTCCATGGAGCTCCAGAAAACCACTCAGCTTGTGTCACAGCTGAGCTTCTCCTCTCTCTCCCAGTGCCCCTTTGAAGTGTGAGGCTGGATGGGAAAGCATTCCGTTTTTGGGGAAAAGGTCTGGGAGAATCCATCAGCCTGCACAGCCATGGATTCCCCCCTCCTGGGACACACAACCAAGTAAGTGCAATTTACCTTTAAATACAAAACATTTAAATACATGTGTTTCCCTTTAAATACACTCTGAGCCTGCACAGGCTCCACATACCTAGGCACTGCAGTGCCTTACAACACTCTAGACATGTTATTACATTTAAAACAATGTGCCTTGTTTTTCTTTCCACATCCTGTCCCCTAGTCCTGCAGCCTGGCTGCTAGGACTCTGTCTGTGCTGGAGGTATGGGGCTGGCTTCCCCCATCCTCCAGCCTGTCTGCCTGCCTCTGGGGTCCAGGGAGCTGGCGCTCCCTGTCCCCCCAGTGGGGCACTCACTTTGTGGCCTTGCCGCACGTAGCGGCGCACCCCCCTGATCCGAAGCCCAGCGGCCCGGGACACTTGTCCCGGCCGCTGTGGCTCTGGCTCCTTTGCAGCGCTGAGGTGCCGGGAGCTTAGCTCCCAGACCCCAGCACTCACCAACCTACTCATCCCCTCGCCGCCAGGGAGCCGGCTAGCCCGGTCCCCTGTATGCGGCGCTGGATCTGTGGCCTCGCCGCAGCGTCCGGCGGGGAGCCGGGCTGCGGCGCACCCCCCTTGCCGCCCAGCAGCCCGGGACGTTCGTCCCGGCTGCCGCGGCTGGCCACCTCCGATGGGCTGAGGCGCCGGGAGCAGAGCTCCCGGCCCCCAGCGGCGGCACACACAGAGAGCGCTGCAGCGGGAGTGGATCTCCCGCCTGCAGCGGCTCTCCCTTCTCCCCGGCGCGCACACAGCTAGTGCGCCCGGGACTGCACTGACCGCTGCCGGGAGCGGAGCTCCCGGACTCTGGCGGTCAGCGGCTCCCCTCTCCCCCGGCGCACACACTCTGCTCAGCGCGCCGGGGGCTGCCCTCACTGCCGCGGTCTCCGGAGAGGTCCGGGACCGCGGTGACACATTTAAAACTACATTTTTAAATCACACGGCACCTAGCGCCCAATACAATTTAAACCTAGCGCCAAGCGCCCATTGTCTTTATAATGGCGCCGGGCACTAGGGGTTAACCCCTTCAGTGCCGCAGCGGCCATTTTAAACGTGGCTGGGGCCTCTCCGGCCACAACACCCCGCCCAAATCTATCACTCTCTCTGCACATGTTACATCTGCCCCACCTGCAATGCACATGGGCCCTCATTCCAAGTTGATCGCTAGCTGCTTTCGTTCGCAGCGCGGCGATTAGTTGAAAAAGCGGCACTTCTGCGCATGCGTACGGGCCGCAGTACGCACGCTCGAAGTACTTTCACACAAAACTTTGTAGTTTTACACAAGGTCGAGCGACGCTTTTCTGTCGTTGTGTTGATCGGTGAGTAATTGACAGGAAGTGGGTGTTTCTGGGTGGTAACTGACCGTTTTCCGGGAGCGTGCCAAAAAACGCAGGCGTGTCAGGTCAAAACGCATGCGTGTCTGGGGAAACGAGGGAGTGGCTGGCTGAACGCAGGGCGTGTTTGTGACGTCAAAGCAGGAACTAAACTGACTGAGGTGATCGCAAGGTAGGAGTAGGTATCGAGCTGCTCAGAAACTGCATGAAAATGTTTACGCGCAGTTCTGCTAACCTTTCGTTCGCACTTCTGCTAAGCTAAGATACACTCCCAGAGGGCGGCGGCCTAGCGTGTACACTGCTGCTAAAAGCAGCTAACGAGCGAACAACTCGGAATGACCACCATGGTTTTGCCCAACTGCTAACAAAGTTGCTGCTGCGATCAACTCTGAATTAGGGGGGTCATTCCGAGTTGATCGCTTGCTAGCAACTTTTTGCTGGCTTGCGATCAAATAGTCACCGCCTATGGGGGAGTGTATTTTTCGCTTTGCAAGTGTGCAAACGCGTGTGCTGCCAAGCGGGCCGAAAACATTTTGTGCAGTTTCTAAGTAACTCTAGACTTACTCAGCCCTTGCGATCATTTCAGCGTGTCTGGTCCGGATTTGACGTCAGACACCCGCCCTGCAAACGCTTGGACACGCCTGCGTTTTTCCAACCACTCCCTGAAAACAGTCAGTTGACACCCACAAACACCTTCTTCCTGTTAATCACGGTGCGTTTGGCTGGGCAAATGGATTATTCGTTAAATCCATCGCTCAGCAATGAACCTCTTTGTACTCGTACAACGTGCCTGCGCATTGTGGTGCATATGCATGCGCAGTTTAGCCGCGGTTGAGATGATCGCTGCGCTGCAAATAAGTTGCTAGCGAGCGATCAACTCGGAATGACCCCCTAGGCCCGTAGTCTCAGGAGGTCCGGGGGGCAGGGGCTACTGCTCTGATACGAGAACTGGCCCGAGATCATTATACAGTATCAGAGCACAGAATCAATTCCCACAGGAAAAATGGATACTAATGAAATCATAAAACAAAAAAGAAAAAGTCTGTTTTTTACATCAATATTTCAGACAGATCTGAAATCGGTATGCGCCAACGATCGGGATGTACTGGTGGGAGGAGTTGCAGCTTTCTATGGGCGATATTCAGTTGATTTCAGCCCCCATTGCCTTGTCTAAAGTGATGGGAGATTGCAGCTAAGCCTGACCAAAGTGCTGGGGCGAGATCGCAAAAAGTGCAGTTTGGGCACCCAAACGGCTCACTTTTTTGCGCATTTCAGCTCGCCACCCCCGAATGGAGCTGCAATTGAATAGCTCAGTTGGGCGTCATCTGCTGGCTGCCAGCGGGCAGAACAATTGAATTCCGCCCTTTATGTCCTTAATTACGTGTTTCTAAATTACGCAAGCACACAAGTTTTGCTCTATTTTAGATTGCAGAGTTTACTATAGTTACTTTGATTAGCAGAACTTACCGGAGCAGCATGGATGGTGTAGTGGTTAGTATTGCTGCCTCACAGCACTGAGGTCATGGGTTCGATTCCCACCATGCCCCTAACTGTGTGGAGTTTGTATATTCTCCCCGGGCTTGCTCTGGTTTCCTCCCACATTCCAAAAATATACTGGTAGGTTAATTGATTCCCAACAAAATTGAATGCGTGTACATGTGATAGGGAATATTGGCCCTCATTCCGAGTTGATCGGTCGCAAGGCGAATTTAGCAGAGTTACACACGCTAAGCCTACGCCTACTGGGAGTGTATCTTAGCATCTTAAAATTGCGACCGATGTATTCGCAATATTGCGATCACAAACTACTTAGCAGTTTTAGAGTAGCTCCACACTTACTCTGCCAGTGCGATCAGTTCAGTGCTTGTCGTTCCTGGTTTGACGTCACAAACACACCCAGCGTTCGCCCAACCACTCCCCCGTTTCTCCGGCCACTCCTGCGTTTTTTCCGGAAACGGTAGCGTTTTCAGCCACACGCCCATAAAACGCCGTGTTTCCGCCCAGTAACACCCATTTCCTGTCAATCACATTACGATCGCCGGAGCGAGGAAAAAGCCGTGAGTAAAAATACTATCTTCATAGCAAAGATACTTGGCGCAGTCGCAGTGCGAATATTGCGCATGCGCACTATGCGGAATTTCACTGCGATGCGATGAAAAATACAGAGCGAACGACTCGGAATGAGGGCCATAGATTGTAAGCTCCACTGGGGCAGTGACTGGCCAAATATTCTCTGTAAAGCGCTGCGGAATATGTGTGCGCTATATAAATGACTAGTAATAAATTAGTTCCATAGAGTGTGCATCTGCATTTTCTTTTTTTTTTTTCTACACTGTATATGTCCTCGGCGACCGCTCCTCTTTGCAGCCGTTGGGTAAACACAGTGGGTACAGCGCTCCACGCCCTGGTCGCCATATAGGAGTCATAAACAGCCGTCCCCACGCCTGACATGACCTACAGTTTGGAAGTGCTGACGAGGTTTAGTAACAGGAAGTCTAGAATGAACTACAACTCTCAGCATGAATACCGCCACTGTTGCTCAGATAAATTCCCATGTTAGTACACAGTGCTGGCCTGGTCCTGTACAACGTAATGGTTACACTCCGGGACAGTTACAACACCATAGGGTAACTTTACAAAAGGTTGGTTTTAATAGTTCTACATCTATGTTGTATTTCAGGGGCTAAACCTTCAAATTTACTAATATGTAAATGTTGTCTGTTAGTAAATACACAGTTTAGCCCATAAAACCCAACATTGATTAAAATCAACCTTTTAGTAAATTTGCCCCCAGTAGAGAAGGAAAAGTAATAAAGATTTTTTTTCTCTCTACCTATTTATAGGTTGACATTTTCCAAATTAACATCCGTACGCCACGTGTTCCCATCGCTATACTCTCCGGGAGATGCACCAAGCCAGGAGTCTGCTTGAGGTCCAGCCAAATCCGGAGCTGGTTTGGCAAGATGATGCTATCTTTTATATTCTGATTTTATTGTCATTTTAGTGCGTCCATGACCTAGATTACACCGTTTAGGTTCCTGCTACTTAATGTTAATATTATATGCTCATAGTTCACATTCAGAAGAATCTTTTCAATTCAGCGTTTGATGGCTTCCTGTAATGCAGCTCCTAACTGTCATTTTCCAAACCCAGCCTGTAATATGGCAGTTAGGAGCTGATTGACTGGTACTTTATCACCATGAAATTTATCACTCTCCAAGCTTGATAAATTTGGTCATTGCAGTCTATAGGTGGTGAGTTTGGCACCACCCCTTCACTAGCAGCAGATGTACTAAGACCTGGAGAGAGATAAAGTGGAGAGAGATAAAGGGGATAATTTAGACCTGATCGCTAGGCTGTGTTTTTGCACAGCAGGCGATCAGGTCTAAACTGCGCATGTGTATGCACCGCAATGCGCAGGCGCGTCGCACGGGTACAAAGCGGATCGCCGCTCAGCGATGGGTTTGTGCAACGGATCCGTTCGCACAAGCGATCGCAAGGAGATTGACAGGTAGAGGGCGTTTGTGGGTGGCAACTGACCGTTTTCTGGGAGTGTCTGGAAAAACGCAGGCGTGTCCAGACGTTTGCAGGGCGGGTGTCTGACGTCAATTCCGGTCCCGGACAGGCTGATGTGATCGCAGCGGCTGAGTAAGTTCTGAGCTGTGCAGAGACTGCACAAGATCAGTTTGTACAGCTCGGCTACACAGGCGATCGCACACTTACACAACTAAAATACACTCCTCTGTAGGCGGCGACTGTGCGAACGCAGGACTGCAAAAATCGCTGCCCAGCAATCAGGTCTGAATTACCCCCAAAGTACCAACCAACCAGCTCCTGTCATTTTTCAAACGCAGCCTGTAACATGACAGTTAGGAGCTGATTGTCTGGTACTTTATCTTTCTCCAAGGCTAAGTACATCTCCCCCACAGTATTTTGCACCCTCATCAATCCTGTCAATGCGAGTATACAATAACAGCACCTGGCACATTGTCTTCCCCCCGTATCTCACCCTGCAACACCCAGGCACAGTACTAGCACCAGATTGCAATATGAAGACCGGCTATGAAACTTGTTCACTTCCCTTTCCTACAAGTAACTTGTTTGTTATTGTCGCCCCGTCCTGCTCACACTACACCTCACTCACCTGTCTTCCCTGCGGGCACTACGAGATGTCACATACCGCCCGGCAGCAGCTGCAGTGCCCAGCTTTACAATTGGCATATTACTCAAACTTATATCAGACCACTGGATCCGATACCCGGGTCCAGAATGTCTACATCCAACTATGCAGACCCTGGGCCCAGCATGCCTACTAAATGGGGGTGACACCCCCCGTTTTGAAGAACGGTACCGGTTGCCTTCCCCACACAGCCCCACAGACACCACAGCATGACAATGCTAAAAGGGGTTGCAAGAGATACGGCAGGCCACGTTCTGCACATGTGCAGACCACTAATCATCATCGGATCTGCACGCACAAATCCAGTCAGGCCCACAATGACGATGTTCACGTATTTGAGCAATTTTTTGCAACAGTGCATACACGACAATTTCTAACGACTCGTACGGCAGCATGCGTTAAACAGTGTATGCACAATGGCGCTACTGCAATTGAGACGCACGCTATCAGAAATGTTGTGGCAAAGTGAAAGGCGTTCCTGGGCGGGGACTGGGAGGCAGCTAGTAGTGCGCACAAACATGGTCCGTTTAGTGGGCGTTATATGGGAATGTCAGTGCAAGAGGCTGCGTTCCCAGATGCACAGCGGCAGGCACAGGAGGCTGCAGTCAGACAGAAACGCTGCACTTTGCCATAGGGCTGCCGCAAGTTTCTATGGTGCCACCGATGTCGATGTATTAGGATGCACCAATCAGTATTACAGCGTACACGGGTGCTAAAAGTGGGCCTGAGGGTAGGGTCTGGCTTGGGTTGGTGTGTGGAGCTGAAGGAAAGTGAAGGAAGCCAGGAGACTTAATCCAGCTCCTATTCATAGAGCTTCAGGGAAGGCTGTGGAAACTGCTAGCTAGTGGACTTAAGGAGTTACATTGGTGTTCTAGCAGTGGCTGGCCCGAAGGCGTGAGCAGGGAATAGCAATAAACTTTATTGTAAAGGAACTGGAACAGACTGGAATCGGATTGATGACTGAACTGGAACTCGATTAGCATCAGAACTGGAACCGGACTGGAACCAAATTGATGACTGGACTGGAATTGGATCGTAACTGAACTGGAACCATATTGGAACTGGAGAGTGACTGGACTGGAACCAGTGAGGCAACCGGACTGGACCCGGAGAGCTACCGACCTGGAACCAGATACTGTATGTGTCGCAAGGAACAAGTCCCTGAATACCCAGAGCAGAGGCTTTAGACTAACCAGACTGGAACTGGATAGGATAGACTGGAACCATGCTGGTACAAAGTACAAGAGAGCTCAGCACAGAGCTGTTACTCTAGCAGAAGCGACATTGTACTGGCAGCTTTGGCTAGTCAGAAAGTTCCCTTCATATCACTGAGAATTCATTCATTGGAAGCTACAATCAGCTGGTCTGGAAGCAGCGCTCTGAGTGGCTGAGAAAAGTCAGGTGACTGATTCTAAAATGGCTGTGCTGATACTGGTGTTTTGGAGGGAACTCTGGCATTCAGCCTGTGCAGCAGAATGCTGAGTGGAAGCAGAGCGCTGCAGAGAGACAAACTTTGGATTATCCTCAGGACTCTGAGAGCGCTGTACAGCGACAGCATGTACAGACCTCACTGAGAGCTTTGGAGCTATGTGTAGTTTAAGCGGACCTCAGTACCAGAAGGGAAAGACACTGTAAAAGTAAAAACGTAAAAGTAAAATTCGCACATCCGCGCGGATGTACACGAAGGAGGGAGTTCCTAGTGGCATAAACTTGCAGACAAGCAACCGCCATTAGCCACTGCTGCAGGAGACTCAGAATGGGCCCTATTACTTGAAAAAAATATACTGGAGGCGCAGCAGGTGGCGCTGTATCTCACGTTATCACTGTGTAGTTTCTCTTGGATGTGATTGTATGCTGTTCTAGCATGTTCATATTACTCCTCCACGTTACGTTATGTTCAAAGTGATAAAGTGCCAGCAAATCAGCTCCCAACTGCCATGTTACCAACTGTGTTCGAAAAATGACAGTTAGGAGCTGATTGGCTGATTCTTTGTCTCTCTCCACTTTATCACTCTCCAGGGCTTAGAACATTCGCCCCAATGCACCATTGTTTAGAAGTGATATTTGCATTTTAACCTTCTGGTTTTTTCCCCCCACTGGGAATGTAGGGATTGTGATAAACGCATGAAAGCGGTTTATAAATGGGGTAATCGCCGCTGACAGCTCTATTTGTTACGCAGGCAGAGCTCAGGTTTTGTTCGGCGTTTAAGAGCCAGACCTCCAGCCCACGTGCCTTCCTGCATATGGATTTATAGACCCAGGGAGTAACTCAGATATGATGGAGAGAGGTAGAGTGTAGGCCGGGATAGAGAGCCTGAGACAGGGGACAGGAGCAGAGGGAGACATTAATCTGCTAACAGATCCTCTGACAGAGAGATTTAACGCAATATTTATATCCATTACGCCCTCCAGTGCACCGCTGACAAGGCAATGTCCCAGTGTAAGATGGAGGTGTCTCTGGGGGCACATTATCATCTACAATAAAGAGGCAGCTTTCTCAATAGAGTCCACTAATCTCCTGAACTTCTGTCCCCAGGGGCCCTTCCACCTACCCCTTCCCTCCACACCTGACTGGGGTCCGATAGTTCACGTCGATCGTCTGTACTGTCTATTATTTTAGGTAGCATCACAAAAGAGGGAATAGAAATACAATAGAATATTGTATATTCACAAACATAAACCACCCACGTTCCGTAGATTTTACGGGTTCAGTATGATTTACCGACAACGCCATCTCAGCCGTCAGTATGCCGACAGAGGGGCGCACGCACAGAGTTCCCTTGCGGGCTCCCCCTTAAAGAGTCCCCTTGCAGGCTCTTAACCCTAACCAAGGAGTGGAAATAGCCCCTGTGAGCCGGGCTGTCAGTATTATCAGCTGTCGGTATTGTAAGCAGTCGGGTATTGCCGGCTGTCGGTATTGTCAGCAGTCAGGATTCCAGTGTCGGAATCCTGACTGCCGGCAAATGAACTGCATCCCGATCTTACAGTTTACCTGAGAAAGGGAACCAGTGAGAGGAGGATACAGTGGGGGAAAATTAAATGTGTTGTGTAGGAGTTCAGGCCTGTCCTGTACGTGACCATGGTCCTAGTGATACTGGAGACAGAATCCTTGGAAGAGGGGTGGCAATTGGGAGAATGACGGTGCTTCTGTAGTATATGACTGCACTGCAGTGTAATAAAGACACATATGTTATATACACATTCATATAAGCCTAATGCGCACAGAGAAATCCCTAGCAGCCGCTAAGAGATGTGCCCAGTATGCTAATTTTACACTATAAGATGGAGATAAGGTGATTGGTAGTAGTATAAGATGGCCATGTGAGGGAGTAGTCCATGATGAGGGTTACAAGGTGATTGGTAGTAGTATAAGATGGCCATGTGAGGGAGTAGTCCATGATGAGGGTTACAAGGTGATGGGTAGTAGTATAAGATGGCTATGTGAGGGTGTAGTCCATGGTGAGGGTTACAAGGTGATGGGTAGTAGTATAAGATGGCTATATGAGGGTGTAGTCCATGATGAGGGTTACAAGGTGATGGGTAGTAGTATAGGATTGCTATGTGAGGCTGTAGGTTATGATGAGGGTTACAAGGTGATGGGTAGTAGTATAAGATGGCTATGTGAGGGTGTAGTCCATGATGAGGGTTACAAGGTGATGGGTAGTAGTATAGGATGGCTATGTGAGGGAGTAGTCCATGATGAGGGTTACAAGGTGATGGGTAGTAGTATAGGATGGCTATGTGAGGGTGTAGTCCATGATGAGGGTTACAAGGTGATGGGTAGTAGTATAGGATTGTTATGTGAGAGTGTAGTCCATGATGAGGGTTACAAGGTGATGGGTAGTAGTATAGGATGGCTATGTGAGAGTGTAGTCCATGATGAGGGTTACAAGGTGATGGGTAGTAGTATAAGATGGCTATGTGAGAGTGTAGTCCATGATGAGGGTTACAAGGTGATGGGTAGTAGTATAGGATGGCTATGTGAGGGTGTAGTCAATAATGAGGGTTACAAGGTGATGGGTAGTAGTATAGGATGGCTATGTGAGGGTGTAGTCCATGATAATGGTTACAAGGTGATGGGTAGTAGTATAGGATGGCTATGAGAGGGTGTAGTCCATGATAATGGTTACAAGGGGATGAGTAGTAGTATAGGATGGCTATGTGAGGGTGTAGTTCATAATGAGGGTTACAAGGTGATGGGTAGTAGTATAGGATGGCTATGTGAGGGTGTAGTCCATGATGAGGGTTACAAGGTGATGGGTAGTAGTATAGGATTGCTATGTGAGGGTGTAGTCCATGATGAGGGTTACAAGGTCATGGGTAGTAGTATAGGATGGCTATGTGAGAGTGTAGTCCATGATGAGGGTTACAAGGTCATGGGTAGTAGTATAGGATGGCTATGAGGGGGTGTAGTCCATGATGAGGGTTACAAGGTGATGAGTAGTAGTATAGGATGGCTATGTGAGGGTGTAGTCCATACTGAGGGTACAAGGTGATGGGTAGTAGTATAGGATGGCTATGTGAGGGTGTAGTCCATGATGAGGGTTACAAGGTGATGGGTAGTAGAATAGGATGGCTATGAGAGGGTGTAGTCCATGATGAGGGTTACAAGGTGATGGGTAGTAGTATAGGATGGCTATGAGAGGGTGTAGTCAATGATGAGGGTTACAAGGTGATGGGTAGTAGTATAGGATGGCTTTGTGAGGGTGTAGTCCATGATGAGGGTTACAAGGTGATGGGTAGTAGTATAGGATGGCTATGTGAGGGTGTAGTCCATAATAAGGGTTACAAGGTGATGGGTAGTAGTATAGGATTGCTATGTGAGGGTGTAGGTTATGATGAGGGTTACAAGGTGATGGGTAGTAGTATAAGATGGCTATATCAGGGTGTAGTCCATGACAAGGATTACAGGGTGATGGGTAGTAGTATAGGATGGCTATGTGAGGGTGTAGTCCATGGTGAGGGTTACAAGGTTATGAGTAGTAGTATAGGATAGCTATGTGAGGGTGTAGTCCATGATGAGGGTTACAAGGTGATGGGTAGTAGTATAGGATTGCTATGTGAGGGTGTAGGTTATAATGAAGGTTACAAGGTGATGGGTAGTAGTATAGGATAGCTATGTGAGGGTGTAGTCCATGATGAGGATTACAAGGTGATGGGTAGTAGGATATGATGGCTATGTGAGGGTGTAGTACATGATGAGGGTTGCAAGGTGATGGGTAGTAGTATAGGATAGCTATGTGAAAGTGTAGTCCATGATGAGGGTTACAAGGTGATGGATAGTAGTATAGGATGGCTATGTGAGGGTGTAGTCCATGATGAGGGTTACAAGGAGATGGGTAGTAGTATAGGATGGCTATGTGAGAGTGTAGTCCATGATGAGCGTTACAAGGTAATGGGTAGTTAGTATAGGATGGCTATGTGAGGCTGTAGGTTATGATGAGGGTTACAAGGTGATGGGTAGTAGTATAGGATGGCTATGTGAGGCTGTAGGTTATGATGAGGGTTACAAGGTGATGGGTAGTAGTATAGGATTGCTATGTGAGGGTGTAGTCCATGATGAAGGTTACAAGGTGATGGATAGTAGTATAGGATGGCTATGTGAGGGTGTAGTCCATGATGAGGGTTACAAGGAGATGGGTAGTAGTATAGGATGGCTATGTGAGAGTGTAGTCCATGATGAGGGTTACAAGGTGATGGGTAGTCAGTATAGGATGGCTATAAGAGGGTGTAGTCCATGATGAGCGTTACAAGGTGATGGGTAGTAGTATAGGGTTGCTATGTGAGGCTGTAGGTTATGATGAGGGTTACAAGGTGATGGGTAGAAGTATAGAATGGCTATGAGAGGGTGTAGTCCATGATGAGGGTTACAAGGTGATTGGTAGTAGTATAGGATGGCTATGAGAGGGTGTACTCCATGATGAGGGTTACAAGGTGATGGGTAGTAGTATAGGATGGCTATGTGAGGGTGTGGTCCATGACAAGGGTTACAAGGTGATGAGTAGTAGTATAGGATAGCCATGTGAGGGTGTAGTCCATGATGAGGGTAACAAGGTGATGAGTAGTAGTATAGGATGGCCATGTGAGGGTGTACTCGATGATGAGGGTAACAAGGTGAAGGGTAGTAGTACAGGATAGCCATGTGAGCGTGTAGTCCATGATGAGGGTAACAAGGTGATGGGTAGTAGTATAGGATAGCCATGTGAGGGTGTTGTCCATGACAAAGGTTACAAGGTGATGGGTAGTAGTATAAGATGGCTACGTGAGGGTGTAGTCCATGATGAGAGTTACAAGGAGATGGGTAGTAGTATAGGATGGCTATGTGAGAGTGTAGTCCATGATGAGGGTTACAAGGTGATGGGTAGTAGTATAGGATGGCTATGAGAGGGTGTAGTCCATGATGAGGGTTACAAGGTGATGGGTAGTAATATAGGATGGCTATGAGAGGGTGTAGTCCATGATGAGGGTTACAAGGTGATGGGTAGTAGTATAGGATGGCTATGTGAGAGTTTAGTCCATGATGAGCGTTACAAGGTAATGGGTAGTAGTATAGGATTGCTATGTGAGGGTGTAGGTTAAGATGAGGGTTACAAGGTGATGGGTAGTAGTATAAAATGGCTATGTGAGGGTGTAGTACATGACAAGGGTTACAAGGTGATGGGTAGTAGTATAGGATTGCTATGTGAGGCTGTAGGTTATGATGAGGGTTACAAGGTGATGGGTAGTAGTATAGGATGGCTATGTGAGGGTGTAGGTTATGATGAGGGTTACAAGGTGATGGGTAGTAGTATAGGATGGCTATGTGAGGGTGTAGTACATGACAAGGGTTACAAGGTGATGGGTAGTAGTATAGGATTGCTATGTGAGGGTGTAGTCCATGATGAGGGTTACAAGGTGATGGGTAGTAGTATAGGATGGCTATGTGAGGGTGTTGTCCATGATGAGGGTTACAAGGTGATGGGTAGTAGTATAGGATGGCTATGTGAGGGTGTAGTCCATGATGAGGGTTACAAGGTGATGGGTAGTAGTATAGGATGGCTATGTGAGGGTGTAGGTTATGATGAGGGTTACAAGGTGATGGGTAGTAGTATAGGATGGCTATGTGAGGGTGTAGTACATGACAAGGGTTACAAGGTGATGGGTAGTAGTATAGGATTGCTATGTGAGGGTGTAGTCCATGATGAGGGTTACAAGGTGATGGGTAGTAGTATAGGATGGCTATGTGAGGGTGTAGTCCATGATGAGGGTTACAAGGTGATGGGTAGTAGTATAGGATGGCTATGTGAGAGTGTAGTCCATGATGAGGGTTACAAGGTGATGGGTAGTAGTATAGGATGGCTATGAGAGGGTGTACTCCATGATGAGGGTTACAAGGTAAAGGGTAGTAATATAGGATGGCTATGTGAGGGTGTTGTCCATGATGAGCGTTACAAGTTGATGGGTAGTAGTATAGGATGGCTACGTGAGGGTGTAGGTTATGATGAGGGTAACAAGGTGATGAGTAGTAGTATAGGATGGCTATGTGAGGGCGTAGGTCATTAGGGTTACAAGTTGATTGGTAGGTAGAATTGGATGGCTTTATGAGGGAGCAGGTCAGAATGAGGGTTGGAGGTTGATGAGTAAGTAGTGTTGGATGGCTATGATGAGGGTAACAAGGTTATGGGTGGATATCTATGGATGCTTTGGGGATGTACATAGTATGAACCTCTGCCTGCCCTTTGGTAGTGTTGGTGTAAAGGCAGAGGTTTATGCCTGGGGAGTTCATGATGCAGGACAAGCCTGACAGGATGTAAGATTTGAGGGGCACAAAGAAATGCGGATGGATGCGCATGAGCCGGACAAGGCGGCGTACACACACGTACGAGACAGCATGCGCGGACAGACTGACCTGTCTATCGATGTATGTAGCACTCATCCTGTAAAGCGGGACTATCTGGGCGGTGACCATGCGGACTCACGGAACTGTTCCATCTTGCGAGGTTGCAATAGGAATGTCTTACAGCTGCACTTCCCTGCTCAGTCCTAGCGCGCGGATGGAGGTGGGACGCCGGTTTCAGATGGATCTATTACACCCGGCATGGGATGACTACGGCTGCTTCGGGAAAGCCGTGGGTGGGATGGAGTTAGGCCTCCACATGCAGACACACGGATATTTGCCATACACAGGCAGATTCTCGCATTAGCATAAGGAAGTAAGTAGCTTGCGCAGCTGTACGGAAAGATGGCCGCAGATGCGTCTAACTCAGAATCGGCCCCAAAGTCACATGCGTGAGACAATGTGCCTGTATAAGATTACACGAGCACGCAAAGCTAGTGCGACACTATAAATCGTCTCCTCGAAGTGGAATGTAACTAACAATCGGCAGTAATCAGGGACCAGCAACGTGTAACTAGTTCTCCCATTGCAGGGACAGCAGCGCTAATGTTTAGTGACTGCTCCGTTAGCCCCTGTGATCTCTTATGTTCCGGCTGTCTAATCCGCTCTCTTGTAAACCCTCTCAGAGGAAGATTAGCTCTTATTTCACTCTATTAATGAAAGATGAAGCCTTGTGTTTATTCGGGGGAGTTATTTCTGGGCCGGGGTTTGCGTGGGGCTCCTGTTCTCGGCAGCCCGTGTCACTCCACATATCAGGTAAACAGGTGCAGTCGCTGCACATTTTACAGTTCCGTCAGGAGACGTGCCACTAACAGCCGCAGTTCTCAGCCGTCTTCTCATCCGGTTCAGGTTCCCGAGCAGCGAATGAGTCACTTGTCTGACACTCCGCGCCGGTAACAGCGAGCTGGATTTAAATATATAAGAAGAAAAAAATAAATCTGTCAAATCTATAAAGCAAGAAGATCAACCTACTGTATAGCAAAGAGATGATATGTATAATGCGGGGGAAGGGAGAATGATCGTGCCTTAAAGGGGAAGTATCACTTTGATGATAATTCCCCTAATGCAGCGCTGTCTCGGATTGTCATGAGATGAGCTTCCTATATGTTCTAAGTACATGCTGGAGGGCTTAATCGCATTAATAAAATTATGTCTTACATAATACTGAGCCCGGGATCTATGGAAGGACCTGGAAGAGCCACATCCGTCCCTGCAGGATTATCCTGCCCGAACATGTTACTCCACAAAAGTTTAGCAATTATTGGGAAGGACAATGTACATTGATGTACAATATACAAGACACTCATCAAGGTATGTCCTACTGAAGTATCAGGAGCATCTCAGATATATAAGTGCGTATAGCTACAACCAACTGTACTGTAGAGATGCAGCTTATAAGTAATAGTTATAAATATGTCAAGACATCAGCATTGTAGTGTTTGGACAGAGGCAGGCCATCAGTAGTATAGTAGCTGGACAGATGAAGGACATCAGAAGTGTTGTGGTTGGACAGAAACAGAACATCCACAGTATAGTGGCTGGACAGATGTAGGGCATCATAAGTGTTGTGGTTGGACAGAGGCAGGACATAAACAGTATAGTGGTTGGACAGAGGTAGGACATCAGCAGTATAGTGGTTGGACAGAGGCAGGACATCAGCAGTATAGTTGCAGGACAGATGTAGGACATTAGAAGTGTTGTGGTTGGACAGAGGCAGGACATCAGCAGTATAGTGGTTGGACAGAGGCAGGACATCAGCAGTATAGTGACTGGACAGATGTAGGATATCAGAAGTGTTGTGGTTGGACAGATGTAGGACATCAGAAGTGTTGTGGTTGGACAGAGGTAGGACATAAACAGTATAGTGGTTGGACAGAGGCAGGACATCGGTAGTATAGTGGCTAGACAGATGTAGGACATCAGAAGTATTGTGGTTGGACAGAGGCAGGACATCAACAGTATAGTGGCTGGACAGATGTAGGACATCAGAAGTGTTGTGGTTGGACAGAGGTAGGACATCAACAGTATAGTGGTTGGACAGAGGCAGGACATCAGCAGTATAGTGGCTGGATAGATGTAGGACATTAGAAGTGTTGTGGTAGGACAGAGGCAGGACATCAGTAGTATAGTGGATGGACAGATGTTGGACATCAGAAGTGTTGTGGTTGTACAAAGGCAGTACATCAGCAGTATAGTGACTGGACAGATGTAGGATATCAGACGTGTTGTGGTTGGACAGATGTAGGACATCAGAAGTGTTGTGGGTGGACAGAGGCAGGACATCATCAGGACAGTGGCTGGGCATAGACAGGACATCAGAAGTACAGTGCATAGACAGAGGCAGGACATCATCAAGACAGTGACTGAATAGAGCCAGGACAGTGACTGGACAGAGGCAGGACAGATGTAGGACATCAGCCATGTAGTGGTAGGACAGAAGCAGGACATCAGGACAGTGACAGGATATCATCAGATCTATGGCTGGACAGATGCAGGACATCAGCAGTGTAGTGGTAGGACAGATCCAGACATGAAGACAGTAACTGGACAGAGGCAGGGCATCATCAGGACAGTGACTGGACAGAGGTAGGACATCAGCAGTGTAGTATTAGAACAGAGGCAGGACATCAGGACAGTGGACATTGGCAGGACAGTGGACAGAGGCAGGACATCAGGACAGTGGCCAGAGGCAGGACATCAGGACAGTGACAGGATATCATCAGATCTATGGCTGGACAGATGCAGGACATCAGCAGTTTAGTGGTAGGACAGATCCAGACATGAAGACAGTAACTGGACAGAGGCAGGGCATCATCAGGACAGTGACTGGACAGAGATAGGACATCAACAGTGTAGTATTAGGACAGAGGCAGGACACCAGCAGTTTAGTGGTAGGCCAGAGGCTGGACATTAGTAGCGTAGTGGCTGGACAGAGACAGGACATCAGTAGTGTAGTGGTAGGCCAGAGGCAGGACATCAGCAGTTTAGTGGCAGGACATTTGTAGTGTAGTGGTAGGACATTCAGGACCTACTTATTTCCAGAACAGGTACATTATTATCCAGCTCTGTATGCATTTCGGTATATCAGTGCTAGGCTATCAGCTATCAGCCAGCAGCCAGCATCCCTACGGAGAGCTATAAACATCTGCCCAGGGATGAGGACGTGTCAGAATGTAACACAGAGAAATAGTCAATGTTTCTTCCATTTAGTGGAATGTTCTCTGCATCTTGGTTGCAGCCCCCTCTCCAAGTTTTGATCTTCCTCTCCTCTCCGCTGCCCCTATGTTCTCCTCTTACTGCCACCTCTCATTAGCTTCCCCGTGTGTCTCCTCTGTCACTCCCGCTCTGTCACTCTTCCCTGTGTGTCTCTCATGTACTGTTTAATCTGTGCTTCACGGTTTCCGCTTCTCCCCTCTCCACCGCGGCTCCCTGCCACTCACTCCACTCCCTCGCTCTTCTCCTTGTCTTTTTTGGGTCTTTATTTTAAAATGACACTGGAGGATTTCTAGGCGACATCTGTCTCTTTTCTGCCTGCGAGCAGTTCTGTGATTGAGCGAGAGGGAGAGGAAGGTTTAATTTAGAGATAGCTGCCGGTTTCGGGCCTCCATTGCCACAGCCTTTGTACATATTAATTGTCAGCTGCTTCGTCACAAGAGCACGGCGTTGGACCCGGGCGAATACACCCAGATCTGCGCACGGGGCTCATCTTATATTTGGTCGGTTGCATTATTTTCACTCGTTACTAGTACACGCTAACACGGCGGAGACTGGGAATTTGTGAGACGCGGAGACTGTGGGATATATCGCAGCACACAATGTAGAGGACGCTTGGAAACTTTCAGGACCTTTGGGTACAAAGTGAGGATTTGGCACCAAGATGAGGCAGCTCAGGCAGCTGCCTAGGGTACACTCTGGCCTGATTGCACAGGGCCAGTGGAACTAGAAGTTCTGCACTGTCTGGTGCATTAACTAGTTGTTGGCCTGCAAATTCGGGGTAATTAATAGGAATGTGGATGATGTCATCACGCCACACCGGCCTCCGATATGTTTGTCACTCGCGTATGACCAGGTGACGGTCCTGAGTCACACCCAACGCCGATGTTTACAGATTGCAGAGATTTTTTTTGCTAATGTGCGTCTGCAAAAATGCTAACCACTGGGACGGCGCATGCGTTGTGTGATCGCACACAGCGGTATTACAGCGCCAAAGTGGGAATCTCAGTCACTGCACAGTCTGATGCACGCTTGCACACCAGGGAACGGGCTGGCGCAGATGCGGCTGTGACAAAAGTCGCTAAAGAGGCCTCAGCAGCGTGTGACTCAGGGTCAGGCCCAGCGTGAGGTTATATAAAGTGGCCTAGCACTATACCCAGTGTATTATTAACCAATGTGAAGAGATGTTTGGAGATATGTGATAAATGTAAGATACTAGAAGACAGGAGAGTGACTGCACTATGGGGAGACATCTCACGTTGGTGGGTCCTGATCTTGGGCTGGAGAGCAGACTTGGTGGCCCCTGTTCCGGCTCTTTCGGTCACCATTGCAGATTGATCTTTAGCGTGACAACAGCGCAGACTTTGCAAAACCTGAACACTTGGGGCCTAATTCAGACCTGATCACAGCAGCAAATTTGTTAGCTAATGGGCAAGACCATGGGGGTAATTCAGACCTGGTCGTAGATGTGCTAAATTTAGCTCATCTACGATCATTTACTCTGACATGCGGGGGGACGCCCAGCACAGGGCTAGCCCGCCCCGCATGTCTGACCCTCCCCCCCTTCCCTGCACAGGTACAAAAGCATTGCACGCGGCAATGCTTTTGTACCTAACGAGTAGCTCCCTGACAGCGCTGCTCCTGCAATCTGGCAGGGAGCTACTGGCTGCATACCGGGTCACAGCGGCTGCGTGTGACATCACGCATGCCGATATGCCCCCCCCACCAGTCCGCGCCCCGCCAACGGCGTTCTAACGTCGTTGCCACGCCCCCTCCCACCGCGCGACTGCCTCTACCATTCAATCAGGCAGAGGCGATCGCACCAGTGAGATGCTGATAGCATGTCACTGGGCTCCCGGGGTGCACACGCACAGTGCGGCTGCTGCGCGTGCGCACTCCACAAAAAGATTCAGACTGCGATCACTGCCGCTGCAGCAATCCAGTCTGAATCACCACCCATGTACAGTGCAGGGGGGGCAGATGTAACGTGCTGAGAGAGTTAGATTTGGGTGGGGTGTGTTCAAACCCACCCAAATCTAACTCTCTCTGCACATGTTACATCTGCCCCACCTGCACTGCACATGGTTTTGCCCATTAGATAAATTTGCTGCTGCGATCAGGTCTGAATTAGGCTCTTGGGTACAAGCACGGACTTACATGGAAAATAAAGAAATAGCATACATGTAACTGCTGGGGCTCTATTACAATTGAACACAATTCAATTTTGTGACACGTCTCTCAGACGGAGCCGCACACGCACTCTTGTGCCTTGTGGGGGTTATTCAGATGTGGTTGGAGGTGACCTGTGCATCCCAATGTACCGAATATCGGTAGTTTGCACTTGTGCAGTGCCCATTCTGTGCGCATGGGTCCGTCCTGCAGTCCAGCATCAGACTGACAGCGATTGACAATCTGATGCCATTTGGGGGAGGGGATGGCAACGTCCTCCATTACTCCAAATGGAGGCGTGTCACTGCCATTTAGGCGGAGAGAAGAGGCCAGGGATCATCATGGTTGCACGGAGATTTCCTGGCCTCTGCGATCAGATAGTCGCCACCTATGGGGGAGTGTATTTTCGCTTTGCAAGTGTGCTGTCGCATGTGCAGCCGGGCAGTACTAAAAAGTTTTGTGCAGTTTGTGAGTTGCCCATAACTTACTCAGCCGCTGCGATCACATCAGCCTGTCCGGGACCGGAATTGACGTCAGACACCCGCCCTGCAAACGCTTGGACACGCCTGCGTTTTCCCAACCACTACCAGAAAGCGGTCAGTTGACACCCACAAACGCCCTCTTCCTGTCAATCTCCTTGCGAGCTGATTCTTCGTTAAATCCATCGCTCAGCAATGATCCGCTTTGTACCTGTGTGACGCGCCTGCGCATTGCTGTGCATACACTAGCTTTCTATGCAAGGGCAGGTAGCTCAATGAATAGATTGTCTGACTGCAATGCCTCAGGCAGTGGGTTAGAATCCCGGGTAGGTCAGCATCTGGAAATGTAATAAAGGACAGTGTGACTGAGTGACAAAGAAACCTCAAGTTGAGTTGTATAGGTATTAGCGACAGAAGGGGTCAGGGCAGGAGACAGGGGCAGTCAGGAAATGGGTCAGGGCAGGAGACAGGGGCAGTCAGGAGATGGGTCAGGGCAGGAGACAGGGGCAGTCAGGAGATGGGTCAGGGCAGATGACAGGGGCAGTCAGGAGATGGGTCAGGGCAGGAGACAGGGCAGTCAGGAGATGGGTCAGGGCAGGAGACAGGGCAGTCAGGAGATGGGTCAGGGCAGGAGACAGGGCAGTCAGGAGAGGGGTCAGGGCAGGAGACAGGGCAGTCAGGAGATGGGTCAGGGCAGGAGACAGGGCAGTCAGGAGAGGGGTCAGGGCAGGAGACAGGGCAGTCAGGAGATGGGTCAGGGCAGGAGACAGGGCAGTCAGGAGAGGGGTCAGGGCAGGAGACAGGGGCATTTAGGAGATGGGTCAGGGCAGGAGACAGGGCAGTCAGGAGAGGGGTCAGGGCAGGAGACAGGGGCAGTCAGGAGATGGGTCAGGGCAGGAGACAGGGCAGTCAGGAGATGGGTCAGGGCAGGAGACAGGGCAGTCAGGAGAGGGGTCAGGGCAGGAGACAGGGCAGTCAGGAGATGGGTCAGGGCAGGAGACAGGGCAGTCAGGAGAGGGGTCAGGGCAGGAGATAGGGCAGTCAGGAGATGCTGGGCTTCAAAAAGAGGGGAAGCTGCAAGTGAAAGTACAGTAATTAAAACAGATAATTGACAAGTTTACTAAAGGTCGATTCTCATCAAATCCAAATCAGTGAAAATCGATGTTGTGTTTCGGGGATAAAACACAGGTTTACTAACAGGCGATTTCTGATATTCATTTTTAAATGTTAGTAAATGTGTGTTTCAGCCCCTGAAACACGACATCGATTTTCATTGATTATGATTTGATGAGACTCAACCTTTAGTAAATATACACTACAGTACCTCTCAGTCTGGTGTCTGGTGGACTTGGAGAGGTCCGAACCTGTATATCCGACTCTGCAGCCCATGAAGCCTTCTGTCAGGAGCATGGCGGACCCAGCGATGCCTTCACTAACATAAGAGCCCAAACGTTGCCGGCTTACTGCAAGGCCACCCCATATGGCATCATTTGTAGGAGAGCTCAGGCTCTATGTGCAATGCTGGTGAGTTACCGTACACTTATGCTATGTTTCACAATGTCGATGTACAGCGATTATTTGCAGCTGCGTATGTGCAAAAATTCCTGGAAACCCTTACAGTGCATGCGTTACACAGAGTGCACACTCAGAGGTGCAGAAGTGATCGGACCAGGCGGTATCAGAAAGGTGATAGGTGACTAATGGTGTCATATAAGGACGCACCAATCGGTATTACAGCATGCACAGGTGCTACACATGGGTGTCCCGCCAACAGACGCTGCAGCGTTCAGCTCAGTAATGGGGCCATGCAATAGCAATAGGAAGCAAATCCGCGCACTGATAGCGTCATTCCTAATTCACAGCATTACCATAAGCGCCTGACACCTGCAGGTGTACTTCTTCCATAGTCATAACTATATATCTCCTGTAATGCGCTGGAACAGCCGGAGTGACGTCCCCACTCTCACGCATCATCACGCCGGATACTAATCCCGCACAGAGAGCGAAAGCTCTTGGGCGCAATCTCTGGGTTTATTGCTGGGCTTTCCTGTCTAATTGAAGAGCGGATAATAGATCCCCAAATCCCCGGGGAACTAAACACTACATCCTAAGGCTGCGAGACGGAGGACTTAGCCGGCACTCCACAGGCACCGACGCAGAGAGGCGATATCCTCGTCTGCTATATCTGACCCATCCCCAAAAAGAAAGGGAAAAAAATTGAGTTCTGATTACAAGTTAATGAAAGCAGGAGCTCAGGAGCTGGAGATTAATCTCTGCAGTATTGCCAGGAATGAGACGCGTTACACCCAAGGCTGAACCCCAGTACTTGTTTCATATTTTCTCCTAATATTTGTTGGCTGTCTAACAATAAAAGTGATAAGTGCTGTGAAGCTGTGCGTGCGGGGGAAAGCAGACAAACGGCATGACGGGAGAGAACATCCTGTATTAGTGACACTTAGCGCGGGGCTCACACGATGACAACCTGACAGAACGCAGCGCTTACAGGTGGGGTGTGCCGGAAAACAAGGCTTCACTTCTACACAAGGAGCCTCAGTGCACCCTGGGGCGGGGTGGCTAACGTCTGAACGTGCGAGGCCCCCACAGCCTCAGCCAGATTATCCATCAGGCGGCGTGGACTCCAGACTAGGGCGCAGTATCTCTCCAAGGGCCCGTGGCCTCTTAGTGTCTGATTCACACCTGATGGCTGCTGTGCGTTTTTGAAGAGGACTGCTATCAGATAGCTGACATCCATAGATAGTGAAAACCCGCCCCGTGCAGGTGTGCGAATGCATGTGTACGCCGTGCGAACACTTCTCCAGACAGCGGACATCTGCAAATCCGATCACGTCTGAATTAGGCCCTTAGTCTGGCTGTGCTGACGTGTGATTAGGCACGCAGGCCTCTTATTGCAGCTGAGTTCCTACAAGTGATGATAATCAGGACTTAGCTATAGATTGATATGGAATGAGCGCACAGTGCGGCAGTCACGCCAAGCAGATCCTCTTGGCACGCCCGGACACGTGAGGATTTTCCAGCGCTGGGTGTTTTGATATATCTGTGTGACTGAGTCTCTGAATCTGTACGCGATGTGCTACAATGCAGCAGCCGCAGCATTTTTCCTATACAAGTTCTGTTCTGCTCCGTATGGGATCCGGTCTGAAGATCGACACTGTCTAGGTTGACAATGTTTAGGTCGACCACTATAGGTCGACAGTCACTAGGTCGACAGGGTTGGAAGGTCGACAGGGTTTCTAGGTCGACATGTGCTAGGTCGACATGAGTTTTTCACTTTTTTTATTTTTTTGAACTTTTTCATACTTAACGATCCACGTGGATTACGAATGGAATGGTAATCTGTGCCGAGCGAAGCGGTAGCGGAGCGAGGCACCGTGCCCGAAGCATGGAGAGCGAAGCGAGCCATACGAGGGGACACGGTGCACTAATTCGGCTTCCCGGTCACTGTACGCAGAAAACGACACCAAAAAAAACAAAAAAAGTCATGTCGACCTTTTGACCTGTCAACCTAGCACATGTCGACCTAGAAACTCTGTCGACCTTCCAATCCTGTCGACCTAGTGACTGTTGACCTATAGTGGTCGACCTAAACATTGTCGACCTAGACACTGTCGATTTGATGATCCACACCCCTCCGTATACAGCCTCAGTCACACACAGATATACAGTACAAGTGTCACATATCACATTACTCAGCGCAGCCTCCTTGTGCGTCCTGGTCTAGACGCCCGGCGTTAGCAGAGCTGCACGGAACCTTGGCGGCCCACCAACGCACTGCGTGGCGTATTGAGGCTGGATGTATGGGGACACATCTGTGCACTGTGAGAAGCTTCACAACACTGTAAACTGTTATAATCTTATGTCCTGTCCTGTAGCAGAGAGTGAGGTGTTAGACGTGTTATAACAGTGTACGACTGCAGATGATGTTACATGCGCTATATCTCCCCGACAATTAGTGTCATGACCCTCAAGGTCTCTCCCTGCATGTTACTATGACAGCACTCTATATAATAGACAGTTATGTAATATACAGGATAATTATAATAAAGGGAGACAAATGCAAGTTCTGGGCAAGAAAAAAAGCTGGTTTTGAAGGCAAACTCTTAGAGAGATTGTACAAAGCGCTCACAAGGAGCAGACACATTACCCATAGAGACTAGAAGCCTGCTGCAGCGGCCAATGCTACTGCGCCCAATGTTGCATCTCTTGCCTGAATCGCGGCTGCGATAACATGCTAGTATCAGCCCCCCTGATGTAGATGCCTGCATCTGATTGTGCAAGGACTGAAATACCCACTTTCAGCATTTCTGCATGCTGTTATGCTGCAGGTGATTCTTTAGACGCCACCTGTACCAGGTAACAGGTTTTCTAAATAGAACAGATTAGTTGCCCTGCGAAGTCATGCTGACAGATCTTCAAAATAGCACAGGTTATTTTCACTATGAAGAAATACACTTAACAGGTTTTCTAAATAGAACAGATTAGTTGAACGGTGAAGACATGCTGGCAGAACTTCCAGATAGCACAGGTAAATGATCTCCACTAAGCAGCACAGGGCAGGTGTCCAATTATCACAAGAACCAACAGAATCAGAGAGAAATCCCTAAAAAGGCAGAACAGCCAATAATCACAAGTCCAGACAACAAGTAAGGCTCTGAACTGAGCTACCACAACCAAGAGTCAGAACACAGCTCAATTTACTGATTTCTGGTCTGCACACCTTACTGGTTGCCGGGAGACTGATTAAAGTCACTAGAGTTAACCTTACCGGAAACTGGTGAACTGCGTTTCTGTTTCTGGATTCTAACAATACTGTCTGCCGCGATCGCAACAGCATCTTTGTGCGAACTGTGTGTAATGCATTTGCCTTAGGGGACTTCTGAAGTGTTTTGTGCATTTGCAGTTGCAAATAACCGCTCAATACCATTGTGTGTGAATTGCTTGTGCGTCTGAATCAGGCCCCAGGCAAGCTACTAACAGTTATCAGGAGAACTACCAGGACTTATTGTTCGTGTATGTTTCATCTTTACCCAAACAAGTGTGGCAAAGTAAAGGACCAAGGGACACCAAGGGAGGGCTGAAATCAAACAGGTAACACACAACACCTGGGTAAGTCAGCATAATATTGGGAAAGAGGGAGCTGTCAGACTCAGGTAGAAGAAGACATAGGTTTAATACTCCCCAATCAGAAACGAGCTGTGGGATGGGGGTAAGGGTTTATAAACGTGTTTGTGGGGGCGGGGCTATCGATGCTGAACAAGCGGGCCGGTCTGAAAGAGATGAGTGATAGGGATCCCCAAGTAGATATTGTTTGCTGCTGTAAGTTGCCATCCTGCCAAACAATCAGCCTGTCATTACAAGGGAATCACTTACTGTGAGTGTTGGAAAGAATTTTTTTGCAGTCAAATTGACAAACTCCGGTACAAGGGGAAAGGGAGGTATAAACGTCAATGGGACATAAATTTACAGATCTTCAATGTATGGTGATTTTATGGCATCTAGTTTCATTGATTCTTCTCTGTTGGACAATAGCAATTTTGTCCAGGTATATCCCAAATCTTCGACACAAACAACTTCTTCTGGATGTGTCTTCACTATTGGGGAAACACATTCCTCTAACCCCACCTCTCCCATTCTACTACTGATTCATAAGATTCTTACAATGGAAATTCTCTCAAAAAATACAAATATATATATTGTGACATCAAACTAAGGTCTATTTACTAAGCCTTGGATGGAGATAAAGTACCAGATAATCAGCTCCTAACTGTCATTTTGCAAACACAGCCTGTGGCATGGCAGTTAGAAGCTGATTGGGTGGTACTTTATCTCCGTCAACTTTATCTCCATCCAAGGCTTCGTAAATGGGTGGTCTTCAGTTTGCCGGCTGTCAGGATCCCGGCACACAGTATACTGGCGTCGGAATCCCGACAGCCGGCACACCGACACTTTATCTCCCTTTTGGGGGTCCACGACCCCCCTGGAGGGAGAATAAATAGCGTGGCGCGCGCAGCGAGCCTGCAAGGGGCTTATTTGCACTCGCCACGCTGTCGGTATGCCGGCGGTCGGGATCCCGGTGCCGATATGCTGGTCGCCGGGAGCCCAGCCGCCGGCATACAATACTACACCCTTCGTAAATAGACCCCTAAACTGGTTTCTCAAAAGCAAACAGCCCCTAGTTCTTGAGGGTCAACAACAGTCTACTGTAGATCAGCGGTTCCCACACTCTTTCAATCATGGTGCCCTGAAGCATCTGAATTTTTTACACGTCACCCTTAGGCCAAAAGATTGTTACTGGGAAATGTAAAAAAAAAATATATGAAATGAAGTAAATTGTGTTTTCATGTCATCCCTAGGGTCAGTTATATGGTGAGGGACATTTTTCATGATTAGAAGCCAACAGCACTGGCTTTGCCTGTCACATTGACCATAAATAATTTGAATCGGTCCTGAACCACCAACCCGGGGCAAATGCCCCGGGGCACTCAGTTTGGGAACCACTTGGCTAGCTACACTCACCCACCAATCAGAATGCAGCTTTGTGGTGTGCTATCATTGCAGACACAAAGGAACAGAGTGGAGATTGCGCAAAACTTACATTTACAACTTTTCTGTTTGGCCGATTAAAACTTGCGATCAATGTATTTAAGTATTTAATGGGGATTAGGTTCTTGTTTGTTGCAGAAATTAATTTGATGCAAAACGAGGTTCTACATATAGAGGGAAGAGTGGGAAATGCAGATGCAATGATTGCCATCGAGATGTGTAATTATCAGCCCAGCCAGGACCGGCTATTAGACGTATCGCTGCCATTAGTCCGGAATGGTGCGGTCTAACTGCCGGTGCTCCCTCATTGTGTCCAGCCTTCCTCAATGTGGGATTACATATAGTGTCCAAGCTGAAGAAAACATCCGACTTTTCTTATCGCTGCGGCATTAATGCTTCCAAACAATTAAACAAAGCCCAAAGATTCCCTAAGAAATTAATCCCCGGGCCTAGCAGAAAGCTAAAGATTAGCCGAAATGAGCACAGCAATGTATTAACGACTTCCCTGCAAGCCGTAATTAGACGCTCCCTCTGAGAGACGCGCTGCTGATTAGCGGCTGATCAGTGGAAATCAAAGAAGTACATTGTGTGTATTGCAGACTCTTCACAAATTACCTTAACCCCGTACCTCCCGCAGGGGACGCGGCGGCGGAGGGACCTGCTCAGTTCCCACGGCTTCAGCAATTGCAATTATTTGATATAATATATATAATATCCCAAACTTTGTCCTTGCGCCCCTTCTACCTCCAGGCCCCGAGGGTTTAGCTGCTGACCTCTAGTATCCGCGGCCTGCTCAGCAGGCCCAGCAACCGGAGGTAGTGGAGGCGGATTCCTCATTCCAGTTTGAATATTCCCGGAGGCCTGTGGTGACAGAGGAAGGCGGTGACGCTGTGCGCTGTACAGATGTCAGGTCCCCACATCAGCCATGTACGTGGTGCCGCAGGAAGGACGGGGCACGGAGGCATTGCAGGGGATTTAGCTGCATGTAGCGTTCTTGTTATATCACTGTTATGTAACACATGGCTACGTTGCAGCCAGCCAGGTTCTAGCAAAGTGTGAGACAGCGGTAGGCCGCAACGTGCGGCATTGCAGGTGCTGTGGAACTAAACATCCCAGCATGCCCTGCCACAGATTTGCTGTTGGGGCACCGTAGAACTGTGGCAAGGCATGCTGGGATGTATAGTTCCACAGGAGCTTGAGTCTCTTACCCCCAATCTAAGAGATTTTCTCTTTCTTATTCTGTAATTGCCTATTGCTGATAATTTCTCTGTCCTCTTTGGAATCAGCTGCGTAGAGAGGGAAAGCGACAGGCTACAGACACTGTGACGGGTCACATCCTGTTTCAGCTAATGACATCTTAATTTCTGCCTATTCCTGCAACTGCTCTCTGCGGGGGACAGTCATTAATCAGTTTCTATTTCATTTCATGCTTAAGTGTTGAGATAAATTCAAGTAAAATTTTGCAGTCATTGTGCTGTGTGCTGCAGTCATTGTGCTGTGTGCTGTCACTGTGTGCTGCAGTCATTGTGCTGTGTGCTGCAGTCATTGTGCTGTGTGCTGTCACTGTGTGCTGCAGTCATTGTGCTGTGTGCTGCAGTCATTGTGCTGTGTGCTGTCACTGTGTGCTGCAGTCATTGTGCTGTGTGCTGCAGTCATTGTGCTGTGTGCTGTCACTGTGTGCTGCAGTCATTGTGCTGTGTGCTGCAGTCATTGTGCTGTGTGCTGTCACTGTGTGCTGCAGTCATTGTGCTGTGTGCTGCAGTCATTGTGCTGTGTGCTGTCACTGTGTGCTGCAGTCATTGTGCTGTGTGCTGTCACTGTGTGCTGCAGTCATTGTGCTGTGTGCTGCAGTCATTGTGCTGTGTGCTGTCACTGTGTGCTGCAGTCATTGTGCTGTGTGCTGCAGTCATTGTGCTGTGTGCTGCAGTCATTGTGCTGTGTGCTGCAGTCATTGGGGGTAATTCTGAGTTGATCGCAGCAGCAAGTTTGTTAGCAATTGGGCAAAACCATGTGCACTGCAGGGTGGGCAGATATAACATTTGCAGAGAGAGTTAGATTTGGGTGGGTTATATTGTTTCTGTGCAGGGTAAATACCGGCTGCTTTATTTTTACACTGCAATTTAGATTTCAGTTTGAACACCCCCCCACCCAAATCTAACTCTCTCTACAAATGTTATATCTGCCCCCCCCCCCCCCCCCTGCAGTGCACATGGTTTTGCCCAATTGCTAACAAACTTGCTGCTGCGATCAACTCAGAATTACCCCCATTGTGCTGTGTGCTGTCACTGTGTGCTGCAGTCATTGTGCTGTGTGCTGCAGTCATTGTGCTGTGTGCTGCAGTCATTGTGCTGTGTGCTGTCACTGTGTGCTGCAGTCATTGTGCTGTGTGCTGCAGTCATTGTGCTGTGTGCTATCACTGTGTGCTGCAGTTATTGTGATGTGTGCTGCAGTTATTTGTGCTGTGTGCTGCAGTCATTGTGCTGTGTGCTGCAGTCATTGTGCTCTGTGCATTGTGTGCTGCAGTCATTGCTGTCACAGTGTGCTGTGTGCTGTCACTACTATGTGCTGCAATCAGTGTGCTGTGTGCTGCAGTCAGTGTACTACAGTCAGCGTGTTGTGTACTGCAATCAGTACACATTATCCTACACAATAACCCCAGTACACATTATGCCACCCAGTGCCCCAGTACACATTATCCCACACAGTGTCCCCAGTACACTTTATGTCACACAGTGTCCCCAGTACACATTATGCCACACAGTGCCCCAGTACACATTATGCAACACAGAACCCCAGTACATATTATGCCACACAGTGCACCCAGTACACATTATGCCACACACAGTGCTCCCAGTTCACAGTATGCCACACAGTGCCCCCAGTACACAGTACACATTATGCCACACAGTACCCCAGTACACATTATACCACACAGTGCCCCCAGTACACATTATACCACACAGTCCCCAGTGCACATTATGCTACACAGTGCCCCAGTACACATTATGCCATTCAGTGCCCCGTACACATTATGCCATTCAGTGCCCCCAGTACACATTATGCCACACAGTGCCCTCAGTACACATTATGCCACACAGTGTCCCTAATACACATTATGCAACACAGTGCACCCAGTACACATTATGCCACACAGTGCCCCAAGTTCACATTATGCCACACAGTGGCCCAGTACACAGTACACATTAAGCCACACAGTCCCCCAGTACACATTATACCACACAGTGCACCCAGTACAAATTATGCCATACAGTCCCCCCGTGCACATTATGCCACACAGTGACCCAGTAAACATTATGCCACACAGTGCCCCAGTACACATTATGCCACACAGTGCCCCAGGTCACATTATGCCACACAGTGCCCCCAGTACATATTATGCCACATAGTGCCCCAGGTCACATTATGCCACACAGTGCCGCAGTACACATTATGCCACACAGTGCCCCAGTACACATTATACCACACAGTTCCTCCAGTACACATTATGCCACACAGTGCCCCCAGTACATATTATGCCACATAGTGCCCCAGGTCACATTATGCCACACAGTGCCGCAGTACACATTATGCCACACAGTGCCCCAGTACACATTATACCACACAGTTCCTCCAGTACACATTATGCCACACAGTGCCCCCAGTACATATTATGCCACATAGTGCCCCAGGTCACATTATGCCACACAGTGCACCCAGAACACATTATGCCACACAGTCCCCCAGTACACATTGTGTCTCAGTGCTGTGCGTGTGTGTGTGTGGGGGGGTGCAACAAGGATTTCTGGGGATATATATAGCATTTGTGCATAATTAAGGGGGCAATTCAGACCTGATCGCTAGGCTGTGTTTTTTCACAGACTACGATCAGTTCCGAAATGCGCATGCGTATGCACCGCAAAAAAAACAATCGCAAGGGTGATCGCAAGGAGATTGACAGGAAGAAGGCGTTTGTGGGTGTCAACTGTTTTCTGGGAGTATCTGGAAAAACGCAGGCGTGTCCAAGCGTTTGCAGGGCGGGTGTCTGACATCAATTCCGGGGTCGGACAGGCTGATGTGATCGCAGCGGCTGAGTAAGTCCTGGGCTGCGCAGAGACTGCACAAGATCTGTATGTACAGCTCTGCTACACATGCGTTCACACACTTGCACAGCGTAAATACACTCCCCCTGTAGGCGGCGACTATCTGATCGCAGGACTACAAAAATCGCTGCCTAGCAATCAGGTCTGAATTGCCCCCTAGGTACCATCCATTGCTCCCTCTCAGTGCCCCCCTTCTATACTTGACCTGTTTATTGAGTTACTACATCTGCTCTTATTACTGTGCATAGAGATTATTAATAGAGCGGCATTTTGCCTACAAATATTGACTGTTGTGCATTTAATAGAATAAGATGTACTTTGTATGCACAACCCATTGCATGGAAAACACGTTTAATTTCCTCTCCACGCACTCGTCCTTCACCTTCTCCTGGGAATTTTTTAATATTACAGAACAGGTTAAGGCAACCTGTGGTATGCCAGCTGCTGTGGAACTACAAGTATCAGCAAGCACGGCTAGCCATATATAACGTGTCTTGCCAGCTGCTGTGGAACTACAAGTATCAGCAAGCATGGCTAGCCATATACAGTATAATGTGTCTTGCAAGCAGTTGTGGAACTACATACCCCTGGAGGACCTGCAAGCTAAATGTAACCTGAAAAGCTGGCAAGGTGCATGCTGAGACTTCTGGTTCTACACTGGCTGACTGCCTGCTGTGTTCAGCTGTCTGATCCCACATAAAACTGATATCCGGAGGCGTCGCATCACTCGTGTCATCCAGGAATCTGGATGTGAAATGACCCAATACTTCCCCGTGTTATACAATGTATGAGCCACTGTCCTGAGCCTTCCCGCTGGATTCATATCTTTTATGGAAATGTATGGAAATGTTCTGCAGCGCGGGCAGATAATGAGGGCGATAATGAAAGCAGACGAGTGTCAGAGCCGCGCAGAAGATGGTGAGAGCTGTGGAAATGTCACAGGACCACAGCAGAATGGAAGCACCTGGCCGATAGCTACAATAACCGGGTGTATGTTACTTAATGGCGCACAGACAATGAGCGCATATTCGCACATACACAAGCTCTACACATTCCAAGATGACTCCGCATTGGCAGCCTATGCACCTAGCCACCATCACCGGTGTGTGCTGGCATGGGCCTTGTACGACAGATCTGCCCCCTAACAAGCGCTTATCCACATAGGATGGCTGGTCTGAGTAACCTGCATTTGGGTGAACGCTGGACTGGCCCACAGGTGTCACAGGGAAATCCCACTGCCTGAGGGCCTCAACCCCTCCTCTAGGGGTCAGTATCATGGATGAACGTGGGTGCTTGGTATGTTTATATGGAAAATGCACCAAGTTTAGCCCTCCTGCCAACCAGTGTGGGTGGTCCTGACACACCCCTGCCCCCTCCTAGTTACTAAACCACAACCTGGTACTTTTCATGTCCTCTCTAATGGTTGGCCAAGTCCCGCTATGGTGTCTGGCCACACCCCTGATGCTTGGGCCCCTGGCACTGCATTCCCTGGTGGGCCCATCATGCCCCAGTGCGACACTGCGTACATCCCGCGGTCTCATCTATAGAGTGAGCACAGACCACTGTTTGCTGAGCCAGCACCTTGGTGCAGAAGGGACTGCAGCATTTGTGATGGCTTCAGTATGATTATCTCCGCTGGCCGCCGGTATAATTTCCCCGGTAGCCAGTTATAGAGATCTCAGCACGGAAGGAATCAGTTCTATTCTTCACGGCGACGTCTGATTCACAACCAACATCCTCTGCCTGTAGCGCAGGAAACACTGCAAAACGAGATTAATTTTAGATTGTAAGCTCTCCGTAGCAGGGACCTCTTTGGCTTCTACGCGTCTACATTGTGGGCTGATTCTGAGTAGGGAGCAATCAGAAAAAGACAATAACTTTGTATCTGCAACAAGCCATGCTGCACTATACGGGGGTGCACATACTGTACATGTATTATGTTTGCGTGCAGGGTAAATATTGGCTGCTTCTGCATGTAGCCGGCAAATGCTGGCCAGCTTTATTCTTACACTGCCGGGTGTTAGCAAAGGAGAGTGCCCCTACCGCCCGGTGTTCAGTCCAGGGTTTGCTGCTGTGCGGAAGGTGATCCATGAACTTAATAGTCCAGGTCGGCAGGATGAAGGAGCAATGGTTTGTATATATAGGTGGCGACGCACCCATTCACCCCCCTGGCTGTGCAGGGGTTAAAACTCTCCGACTCCCCAGTTCCCATCTGATGTTTGTGCTCACCCTGTAATTACCTCTGTGTCTCTGTGTGATTGCAGCTGTGTTTTCCCTGCCTGATGTATGTACCCTGATCTGCGTCATTACTCAGAGTGCAGGCCAGCGCAGCACGTGGGGACGCCGGGCTGAGTGTATAGGCGTGCGCTCTGTGCCTTACATACATTACTCCAGGTCTTCGGCCTAAACAGATTAGCACCTGTTCTGTTATTACAGCATTATCCCAATAAAGGAACGTGAGATGGAAGATTAGAGATATCGGGATTGTCAGAGGCTTATCCCGCATCAAACACAAGCCCGTCACCTGCAATCTGTCATCATACACAAACTCCTGCAGTATAACTTGGTGCAAAGGAAGGGGCCTGGTTATAAATGACGTCCTTTTACACAATGACCGCTCTGTTCTCCAGAGCTTGCAATCTAGAGGAGAACATAGCCTGTTTTATACAGTGCACCAACCAAATCCTGTACATATGCACCAGGGAGATAACGAATGACATAAATAGGCCTTTATATATAACAACTTAATTTCACATCTTGTGCTGGTTCCTCAGAGTGCTTCGTATATCAGCGTGCTTCTGTGCACCACAACCAGGGTCGGACTGGCCCACAGGGGTACCAGGGAAACCACCGGTAGGCCCCACTGCCTGAGGGCCCACTCCTTCCTCTAGGGATAAGGTTCCAGACTGTGCACTTGTATTATACATGGTAGATATGTTGCATTACACTGCACTAAACTATTGTGGATTTCAAGCCTCTGTGGAGGCTGGCCACACCCACTTTGTAGGCTGGCCACACCCCTACGTGTGGGCCCCTATAACTGCATTCCCCCGGTGGGCCCTTCATGCCCCAGTCCGACACTGACCACAACATTATACCACACACATGGGGGGCAGAGGGCATCCTGCCAGTCTACATGAGCATTTTGTTTAATTGCTATATTCCTTATTGAGGGTTCCTACTGTAGCTCATTTGTTGTGCTGGTGTTATAAGTATTATGTGTTCTTCTATATAGAGGCACCCCATCATCCGCACCCTCAGTCATACATGACATGTGGCTTACACGTCTTTCAGTACTGGATAAAGGGGTCAGGATTGGCAGGAAGGGAATGCAGCGGAACAGCCTAGGATTTAGCTTAGTTATTGCTAAAAATGATGATGCTGCTGCTGATGGTGCTCAGATCCCAAGTGACGTGGGGAAAATGAGCTGGCTCGGTGGGGGTACCAGTGGCAAATACAGGATTTCTAGAGGGGGGTTTAAAATTCAATCCACTATCTCCTGGAATACATGTTTAACACTATAGCTGGTCTATAACATAGGCTGTATCAAATATATGTAAATAATATAAATAAGATAAGTGGTCAGGAACAGGTTAAACATACCATAATAAATAAATGCACAAACATAATAGAACCAGTACTGCACTTTCTAATCACACATTCTCCCACCTCATGTGAGGCTCCTGTCTCTTCTTTCTGGCAGCTACTCTCTGGTCCTGTGCAATAACTGAGGACTCAGATTTACACGAACACAGCAACCTCGCTAGAAGAAGCTGCTACTACTACTGGGCAAACCGCATGATGTGGCGGCAGCTCTAGTAATTGTATTATATACCATTGCTATTGCCATAATATGAGCCACATGCCAAGAGGAGGGAGGTTTCCGGACAACTGGAAACCCCCCCCCCCCCCCCCCCCTGCGTTTGCCCTTGGATACATCCATAAACATGACATGAGAGGTTAGATAAACCCTAACAGAGAGTGTATCTAAGCTATAATTAATGCCCGGTAATAAAGTTGACCTAGAGTCCTATACTGTAGCTTTTTAAATGTAAAGCCACTCGTCCTGCGAGTCAGAGCCAGATGCCTCTCATTACCTTGGCAGTGCCTCCTTGTAGTGATCTGTCTGTCTAATCTGGGCACCCCGTACTGGCATGCTTTGTGCCCGGACAGCAAATGCCATTAATAAGAATTTAAATAGTTTTTCCACTAAAGAAGTTTTTTAAAAACTGGCGTAGATGCCCTGTAGATTTGCAGACGTCACTGATCTCTGTCTGCGAGCATGCTGAGAGTTGTAGTCCAGCAGCGGTCTTGCACCAGACGCTGAGTTTCTCGCCCATTGTAGGATAATAATCCTTCCACCTGTTGCTGAAATAATGAGACATATTAGCAGATGGTTTGAGTCGAGTTCAGGCCCCGGGAACGCTCTAATGATGGGAACGTAGAGACACCAGGGTGACATCCTGCATAACATTAACCCACATGTCCTGCCATCAAAGGTATTACCTTTCCGTTAAGGGGGAGATTGACCTGACCAGAAGGCTGATTGCCTACATTGCGGAACCAAGGGAGCCGGAATACAATTTGTAAGCAGCCTATTACCTAGGAAATGGAACTTGGCAGGGGTGAAGGGAAAGCAAAGATAGGGACTGCAGGCTGCGAGATAAGAGAGAAACTCCGGGAATACTCACACATGAAAGCTATAGAAGTGTCACAAGCGACGGCCATGAACTCTCCATATTAGCACATGGCGTGTAATATCTATACCGTGCCGCAGCAACCTGTGGCTGATAATTCCAGAAATGAATCTAACGTGACTTATAGGGCCTTATTCAGACCTGGATGCAGCAGCTGCGTTCGCACGCAGTGGCAGCCTCCAGAGGGTCTGCTCACGTGCAGCAGCTATACTTCGCGCGTGCGACCTTTATCATGTGATCGCATACCGAGAGCAAAAAATCGACAGCAAAATCTGCGACCAATTCTGAATGGCCCCATAGTACGGAGGTATCCCTGGTATAATTACAGAAGATGCTTATTAAATGCTGGAACATGCCCCCTTAATGTGCGATGGAGAAGGATCTTGTCACCCCCCCTCCCGGGGTCGCTCTGCAGTTGGTATTGATACGGCTTTGTCTCTCGCTGGTATTGGCGGCCGTGCCTCCTTCCACTGTGTGCATGTCAGCCACTCTCCGGAGACACCCTATAAATGGCAGAGCAGACGTTCCCCCAGGGCTGCGTGACCCATGTCGCATCCTGTTGTGTGGGTGACAGGGAGCGTTCATTCACTCTGCCTACCAGTATAAAACATATGTTCCCATGTGTGCCAGCCAGATGGATCTTCTTATTAGGTCAGTTGTCCTTTCAGACTGAACGTCCTTTTAAGTGTGTTCCATGGGCCATTGCTCTTCTGATGTATACCCTAATTACACTGATGCCTGTGACTAATTAATCATTATAGCAAACGGGGACAGCGCCAAGTCACAGAGAGCATGCGTCACCCAGAGAGTATACATTACCCAGGGTGTATACATTACCAGAGAGCATGCGTCACCCAGAGAGTATATATTACCCAGAGCGTATACATTACCAGAGATCATGCGTCACCCAGAGAGTATACATTACCCAGAGTGTAAACATTACCAGAGAGCACGAATCACCCAGAGAGTATACATCACCCAGTGTATACATTACCAGAGAGCATGCGTCACCCAGAGAGTATACATTACCAGAGAGCATGCGTCACCCAGAGAGTATACATTACCCAGAGTGTATACATTACCAGAGAGCATGCGTCACCCAGAGAGTATACATTACCCAGAGAGTATACATTACCAGAGAGCATACATTACCCAGAGTGTATACATTACCAGAGAGCATGCGTCACCCAGAGAGTATACATTACCAGAGAGCATGCATCACCCAGAGAGTATACATTACCCAGAGTGTATACATTACCAGAGATCACACATCACCCAGAGAGTATACATTACCCAGAGTGTATACATTACCCAGAGTGTATACATTACCAGAGAGCACGCATCACCCAGAGAGTATACATTACCCAGAGTGTATACATTACCAGAGAGCACGCATCACCCAGAGAGTATACATTACCCAGAGTGTATACATTACCATAGAGCACGCATCACCCAGAGAGTATACATTACCCAGAGAGTATACATTACCAGAGAGCATGCGTCACCCAGACAGTATACATTACCCAGAGTGTATACATTACCAGAGATCATGCGTCACCCAGAGAGTATACATTACCCAGAGTGTATACATTACCAGAGAGCACGCATCACCCAGAGAGTATACATTACCCAGAGTGTATACATTACCAGAGAGCATGCGTCACCCAGAGAGTATACATTACCAGAGAGCACGCATCACCCAGAGAGTATACATTACCCAGAGTGTATACATTACCAGAGAGCATGCGTCACCCAGAGAGTAAACATTACCCAGAGTGTATACATTACCAAAGAGCATGCATCACCCAGAGAGTATACATTACCCAGAGTGTATACATTACCAGAGAGCATGCGTCACCCAGAGAGTATACATTACCCAGAGTGTATACATTACCAGAGAGCATGCGTCACCCAGAGTGTATACATTACCAGAGAGCATGCATCACCCAGAGAGTATACATTACCCAGAGTGTATACATTACCAGAGAGCATGCGTCACCCAGAGAGTATACATTACCCAAAGAGTATACATTACCCAGAGTGTATACATTACCAGAGAGCACGCATCACACAGAGAGTATACATTACCCAAAGAGTATACATTACCCAGAGTGTATACATTACCAGAGAGCACGCATCACCCAGAGAGTATACATTACCCAAAGAGTATACATTACCCAGAGTGTATACATTACCAGAGAGCATGCATCACCCAGAGAGTATACATTACCCAGAGTGTATACATTACCAGAGAGCATGCATCACCCAGAGAGTATACATTACCCAGAGTGTATACATTACCAGAGAGCATGCGTCACCCAGAGAGTATACATTACCCAGAGTGTATACATTACCAGAGAGCATGCGTCACCCAGAGTGTATACATTACCCAGAGTGTATACATTACCAGAGAGCATGCATCACCCAGAGTGTATACATTACCAGAGAGCATGCATCACCCAGAGAGTATACATTACCCAAAGAGTATACATTACCCAGAGTGTATACATTACCAGAGAGCACGCATCACACAGAGAGTATACATTACCCAAAGAGTATACATTACCCAGAGTGTATACATTACCAGAGAGCACGCAACACCCAGAGAGTATACATTACCCAGAGTGTATACATTACCCAGAGTGTATACATTACCAGAGAGCATGCAACACCCAGAGAGCATACATTACCAGAGAGCATGCGTCACCCAGAGAGTATACATTACCCAGAGTGTATACATTACCAGAGAGCATGCAACACCCAGAGAGCATGCGTCACCCAGAGAGTATACATTACCCAGAGAGTGTGCATCCCCCAGGGAGTACACATTACCTAGAGAGTACACATTACCTAGAGAGTATGCATTACCCAGAGAGTATATGTTACACAGAGAGTACGCGTCACCCAGAGAGTACACATTACCTAGAGAGTATGCATTACACAGAGAGTGTGCATCACCCTGAGAGTACACATTACCTATAGAGTATGCATTACCCAGAGAGTGTGCGTCACCTAGAGAGTATGCATTACCTAGAGAGTATGCATTACCCAGAGAGCATGCGTCACCCAGAGCGTAAGCGTCACCCAGAGAGTGTGCGTCATCCAGAGGGTACACATTACCTAGAGAGTATGCATTACCCAGAGAGTGTGCGTTACACAGAGAGTACACATTACCTAGAGAGTATGCATTACCCAGAGAGTGTGCGTCACCCAGAGAGTACACATTACCTAGAGAGTATGCGTAACACAGAAAGTGTGCATTACACAGAGAGTATGCGTTACACAGAGAGTGTGCGTTACACAGACAGTACACATTACCCAGAGAGTACACATTACCTAGAGAGCATGCATTACCTAGAGAGTGTGCGTCACCCAGAGAGTACACATTACCTAGAGAGTATGCATTACCCAGAGAGTGTGCATCACCCTGAGAGTACACATTACCTAGAGAGTATGCGTAACACAGAAAGTGTGCATTACACAGAGAGTATGCATTACACAGAGAGTGTGCGTTACACAGAGAGTACACATTACCCAGAGAGTACACATTACCTAGAGAGCATGCATTACCTAGAGAGTGTGCGTCACCCAGAGAGTACACATTACCACGAGAGTATGCATTACACAGAGTGTGCGTCACCTAGAGTGTACACATTACCTAGAGGGAATGCATTATCCAGAGAGTGTGTGTCACCTAGAGGGTACACATTACCTAGAGAGTATGCATTACCCAGAGAGTGTGCGTCACCCAGAGCGTATGTATCATCCAGAGTGTGTGCGTCACCCAGAGTGTATGCGTCACCCAGAGAGTGTGCGTTACACAGAGAGTGTGCGTTACCCGGAGAGTATACATTACACAGAGAGTGTACGTAACACAGTGAGTGTGCGTTACACAGAGAGCGTGCATTACACGGAGAGTATGCATTACACAGAGAGTGTACGTTACAGTGAGTATGCGTTACACAGAGAGTGTGCATTACACGGAGAGTATGCGTTACACAGAGAGTGTACATTACACAGAGAGTGTGCGTTACACAGAGAGTACACATCACCCAGAGAGTGTGCGTTACACAGAGAGTGTGCGTCACCCAGTGTGTATGTGTAATACAGTATCTTGGAAGAGTGATGGGCGGTGGCTAGTAGTGCGTGCATGGAGATGGCAGTATGGACAGGTTATGGTAGGGTATCACTGAAGGTGGTTGTGTACACAGCTGCTCACACAGGAGGCCATAGTCAGATGAAGACGTTTCGATGTTGTGACTGATGGTGATGACTAAAGAACCCCCAATCAGTAAAGACAGTAAGTGTCTACGGGCGCTGACAGGGTGCGTCTCAGTACTTGCACAGTCATATGCGCAGGGAGGGAATTTGTAGCAGTGTTTGTTTAAGTCACAGAGGGGTGCCCCTCAATAGACGTAGGAGCGCCCGCGTCTCCGTCCACTACTGGTTAAGCCTCTGAGTTACTGTATAACTAGTTGTGGAATAAGCAGCGTTCCGGTGAGTATTTGCAGAGATGGAGTTGACAAGGAATTAAAAAGAAAAAAATGTGAGTTATTCCTGCACCTATGTATGACATATCCTGTAATATATATACTATTAACGCATCACTCGTTACTTGCTGGGACGTGCTGGTGTCTGAGGACCTGGATCATGGTGTAACTAAACGGTTACACCTTTAATATGTCCAGTGTTTCTGTACTGTATTGTGTTCCGCTCCTTGAGCCATAGAAAGAGCGTCACTGTATATAAATAAAATGATTAATATAATTATTATTACAGCAGTATATAACTAGCATATATAGCTTATCCCACGAAATCTTCTTTTTGAAATTTACAAACATAAATTAGCTACTTATAAATTTGTACGTAACCTTATCCTATAAGATCCATAGTGTAATAGTCCCAGCAGGAACTGCTGAATGGCTCAGAAACCTCTGTATCTGACCTCTGTGGAGCAGATAATAACCTCAGCCTGGTGGGGGGATGTTTAACAGGTGTTGTGTCTAGTTCTCACTCCTGTGTGTGTTTATATAACGCATCTCATCGTGTACCAGGATCAACCCACACTGAGGACTGATAGATAAAAGAACCTATATATATATATATATATATATATATATATATATATGTACACAGTATACACACTATTTCTACATATAGACACACTGTGTGTATTAAGGTGGTCATTCCGAGTTGTTCGCTCGCTAGCAGTTTTTAGCAGCCGTGCAAACGCTATGCCGCCGCCCACTGGGAGTGTATTTTAGCTTAGCAGAAGTGCAAACGAAAGGATCGCAGAGCGGCGGCAACGTTTTTTTGTGCAGTTTTAGAGTAGCTCAATACCTACTCAGCTCTTGCGATGACTTCAGACTGTTCAGTTCCTGTTTTGACGTCACAAACACGCCCTGCGTTCTCCCAGCCACGCCTGCGTTTTCCCTGGCACGCCTGCGTATTTCCGAACACTCCCTGAAAATGGTCAGTTGACACCCAGAAACGCCCACTTCATGTCAATCACTCAGCGGCCAGCAGTGCGACTGAAATGCTTCGCTAGCCCTTGTGTGAAACTGCATAGTTCGTTGTATAATTACTTTGCGCGTGTGCATTGCGCCGCATATGCATGCGCAGAAGTGCCATTTTTTGCCTCATTGCTGCACAGCGAACGAAAGCAGCTAGCGATCAACTCGGAATGACCACCTAAATCATAGAGCTGAAGAGTATATACCACACTATAACAATATATTATAGCAGGAAGATTGCGCTCACCATCACTGCGGGGAATACATTTGCTGTATTTCACCACGCTGACTTCCTCTGGTATCTGTGATTGGGTCACTCATTAATAGGCTAACCTGTAAAACACATAAACCTATATCCACGACCTATGTGTGACGTATTCCCTTCTTCTGTCACATTCTGCAAACTCACATTTCAGTTGCAGAAACAGGATCCAGTCAGAATGTCAATAGCTTCAGAATGCTTAAAGTCAGAATGTTGACACGGACTTAAGATCAACAAGAAAAATGGCCACATTCACAAATGTCGACATAAAATGGTTATCCACTGGACTCTGAGAGGAACACATCGTTTTTATGCATATCATGCCCAGTGACCTATATGGTGAAAGTTGATCATCATCCACAACAGTTCAGTGATAGATATTTGTTCATTTACCATTGGCCATACTAAGACCGTTGTTGAGATATAATCCATCACGCCACCATATGAAGACAATTTGCATTGCGATCTGATACACCAGATGTAACCTGGTTGTATATACCTACTTCAACTGGTACAATTAGAGGTGTAGACGGTTTATCAAGTTATTCCCACCTCATTGTCTAAGCATCCGATTTCTGTACCCCTGAAGAAGTCCCATTAAGGGACGAAACATGTTGGATCAATCTATCTATCTGCATTTGTGTCACTCAGTGAATCTATACCAACAAAGAAACTGAATGCAAAACCGGATAAATCCGAAGAGACAGCTTTGGGGACCCTTATCGATGCTCTTGATGTTTTATTGTATTTTTATGAATACATTTTACTTGAATGTATTTGAGACTTTTATTGTATACCACTGCAATTAAGTCCGTGAACAATACCATTAATCTAGCGTTCTCAGATCTGTGCATAAAATGTTGTCATGTTCATAATGTTTACATTTAACATGTCGACAGTACTATTTTTAGTGTTAGGTTTAGAGTTAAGCTAAATTGTGCAACAATAAAAAACCTATGTCGGCATTCTGGTATTGACATGGTAAATGTCGACATTTTAACCATGTAAACATTTTGTAAATGTCAATATATTGCTTGTCGAACGAATGCCCATGTCAACATTCAGAAACTGTCAACATTCTGGTGTCGGCATTCCAGCTGCCGACTTTTCATACCACTCCCGCAGCAAGCACTGCACAAATGGTCAGGCAACTAGTAAATCCCTCAGATTAGCAGTAAAATGTTGTTCTCTCCCTGGGAAGTAACTGTGTCCACTCTGTTCTTGCTGCAATTAAACTAAAATGCCTCATGAGATCTCTTCTTACTCAGGACCTCATGGTTCAGACATTTGTTTAAAGTCTTTCATATTCCGCGTATTCTTTGAATGTTGCTGTTCCGATGAAAGATTACAGATTTCAAACCACGAGTGTTCTGGAGGATCGATATAGAATCTTGATTCGTTACTGAATGCAAGTGATGCGTGTATTTGATCTACGCCAGTAATGAAATGCTTATATAAGCTATCATCGCCATAATTCTGCCAGGCGGGGTCTCATACAGGGTACTGAGACAGGATAAATGCCCTCCTGCCGAGCTCATTATATTAACATGATGGAAAGGGCCCGTGTTTTCCTGGGATTATTAGTTTCATGATTCAGTGCTTTACATTTGAATGTTTGAAGCTTGCTCACAATCAGTCATGGCGGCAACATCATATCTCAATACGGGATAGGGAAACAGAATGAGCGGAAATTACTTTTACAGAAAGGGCAGTACAGTAGTGTATGTGATATTCATACAAACTACTAGATCTCAGATGACTTTTTTCTGTTTTAAAACTGTTGGGTTTATACAGTAACACATTGGGGGTCATTCCGAGTTGTTCGCTCGATAGCTGTTTTTAGCAGCCATGCAAACGCTATGCCGCCGCCCACTGGGAGTGTATTTTAGCTTAGCAGAAGTGCGAATGAAAGGATCGCAGAGCGGCTGCAAAAAATTTTTGTGCAGTTTCAGAGTAGCTTCAGACCTACTCAGCGCTTGCGATCACTTCAGACTGTTTAGTTCCGGATTTGACGTCACAAACACGCCCTGCATTCGCCCAGCCACGCCTGCGTTTTTTCGAACACTCCCTGAAAACGGTCAGTTGACACCCAGAAACGCCCTCTTCCTGTCAATCACTGTGCGGCCAGCAGTGCGACTGAAAAGCTTCACTAGACCTTGTGTAAAAACACATCGGCCATTGTGAAAGTACGTTGCGCATGCGCATTGCGCCTGCATACGCATAGCAGAAGTGCCTTTTTTTTTTGCTTCGTCACTGCACAGCAAATATTTTCAGCTAGCGATCAACTCGGAATGACCCCCATTGTCCCTAAGTTTTTTAAAGGGCCATGCTGACAAAGAGAAGGAGGGGAAACAATTGTAGTGACGTAGATATGTCTCTGCACTGGAAGTGAGTTGCTTACAATAAATGAAAACCAACGAATTAAAGATCAAAGAATGCTATATTGCTGATTAACAAAATTGTTGGCGGTGCACCAAGGGTTCAGTGGGACACTACTGGTTTGTCAAATTACACAGAACAAGAAAGAAAAGACCCTTTTCTGACGCTCTCGTTAGTAGAAAATAGATATTGTGTATGTCTGGCTAAATCTAAAATATAACTGTTAATGAGGTTTTTGTTAAAATAATTTATAATCCCTCTTGCCGAATGTACATAGAATGATGTGCACACTGGCCACTGAAATTACAAAATAGTGTGACAAAAGGAATCAAATTCCTGTCTAGAGTTAGAATATTTTGTTGCAAATTTCAACATATATAATAGGCTATTAACCAAACTACACAAATATACATCTCTTCACTCATCTCAAAATATCTCCCTACCTGACCTCTCCGCTCTGCACAAGATCTACGTCTCTCATCCACAAGCATTACTTGTTCACACTCAAAATTACAGGACTTTATCCGGGCTCCACCCACTCTGTGGAATGCCCTCCCATGCACAATAAGACTCTCCTCTAGTCTCCAAACCGTTAAACGTTCCCTGAAAACTCACCTCTTCAGACAAGCCTATCAAATTCCAGACCCACCCACAAATTCCAGACCCACCCACATAACCTTCAGTGCTTCCCTATCTAATTACATGTACAGTATACATAACATCACATATCTTGTCTTTCTTTAATCTCACACCCTCCTGACCCGTGGCCAACATTGCGGGGTTATCATATCATACAACCCATTAAGAACCTAGATATCTGTGGACCATTATGCAGTAGGTAGCATCTATCCTTGTGTATCAATGCCTATTTCCCTATAGATTGTAAGCTTGCGAGCAGGGCCCTCCTACCTCTATGTCTGTCTGTTTTTACCCAGTTTTGTTCTATTACTGTTGTTCTAATTGTAAAGCGCAACGGAATATGCTGCGCTATATAAGAAACTGTTAATAAATAAATAACATATGCAGCAGGATACAGTTTCTACCCCTGAATTGGGACTGGAAAACAATGCCCTCTAGTAAGTATTATGCAAGCCCTAAAATGTGGAACAATACTGAGAAATAATTTCTTGTTCACTTATATCTTACTATCTTATTGCTCATCTGATGGTCATTACATCTGGGTGGAAACAATTCTACAATGAACTCCTTCTGGTGTGTTGTTAAACCCAGAACCTACTACACCGGATATTCTCTGGGGGTCCCCTTCCAGGTACTGATCCAGCCCAACACTTTATTGCTTCCAAGACTGGATGAGATTGGGCAATTTAAGTGTGGTATGGTAGTAGATTGGAATGCCTCTCTTCCTGAATCGTTGATGAGAGTTCATAAATATGGAAAATATAGGTAAGTATTAAAGCTGTAGGAGAGAGATAAAAAAAAATTGGATCGGCTAAATCCACAGCAAAGCAAAAGCAGCTTCAATTGACTTTGTTTGCCTTGCCATGCATAAAAAATGGTGAATTTGGAACATGAGTGTAATCTTGAACCTTAGAGTAAGTCTTACGGTAACCAAACCCAGTCTGCTATATTATAGGAGAGCAGGCTGTAAGGCAACAAAAGACACTGCGCCTGATTCAGATGTGGGTGTTCTTGCAATTGCTGTTGAAATTTTTTACCATATGCAATTGCGATTATATGATAATAGGGGAAGACGCTAACCTGAGCATAGGGACGCCCACTACTGTATCTTCATTTCTGTCCGACGGCATACAACTGCTGAAACATCGGTACCGGCGTTGCATATCAAGTCATCACACGGAGTCTGAGTGCCTCTGAAGATGCGCAGGCTGAGCTGCTCACCTGGGACGCAGAGGGATGTCTATTAGCAAGTACAATCGCAAGTGCTAATTTATGCACGCCCAGAAAACACCACGAAACACCTGCATTCACCCGACAACTCCCCATTACCACCCCCAAATTCTGTCTGTCACTCACTTTGCAACTAATCCCTCATTTCAACCGCCATAGCAGTTCGATCACTGCACGTGCGCACTGCAGCTCAGACGCATGCGTAGTATGAAAACATCAACCGATTCGCGTACAAAGTAAATAAAGCACAAAAGAAAAATAAATTACTTTGCTCCTGGACAAACCATGTTGCAATACAAGAGGTGCAAATACATGTATTATTGTGCATGCAGGGTAAATACTGGCTCCTTTAGCATGTAGTTCACGGATGCTGGACAGCTTTATTTTTTACACTGCAATTCAGATTTCAGAAGGACAGACCTCACCTCATTTTAAATCTCTCTGCATGTTGTACATCTGCTACAAGGTGTACTGACAACTGACATATTTAGACATCAGTGACTAAGCCGGTGGTACAGTAGTCCTGCGCAGCATTCACAAATACTGCCTATTCAGACATCCATGGTCCTGAATCCGAAGCAGCAGGCTTACAGGTTTAGCTCTCCATGGTCCTGACGCAGGAGTGTTACAGGTGCAGCTCTCCATGGTCCTGAAGCAGGAGTCTTACAGGTGTAACTCTCCATGGTCCTGACGCAGGAGTCTGAAGGGTGTAGTGTTCTAAATGGTCCTGAAGCAGTCTTACAGGTTTAGCTCTCCGTGGTCGTGAAGCAGAGTCTTACAGGTGTAACTCTCCATGGGTCTGAAGCAGGAGTCTTACAGGTGTAGCTCTCCATGGGTCTGAAGCAGGAGTCTTACAGGTGTAGCGCTCCGTGGTCCTGAAGCAGAGTCTTACAGGTGTAGCTCTCCGTGGTCCTGAAGCAGGAGTCTTACAGGTGTAGCTCTCCGTGGTCCTGAAGCAGGAGTGTTACAGGTGCAGCTCTCCATGGTCCTGAAGCAGGAGTCTTACAGGTGTAACTCTCCATGGCTCTGAAGCAGGAGTCCTACAGGTGTAACTCTCCATGCTCCTGACGCAGGAGTCTGAAGGGTGTAGTGTTCTAAATGGTCCTGAAGCAGTCTTACAGGTTTAGCTCTCCGTGGTCCTGAAGCAGTGTCTTACAGGTGTAACTCTCCATGGGTCTGAAGCAGGAGTCTTACAGGTTTAGCTCTCCGTGGTCCTGAAGCAGTGTCTTACAGGTGTAACTCTCCATGGGTCTGAAGCAGGAGTCTTACAGGTGCAGCTCTCCGTGGTCCTGAAGCAGGAGTGTTACAGGTGCAGCTCTCCATGGTCCTGAAGCAGGAGTCTTACAGGTGTAACTCTCCATGGCTCTGAAGCAGGAGTCCTACAGGTGTAACTCTCCATGCTCCTGACGCAGGAGTCTGAAGGGTGTAGTGTTCTAAATGGTCCAGAAGCAGTCTTACAGGTTTAGCTCTCCGTGGTCCTGAAGCAGTGTCTTACAGGTGTAGCTCTCCATGGGTCTGAAGCAGGAGTCTTACAGGTGTAGCTCTCCGTGGTCCTGAAGCAGAGTCATACAGGTGTAGCTCTCCGTGGTCCTGAAGCAGGAGTCTTACAGGTGTAACTCTCCATGGGTCTGAAGCTGGAGTCTTACAGGTGTAGCTCTCCGTGGTCCTGAAGCAGAGTCTTACAGGTGTAGCTCTCCGTGGTCCTGAAGCAGGAGTCTTACAGGTGTAGCTCTCCGTGGTCCTGAAGCAGGAGTGTTACAGGTGCAGCTCTCCATGGTCCTGAAGCAGGAGTCTTACAGGTGTAACTCTCCATGCTCCTGACGCAGGAGTCTGAAGGGTGTAGTGTTCTAAATGGTCCTGAAGCAGTCTTACAGGTTTAGCTCTCCGTGGTCCTGAAGCAGTGTCTTACAGGTGTAACTCTCCATGGGTCTGAAGCAGGAGTCTTACAGGTTTAGCTCTCCGTGGTCCTGAAGCAGTGTCTTACAGGTGTAGCTCTCCGTGGTCCTGAAGCAGGAGTCTTACAGGTGTAACTCTCCATGGGTCTGAAGCTGGAGTCTTACAGGTGTAGCTCTCCGTGGTCCTGAAGCAGAGTCTTACAGGTGTAGCTCTCCGTGGTCCTGAAGCAGGAGTCTTACAGGTGTAGCTCTCCGTGGTCCTGAAGCAGGAGTGTTACAGGTGCAGCTCTCCATGGTCCTGAAGCAGGAGTCTTACAGGTGTAACTCTCCATGCTCCTGACGCAGGAGTCTGAAGGGTGTAGTGTTCTAAATGGTCCTGAAGCAGTCTTACAGGTTTAGCTCTCCGTGGTCCTGAAGCAGTGTCTTACAGGTGTAACTCTCCATGGGTCTGAAGCAGGAGTCTTACAGGTTTAGCTCTCCGTGGTCCTGAAGCAGTGTCTTACAGGTGTAACTCTCCATGGGTCTGAAGCAGGAGTCTTACAGGTGCAGCTCTCCGTGGTCCTGAAGCAGGAGTGTTACAGGTGCAGCTCTCCATGGTCCTGAAGCAGGAGTCTTACAGGTGTAACTCTCCATGGGTCTGAAGCTGGAGTCTTACAGGTGTAGCTCTCCGTGGTCCTGAAGCAGAGTCTTACAGGTGTAGCTCTCCGTGGTCCTGAAGCAGGAGTCTTACAGGTGTAGCTCTCCGTGGTCCTGAAGCAGGAGTGTTACAGGTGCAGCTCTCCATGGTCCTGAAGCAGGAGTCTTACAGGTGTAACTCTCCATGCTCCTGACGCAGGAGTCTGAAGGGTGTAGTGTTCTAAATGGTCCAGAAGCAGTCTTACAGGTTTAGCTCTCCGTGGTCCTGAAGCAGTGTCTTACAGGTGTAGCTCTCCATGGGTCTGAAGCAGGAGTCTTACAGGTGCAGCTCTCCGTGGTCCTGAAGCAGGAGTGTTACAGGTGCAGCTCTCCATGGTCCTGAAGCAGGAGTCTTACAGGTGTAACTCTCCATGGCTCTGAAGCAGGAGTCCTACAGGTGTAACTCTCCATGCTCCTGACGCAGGAGTCTGAAGGGTGTAGTGTTCTAAATGGTCCAGAAGCAGTCTTACAGGTTTAGCTCTCCGTGGTCCTGAAGCAGTGTCTTACAGGTGTAGCTCTCCATGGGTCTGAAGCAGGAGTCTTACAGGTGTAGCTCTCCGTGGTCCTGAAGCAGAGTCATACAGGTGTAGCTCTCCGTGGTCCTGAAGCAGGAGTCTTACAGGTGTAACTCTCCATGGGTCTGAAGCTGGAGTCTTACAGGTGTAGCTCTCCGTGGTCCTGAAGCAGAGTCTTACAGGTGTAGCTCTCCGTGGTCCTGAAGCAGGAGTCTTACAGGTGTAGCTCTCCGTGGTCCTGAAGCAGGAGTGTTACAGGTGCAGCTCTCCATGGTCCTGAAGCAGGAGTCTTACAGGTGTAACTCTCCATGCTCCTGACGCAGGAGTCTGAAGGGTGTAGTGTTCTAAATGGTCCTGAAGCAGTCTTACAGGTTTAGCTCTCCGTGGTCCTGAAGCAGTGTCTTACAGGTGTAACTCTCCATGGGTCTGAAGCAGGAGTCTTACAGGTTTAGCTCTCCGTGGTCCTGAAGCAGTGTCTTACAGGTGTAACTCTCCATGGGTCTGAAGCAGGAGTCTTACAGGTGCAGCTCTCCGTGGTCCTGAAGCAGGAGTGTTACAGGTGCAGCTCTCCATGGTCCTGAAGCAGGAGTCTTACAGGTGTAACTCTCCATGGCTCTGAAGCAGGAGTCCTACAGGTGTAACTCTCCATGCTCCTGACGCAGGAGTCTGAAGGGTGTAGTGTTCTAAATGGTCCAGAAGCAGTCTTACAGGTTTAGCTCTCCGTGGTCCTGAAGCAGTGTCTTACAGGTGTAGCTCTCCATGGGTCTGAAGCAGGAGTCTTACAGGTGTAGCTCTCCGTGGTCCTGAAGCAGGAGTCTTACAGGTGTAGCTCTCCGTGGTCCTGAAGCAGGAGTGTTACAGGTGCAGCTCTCCATGGTCCTGAAGCAGGAGTCTTACAGGTGTAACTCTCCATGCTCCTGACGCAGGAGTCTGAAGGGTGTAGTGCTCTAAATGGTCCTGAAGCAGTCTTACAGGTTTAGCTCTCCGTGGTCCTGAAGCAGTGTCTTACAGGTGTAACTCTCCATGGGTCTGAAGCAGGAGTCTTACAGGTTTAGCTCTCCGTGGTCCTGAAGCAGTGTCTTACAGGTGTAACTCTCCATGGGTCTGAAGCAGGAGTCTTACAGGTGCAGCTCTCCGTGGTCCTGAAGCAGGAGTGTTACAGGTGCAGCTCTCCATGGTCCTGAAGCAGGAGTCTTACAGGTGTAACTCTCCATGGCTCTGAAGCAGGAGTCCTACAGGTGTAACTCTCCATGCTCCTGACGCAGGAGTCTGAAGGGTGTAGTGTTCTAAATGGTCCAGAAGCAGTCTTACAGGTTTAGCTCTCCGTGGTCCTGAAGCAGTGTCTTACAGGTGTAGCTCTCCATGGGTCTGAAGCAGGAGTCTTACAGGTGTAGCTCTCCGTGGTCCTGAAGCAGAGTCATACAGGTGTAGCTCTCCGTGGTCCTGAAGCAGGAGTCTTACAGGTGTAACTCTCCATGGGTCTGAAGCAGGAGTCTTACAGGTGTACCTCTCCGTGGTCCCGAAGCAGAGTCTTACAGGTGTAGCTCTCCGTGGTCCTGAAGCAGAGTCTTACAGGTGTAGCTCTCCGTGGTCCTGAAGCAGGAGTCTTACAGGTGTAGCTCTCCGTGGTCCTGAAGCAGGAGTCTTACAAGTGTAACTCTCCATGGGTCTGAAGCAGGAGTCTTACAGGTGTATCTCTCCGTGGTCCTGAAGCAGTGTCTTACAGGTGTAGCTCTCCGTGGTCCTGAAGCAGGAGTCTTACAGGTGTATCTCTCCGTGGTCCTGAAGCAGTGTCTTACAGGTGTAGCTCTCCGTGGTCCTGAAGCAGGAGTCTTACAGGTGTATCTCTCCGTGGTCCTGAAGCAGTCTTACAGGTTTAGCTCTCCGTGGTCCTGAAGCAGGAGTCTTACAGGTGTAGCTCTCCGTGGTCCTGAAGCAGAGTCTTACAGGTGTAGCTCTCCATGGAGGAGAGTCTAACTGATAGCCATATATCCGTGTGTTGTTCATCCTAACGACAGTTGAGGCCACCATCTTAGGTGCACAGTGAAGATTACAATGGGAGGGATAAGGAATACTTGGAGATGTGAACAAATACAAAAAAAGCAGCATACGGTGCAAAATACAAAAGCTACCTATGAAATACAAGAAACCCAAAGCATCCCCCAAGTGTTCTTCAGCCTACTCATAAACAACATGGTGTGGTAAGCAATGTATGTGGAAATACAAAAGATGTTTGTTACATGGAAGCAGTGAGGGCGGCAGCAGAGGGGGGTTCTGGGAACTTCTAGTTTGTAGTAGGGCAGGTGGAAAGTTTGCCATGCTTGGTTGTGTTGTAGTTTTAGACAGTTGGTGTGTAGACTCTGATATAATAGGAGTGAGTGAGGGCAGTTAGAAGTGAAGTGGATGAGGGTGGAAGTTGTACGGATGTGTCCTCATACATCATTGCAGCAGTCACACCAAACAGCCCCTCCTGGTGTACCAGGTCCCGTGAGACTCTGCTCGCATCTGCAATACAAAGTGACTACCACACACCAGGAGACTGTTATGATTAATTTTTTATGCAATTCATTGTTATGCAACTCATATATCTGTGTGCGACTGGGTCTCTGAATCTATATATGACGTGCTATGATGCAGCAGCTGCAGCTTGTTACATTGTGCATCGTATTCAGACTCACTGCCACATATGAAATTAGTCAGCACAGTCCCCTGGTGAGTCCTAGTGGCATAAAAGACACCTGATGCTCACAGAGTTGAACGGGACCTGGCGGCTCACTCACTCCAGGCATCTCACACTCACACTGTGTGGTGTATTGAGGATAGATGTGTGAGAAAAAACATCCGTATAGTGCAGCGAGACTGATTGTCTGTGGGAGGATGATATTGGACGGCAGGATCAGTGGAGAGGCATGTGGGATGATATTGGACTGCAGGATCAGTGGAGAGACATGTGGGATGATATTGGACTGCACGATCAGTGGAGAGACATGTGGGATGATATTGGACTTCAGGATCAGTGAAGAGACATGTGAGATGATATTGGACTGCAGGGTCAGTGGAAAGACATGCGAGATGATATTGGACTGCAGGGTCAGTGGAGAGACATGTGGGATGATATTGGACTGCAGGATCAGTGGAGAGAAATGTGGGATGATATTGGACTGCAGGATCAGTGGAGAGAAATGTGGGATGACATTGGACTGCAGGATCAGTGGAGAGACATGTGGGATGATATTAGACATGTGGGATGATATTGGACTGCAGGATCAGTGGAGAGACATGTGGGATGATATTAGACTGTGGGATGATATTGGAATGCAGGATCAGTGGAGAGGCATGTGGGATGAAATTAGACTGTGGGATGATATTGGACTGCAGGATCAGTGAAGAGACATGTGGGATGATATTAGACTATGGGATGATATTGGACTGCAGGATCAGTGGAGAGGCATGTGGGATGATATTGGACTGTGGGATGATATTGGACTGCAGGATCAGTGGAGAGACATGTGGGATGATATTGGACTGCACGATCAGTGGAGAGACATGTGGGATGATATTGGACTGCAGATCAGTGGAGAGACATGTGGGATGATATTGGACTGCTGGATGATATTGGACTGCAGATCAGTGGAGAGACATGTGGGATGATATTGGACTGCAGGATCAGTGGAGAGACATGTGGGATGATATTGGACTGCAGGATCAGTGGAGAGACATGTGAGATGATATTGGACTGCAGGATCAGTGGAGAGACATGTGGGATGATATTGGACTGCAGGATCAGTGGAGAGACATGTGGGATGATATTGGACTGCAGGATCAGTGGAGAGACATGTGAGATGATATTGGACTGCAGGATCAGTGGAGAGACATGTGGGATGATATTGGACTGCAGGATCAGTGGAGAGACATGTGAGATGATATTGGACTGCTGGATCAGTGGAGAGACATGTGGGATGATATTGGACTGCTGGACCAGTGGAGAGACATGTGAGATTACATTGGACTGCAGGATCAGTGGAGAGACATGTGGGATGATATTGGACTGCAGGATCAGTGGAGAGACATGTGAGATGATATTGGACTGCAGATCAGTGGAGAGACATGTGGGATGATATTGGACTGCTGGATCAGTGGAGAGACATGTGGGATGATATTGGACTGCAGGATCAGTGGAGAGACATGTGAGGTGATATTGGACTGCAGGATCAGTGGAGAGACATGTGGGATGATATTGGACTGCAGGATCAGTGGAGAGACATGTGAGATGATATTGGACTGCAGGATCAGTGGAGAGACATGTGGGATGATATTAGACTGTGGGATGATATTAGACTGCAGGATCAGTGGAGAGACATGTGGGATGATATTAGACTGTGGGATGATATTAGACTGCAGGATCAGTGGAGAGGCATGTGAGATGATATTAGACTGTGGGATGATATTGGACTGCAGGATCAGTGGAGAGACATGTGAGATGATATTGGACTATGGGATGATATTGGACTGCAGGATCAGTGGAGAGGCATGTGGGATGATATTAGACTGTGGGATGATATTGGACTGCAGGATAAGTGGAGAGACATGTGGAATGATATTGGACTGCTGGACCAGTGGAGAGACATGTGAGATGATATTGGACTGTGGGATGATATTGGACTGCAGAATCAGTAGAGACACATGTGAGATGAAATTGGACTGTGGGATGATATTGGACTGCAGGATCAGTGGAGAGGCATGTGGGATGATATTAGACTGTGGAATGATATTGGACTGCAGGATCAGTGGAGAGACATGTGGAATGATACTGGACTGTGGGATGATATTGGACTGCAGGATCAGTGGAGAGACATGTGGGATGATATTGGACTGCAGGATAAGTGGAGAGATATGTGAGATGATATTGGACTGTGGGATGATATTGGACTGCAGGATCAGTGGAGAGACATGTGGGATGATATTAGACTGTGGGATGATACTGGACTGCAGGATCAGTGGAAAGACATGTGGGATGATATTGGACTGTGGGATGATATTGGACTGCAGGATTAGTGGAGAGGCATGTGGGATGATATTGGACTGCAGGATCAGTGGAGAGGCATGTGGGATGATATTAGACTGTGGGATGATACTGGACTGCAGGATCAGTAGAGACACATGTGAGATGAAATTGGACTGTGGGATGATATTGGACTGGAGAATCAGTGGAGAGACATGTGGGATGATATTGGACTGTGGGATTATATTGGACTGCAGGATCAGTGGAGAGGCATGTGGGATGATATTGGACTGTGGGATGATATTGGACTGCAGGATCAGTGGAGAGACATGTGGGATGATATTGGACTGCAGGATCAGTGGAGAGAAATGTGGGATGATATTGGACTGCAGGATCAGTGGAGAGAAATGTGGGACGACATTGGACTGCAGGATCAGTGGAGAGACATGTGGGATGATATTAGACATGTGGGATGATATTGGACTGCAGGATCAGTGGAGAGACATGTGGGATGATATTAGACTGTGGGATGATATTGGAATGCAGGATCAGTGGAGAGGCATGTGGGATGAAATTAGACTGTGGGATGATATTGGACTGCAGGATCAGTGAAGAGACATGTGGGATGATATTAGACTATGGGATGATATCGGACTGCAGGATCAGTGGAGAGACATGTGGGATGATATTAGACTGTGGGATGATATTGGAAGGCAGGATCAGTGGAGAGGCATGTGGGATGATATTGGACTGCAGGATCAGTGGAGAGACATGTGGGATGATATTGGACTGCAGGATCAGTGGGGAGACATGTGGGATGATATTGGACTGCAGGATCAGTGGAGAGACATGTGGGATGATATTGGACTATGGGATGATATTGGACTGCAGGATCAGTGGAGAGACATGTGGGTTGATATTAGACTGTGGGATGATATTGGACTGCAGGATCAGTGGAGAGGCATGTGGGATGATATTGGACTGTGGGATGATATTGGACTGCAGGATCAGTGGAGAGACATGTGGGATGATATTGGACTGCAGGATCAGTGGAGAGACATGTGGGATGATATTGGACTGCAGGATCAGTGGAGAGACATGTGGGATGATATTGGACTGCTGGATGATATTGGACTGCAGATCAGTGGAGAGACATGTGGGATGATATTGGACTGCAGGATCAGTGGAGAGACATGTGGGATGATATTGGACTGCAGGATCAGTGGAGAGACATGTGAGATGATATTGGACTGCAGGATCAGTGGAGAGACATGTGGGATGATATTGGACTGCAGGATCAGTGGAGAGACATGTGAGATGATATTGGACTGCTGGATCAGTGGAGAGACATGTGGGATGATATTGGACTGCTGGACCAGTGGAGAGACATGTGAGATTACATTGGACTGCAGGATCAGTGGAGAGACATGTGGGATGATATTGGACTGCAGGATCAGTGGAGAGACATGTGAGATGATATTGGACTGCAGATCAGTGGAGAGACATGTGGGATGATATTGGACTGCTGGATCAGTGGAGAGACATGTGGGATGATATTGGACAGCAGGATCAGTGGAGAGACATGTGAGATGATATTGGACTGCAGGATCAGTGGAGAGACATGTGGGATGATATTGGACTGCAGGATCAGTGGAGAGACATGTGAGATGATATTGGACTGCAGGATCAGTGGAGAGACATGTGGGATGATATTAGACTGTGGGATGATATTAGACTGCAGGATCAGTGGAGAGACATGTGGGATGATATTAGACTGTGGGATGATATTAGACTGCAGGATCAGTGGAGAGGCATGTGAGATGATATTAGACTGTTGGATGATATTGGACTGCAGGATCAGTGGAGAGACATGTGAGATGATATTGGACTATGGGATGATATTGGACTGCAGGATCAGTGGAGAGGCATGTGGGATGATATTAGACTGTGGGATGATATTGGACTGCAGGATCAGTGGAGAGACATGTGGAATGATATTGGACTGCTGGACCAGTGGAGAGACATGTGAGATGATATTGGACTGTGGGATGATATTGGACTGCAGAATCAGTAGAGACACATGTGAGATGAAATTGGACTGTGGGATGATATTGGACTGCAGGATCAGTGGAGAGGCATGTGGGATGATATTAGACTGTGGGATGATATTGGACTGCAGGATCAGTGGAGAGACATGTGGAATGATACTGGACTGTGGGATGATATTGGACTGCAGGATCAGTGGAGAGACATGTGGGATGATATTGGACTGCAGGATAAGTGGAGAGATATGTGAGATGATATTGGACTGTGGGATGATATTGGACTGCAGGATCAGTGGAGAGACATGTGGGATGATATTAGACTGTGGGATGATACTGGACTGCAGGATCAGTGGAAAGACATGTGGGATGATATTGGACAGTGGGATGATATTGTACTGCAGGATTAGTGGAGAGGCATGTGGGATGATATTGGACTGTGGGATGATATTGGACTGCAGGATCAGTGGAGAGGCATGTGAGATGATATTAGACTGTGGGATGATACTGGACTGCAGGATTAGTGGAGAGACATGTGGGATATTGGACCGTGGGATGATATTGGAGTGGAGGATCAGTGGAGAGACATGTGGGATGATATTGGACTGTGGGATTATATTGGACTGCAGGATCAGTGGAGAGGCATGTGGGATGATATTGGACTGTGGGATGATATTGGACTGCAGGATCAGTGGAGAGACATGTGGGATGATATTGGACTGCAGGATCAGTGGAGAGAAATGTGGGATGATATTGGACTGCAGGATCAGTGGAGAGAAATGTGGGATGACATTGGACTGCAGGATCAGTGGAGAGACATGTGGGATGATATTAGACATGTGGGATGATATTGGACTGCAGGATCAGTGGAGAGACATGTGGGATGATATTAGACTGTGGGATGATATTGGAATGCAGGATCAGTGGAGAGGCATGTGGGATGATATTGGACTGTGGGATGATATTGGACTGCAGGATCAGTGGAGAGACATGTGGGATGATATTGGACTGCAGGATCAGTGGAGAGACATGTGGGATGATATTGGACTGCATGATCAGTGGAGAGACATGTGGGATGATATTGGACTGCTGGATGATATTGGACTGCAGATCAGTGGAGAGACATGTGGGATGATATTGGACTGCAGGATCAGTGGAGAGACATGTGGGATGATATTGGACTGCAGGATCAGTGGAGAGACATGTGAGATGATATTGGACTGCAGGATCAGTGGAGAGACATGTGGGATGATATTGGACTGCAGGATCAGTGGAGAGACATGTGAGATGATATTGGACTGCTGGATCAGTGGAGAGACATGTGGGATGATATTGGACTGCTGGACCAGTGGAGAGACATGTGAGATTACATTGGACTGCAGGATCAGTGGAGAGACATGTGGGATGATATTGGACTGCAGGATCAGTGGAGAGACATGTGAGATGATATTGGACTGCAGATCAGTGGAGAGACATGTGGGATGATATTGGACTGCTGGATCAGTGGAGAGACATGTGGGATGATATTGGACTGCAGGATCAGTGGAGAGACATGTGAGATGATATTGGACAGCAGGATCAGTGGAGAGACATGTGGGATGATATTGGACTGCAGGATCAGTGGAGAGACATGTGAGATGATATTGGACTGCAGGATCAGTGGAGAGACATGTGGGATGATATTAGACTGTGGGATGATATTAGACTGCAGGATCAGTGGAGAGACATGTGGGATGATATTAGACTGTGGGATGATATTAGACTGCAGGATCAGTGGAGAGACATGTGAGATGATATTGGACTATGGGATGATATTGGACTGCAGGATCAGTGGAGAGGCATGTGGGATGATATTAGACTGTGGGATGATATTGGACTGCAGGATCAGTGGAGAAACATGTGGAATGATATTGGACTGCTGGACCAGTGGAGAGACATGTGAGATGATATTGGACTGTGGGATGATATTGGACTGCAGAATCAGTAGAGACACATGTGAGATGAAATTGGACTGTGGGATGATATTGGACTGCAGGATCAGTGGAGAGGCATGTGGGATGATATTAGACTGTGGGATGATATTGGACTGCAGGATCAGTGGAGAGACATGTGGAATGATACTGGACTGTGGGATGATATTGGACTGCAGGATCAGTGGAGAGACATGTGGGATGATATTGGACTGCAGGATAAGTGGAGAGATATGTGAGATGATATTGGACTGTGGGATGATATTGGACTGCAGGATCAGTGGAGAGACATGTGGGATGATATTAGACTGTGGGATGATACTGGACTGCAGGATCAGTGGAAAGACATGTGGGATGATATTGGACTGTGGGATGATATTGGACTGCAGGATTAGTGGAGAGGCATGTGGGATAATATTGGACTGTGGGATGATATTGGACTGCAGGATCAGTGGAGAGGCATGTGGGATGATATTAGACTGTGGGATGATACTGGACTGCAGGATCAGTGGAGAGACATGTGGGATATTGGACTGTGGGATGATATTGGACTGCAGGATTAGTGGAGAGGCATGTGGGATGATATTGGACCGTGGGATGATTTTGGAGTGGAGGATCAGTGGAGAGACATGTGGGATGATATTGGACTGTGGGATTATATTGGACTGCAGGATCAGTGGAGAGGCATGTGGGATGATATTGGACTGCAGGATCAGTGGAGAGAAATGTGGGATGATATTGGACTGCAGGATCAGTGGAGAGAAATGTGGGATGACATTGGACTGCAGGATCAGTGGAGAGACATGTGGGATGATATTAGACATGTGGGATGATATTGGACTGCAGGATCAGTGGAGAGACATGTGGGATGATATTAGACTGTGGGATGATATTGGAATGCAGGATCAGTGGAGAGGCATGTGGGATGAAATTAGACTGTGGGATGATATTGGACTGCAGGATCAGTGAAGAGACATGTGGGATGATATTAGACTATGGGATGATATCGGACTGCAGGATCAGTGGAGAGACATGTGGGATGATAATAGACTGTGGGATGATATTGGAAGGCAGGATCAGTGGAGAGGTATGTGGGATGATATTGGACTGCAGGATCAGTGGAGAGACATGTGGGATGATATTGGACTGCAGGATCAGTGGGGATACATGTGGGATGATATTGGACTGCAGGATCAGTGGAGAGACATGTGGGATGATATTGGACTATGGGATGATATTGGACTGCAGGATCAGTGGAGAGACATGTGTGTTGATATTAGACTGTGGGATGATATTGGACTGCAGGATCAGTGGAGAGGCATGTGGGATGATATTAGACTGTGGGATGATATTGGACTGCAGGATCAGTGGAGAGGCATGTGGGATGATATTAGACTGTGGGATGATATTGGACTGCAGGATCAGTGAAGAGACATGTGGGATGATATTGGACTGCAGGATCAGTGGAGAGACATGTGGGATGATATTGGACTGCAGGATCAGTGAAGAGACATGTGGGATGATATTGGACTGCAGGATCAGTGGAGAGACATGTGGGATGATATTAGACTGTGGGATGATATTGGACTGCAGGATCAGTGGAGAGACATGTGGGATGATATTGGACTGCAGGATCAGTGGAGAGACATGTGGGATGATATTGGACTGCAGGATCAGTGGAGAGACATGTGGGATGATATTAGACATGTGGGATGATATTGGACTGCAGGATTATATTGGACTGCAGGATCAGTGGAGAGGCATGTGGGATGATATTGGACTGTGGGATGATATTGGACTGCAGGATCAGTGGAGAGAAATGTGGGATGATATTGGACTGCAGGATCAGTGGAGAGAAATGTGGGATGATATTGGACTGCAGGATCAGTGGAGAGAAATGTGGGATGACATTGGACTGCAGGATCAGTGGAGAGACATGTGGGATGATATTAGACATGTGGGATGATATTGGACTGCAGGATCAGTGGAGAGACATGTGGGATGATATTAGACTGTGGGATGATATTGGAATGCAGGATTAGTGGAGAGGCATGTGGGATGAAATTAGACTGTGGGATGATATTGGACTGCAGGATCAGTGAAGAGACATGTGGGATGATATTAGACTATGGGATGATATCGGACTGCAGGATCAGTGGAGAGACATGTGGGATGATATTAGACTGTGGGATGATATTGGAAGGCAGGATCAGTGGAGAGGTATGTGGGATGATATTGGACTGCAGGATCAGTGGAGAGACATGTGGGATGATATTGGACTGCAGGATCAGTGGGGAGACATGTGGGATGATATTGGACTGCAGGATCAGTGGAGAGACATGTGGGATGATATTGGACTATGGGATGATATTGGACTGCAGGATCAGTGGAGAGACATGTGGGTTGATATTAGACTGTGGGATGATATTGGACTGCAGGATCAGTGGAGAGGCATGTGGGATGATATTAGACTGTGGGATGATATTGGACTGCAGGATCAGTGGAGAGGCATGTGGGATGATATTAGACTGTGGGATGATATTGGACTGCAGGATCAGTGGAGAGACATGTGGGATGATATTAGACTGTGGGATGATATTGGACTGCAGGATCAGTGGAGAGACATGTGGGATGATATTGGACTGCAGGATCAGTGGAGAGACATGTGGGATGATATTGGACTGCAGGATCAGTGAAGAGACATGTGGGATGATATTGGACTGCAGGATCAGTGGAGAGACATGTGGGATGATATTAGACTGTGGGATGATATTGGACTGCAGGATCAGTGGAGAGACATGTGGGATGATATTGGACTGCAGGATCAGTGGAGAGACATGTGGGATGATATTGGACTGCAGGATCAGTGGAGAGACATGTGGGATGATATTAGACTGTGGGATGATATTGGACTGCAGGATCAGTGGAGAGACATGTGGGATGATATTGGACTGCAGGATCAGTGGAGAGGCATGTGGGATGATATTGGACTGTGGGATGATATTGGACTGCAGGATCAGTGAAGAGACATGTGGGATGATATTGGACTGCAGGATCATTGAAGAGACATGTGGGATGATATTGGACTGCAGGATCAGTGGAGAGACATGTGGGATGATATTGGACTGCAGGATCAGTGAAGAGACATGTGGGATGATATTGGACTGCAGGATCAGTGGAGAGACATGTGGGATCACACTCCATGTACTGCAGATCTTTCCAGCATATTGAAAATGAGCAGAGGACCATTCAATGAGTGTTCCTCTGCAGCCAATGTATGACATGGGCATGAATATTGAGTGTCCAGTAGCCTGCTATGAATCCGCACCTCAAGGCTAGGTATGGGTACCAGGACCTTCACAGAGTAGCTCAGCAGATTGCACAGGCAAGGCCGAAGAATGTGCACTGTCCAGAAACTATGCAGAGAGGTAGAAGTAGGGGACTGGAAAAGACCCAGGTAGATGATTGACTTAGTACATGTTCTGGTGGGGATTTGGGATTCCCCAATGTGGGAAGCCTTAAGTATTGTCTCATGGCTAAAGCTGTGGCCCAGATTTCCATGTCTCAGGGTGGAGTGAATCAAGTAGTCCTAAGAGTTGGGGAAAACTACCAGCGGGCGGGCTTCAGAGCTGACTAGAAGGCGTTTAAATTCCAGTTTGATGATAATACCTGTTCTTGTATTTAATAACTGTTCCGTGTATTCGAGTAGCTCCCCCAGCCTAAGACTGCTCTCTCCAGCTCACACTGGTTTACATGTACAGTATACAGCATCTCTGTTATTTCTACCTCTTAGAGGTCCCTAGCTCTCCATGGTCCTAAAGCCTGATCCTTATATGTGTAGCTCTCCTGGGTCTGGAATCTGCCATGGGCAACACCTCCACATGTCTTCTTTAGAAGATTTAATGCATCTGCCCATAACTCTCTGTCATTCCTATGTGTGCACTGCCCTGGGACATAACTTCCTAATTCATTGTAGTTCTGAGTTGAGGTGTCTCAGGTAGTCGGTGACTCTGAGTGGAGGTGTCTCAGGTAGTCGGTGACTCAGAGTGGAGGTGTCTCAGGTAGTCAGTGACTCTGAGTGGAGGTGTCTCAAGTAGTTGGTGACTCTGAGTGGAGGTGTCTCAGGTAGTCAGTGACTCTGAGTGGAGGTGTCTCAGGTAGTCAGTGATTCTGAGTTGAGGTGTCTCTGGTAGTCAGTGACTCTGAGTGGAGGTGTCTCAGGTAGTCAGTGACTCTGAATGGAGGTGTCTCTGGTAGTGACTCTGAGTTGAGGTGTCTCAGGTAGTCGATGACTCTGAGTGGAGGTGTATCAGGTAGTCGGTGACTGAGTGGAGGTGTCTCAGGTAGTCAGTGACTCTGAGTGGAGGTGTGTCAGGTAGTTGGTGACTCTGAGTGGAGGTGTCTCAGGTAGTCAGTGACTCTGAATGGAGGTGTCTCAGGTAGTCAGTGACTCTGAGTGGAGGTGTCTCAGGTAGTCAGTGACTCTGAGTGGAGGTGTCTCAAGTAGTTGGTGACTCTGAGTGGAGGTGTCTCAGGTAGTCAGTGACTCTGAATGGAGGTGTGTCTCAGGTAGTTGGTGACTCTGAGTGGAGGTGTCTCAGGTAGTCAGTGACTCTGAGTGGAGGTGTCTCAGGTAGTCAGTGACTGAGTGGAGGTGTCTCAGGTAGTCAGTGACTCTGAGTGGAGGTGTCTCAAGTAGTTGATGACTGAGTGGAGGTGTCTCAGGTAGTCAGTGACTCTGAGTGGAGGTGTTTCTGGTAGTCAGTGATTCTGAGTTGAGGTGTCTCTGGTAGTCAGTGACTCTGAGTGGAGGTGTCTCAGGTAGTCGGTGACTCTGAATGGAGCTGTCTCAGGTAGTGACTCTGAGTTGAGGTGTCTGGTATTCGGTGACTCTGAGTGGAGGTGTCTCAGGTAGTTGGTGACTCTGAGTGGAGGTGTATCAGGTAGTCGGTGACTCTGAGTGGAGGTGTCTCAGGTAGTCGGTGACTGAGTGGAGGTGTCTCAGGTAGTCAGTGACTCTGAGTGGAGGTGTCTCTGGTAGTCAGTGACTCTGGGTGGAGGTGTCTCAGGTAGTCAATGACTCTGAGTGGAGGTGTCTCTGGTAGTCAGTGACTCTGGGTGGAGGTGTCTCAGGTAGTCAGTGACTCTGAGTGGAGGTGTCTCTGGTAGTTAGTGACTCTGGGTGGAGGTGTCTCTGGTAGTCGGTGACTCTGAATGGAGGTGTCTCAGGTAGTCAGTGACTCTGGGTGGAGGTGTCTCAGGTAGTCAGTGACTCTGAGTGGAGGTGTCTCAGGTAGTCACTGACTCTGAGTGGAGGTGTCTCTGGTAGTCGGTGACTCTGAGTGGAGGTGTCTCTGGTAGTCGGTGACTCTGAGTGGAGGTGTCTCAGGTAGTCAGTGACTCTGAGTGGAGGTGTCTCTGGTAGTCGGTGACTCTGGGTGGAGGTGTCTCTGGTAGTTAGTGACTCTGAGTTGAGGTGTCTCTGGTAGTCGGTGACTCTGGGTGGAGGTGTCTCTGGTATTTGGTGACTCTGAGTGGAGGTGTCTCTGGTAGTCAGTGACTCTGGGTGGAGGTGTCTTAGGTAGTCGGTGACTCTGAGTTGAGATGTCTCTGTTAGTTGGTGACTGAGTGGAGGTGACCCCATAGCGTGTGATGTTGGGTGTCCTCCAGTACCCTACTTGGCTAATGTCCTGAGGTGGAACAGTCCCTGACCTGGGTTATTCAGTGTGTTCAGTTGTCCCAATCATATTCTCTGACATATCATTATCTCCCATCTGAAAACCATCCGCAGCGTTCTGTTATATCGTCTACACAACATACAGTACATCCCGCTTTATATCCTGCTAATGTCGTAATCATACCATGTAAGTTGTAAGAGAAGATTGTACTTTTCTAAAAGAAGTCAGGAGGGACAGAAGTTGTCACCTATCTGTGTAGTTTTATTTGTGCCCCAGGCACCGCAATTAGAAGTGGAGTTTCTGGTGCCTGGGATAAAATAATGGGCCCCCAGGGACCAGTCCAAAGTCCTCCAACATCGCCCGTGCACACAACGAGAGAGTAGGAGGCTAAACATACATTAAATACAGTACATCCCCGTCTGCAGCACTGTCATAAATAATGCAGTCACAAAAACAGGAGTCTGGAGATAAAATAATGTGCCCGGGGGACTCAGCTCATGTCTCTGCCATGTGAGTGTAGCCCCACTTACCTGGCAGGTGGAGTAGACACATTGACCTTGGTACCTAACCCTGATCTGTGCCAGCCATCAAGACACCAGTCCACTAACCCTGGCACCCGCAACTATCAACCGCATTTCCAACAATATTTGCTAACACTGGGTTTTGGGGTCTTCCTCTCATCCAGGAAACCTTGCGCAGGTGCAGTAGCAAACAGTCGCTCAACCTCGCCAACATCCGCATTGCGTTCAGTTACTGCCCGCCTATGCATCAGACCCAGAGTGTGACTGAAATCGTTCCCTTTGTATTAGACACACCACTGCAGACTGACAACTGGGAATCATTGGCTGTCCAGCAAATTAACTTTGCGGCTCCAAACATGGCTTCAAGGGAAGGGGGCGTGGCATCATGGGAAGGGGCATGGAATCACGAGTAGGGCGTGTGGCCTCATGACATGACCCGTGCTCATCATTATGGGGGCGTGTCCAGCAACCCCTGGCTCTCCCTGCACTGTGAGGTGCGCATAGCAATGGTGAGAGAGAGCTCCCCCCAAAGTGGGACTGTCCCCGTACCCCAAAGCGGGACAGTTGGGGGTGTATAGACAGCCATCTGACATGTAATTATACCCTCAGGAATGTGTGGGGAACCTAAAGAGTCTATAGGACCCTGTATATTTCAAAGGAGCGACCTCTAACAGTGCATGTTTTCCAGATCACCCAGTTGGTGCAAAATTGGATGAAACATTTAAAAGATTCACAGGTGCTAATGATTTCACTTGTGATATTGAGGAGATCTGTAAAACATGCACTGTCAGGGGTCCCTGAGGACTGCAGATGGGAAGCATTGGTGTACTGTAGCACAGGGGTAGGCACCGTGTGCCCCTCCATCTGCGGTGGAACTGCACATCCCAGCATGCACTGCCACAGTTCTGCTGTTAGAGTATGCAAAAACTTGCAGGGCATCCTGGGACGTGCAGTTCCCCAGCAGCTGGAGTGCAGCACATCACCTCCCCGTGGTGTATACTATGGGCCGGGGAAGAGTACAGCGCTGTGTTCCAGTGAGGAGTCTCCCAGCACAAATCCCCACTCTCCCTGTAGGCAGCGTGCGAGACGGGTTATTGTGCGCAGGTTTAGCCAGGCTCTCTCCAGCAGCTGGCAGAGATTAGGGGCTGTTAGGAACACATTATCAGAGGCTTAAGGCTGCTCTCTCTAGTCACCGTGTTCTGACATTTTGTTGGGATTTTGTGAAACATCTCACTCTCTAGAATATCTTCTTTCAAGCTGAACTTGCTCCCACTCGGTGCCCCCCGGGACCCGTCTATTCAGCGCGTGGCATGATTACATGAAGCGCCAACCAGGCGGCCGTAGGGAGCCCGAGTTGAAAGCATCAGATGCGATAAGTACGATCCGTTCAATCTACTCACTAGGGCCGTAACAGGATACGTCAATAGTATTATCATAAATATCTCTGTCCGCGCAGGGACTAGCAATAAACCTCAATACACATGGTACAGGGCACCGCAGGCGGGTCTGATCTGCAGGAATTGTGTCGCTCTGGGGACTGGAGAATGCATAGGGCAGCGCCACATTACACACAGGGTGGGCAATACAAAGATTATTAGTTGGGGGGGCAATATGGTATCGGTATCGCAGTATAATGTAGCACCGCTACGGGATCAGTTTTGCCATGTATATAGCCAGGCCCCCTGTGGTCTTGTAAACCCCCCTCCGCTGGCAGTGTTCTGCTCTGACCAGAGACTTCTCTCTGTTCCCCAATTCAGTATAGCATGCTTGGCCTGGATAGGACACACATGCCCTGCTACATTTGCCCCTATCCCCAAACTGGGCATGAGCGAAACGATAAGGGCGATATACAAAGTAACCTCTTCGCTCCTTTACCAAGAGGTGAAATGGCCCACATGCAGGAACCTGGAGGAAACGGGATCCGGTCTGAAGATCGACAGTGTCTAGGTCGACAATGTTTAGGTCGACCACTATAGGTCGACAGTCACTAGGTCGACATGGATGGAAGTTCGACAGGGTTTCTAGGTCGACATGTGCTAGGTCGACAGGTCTAAAGGTCGACATGAGTTTGTCACATTTTTTTTCTTTTTTTGAATTTTTTCATACTTAACGATCCACGTGGACTACGATTGGAACGGTAAAGTGTGCCGAGTGAAGCGGTAGCGGAGCGAAGGCACCATGCCCGAAGCATGGCGAGCGAAGCGAGCCATGCGAGGGGACGCGGTGCACTAATTTGGGATCCCGGTCACTCTACGAAGAAAACGACACCAAAAAGAAAAAATCCTCATGTCGACCTTTAGACCTGTCGACCTAGCACATGTCGACCTAGAAACCCTGTCGACCTTCCATCCATGTCGACCTAGTGACTGTCGACCTATAGTGGTCGACCTAAACATTGTCGACCTAGACACTGTCGATTTGATGAACCACACCCGGAGGAAACCCCCATATAATCGGCAGGCGACTAGTTAGCCACCATGCATTTGAGGCAGTTGAAATATAATTCAGATCGCGCCTTTTCAGCTTCTCTGTTGCCGTAAAATTAACGACCTTCCTCTGCGCACGCGCCGCGTTTCGCATGTGAGATTGTGACACTGTCCAGGGACGGGCCACGTTGTTGGTTTGTATTCTCGGTTGTTTACATTATTACATAGGGCCTAATTCAGACCTGATCGCAACAGCAAAATCTTTCTCTAATGGGCAAAACCATATGCACTGCAGGTGGGGCAGATGTAACACGTGCAGAGAGAGTTAGATTTGGGTGGGGTATATTGTTTCTGTGCAGGGTAAATACTGCCTGCTTTATTTTTACACTGCAATTTAGATTTCAGTTTGAACACACCCCACCCAAATCTAACTCTCTCTGCACATGTTACATATGTCCCATCTGCAGCGCAGCATGGTTTTGCCCATTAGAGAAAAATTTTGCTGTTGCGATCAGGTCTGAATTCGGCCCATAGTCAGCACAATATCATACAGTGGGCTCAGCGAGGGTATAATCGGTGTCACTGATGCGCCAGGGATGATGGAGTGGAAGCAGCATGGTAGGAGGTTGCGATCTCACGTGTATCACCGATCTTAGGTTACATGTGCTTTCCCCTCGCTCCGTCAGGCAATTACACTCCATCTCATTGTATGTGCCGCCTTCACCTTCTAAATGCAGGTTTCCAGCAGCACAGATAATAAATAGGGGACATTATCCAACAAAGACTAATAGGGTGAGACTGGGGAACAAAGAATAAGATAATCATTTATGAGTGTTTACAGCCTGGCTTCTACGCATCTTCCAGGCAGGGGTACCTAGTACTAATTACCAGGCTCCTGTATACAGCTGGATGGCTGCACTACATCATAGCTCCGGAGATCCAGCCTGAATGACAGGCACTGTATAGAGTTATTACACAAAGTTACTGCGGCTCTATCCAACCTGAATAATTCCGTATAGAAGTATACGGACTCCAGGACCCCACTATCTCAGCAGCCTGTCTATCTAACGTCAATTAATAAGCAATGCATATGCAATGACTGTAAACTTGGTGCCTAGAGCCAGAAACACATAGAATAGTCTTTGTGATGAATATAAAGTGGCAAAACGTAGTGTGCAGGCTCCGTACACAGCGGGCCGAGCCCAGCAAACAGAGGAGCCATACTACCTTGTAACGGGGTGGGTGACCTGGAGGTACTGTGGCTTCAGGTCTCTCCGCAACACCCGGATCTGGTGCTTTCAGTAGAGGCCACACACATGGGTCCAACTGGATAATAATAATCTGGTCAAAATTTAACGGGTCGCTGTTTGGCAGGGTGCAAAATGCAATTTGAAGATAGCGGCTTTATCTGGTAACCCAGAGGACACTGAGATACCGGGGGGGAAATTTACTAAAAGTCAAATTGGGTTGATGTTAATTGATTATTGATTGATGTTGGGTCGATTTTTTTTTTATTTTTTATCAATTTTGTGTTTCAGGGTCTAAATCACACATTTACTGTACTAACAGATTTTTGACATCGTTTAAAAAAATGAAAAAAATTATGCGTTAGTAAATGTGGGCTTTAGGGGTATAGGGCGTATTTGAGACCTGGTCGCGCCTCTGCGATTTTGCAGAGGGCTACGATCAGACAGCCGCCGCCCGTAGACAGTGAAAACCCGCCCTGTGCAAGTGTGCGATTGCATGCGTACGCCGTGCGAAAATTTCGCCACACAGCGGTCAACTTTATAACTGATGAATAAACTGCCTTATTGGGGTCTAGTAATGTCCCCCACATAAGGGGCCCTCCCTGCATAATCGCTACATTTTATTTTATATTTTAATGACGATTTTAATAATTTTCCAAACAAAAGGGGAGATTTATGGAAGCTCAGAGAGAGATAAAGTACTAGTGACGGGATTGGCGGTCTCTCCTGCTGCGCGGTAACTTGTAACTGATCTCTGTGTCCCCATAACGTTACTCGCAGATCTCCTCGCTGGCGTATTACAGTAGCTGATACTTTATTCACAGATAGCCTGATTCAGAGGTGGCCGCGACTTTGTTTCCGCAACAGCGTCTGCAAATGTCGTGACTGATACTAATCTTTAGTGCCACGTATTAAGATGTAACACGGCAGGTGCAATTTCACCATCTGAACATGGCTGCCTGCGTCAGTGCAATTGCGTCTTTGGATACATCTAGCATGCTGTGTATGAGGGGATCCATGTGTCACTTACACTTACAGCCTTCTCCCCCCTCCTATCTCTCCTCTTTTCAGGAGGCTCCATCGGCAGCTCATGAATTCTGATACTCCTGTGTCCCTTCACTGCACACTCTCCTGCTCTGCACTGCACACTCTCCTGCTATGCACTGCACATTCTCCTGCTCTGCACTGCACTCTGCTATGCACTGCACATTCTCCTGCTCTGCACTGCACACTCTCCTGTTATGCACTGCACATTCTCCTGCTCTGCACTGCACACTCTCCTGCTGTGCACTGCACTCTCTCCTGCTAAGCACTGCACACTCTCCTGCTCTGCACTGCACCCTGTCCTGCTCTGCACTGCACACTCTCCTGCTCTGCACTGCACTCTGCTATGCACTGCACATTCTCCTGCTCTGCACTGCACACTCTTCTGCTATGCACTGCACATTCTCCTGCTCTGCACTGCACTCTCCTGCTGTGCACTGCACTCTCTCCTGCTAAGCACTGCACACTCTCCTGCTCTGCACTGCACCCTGTCCTGCTCTGCACTGCACCCTGTACTGCTCTGCACTGCACACTCTCCTGCTCTGCACTGCACACTCTCCTGCTCTGCACTGCACTCTGCTCTGCACTGCACATTCTCCTGCTCTGCACTGCACACTCTCCTGCTATGCACTGCACTCTCTCAAGCCCTGCACTGCACTCTCTCCTGCTATGCACTGCACACTCTCCTGCTCTGCTCTGCAATGCACATTCTCCTGCTCTGCAGTGCACACTCTCCTGCTATGCACTGCACTCTCTCCTGCTAAGCACTGCACACTCTCAAGGCAGCTCTGCACTGCACTCTCTCCTGCTCTGCACTGCACTCTCTCCTGCTCTGCACTGCACTCTCCTGCTCTGCACTGCACTCTCTCCTGGTCTGCACTGCACACTCTCCTGCTCTACACACTGCACACTTTACTGTTTGCATTATGGCAGTCAGGTTTTTTTCTTCTGCTGCTGCACAAGAGCCGGTGCTGTCAGTGCGCTATGGCCGATGGCCCCCTGACAGATGGGGGGCTCGGGGTACAGTGCCCCCCTTAATACGGCTCTGGCCGTGGTTGCTGGGAGCTGCATGCTGCCTGCTCAGTACACGGAACGCTTGTGTTTCAGGATCTGTGCTGTCCCTCAGGCAAGATGCAATGTACACACAATCCAGAGGTGAAATGTTACATAGCCGGATGCTTTTAAGCTGTATATCGCCTGCAGTAAAAAGCGGATCAGGGGTGTCAGAGGCGCTCTGTTCATTCATTGTACATAGCGGAGCACGCAGCCTGCACTCTGAGTGGAGACCTGCACTCTCACTGATGGCCCCTGTTCTATATCCCTCCTCTACGCAGTATATAATTACCTTGTGGCTGTCTGCAGATCACAGGAGAGTGTGTAGGATAGTAATGGTACGGATGGCGTAAAGCACATCTGCCAGAGTGAGAGGTTAGGCACGGAGGTGGCTGTGTCTGGGGAAATGAGTGTATTTGTACAGCACTGTGTATTTGTACAGCGCTGATGGCGCAGGAGTTCAGCTACAAGATAAGGATGAAGGTTGGGGATCAGTAGGATATTGGATATAAAAGAGAAATATTTTGCTATTGAAGATCCTGCTCCGTCACTGGGATTATTTCATGTTCAAACTTCAAATACTAAACCAAGATTTATCTACACGGCTGTTGGTGAACTATAACAACCAGCCGGTATAATTGCCTTGTGTTTCTCCAGTAAGGGACGACCCCCTTTTTATTTTAAAGGATAGAATTACTGCAGAGTCAGCCTTTACCCCCTCACTGAATGCCACAGGCATGAGAGACGGGCTGCCAGCGGAGGAAGGGCGAGAAACGGTGGAAATGAATCTTCTATATGGAACGGGGGGGGGCCAATGGCGTACATACAGCCCTGGGCCGGCCGCAGTCCTCTTAATCCCTCCCCCCCTCCCCCACACACACACGGGTGCAAAAGCATCACACGGCGGCGATGCTTTTGCACCCGTCGAGAAGCTCCCTGCCTGTGCAGCCTAGCTGCGCTGGCAGGCGGCTACCTGCCGCGTACCAGGTCGCAGCGGCCCACCCCCGCAATGGTCCAGACACGCCTGTGTTGTCCGGACCGCACCCCACCAACGGCGCTCTAATGCCGTTGGCACGCCCCCTCCCACCCCTGCCTGTCAATCTGGCAGAGGCGATCGCAGCCCTGAGATGCTTTCGCATCTGGGCCCGCGCAGTGTGCCAGCTACATGACCGCACTCCCCAAAAGGCTTCATACTGCGGTTGCTGCCGCTGCAGCAATCCAGTTTGAATGACCCCCATAGTGCTAAAGTAGTTATGTCCTACTTTTAGTATTCAAGTAATTTGCCCCTGTAACGCTCTCGCCATCTATATTTGGCGAGAGCGGTATACAGTAGTCCCCGTTTCCGGCAGCACGGCCTTTCCGGCTTCAGTGAAGCCTCCTGGGCATTGGGGGTCATTCCGAGTTGTTAGCTCGTTATTTTTTTCTCGCAACGGAGCGATTAGTCGCTAATGTGCATGCGCAATGTCCGCAGTGCGACTGCGCCAAGTAAATTTGCTATGCAGTTAGGTATTTTACTCACGGCATTACAAGGTTTTTTCTTCATTCTGGTGATCGTAATGTGATTGACAGGAAGTGGGTGTTTCTGGGCGGAAACAGGCCGTTTTATGGGTGTGTGTGAAAAAACGCTACCGTTTCTGGGAAAAACGCGGGAGTGGCTGAAGAAACGGGGGAGTGTCTGGGCAAACGCTGGGTGTGTTTGTGACGTCAAACCAGGAACGAAACTGACTGAACTGATCGCAGTGGCAGAGTAAGTCTGGAGCTACTCAGAAACTGCTAAGAAGTGTCTATTCGCAATTCTGCTAATCTTTCATTCGCAATTCTGCAAAGCTAAGATTCACTCCCAGTAGGCGGCGGCTTAGCGTGTGCAATGCTGCTAAAAGCAGCTAGCGAGCGAACAACTCGGAATGACCCCCATTGCTGGATCCCCGCCGGGTGAATCTGTCATGCAGCACTTTCTCCCATTGTGAGATATTTATTATTTCTCTGTACAGCTGTTTAGCTGCGTCGCGCCTCAGTGTTCTACTTTCCTGTATTGCTGCAGCGCACGGATGGCCTGAACCAGAGTTGCTCTAATCTGCGGCCACGTTTCCATCCAGCCACGGCAGCCTGCCTGCTAATGTGAGTTTCTCCATGCCTATGTCGATTATACGTCCACCATCACGCAGCATGCCGTGCCACTCACTGTTATACCATCTTCTGCTGCACCCGTCATCATTAGCGTGGGGGGCTACACCCACCGTGTGTCGGCTGCAAAAGCTGCGTCACATCAGTGCGTTTCAAACAAGCGTGAACGTCTGCCCACAACCACGACGCTCGCACAAGATGGATCTCAAAGAGATCCGTCAACAGATAGATCAATCCATTCCGGCTTCTCAATCTCCGTCCTTGCACGTATGCATGGGATGGAACATGCAGAGCCTGTGATTACTTTCTACGGCACACGCGCAGGTTGTAGATATCCGCCATGTCCATCCGCATATGGTAACTCTGCATTTTCTCCAGGGTGATGGGATCAGACAACATAAATGTTTCTGTACGATGATCGGGATCCGGTCAGGATCCCAACCATCGGGAATCCGGCATTTCATACCAGACGTCTGTCAGGAGTAAAATCCTTGTGATATAAGTAGCACTGACTATACTAACGCTGCACTGTATGACAAAGAACCCAGCATCCTGCAACGGCTCAGCGGACATCGCAGCAACCGTCCCGGGATTCACAGTAAATATGACTGAGTGGAAAGTACCACTCAGGATTAAATTAATTTGCATCTCCGGGGAGTATCGCAAAGACAGAGACTTTGACTTTTCTGCCTGTATGTTAATATTCATTGGAGATGATGATGATGGCGATGGCACACTTTGTAGCTGACGCAGTGGCGAGCTGCGGGACGCTCTCTACGTACCATCGTAGCCTCGGTGAGAGAGGTTAGCAGAGCCAGTCTCGTCCATAACACCTGACAAACCCTCGTCGTCTAGTTATCAATAATCATTGGCTGTGTCCAGAAGAATCCGCTGGATACGAGCCTGAAATATGGTAACAGAGAGCGTATCATGTACACAGCACAACGCTCCAGCTTATTAATTATTGCAGTGCGTAGCCGCCGTCTCTCTCCGAGGGTCTGATTGAGGAACGGCAGCGGGGAAACATTATAAAACCATTCAACCTTCACAGAGAATTAGAATGGAGTAACGGCAGGCGACAAGCAGAAGAGAATTTAGGTCAATGAGATAGTCGCACAGATGTACTCAAGGTGAATGAGGGAGGAAGAACTAGAGGACACGTGAGAAGACGAGGACTCTCATTAGAGTGTTGCAGGGTTTCATTAATCTAACTCACTTTGTTAATGCACAAATTAGCCGCCGTGTCTGGGAGAGATCACAGCCTGAAGCTTCGCCGTTCAGAGCGGCCTATGGCTGAGCAACAGGAGACGTGCAGACTGTCATCTTGTACTGTACTGCGTGTAGCACATCCGCTGAAGCCACAGGAGGCAGCCGTCTAGGGCAGGGGCTCTCTCACCTGTTTTTTTTTTTATTTGCAAGTTCCATAAAGTGGCTTTAGGCGTCTCATTACATTTCCAGGTGGGTGCAGCATTAGAATAAGGACTCAGGCGGAATTCGACCAGGAATTGAAGGATAACCCACTTCTATGGACGATATATAAATTATGGCATATTCTTAGACGCGCTAGGAATTTAGGTGGGCACAAGTCCTTGTTCCTGACGTTCCTGGGCAATCCGGAGTTCCAACATGGGGAGGCGGTCTCTCCATTCACGCTGTTCAACAAAGAGGGCCTGAAAAACATACGTCACATAATTGATGAGGGTAGAAGGAAGCCATTGACATTTACAGAGGCGAGGGAAATATACCCATTTATCTCTGATTTCCCGTTAGCATTTTTTCAGATGCAACATTATGCTAGCTCAGTGCTCAAGTCTCTTTCGGAGGCGGATTTCACTAATGATTTAGATACTATGCTATTGACTGTGCCTGCCACGAAACGAGCTATGTCAATACATTATAGAAAACTTACTACTCTACTCGACCATTCTGCATCACAATATGGGATGCAGAAATGGATATCTGATTTCCCTAGGCTTACGTGTGAAATAATTTTAAACAGCCTGATTCAATCATGCAAACTATTACCTTCGGCACAGTATCAGGAAATGTTCTATAATATCACCCATAGGACTTATTTCTCCCCATATAAGCAATATTTGGCAGGCATGACTGATTCGGACAGGTGTCTTAAATGCCATACACCCGAATCCGATCTCATGCATTGCTTTTGGACATGCCCGATGATCCGCCATTTCTGGCTGCAAGTACGGCAATATGCCATGGCAGAGCTGATTAATTTTATTCCCTTTACAGCGGAATGGGCAATTTTTGGAATTCTTCCGTCAGGGCAGAGAGTTACGAAGGGATGCAAAAGGCTACTTCTGGCGATAAGTGCGGCTGCGAGAAAGGCCATTCTACAGGCCTGGATCCTTGAAGATCCACCTACATTACCTCTATTCAAAGGAAAGTTACACCACCTATTTCAAATGCACTGGATAGAAACCACTATACAAAAAGATAAATTAGTGGGGCAATTCTTTGAGTCTTGGGAGAGCTATATCGCCACCCTCCCTACTGATTTCCAAATTAGAATAAAAAATTCATTGAAAGAAACACTATGGTATGAGACTAGATTGGCAGTTGGTGACCCTCCCATAGCAATAGCAAATTGACGGCTAGTGGCGTTGTATGGTCCCGGCCCCCTCATAACCCCATGGTATGGAGACTAGCAGGGAATTGTTCTCTTTTCCACGAATCTTTCTAATTTTATTCTTATTTTTATTCAGGGGTGCTAGCGCTTATAACCTGTTTACACTAAAGGATACTCAATTAAGTTATGATGTGTACATGCCTTTGCTCAACACTACTTGTGATAATATAATGAAGACCTGGTGTTAATATCTGCATGTATATATATCTTTATAGTAATGAACCTGACATCTTTGTACTGTGAAGTGATGCATTGACAATAAAATGATTACGTTAAAAAAAAAAAGAATAAGGACTCAGGCCCATGATTGTGTCTATAGGGCCTAATTATGTGGGCGTCGGAGTACAAACGCCAGCAGCTACAACATTTGCACGTTTTTGCTCTGATGTCAGGCGTGTGACTATTTGGAATGTGTCATACAGTACGTCCAATTTGAGCTTTGCCTGGTGCACAGAACCGGGTTAAAAGGGGACACAGTACCCGGGCCCCCCTCTTTCAGGGGTCCCCCCAGAAAGAGCAAACTGACATAATTGGGTGTGCCTCTTGTGCAGCAACAGAAGGAAGAACCTATCTGCGGCTTTATGCAAATGCAGCTACAAAGCCCCTCCCTGGTGTAAATCCCTGTGTCCGAATAAGACGCAAACCCTCTGCATCGGTATACAATGAAATACCGATTGGTGTGTCCTTAGATGCCACCATCGGTTGCACCATCGGAACTTGCCCCAGCCTTATGACAGGTGCATTTTCTCTATACCAGTACAGACTCCTATGTGAGCAATGGAGCGTCTGTGTGCGACCACTTTCACAGACACATGCGCAACACTCCCACAACACGCCGATAAGATGGAAAAATTACGACACCTCCCTGTCACCGTACAGGACCACCCAGCACATTTTCTATACGCTTCTCCCTACGTGCGCCTGAAATCGCAAAGGCGACTCAGTACAGACACAATCCGGGTGCATTCGCAGTGCGACTACATGATTTGCAGCAGCAAAAAATCTCGACTAAATCATAAAAAGTCGCTGCGTAAATCAGGCACAAAGGATACATCATCAGGGAACAACAAGTGTCAGCTGTGTGTAGCCTTATAGAGGAGCTGACCCCTCGCTGGCACTCAGCCTGTGGTGTACTGTGGTGTGTTACTGTGTGTAATGTGAGTTGTGTCTATCACTGGCTACTATTGCAGTGTCCGCATTTCCTGACTTAACGCTCTCTGCACGTTACATCTGCCCCACCTGCAGTGTACATGGGGGGTCATTCAGACCTGATCGCACGCTAGGTTTTTTCGCTTCGCTGCAATCAGGTCAGAACTGCGCATGCGTATGCACCGCAATGCGCAGGTGCGTTGCACGGGTACAAAGCGGATCGTTGCTGAGCGATGGATTGTACGAAGAATCAGTTCGCACAGCCGATCGCAAGGAGATTGACAGGAAGAAGGCGTTTGTGGGTGGCAACTGACCGTTTCTGGGAGTGGTAGGGAAAACGCAGGCGCGTCCAGGCGTTTGCAGGGCAGGTGTCTGACGTCAATTCCGGTACTGGACAGGCTGAAGTGATCACAGCGGCTGAGTAAGTTCTGGGCTACTCAGAAACTGCACAAAATAGTTTTGTACCGCTCGGCTGCACATGCGATCGCACACTTGCAAAGTGAAAATACACTTCCCCTATAGGCGGCGACTATCTGCTCGGAGCAGTGCAAAAAAAAAAACTAGCGAGCGATCAAGTCTGAATGACCCCCTATGTACAATGCAGCAACTGCACTGGCCTCTGTCACTAATCAATCAGTCAATCTCCGTTAATTACATCTGCCATGAGACCATGGTATTGGGAAGCCCCAGTATAAAGGCTATTGAAGTACCAGTCATTGGTTTTATAGCGTACGATGACGTCAGAGACAATCACACGCATTATATTTACATCACGTTATAAAGACATCACTTGCTGGAGTTCCGATGCCGCAATTTTTGGCTCTTTATCATCACATTTACTAGATTGTGACACAGGCTCGGCAAGACCGCCCAGCATGCAAACTCCCGCCCAGCGATGCCATCACGCTGAAATTGTGGGTGCTTCCTGTCGGCGCAGCCTGGCTGCGACGGCAGGAGGCCTGCTGCTATTTTTCACATCGCAGCGGCTACCTGTGACGACAACTCCCCGATAACGCCCCCCGTTTGCACCGACGCGCCTCCGTTTTGCCATCACTGCCCCCGCAACGCTCTGTCTCCACCTTGGAAACGGAGCTTTGCCGCCCCATGAACGCTTCCGCCTGTCATTCAGGCAGAGGCATTCGCAGTTAATGCTAACCATTAGCATTAACTGCATGCGTACACGCATGGTGGGACCTGCGCATGCGCAGTGGGGCCCAACGGAGAAACTGCGGTTGGACCTCATTTGCGATCCATCCTGAATTAGGCCCTTACACCGCACGGACTCTCACATCAGCCCTATGGAAATCCGCATAGCGTAAATCTGGTTTCCGCAGCTGCCCGCGATTACTACAAATTTGCGCCCAACATAGGCCCTTTGGCTGCGATATGCCAGGTCTGAGCATCCTGCTAAATAGTAAACAGGGTCCTTATGTCCTGTATGTTGTGCCTCGTCACTTCTATAGGTCTACTGTATGTATGTATATATATATATATATATATATATATATTCCAATCCAGAAGGAGAACTTCCGGTTACCCAGGATAATTAAGAAATTCCTTTCTACTAAGGGGTTGAAGCAAAAAAATAAATTAAAATAAAATATATATACATATAATAATAATAATAATAATAATAATAATTTTCTCCAATAGGACTCAAGGCACTTATATAGAGAGAGAGGTTCCGCCAATTTTTTCCTTACTATGCTAATATCCCAATTTTCCAGATAATGGGGGTCATTCCGAGTTGTTCGCTCCCTGGCTGTTTTTAGCAGCCGTGCAAACGCTAAGCCGCCGCCCACTGGGAGTGTATTTTAGCTTAGCAGAAGTGCGAACGAAAGGATCGCAGAGCGCTACAAAAAAAATTTGTGCAGTTTCTGAGTAGCTCAAAACCTACTCAGCGCTTGCGATCACTTCAGACTATTCAGTTCCGGATTTGACGTCATAAACCCGCCCTGCGTTCGCCCAGCCACGCCTGCATTTTCCCTGGCACGCCTGCGTTTTTCCGACCACTCCATGAAAACGGTCAGTTGACACCCAGAAACGCCCACTTCATGTCAATCACTCTGCGGCAACCAATGCGACTGAAATGCATCGCTGGACCCTGTGCAAAACGACATCTTTCGTTGTGCCCGTATGTAACACGTGCGCATTGCGCCGCATACGCATGCGCAGAACTGCCATTTTTTAGCCTGATCGCTGCGCTGCAAACAAATGCAGCTAGCAATCAACTCGGAATGACCACCAATGCAGACCGGATACCAGCTGGTCCCCCACCAGGGTAGGTAGGGTGGGCACCAGAACATTTCCTAGCAATCCAGATGCCCAAACATTGCCCTCCTCTGGAACCCTCGAATGTACCCCCACCAGACGAGGGGGCGCTGGGGAAATATCTGTTTATACACTGAGAACAGGAGATGTGTGGGGGCCTGTCTGGGGCTCAGGAGTTTGGGGTGAGCATTGGGCTAGTGGGAACCAGGGGAGAGAACCAGAGTCTTACTGGAGTGTGCCTGCCAAATGCGGGGTGGTTCCTGGACTTGGTATTTTGTCACCTGATGCCCAGAGTCACCATTATTGTCACCGCCTCCATGCGCAATTCCCTGTCTGTAAGATGATTAAAGGACCTACTGTACTGTACTAAAGCTGGGTACACACTACACAATGTGTGTACCCAGCGATATCGCAGACAACAGGACCCGGTGGGGGGCATACACACTTGCAGGTGCTAGGAGCGACGACGGAAGCCCTTGCTAGCGATGTCACCCGTCGGCCCTGCATGGGAGCGACATAGTGGGTACACACTAAGGGGTCTATTCATGAAGCAGTGATAAGAGAGGAGAAGTGAGCCAGTGGAGAAGTTGCCCATGGCAACCAATCAGCATTGAAGTAACATTTATAATTTGCATACTATACAATTGTACGGAGCAGCTGATTGGTTGCCATGGGCAATTTCTCCACAGGCTCACTTCTCCACTCTTTTCACTTATTCTAGAATAGACCCCTAGAGGATGTGCCCAATATGATGGTCCAATCCACTGGATTGGACAACATATAGGGGGACATTTACTAAGCAATGAAAAGAGCAGAGAAGTGAGCCAGTGCAGAAGTTGCCCATGGCAACCAATCAGCACTGAAGTAACATCTAAACATCTATAATTTGCATACTATAAAATGATACAGAGCTGCTGATTGGTTGATGGGGCCACTTCTCCCGTGGCTCATTTCTCCGCTCTTATCACTGCTTAGTAAATGTCCCCCATAGTCTAATGTACCCAGAATTAGCCTTGGGGAGAGATAAAGTGGAGAGAGAGATAAAGTACCAGCCAATCAGCTTCTAACTGCCATTTTTTAAACAGCCTGTAACGTGGCAGTTAGGAGCTGATTGGTCGTTACTTTATCTCTCTCCAAGGCTTAGTGAATAGAACCCTTTATCACTTATTCCTCTATCCCTAACAATAAGACCTGACTGAGCTGGACGTCTCCTAAGCACATAGGGGGTCATTCCGAGCTGATCGCTAGCTGCATTTGTTCGCTGTGCAGCTATCATGCAAAAAACGGCATTTCTGCGCATGCGTATGCGGCACAATGCACATGTGCGACGTACGAGTACAACGACTGATGTAGTTTTACACAAGGTCTAGCGATGCATTTCAGTCGCATTGGTTGCCGCAGAGTGATTGACATGAAGGGGGCGTTTCTGGGTGGCAACTGACCGTTTTCAGGGAGTGTTTGGAAAAACGCAGGCGTGGCTGGAAAAGCGCAGGCGTGGCTGGGCGAACGCTGGGCGGGTGTGTGACGTCAAATCCGGAACTGAATAGTCTGAAGTGATCGCAAGCGCTGAGTAGGTTTTCAGCTACTCTGAAACTGCACAAAGTAAATTTGATTCAACCGTTCGCACTTCTGCTAAGCTAAAATACACTCCCAGTGGGCGGCGGCATAGCGTTTTCATGGCTGCTAAAAACTGCTAGCGAGCTAACAACTCGGAATGACCCCCATACTTAGCAGTGTACAGGACAGTGTAAAATCACCCTACATTATAACCTGCAGATACTCCGCCAGAACTCAGCAGACCCCTGTGGGCACGTTTCCTGCGGACTATGAGGGGGGTGCATGGTCTGGGCTGGGAAGAAGATCTGTAATGTAAATGTCCGGGGTGTCCTGATTCCCTGTGTCTCAGCTTGTCTGCTGTCTTGTGTCAGGGAACGCTGTGCGTTGGCTGGGAGAGGCCTCATCCCTCAGATGTCCTTTGTTATGCACTTATCGCGCTGACGCGTTTGTCACAGGTTGTGTCCTCTCTCTCTCTCTGTAGCCAGCGCTTCCTATAAGAAATGACGCCCATCTGTCATACACCCGTCAGGCTCCGCTATCTCTTCCCTGCACACCAGTCTGCGCTGTGCAGGGACATGTCCTGTCTCATTTACATGGCGGCACGGAAGGGAACATGCTGTAGAGTGTCACCGAGGGCCTAATTCACAGTTATGCCGAAGTTTTCATCGATTATCGTCAGACTGCGCACGTGCTGCGATCGCACTGTGCGCGCACAAAGGTATCTGTGCAGTTGCATTCACAATGAGAATTCATTTGCACAATGATTGACAGGAGGTGACCGTTGGGTGGTTGACGGGGAGCGGTTGTAAAAACGCTGGCGTGTCATGGCCATTTACGGGGTGTGTATGTGATGTCCGCTGCGAGCTCCTTCGCACAAAAACATGGTGCCTGCGTGATTACTGCCACCGCCAGTCTGCGTAGCCATAGGCCTACTCGAGCAGTTGATGTTTAGCGTTCATGCATATAGGCTGCGTATGTGGACGCAAATTGCGATAAAGTTGCGTTCGCTCCGGTGGGTGTCTTTTTTTAATTTCTGGGCGGCAGCTTCACGTGCTAACAGCAGCAGTCGTGCAGCATAGAAGATCGCAATTGCAATAGCGTCAGGGCCGGTTCGAGGGACCTCTGCGGCCCGGGCAGGAAATGGGGGCGTGGCTTAATACAGGGGGCGTGGTCAGTTACGCCCCCTGTATAGTAGTAGAGCCGCTTAAATGCAGAGCGGTGCGCGATGACGTCATCGCGCACCGCAGAGGACCTTTGCTGTGCGGTGCGCTATGACGTCATCGCGCACCGCTCAGCAAAGGTCCTCTCCACGAAGGGAAACTAGACGCGTAGCGTCTAGATCCCTTCACAGGGGACACAGCTCACAGCCGGGGGACACAGCGGGCAGCGGAGGGCACAGCAGTGGCGGATCTTGCCATAATGCGGCGCCCTCCGGACGGCGCCAGCACCCTCCGGAAGGCGGCGCCCCGGGCAAAAGTCCTACTTGCCCGTGGCAAGATCCGCTACTGAATAGCGTACAACTCTGTATTAGGCCCAGAGTGCGGGTTCCACACAAACCAACCTCCAACAGCCGCACAGCAGGTCAAAAACCACTGACCGCACTGGCAGCTGGCCAAGCGAGGACTTTGGTAGGCCCCATTCCCCAAACTCACCGCCATTTTTAATCCCCTTGAACGAAGACCAACCACAATAATAAACTTGAAAGTGGAAGGATCCTTGTATATTTCATTTAATGTAAAAAAATAAATAAAAAAAATAAACTTTTTTAAAACGTTTTTGTTTTTGGATTTTGTTCTTGGCCGAACTCATCCACAAAGATGCCAGTACAGAGATTTATACAGCTCGGCATACGGGCAAATGTCTGCATTTAGTTCTGTGCGCACAGTGCGTCTGTAATTAGTTATGTGCGACACTGAATCCGCCCCACATGACGTGTCCTGACCCCGTGCTAACATGCGAGCTCATCGCTATACTGTGATGCACTCGCATGATTAGGGTTGCCCCCTGCCTATGCAGCCTCGCTGTGAAGGCAATCGGAGGCCATCAATTTTGGGTCGCAGCGGCTGCATGTGATATCACGCAGCCGCCGCAGCCCACCCTGCAAACGGTCTGGACACACCTGCTTTGTCCAGACTGCGCCCCCCAAGTGATGCATCGATGCCCACAAAACGCGGCGTTGATGACCCATCACCGCCTCTCGCCAGCTCTTAGAATGTTATCGCATGCGATTGCAGATTAAGACATAGAAACATAGAAACATAGAATTTGACGGCAGATAAGAACCACTTGGCCCATCTAGTCTGCCCCTTTTTTATCCTTTAGGTAATCTCAACCCTTTTTGAACCTTAATTCTTTGTAAGGATATTCATATGCCTATCCCATGCATGTTTAAATTGTCCTACAGTCTTAGCCTCTACCACCTCTGATGGGAGGCTATTCCACTTATCCACTACCCTTTCTGTGAAGTACTTTTTACTTAAATTTCCCCTGAACCTCCCCCCTCCAGTCTCAATGTATGCCCTCGAGTTCTAATACTTCTTTTCCTTTGAAGAATGTTTCCCTCCTGAACTTTGTTAAGACCCTTGATATATTTGAAAGTTTCTATCATTTCTCCCCTTTCCCTTCTCTCCTCCAAACTATACATGTTAAGATCTTTTAGCCTTTCCGGGTAAGTTTTGTGATGTAGGCCATGCACCATTTTAGTTGTCCTTCTTTGTACACTCTCTAATGTATTTATATCCTTCTGGAGATATGGTCTCCAGAACTGGACACAGTATTCCAGATGGGGTCGCACCAATGACCTATACAGTGGCATTATCACTTCTTTTTTCCTGCTACTGTTTCCTCTCCCTATGCAACCAAGCATCTGACTTGCCTTTCTCATTGCTTTGTTGCATTGCTTTCCTGCCTTCAAGTCACTTGAAATAGTGACTCCTAAATCCCTTTCCTCCTCAGTAGTTTCCATTATAGTACCCTTGATACTATATTTAGCCTTTGGGTTTTTGAGACCCAAGTGCATGATTTTGCATTTTTTAGCAATAAACTGTAGTTGCCACGTTCTTGACCAATTCTCAAACCTACCTAGGTCATCAATCATTTGTTTGACCCCTCCCGGTGTGATACCCTGCTGCAAATCTTTGTATCATCTGCAAAAAGGCATACCTTCCCTTCAATACCATCTGCAATGTCACCAACAAAGAGGTCACATCAAAGGAATACATAGGTGCCACATAGTCATCAGAGGTGGTGTGAATCAGACATTATGTGGTGTTATCACACATGCTACAAATAAAAGTTATACATGAAAAACAGTGAAAACATAAGTGCAGGTAAATAAACAAATTCACATAGTGTACAATAACGCATCAAAATGTCTATGCCTCCATCATTTTCTTTAACTTTTCCTTTCCTAACTAAGGTGACCGTCTCCGGAATATACACCAGAGAGGGTCTGGTCTAACATAAACAAATGATGGATCTAAAAGAACAATAATATCTAACAAAACCAGTTGTTTCTAATTCTATTTGTCTCCCCGACATATGCGAATACTCTTCATTTCTCATTTCTAGAGTTACTTATCCAAGCTACTGTGGTTCTGCACCAGGAGAGGCAGAGAAAACAACAGATGAACAGGATAAACAAATATAGCGGCTTAAATTAGCTGAAACACAAACATAAACAAGACAAAGTTGCAGAGCCAATAAAGACGTTGGAGATAGAAAGCCGTAGTCAAAACAGTGAACACATGTCCGATACCGGTTGGATAATAGAGTAATAGCAAAGAGTAATTTGTTCATGTAACAGCTTCTAAGGGTCCCTGGTGTAAGGATAATGCATGCACAGTGTTGATACCATCAGGGGCAAGAATGAAATGGGAGAGCAATGTCAAAAAGCTAATATTTGTTGAAAAACGTTGTGGTCTAAACCCAGGAGTATCTACAGCTCCCGATCCACCAAAGCACATGCGTAATTTCCTTTCAAATTGGGGAGCTTCTCTGGTAGCCACTGCATCCAGGGTACTAACTAAATCCACCCCTATCGGCTCATGCAATACTGACTCTACAGCGTAGCCTAGGATCTCTATGGGGCGATAAGGATTCTGGTTATGTTGGTAATGGACTGCATGAACCACACCATTTATTGGGAAAGGGATCCTAGTCTTCTGGGTAGAAAGGTGTTGAGAAGCAATAATCCGGTCCCCCAGCGCACGGGCATCACCAACCGTTACGATTGCACAATTTGCCGGTGACCCCTCTTTAAGAAGAGTATCATCTAATTTTAATGTGATTTTATCTATCCATCTGTCAATTGGGGGCAAAAGAAGTTGGGCAATGGCTTCCGCCATCTCCGTTGCAAAAGAGGAGTATACAAGTGGCATCTTTAAATCTTGAGTAGTTGTCAAGCAATACAGAATAGAATTATCAAATGAAAATAACAAACGTCACATATAGGTCTCAACGGAAGAAGAGAAGAAGAGAATAATACCACACAGAATTCGTAGAAGAAGAAAAATAATAAACGTCACATAGAATTTCTCAGCAGGACTTATGGTCGGCAGCCAAACAGACAAAACGGAAAGTTCCCTTCTGAGACAAAGGTTTCCCAGTGTAGCATCAGCCGGAGCTACGTAGCGTCCGTTAACGTAATAGGTCCCTCAACAGGGATAAGTAGGGGGCAGCGGTTTTAGGCAGCGACCCAGTTAGTGGAGAGCGAGTTTACATCCCTACTATAATACAATGAGGGGGCAGAGTCCCGCAATCTTCCAATGGAGAGGCCAAATCGTCTCGCGTGTGTGTGAGAAGCTCACTGGGGAAGATCTGCAGAGCCCAGCGTCTCCTCAATAACAGTATCGTCAGGAGAGGGAGATCAGCAGCGTAGAAGTTGTCACCAGCACAGTATGTACGTCAAGCGCTGTTCCTCCAGCCAGATATTAATAACGGAGCAGTCTTGGCAGGTCTGCCGGCAGGCGCATTCAACACGTCCACTCCAGGCCGTCCCGGGGGATCTGAGCCGGCCACAGCTGTTCCGAACCTCCCGCTGTAACCCGTCCTCAGCACCCAGACCTGCAGTGCCGGAGATACAAACAAGCAAACGGGGGCCGGCGGGGCAAGCTCCCGGTGCTTACCCCTTCAGGAGGGCATGTAGTTGCATATACATGGCTTCCGAGGTCCAGCCGCACCACAAGCACGGTGGGGCTCCCAGGGGTCCAGGATGTCAGGGCGTCACGTCCTTCTCTGCAGTCTCCCACAGCACCGCACAGCAAACCAGCGGCAGGGAGCGCGCCGTCAATCGCCGAAGAGCAGGCCTCCGCGCGGGTCTCGTCTCCACCGTCCCGCGAGCTCTCTCCTCCACCTCTCCCGCCAGACAGTCACCAAAGCCAGGTACAGGCGTCAGGGGGGGTCCAACGAGGGTATTGTTAGCCCGTCAGGAGACAGGTCAGGGTGCCGGTTTAGATGTATGTAGCAGGTAAGGGAGGGGGCACGTTACTCCCGGCGTCTCAAGATGCCACGAGGGCCATCAGTGTCGGTGGCCAGACTCCGGTGGCATATAATCCCTCCATAATGAAAAGGACCTTAGAATGATCCCCACAGTGTGCACTCTGCTGGTAGTTAAGAATTTTATCCAAATTTGCAGGATTAAAGCAGGATTTGCACAGATTCTGTAGCTAGGAATAGGGAGCTCAGTAAAATGCGGCCATACAGGATGCCCCGCCCACCGGAAGTCCGACCAACAAAGATATTAAAGAGAACTGGTCCGAGTACAGATCCCTGGAGTACTCCACTGGTAACATTTCCCTCCATAGATTGCACTCCATTTACTACAACTGTCTGTTTCCTATCCTGCAACCAGGTTCTTATCCATTTAACTATTTTATAATCCACCCCCACGCTTTCAAGTTTATTTAGCAGTCTGCGAAGTGGGACAGTGTCAAATGCCTTACTAAAGTCTAGATGTGCTACATCTACAGATCCCCCGTGATCTATTATTTTCGTCACAGAGTCAAAAAAGTCAATAAGATTTGTTTGGCGTGATCTCCCACCAGTAAATCCATGCTGTTTTGGATCCGGTAAGTTGTTTGATTTAAGATATTCCACAACTCTTTCTTTTAATAGTTTTTCCATTACTTTCCCTACGACTACTTTCCCTAAGACCTTGCGCAAGAACGCACAGTCACGCATGTATTGCCAAAAGTGTGAAAATTGGCAAATAGCGATTTCCGCACTTCTGCAGGGCTAACTGAATTAGCCCATTAATACTTTGGAAAAAAATGTTTTTACGTCTGTCACAACTCTACTACCCCATACATGAGAAGTAGCGCACCCACTAATGTGACATTTAGGTATAACAAAGACTTCCGTGGAGTTCTGCTACCTGTATAAGTGGATGGGGCCTGTGTTACTTTATGCTGTTATATAGACACAGAACTACTTACACCTCCTAATATCCATTGGGACAGGAGTTGTATTATTATAGAATATATTTCCGCGGTGGACAGTGATGAGAATCTCCTGCTATTTGTACATGAATTTGGGTCATTTGTGGTTCAAATGGGAATCCGTGTTTTTATGTCCTACCGTGGACGCCGTTCTGAAAGATGTCGCTATCTGGCAACATCTCTCACCACACAGATACCGAAATATTTTACAAATGTTTACAACAGTATCTGTGTATTATAAGCTGAACGCTCTACTGGGTTGTGTTGCTACAAATACTCTGTGCCTCCAAACATCGCAGAAACGTTCTCCTTCCTTCCGCTGTTTCAGCACATTATATCCCCCATCACTTACGTATCACTTTGCAGCAGTGGATGCCAAGAGCGCAGAACTGTCATTTTTTTCCATATTCAGCACTGGGGTCACTAAGGGTCAGCGCCCGCGGGTCAGGTTATTTAGCCAGCCATAGTGACACCATATGGATATAGACGGCCTGGATCCATCTTCCTTTGTTCATGGCTGACGGTCTCAGCACTTATCACACTGTGCGGAAAGGTGGGAGTTCTTCATATGAAGCACAACTGATGTGTTTTAATAACTCATTTTTTAATTAAGCTTTCAATTAAAAGTAGATGACGTGGGAGGAAGTTTCTAAAATTAGAAGACACTGAAAGAAGCATCTAATGAGCTTTAGTACTAGATAGAGGGGTAAGGAACGAGGCGTGGGGAGACATAGGATGGATTAAAGAGACGGAGGAGTAAAGAAAGAGAGTTTGAGTGTTAGTAGGAGATACGCAGAGGGGAAGAGGGAGAGAGAGATGGGGGGAGGAAGAGAAATAAAGGGGAAGAGGTAGAGAGGGAGAGAAACAGATGGTACAATGAAGAGAGAGATAGAGGAAGAGAGAGACTCACAGAGGGGAAGATGAAGAGAGAGAAAGAGAGGTAAAGAGTAAGATGAAGAGAGTAACACAGAGGGATAGAGAGAGACAGAGGGGAGGAAGAGAGAGAGACAGAGGGGGGAGTGAGAGAGAGAGAGAGAGAGAGAGAGATGGGGTTGAGGAAGAGAAAGAGAGGGGAAGAGAAAGAGAAAGATTGAAACAGAGAGGACAATGATGAGAGAGAGATAGGGAGATGAAAAGAGAGTCAAAGGGAGAAATGAAGAGAGAGAGAGAGAGAGACGAAGATGAAGAGAGACACAAGAAGAGACAGAGGGGAAGAGAGAGAGAGGGGGGAGGGGAAGAGGAAAGAGAAAGACACAGAGGGAAAGAGAGGAAGAGGGGGAGAGAAAGAGAAACAGAGGGGGCAATGAAGAGAGTGGAATAGAAAAAATGGGAAGATGGGTAGAAAGAGAGAAAGAGGAAGATAGACACACAGGGAGAAGAGGAAGACAGGGAAACAGGGAAGAGAAAGATAGGGAAAGAGAGAGAGACACACACACAGAGGGGAGAAGAAGAAAGACAGACAGAGGGGAAGAGCAAGAGACAGAGAGGAAGAAAGAGACACACGGGGAAAAATGGGGGGGGGGGGTGAGAGAGACAAAGGGAAAAGAAAGAGAATGAGAGGGGAAGAGGTAGTGAGAGAGATAGAGGGGAAGATGAAGAAGAAGAAGAGAGAGATATACACACACAGAGGGGAAGAAGAGAGAAAGAGAGAGAGAGGATGTAATAGTCACATACAGTAGATAGAGGAAGAGTGAGGCAGATACACAGGGATAGACAGCTTGAGGGTGAGACACATGGGTAAAGGATGAGAAAGGGATGATGAAAGAGACATAGTGAAAGAGAAGGGAAGGGTGAGAGACACAGAAGGCTAGAGTAAGAAATCAAGGATGAGGGCCACACTGAGGTAGAGCAAGAGAGGGAGGGTGAGAGGCACAGAAGGCTAGAGGAAGCAATAGAGGATGAGGGCCACACTGAGGTAGAGCAAGAGAGGGAGGGTGAAAGAGGCACAGAAGGCTAGAGGAAGCAATAGAGGATGAGGGCCACACTGAGGTAGAGCAAGAGAGGGAGGGTGAGAGAGGCACAGAAGGCTAGAGGAAGCAATAGAGGATAAGGGACACACTGAGGTAGAGCAAGAGAGGCAGGGTGAAAGAGGCACAGAAGGCTAGAGGAAGCAATAGAGGATAAGGGACACACTGAGGTAGAGCAAGAGAGGGAGGGTGAAAGAGGCACAGAAGGCTAGAGGAAGCAATAGAGGATAAGGGACACACTGAGGTAGAGCAAGAGAGGGAGGGTGAAAGAGGCACAGAAGGCTAGAGGAAGCAATAGAGGATAAGGGACACACTGAGGTAGAGCAAGAGAGGGAGAGTGAGAGGCACAGAAGGCTAGAGGAAGCAATAGAGGATGAGGGCCACACTGAGGTAGAGCAAGAGAGGGAGGGTGAAAGAGGCACAGAAGGCTAGAGGAAGCAATAGAGGATAAGGGACACACTGAGGTAGAGCAAGTGAGGCAGGGTGAAAGAGGCACAGAAGGCTAGAGGAAGCAATAGAGGATAAGGGACACACTGAGGTAGAGCAAGAGAGGGAGGGTGAAAGAGGCACAGAAGGCTAGAGGAAGCAATAGAGGATAAGGGACACACTGAGGTAGAGCAAGAGAGGGAGGGTGAAAGAGGCACAGAAGGCTAGAGGAAGCAATAGAGGATAAGGGACACACTGAGGTAGAGCAAGAGAGGGAGGGTGAAAGAGGCACAGAAGGCTAGAGGAAGCAATAGAGGATAAGGGACACACTGAGGTAGAGCAAGAGAGGGAGGGTGAGAGAGGCACAGAAGGCTAGAGGAAGCAATAGAGGATAAGGGACACACTGAGGTAGAGCAAGAGAGGGAGGGTGAAAGAGGCACAGAAGGCTAGAGGAAGCAATAGAGGATGAGGGCCACACTGAGGTAGAGCAAGAGAGGGAGCATGAGAGAGACATAGTGGTAGAGGAAGAGAGTGAGTATAAGAGACACACTGAGGTAGAGTAAGAGAGGGAGGGTGAGAGAGACATAGTGGTAGAGGAAGAGAGTGAGTATAAGAGACACAATGGAGTATATTTACTAAGGTCCCGATTTTGACCGAGATGCCGTTTTTTCTTCAAAGTGTCATCTCGGTAATTTACTAAGCAAAAATCACGGCAGTGATGAGGGCATTCGTAATATTTTGGAAGTACTAGGAAAAAATCACGAATCAATACACCATCGGTCAAATACGCCTGCAATTTGGTAGAAATCGGGAATTTACTAAAAAGTGCAAAACACAAACACTGCCGACAAGGGAGGTCATTCCGAGTTGTTCGCTCGCAAGCGGATTTTAGCAGATTTGCTCATGCTAAGCCGCCGCCTACTGGGAGTGAATCTTAGCATCTTAAAATTGCGAACGATGTATTCGCAATATTGCGATTACACACCTCGTAGCAGTTTCTGAGTAGCTCCAGACTTACTCGGCATCTGCGATCATTTCACTGCTTGTCGTTCCTGGTTTGACGTCACAAACACACCCAGCGTTCGCCCAGACACTCCTCCGTTTCTCCGGCCACTCCTGCGTTTTTTCCGGAAACGGTAGCGTTTTTTCCCACACGCCCATAAAACGGCCTGTTTCCGCCCAGTAACACCCATTTCCTGTCAATCACATTACGATCGCCAGAACGATGAAAAAGCCGTGAGTAAAATTACTAAGTGCATAGCAAATTTACTTGGCGCAGTCGCAGTGCGAACATTGTGCATGCGCATTAAGCGGAAAATCGCTGCGATGCGAAGATTTTTACCGAGCGAACAACTCGGAATGAGGGCCAATAGCCAAACACTGCCGTGATGAAATACAAATCGTGAAAAAGTGCTAAAAAAAACCAGACCTGCTTTTTTATCCCGTGTTTGTATAGGCATGCCTGTCAGACAGTACAGGAGCACACAGCCGATCAGGAGGGTGCTACAACGTGGCGCTCCCTGATTGGCTGAAGAAACCCACTTAGACATCAGTCAGAGTGGGTTTCTGGCATTCGGGGAAAGGGGACCCATGTGAAAACATGGGTCCCCTTTCAGTGCGTGGCTCGGGTCTCCGTTTTTTTTTTTTAATCAAGTACGTGGATTACAAAAGGATTATCCGAGGAGCCTGGTACCCTGGATCTGGTGAGTATAATTTATTCAACAGGTACCCCATGGATTCTACTGGAGAAGAGGACCGACCCTCGTGTGAACATAAGGTAAGTATGTATGTATGTTTGTGTGGATGCATGTAATAAAACTTTACTTTCAAGGTGTGTGTGTATTGTCTTTTTTTGGGTATTTTTTAGTAGTAGTACTACAGGTACCAGCGGGCCCGTTTTTCCGCCGCATGCTGGTAATTGTGGTTCTCTAAGTACCAGCATGCGGGGAAGGCTTGCTGGGCCTTGTAGTACTGCTACTAAAAACAATATCAATCACTTTTACAAAAAGGCTATCAGCCCCCCATCCGCAGCCCATTGGATGGGGGGGACAGCCTCGGGCTTCACCCCTGGCCCTTGGGTGGCTGGGGGGGGGACCCCTTGATTGAAGGGGTCCCCACTCCCCCAGGGTACCCCGGCCAGGGGTGACTAGTTGGATATTTGATGCCACGGCCGCAGGGCACTGTATAAAAGTGACCCCCGGCTGTGGCATTATCTGTCCAGCTAGTGGAGCCCGGTGCTGGTTTTAAAAATACGGGGGACCCCTACGCTTTTTGTCCCCCGTATTTTTGGAACCAGGACCAGGCGCAGAGCCCGATGCTGGTTGCTTAAATATGGGGGAACCCCTGTCATTTTTTTCCCCATATTTCTGCAACCAGGATTGGCTCAAAGAGCCCGAGGGTGGTTATGCTTAGGAGGGGGGACCCCACGCCATTTTTTTTAACAGTTTTACAGTGCTTATTTAAAAAAAAAAAAGAACCCCAGCACGGATCACACAAATCCGGCCGAGATTCATTTAGAAAAAAGTCGGCAGTGTTTTGCTAATCACTGCCGTAAAAAACTAAAAAAAAACACGAATGACATCGGCATCGGAAAACCCGAAAATGCAGAATACGGCAGCTTAGTAAATTCGTCGTAATAAATTCAAAAAGTTGCAGTTTTACACTTTCGATGTCATTCGTGATTATTCTCCCACCAAATCGGGAGAATTACGAATGTTAGTAAATATACCCCTTTGTTCCACAGAAAGAGGTTATAATTGCTTTCTCCTAGTGAAGAAGAGGAAACCCGCAGACACACCACTGATTTCTCTCGCCTTACAGGGGGAGGGGGTCTCAGAGAGGACCGGAGGAGAAAAAGTCAAGTTCGATGTATAAATTGTGATCCCAGAGAAGAAGAAATGTGGACAATTATTTCCTTCATACAAGATATTATTATTGGCCACCTTGTAAGTGATTGCCCCTTTAGAAAAAACTCTGAGTTCAGCCGGCATCCCCCACGGCCGCCAAACTTGGGCGGCCCAAAAAAATTGTATTTGTGTGGGGATACAGCCAGGCAGCGTTCTCATACTGTAGATAATATTAATCCGCATCATTTCTATAAATCACATTAGTAATTATACATAGGTGTAACGAGAGAGGTGTATTATTCACCCTGACAGCATGTATTGCAGATGAGTAATCTTCCCTAAGGCAGACGTGCCCCCTGCATTGTGTCATGTTAAGTAGGTACAATTACGCTGGCTGACATTTATAAAAAGGCTCCGTCTATAGCGGTATAAAGGAACTTATTGTTACAGGGTAAGTAATGCATTATTATTATATTATTACGGGACAGGTGACTAGAACAACAGTCATCAGACAAAGGTGGTCATTCCGAGTTGTTCGCTTGTTGCCAATTTTCGCTATAGTGCGATTAAGGCACAAATGCGCATGGTTTGCGGTGCGCATGCAGGTAGTAATTTTACTAAGAGCTTAGCAGATTTACTCACGGTCAGAACGAAGTTTTTCCATCGTTGAAGTGATTGACAGGAAGTGGGTGTTTCTGGGCGGAAACTGGCAGTTTTCTGGGAGTGTGCGGAAAAACGCAGGCGTGTCAGGGAAAAACGCGGGAGTGTCTGGAGAAACGGGGGAGTGGTTGGCCGGACGCTGGGCGTGTGTGTGACGTCAAACCAGGAACGAAACGGCCTGAACTGATCGCTATTTCTGAGTAGGTCTCGAGCTACTCAGAAACTGCTAAGAAATTTCTTTTCGCAAAATTGCGAATCTTTCGTTTGCTATTTTACTATGCTAAGATTCACTCCCAGAGGGCGGCGGCTTAGCGTGTGCAATGCTGCTAAAAGCAGATAGCGAGCGAACAACTCGGAATGAAAGCCCATGTATACCAGTCAGTTTTTGACTTTTTTTGCTGTCATTTTCTTCAAAAAGTGACGGGGAACCCAATTAGTGCACCGTGTCCCCTCACTTCGCTCGCCATGCTTCGAGCAAGGTGCCTCTCTCCGCTACCGCTACGCTTGGCACAGGTTACCGTTCCCAATTGTAGTCCACGTGGATCGTCAAGTATGAAAAAGGTCAAAAAAATTAAAAAATTAAAAAAAAAAACTCATGTGGACCTTTACCCCTGTCGACCTAGCACATGTCGACCAAACGTGGTCGACCAAATGTATGTCGACCGCCATCCTCCTATGTGATATTCCCTCTGGCACGTTATACAGACTATTGAAATTGTATTTTAGTCTTTTTAAAGTATCCACGTTGTCAGAATAATGTCTGGATATTGTAGCTGCAGAGACATAGGCTGCCGACTTAGGGCCGGATTAAGGCTTGGGGGTGCCCAGGGCACTTAGGACAGGGGGGCCCTGGTGGAAGAGGGGTGTATATTAGATTGTACATACCTCCCAACATGACTCATTCCAGGAGGGACAAAATGCTCTCTACCTGGACTTCGCTTTTACTATATAATGATTGCTGTTGGGCTGGATGTGCTAAAGGGAAAATGTGGTAAAAACTAGTGATGTGTTTTGTGTTTTGGTTTTGGATTCAGTTCCGCGGCCGTGTTTTGGATTCGGACGCGTTTTGGCAAAACCTCCCTGAAATTTTTTTGTCGGATTCCGGTGTGTTTTGGATTCGGGTGTTTTTTTTACAAAAACCCCTCAAAAACAGCTTAAATCATAGAATTTGGGGGTCATTTTGATCCTATAGTATTATTAACCTCAATAACCATAATTTCCACTCATTTTCAGTCTATTCCGATCACCTCACACCTCACAATATTATTTTTAGTCCTAAAATTTGCACCGAGGTCGCTGTATGACTAAGTGGCCGACACAAACACCTGGCCCATCTAGGAGTGACACTGCAGTGTCAGACAGGATGGCACTTCAAAAAATAGTCCCCAAACAGCACATGATGCAAAGAAAAAAAGAGGTGCACCAAGGTCGCTGGATGGCTAAGCTAAGCGACCCAAGTGGCCGACACAAACACCTGGCCCATCTAGGAGTGGCACTGCAGTGTCACGCAGGATGGCAGATTTAAAAAATAGTCCCCAAACAGCACATGCAGCACACATATGGATAGTATACTTGACGACACAGAGGTAGAGCAATGGACTACTGTACCGTACTGCTATATATATACTGGTGGTCAGCAAAATTCTGCACTGTCCTCCTACTATATACTACAATGCAGTACAGATATGGAGCGTTTTTCAGGCACAGAACGTAGATATTTTCAGCACACTGAGCACAGATATTTGCAAGCACACTGAGCACAGATATTTGCAGCACACTGAGCACAGATATTTGCAGCACACTGAGCACAGATATTTGCAGCACACTGAACAGCCACGTCCTTTCGCTATCATCTCCAATGCACGAGTGAAAATGGCGGCGACGCGTGGCTCCTTATATAGAATACGAATCTCGCGAGAATCCGACAGCCGGATGATGACGTTCGAGCGAGCACGGGTTCTCCGAGCAAGGCGGGAAGATTCGAGTCTGCCTCGGAACCGTGTAAAATGGGTGAAGTTCAGGGGGGTTCGGATCCCGAGGAACCGAACCCGCTCATCTCTAGTAAAAAAAACACGTTTTCGGGGTTTTATTGCACATATGTACTAACCCCCGACCGGCGCGTTTTTGCCGCACTGGGTATTGACATCTTTTTCTGGCGATGCCCTATAGAAGCCTATGGGTTTCTTACTGACGGCCGCCGCAACCCGCCACCTCCGCCTCCCCCCTCCCCACAGCATACCTCCGTTAAGGCAGCCCTGGTCCCGGAAGCTAAACTCCTCCTCCCTCTAGCAACACAGCCAGTGCAGGAGGCGGCGCCCGGGACAGCCTGCTGCCTGCATGACGTACAGGGAGGAGATGGCAACCCCAGGGAGGTGACTGAGGCACACCACCTCATAGGTATCGCGGGGGGCCTCCATCACTGCATTGTGATGGGGCGGCGAGGGGCAGCGATGTATGTTAATACATCCCGCCCATTAAGAGGGAAGTCATAGAATTTGTCGGCAGATAAGAACCACTTGGCCCATCTAGTCTGCCCCTTTTTTTTTTTTTTTTTTTTAAATATTATTTTTTTTTTTGTATAATCTGTTTTTATTGTAACAATACAGACTTACAACAGGTTATAAACATTTCTGGGTAACAATCAAAGCGAGATGAAGTGTCAACATGAGCATATACATATTGGAATCGCATATTCTATACAGTTGTAGTCTGCATTAACATTTTGGGTTAAAGAAGTAAAATAAAGAATAGATGTATAAAATGAGAAAAGAGAAAGAGAACATCACAAAGGTGAGGTGACTGAACCAAGTATGTTGTGGAAAGGAGAGTAGGATATGTGCAATGTTTTAATGATTAAGTTTATTCGTCTAGGACCCTATACAGGTTGAGTCAGGGTGGTATTTCCGTCTTCTGTTCTATTTTACAGAGGAAATGTAAGTCTTATATGAGTCCGATGTTTTATATTCTATCCAGGGCCACCACAGAGCATTAAATTCCGAGCGCCTGTCTTCAGCGCTCATTAAGACATCCTCCATGTTCATGTAATAATCTAGTCTAGAAAACCAGGTATGTCTTGTGGGGGGACTGGGAGATTTCCACATTGTGGGGATCACTGCTCGTGCGGCATTGCCAAGGTGTCTTAATAGTGATGACTTGTAGGTAGAGATTGGGGTGGTGGAATGATTTAATAACCAAAAGGCCGGATCAGATGGGACGGGAGAATGTAAAACAGCACTAGAGGTAGAAATTACGTCGTCCCAGTAGTTTTTTATAGGGGGGCAGGTCCACCAAATGTGTAGCAGAGAGCCTAGGTCCCCGTGACACCTCCAACAGGTAGGTGATATGGATGGGGAGATGACGTGTAAGAGAGTGGGGTGTCTATACCACCTCATCAGGATCTTATACTGCGTTTCTCTAACCTGGATACAGATGGAGCTCTTATGTGTTTTAAGAAAGATGGAGCTCCATTCCTTGTCTGAGAGTGAGATGTTTAGATCTCTCTCCCATTTTTGAATAAAATGGGGAGGTGTCAGGGAGTCAGATGTACTTAGGAGTTTGTATAGGGTGGAGATAGTGTGTACGGGAGTCATAGGAGCCACACACATTTTTTCAAACGCGGTCAGCTCCCTTGAGGCCTCACGATATACATTATCTGTGTATAGGAAGTGTCGGACCTGTAGGAACTTCCAGAAATCTGTCTGTGGGATCTCCCATTTCTCCCGTATCTTCGAGAACTGTTTAATCCCAGATGGGTGGACCAACTGCCCCACTCTAAAGAGTCCTTCTAGCGCCCAATTTTGATAATATCCCAGTGAGAGGCCAGGTGGAAAGTTTGGGTTGCTAAGAAAGGAGGTGAGGGGGCCAAAGACAGAGGAGATATATGGTCTTCGTCGTATCCCCTTCCAGAAAGAAAGTGTAGGAGTGATGGTCGGGTGAGGGCGTTGTAATTTGGGCAAGATCGGGAGCCATGGGAATATTTCTGGGAACAATTGTATGCATAAACTCTCCAAGACCACCCATTGTTTAATCTCTCGGCTCCTGGTCCAGTCCAAGACTCTGTTTAAGAGGATTGCTTGGTAGTAAATTTTAATATCTGGGAGCGAGAACCCCCCTTTTTGAGGTGGTCGAGTCAGGATAGATCTACTGATCCTGGGTCTCTTACGACACCAAATGAATTGCTGAATCAAAGATCTCACAGTCTGGAACCAGGAGTCGGGGATCTGGATTGGTAAGGTCTGAAGGAGATAAAGCAATTTGGGTAACGTATTCATCTTTACAACGTTAATTCTTCCTAGCCAAGAGAGGTTATGATATTGCCATCTGCAATAGTCGTTTCTGATGGCTTTGAGAATAGGGTGGAAGTTCAGTGATAATAGACGTGAGGGGTCGCTGGACAGTTGAACCCCCAGGTAAGTGATGTGTGAGTCTCTCCACTGAAAGGGAAATGTAGTTTTCAAATCGGTTAAGACCGAATGGGGGACGGAGATATGAAGGGCGAAGGATTTGGATGTGTTAATTTTAAAACCTGACATGGAACTAAAGGTGTCCAGTTCGCTCATCAGATTGGGGAGCGAAAGTGTCGGGTCTGTGACCGTTGTTAGCAGGTCATCTGCAAATAGGGCCAGTTTATAATCTATATCTCCTATTTGTAGTCCTTTAATCTTGTCATTAGCCCTGATCGCCCTAGCTAGGGCTTCAATACAAAGGACGAAAATCAGGGGGGACAAGGGACATCCCTGTCTCGTTCCATTACTGATAGAAAAGTTATCAGAGAGGGTCCCGTTAACCCGTACTTTAGCTGATGGTTGTGTATACAGAGATAATATTCTATGGAGGGCTCGAGGGCCCAACCCAATATGCTCCAGCACCGCTCTCATGAAGTCCCAACTTACCCTGTCGAAGGCCTTTTCGGCATCTGTGGACAATAATACAGTGGATGTTTTACTGCTAGAGGCCAAATGGATTAGATTGAGGAGTTTAGTCGTATTATCCTTAGCTTCACGACCGGGTACAAAGCCCACTTGGTCGTTATGAACGAGCGACGGGAGGAAGTCATTTAGTCTAAGAGCCATCAGCTTCGTGAAAAATTTGAGATCTAGATTGAGTAAGGAGATTGGCCTGTAACTGGAGCATATTGAGGGGTCCTTCCCTTGTTTAGGAATTACTGTGATATGTGCTTCAAGTGATTGTCTAGAAAAGTGGGTATCGGCAGATATGGAGTTGAAAGCCTGCAATAGTTTGGGAGCGAGAACTTCTTTAAACATCTTATAATAGGTGGCTGTAAAACCGTCTGGGCCTGGACTTTTACGTAGGGGGGCGATAGAAATGATATGTTCCACCTCATTTAAAGTGAAAGGTATTTCTAAAGATTCTCGAGCGGATTGTGATAGTTGAGGAAATGCTACATCGGCTAAGTATTTCCTGGCTCTCAACATGTTGGAGAGGGGATCGTGGGTCTGGGAAGGGTTACCCAGGTTATATAGGGATTTATAATAGTTTTTAAAACATGTTGCTATCTCCGGAGATTTAAAGCATGTGGAGCCTGTGTTGTTTTTCATTGAGGGGATGAAGGAGGCCAGTCTCTGAGATCTAAGTGCTTGGGCCAACAGTCTACCTGGTTTGTTCCCCCACTTATAGTATTTACTATTACATCTGCGTAAAGTGGCTTGAGTTTTGTTATTAAGGATCCTTCGGAGTTGTGATCGGGCCGCAGACAACTCCACCAAATCTGATGGAGTCAGGGAGGATTTGTGGCGGGTTTCTAAGGCGTGAATTTTATGTAACAATGTAGTGGTCAAGGCCTGACTATTTTTCTTCATAAATGAGCCTAATTGGATTAGTTTACCCCGTATAACACATTTATGGGCCTCCCAAATCGTAATTTTAGACACCTCTCCTGCATCGTTGATATCAAAGTAGTCAGACAATGCCTTATCCAGTTCTGATTTGCAGTATGTATCGTATAAGAGTGATTCATTGAGGCTCCAGGTCCAAGGACCGGGGGCTCGGGAGGGGGTCGATAAGGATAGAAATACTGGGGCATGATCAGACCACGTGATGGAGCCTATAGAGGCTTCTACAATTAGGGGGAGGTGTCTATGGCCCAAGAATAAATAATCAAGGCGTGAGTAAACCTGATGTGGGTGAGAGAAAAAGGAGAAGTCCCTATCTGTGGGATGTGTGACCCGCCAGGAATCAGCCAGTTGAGATTCATGGAAGATCTTCCTAACCTGTCTATGTTTGTGTTCAGAGAATCTCGGGGCTGGGGGAGAAGTGTCTACAGAAGGATCCATGGACCAATTTAAGTCACCTCCCAACACCGTTATACCTGTTGAAAGGGCTTCAAGTCGGGGAAGGAAGGATCGGAAAAAGGGTACTTGGCCTTGATTTGGCGCGTAGAGGGATATGAGAGTGTATGTTTGGGAAAATATAGTGCACTGGACTACTAGCAACCTTCCTGGAACAAGTTTATGGACCGAGACATTAGATATTTGGAGGGCCTTGGAAAAAATTATGGCGACTCCCTTTGATTTACTGTCAGGGTTATTGGAGTAGAAAGCTAAGGGATATCTTTGATTTACTAAAGAGGGTCCTCGAGCGGAGATCTTAAAGTGTGTCTCCTGAATTAGAGCTACATCTACCTTATCAGATCTCAGTGTCCGAAGTAAATGGGACCTTTTCTCGGGGGTATTGAGTCCCTTTGCATTGATCGAAGTAAATTTAATTACTTTTGAAGTAGACATCACACTATATCACCACACTAAGAGGCATAGGACTCGGACAGTTCACCAAAGAAGAAGTAAAAAGGTTAAAGAAACCTTGAAGAGAAAGAGAATGAAAAAAAAAACAGGTTACAAAGAATATAAACATCATAAACATAGTGACATCCGCAATGGGGAAGTTGGTAGGTATATTAACCAGCATCCCCATGGGGCACGACGGCCGTATGCGGGAACGGGGTAAGGGAGTCACCCCTACAAGCACTATTGTAGTATAAACATTGCGATAGTGCAAAACCAATTAAATAAGGTTTACAATAACCGATAATGATATTTATCAATGGATCTAGGTACTCATCTTCTAAAAGAGTCTCGTCGCCGAGCTCTGGGTTCGAGAACAAAACCGGGGGGGGGGGAAGAGTGGGGTACAATACAACGAGGTCAAGTTGGCACTATGCCATGTTTGGCTTGTCTCACCCGGTACCTTAAAGTCCAGATAATCAGTTCTCTCACAGAGAGCCGCAGAGTTCATTCAGCGAGATAGTGGGAAGTAATTTCTTCAGGCGGGGGGATGATCCTGACGTGGAGAAAGTGGATTTGAGGGTTTCTTTTGAGCACTGTTGACCACTTGCCATGGTTCCCCTCCTCTAGATGGCTGTGGTGGGTGTAGATCTGGGGGGGCAAAGTCCCAGTCTGGGATCTTTAAAGATGGGAGGCCGAGACCGGAGCAGAAGGTTGGGAGGTCAGAAATGGTGTGGAGAGAGTGTATTTTGCCAGAGGAAGATACTTGTAGGTTGAAAGGGAAACCCCATCTATATTTCAGCTGTCGCTTGCGGAGTTCATCTGTCAAGGGGCGAAGAATCTTCCTTTGTTGTAGGGTGTGCCAGGAGAGGTCTTGAAAAATGGAGATAGGGTCGCCATTGTAATTTAAGTCATCAATACGACGCGCTTTATTCATGATTTCTTCCTTCTGGGAGTAATAATGCAGGCGGCATATGACATCTCGGGGTCGATCGGAGGAGAGCCCCCTTGGTTTTAGAGCGCGGTGAGCTCTATCAAATGTTATGGCGGTGGATGGGTCTTTGCCCATAATAGTATTGAAGATCATCGTCAAGGCATCCACTATGCCTGTCTGGGGGACTTCTTCCGGAACCCCTCTCACCCGAATATTATTCCTCCTCCCTCTATTATCTAAATCCACTACACGGGTCCGTAGCACTCTTATCTCGTCTGACTGGGATTTTATGGCGTCTGTTAAGGACCCCAGGAATTTATCAGTGGAGTCTCGATGTTCCTCCAGTGTGTTTACCCTTTCAGAGAGCTGTGAGATATCTTGTTTGATTGATGCCAGCTCTCTTCGCATGGTATCTTGGATATCCTGTTTAGTTGGTAGTGTTTTCATGAATTGCAGGATATCTTGAAGAGCGGTATCACTGTGAGTGTGTAAGATAGGTTGCTCCATCGTTGACGGGGAAGCGGAGGAAGCCGAATGGCAGGAAGATGGGCTGGAGGGGGAGAGGTTTTCAGATAGCCTTGTGGGGGTAGGTTGTAGGAACGGTCTCATCCCCGGTTGGGTCGCGGTCTCCTTAGGTTGTGTGGTTTTACCTCTTTTTTTTTTTTTTTCCCAGGATCTAACCATGCTTAAGAATGAGTTGATGAGTACTTGGTTGCGAGAGCTATCATAAGTGTAGATTTGGCTTTGCTTGGTGCGTTATGAGGTGCCTATAGCATGGTGACTCCCAGTGGAATGGCACTAGCACGCCATTAATCGGTGGTTGGTATTATAATTTTAGGCATATAGAAGGCGTCGGTTCTTGTTTCTTCGGCGGTGTGAAGGCAGATATAAGGTGTCTGCATTGCCAGTTCCCAGGGAACGGCCCACCTCCTTTACAGATTCTCTTGTGAAAGTACAAGGGGGCTTGAGTGACACGTGTATAACTGTGTATATAGATAGGCCACTAGAGGGAGCTCCAACTCAGGACATTAATCTCAGAGGGCACAGTCTCTGTAGTTTAGGGGTTGCTGGTCTCAGGAGGTATGATAGTAAATCTATGCTTTGTAAAGAGACCTCACTGGGATTCTGCAGGCCTAATGGGATATGAGGCGATAAGTGGTGCAGGGTCTCCAGAGGGTGTGTTCACCTCAATGTGCTTCGTGTCATTAGGGTTTTTAGTATTAAATAATCAATACCCCTGTGTCTTGTTTGCTGGTGTATGTTATTGTAATTAGGCCTACCACACGTGGTTCAGGATCTTGGGGTCCACGGCGTCCCGTTCCGGTCCCGGAACTCACAGCCGGGCCTCCGTTAGGGTTCCGTTCTTTGTCCTCGGATGCAGAGGAGAGATGTGAGGGCCTCGGATGTCAGGCCCAATTTGAGCGCCTTTTATTTAGGTTACTAGGAGCGAGGGGGGTGTAGCGGGTGCAGTGGGGCCGCCGGGAAACGAGGGACCGGCAGGCCGGAAGAGACCTACCAGCCGTCGCCTCCGTCTGGACCCCGGGTGCGTCAGAGCTCCGTCGCCGCTGCCACGTCCCGCGGTTTCCCCTTCTGTCTGCCGCCGTCCCTCGATATATGCAGGTGTAGACTCTGCCTCTGGGGTGCCAGGGATGTGTCCAGGCGGGGGGAAGACTCCTCTTCGGTCCCCGATTTCCCAGCTCTCCTCAGAGCCCGTCTCCAAGATGGCCGCCGGGCTCCAGGTAGTTCAGCCCCGCGCGGCGTCTCCTCCGACCTCCGTCAGGCAGGAGTGCTGTGGGTGCAGCGGGGAGATATATGTGGTCGCGGTCAGCGGCTAGCGGTAGCGGGAGGTCCGGACTTCTGGGGGAGGTTTACATCCCAAGCGACGGGTCCCGGAACCACCTCCGGCTCTGTGTAGAAATCGAGGCCCCGGCTTCTATGGTCCCCGTGGGCCGCAACCCGCGGGAGCAGTTAAAACTGCTCCCCGATTCCGCGGCGCCTCGGGGGACTCAGCAGGGGTGTAGTGAGGGCTCAGAAGGTATTGGGGCAGGATAAAGACTGCAGGTGGGTATGGGTTTATGAGCTTTATTTCGTGAGGCCCGGGAGCTCTGCCAACACACAGCTGCTTCCTTCAGCAGCCAGACCACGCCCCCTAAATATTATTTTTATCTTTAACCTTATTTGATCCTTATTTCTTTGTAAGGATATCCTTATGTCTATCCCATGCATGTTTAAATTGCTCTACTGTCTTAGCCTCTACCACCTCTGATGGGAGGCTATTCCACTTGTCCACTACCCTTTCTGTGAAATAATTTTTCCGCAAATTTCCCCTGAACCTCCCCCCCTCCAGTCTCAGTGCATGTCCTCGTGTCCTATTGCGTCTCTTCATTTGGAGAATGTTTCCCTCCTGGTCTTTGTTAAAACCCTTGATATATTTGAAAGTTTCTATCATGTCCCCCCTTTCCCTTCTCTGCTCCAAACTATACATATTGAGATTTCTTAGTCTTTCTGGGTATGTTGTGTGATGTAGGCCATGCACCATTTTAGTTGCCCTCCTTTGTACAGTTTCTAATGTATTAATATCCTTTTGAAGATATGGCCTCCAGAACTGAATACAGTATTCTAGATGAGGCCGTACCAATGACCTATACAGTGGCATTATTACTTCTTTCTTTCTGCTGCTGATTCCTCTCCCAATGCAGCCAAGCATCTGACTAGCCTTCCTCATTGCCTTGTTACATTGCTTACCTGCCTTTAAGTCATCTGAAATAGTGACTCCTAGATCCCTTTCCTCCTCAGTAGTTTCCAGTATAGTGCCATTAATACTGTATTTAGCTTTAGGATTTTTGAGACCCAAGTGCATGATTTTGCATTTTTTGGCATTAAACTGTAATTGCCAGACTCTTGACCATTCCTCTAGTCTACCTAGATCCTCAATCATTTGTTTTACCCCACCTGGTGTGTCTACCCTGTTGCATACCTTTGTGTCATCTGCAAAAAGGCATACTTTCCCTTTAATGCCATTTGCAATGTCACCAATAAAGATATTAAAAAGCACTGGTCCAAGTACAGATCCCTGGGGTACTCCACTGGTAACATTTCCCTCCTGTGAATGCACTCCATTTACCACAACTCTCTGTTTTCTATCCTTCAACCAAGATCTTATCCATTCAATAATCCTAATATCCAATCCCAAACTTTCAAGTTTATTTAGCAGTCTGCGATGTGGAACTGTGTCAAAAGCCTTACTAAAGTCTAGATAAGCTATATCCATGGCTCCACCTTTATCCATCACTTTAGTCACACAATCAAAAAAGTCAATAAGATTTGTTTGACATGATCTCCCCCCAGTGAATCCATGCTGTTTGGGATCCAGTAAATTGCCGGATTTGAGATAATCTACAACTCTTTCTTTTAAGAGTGTTTCCATCAATTTCCCTACTACTGATGTAAGACTCACTGGTCTGTAGTTGTTTGCCTCTTCCTTGCTTCCACTTTTGTGCAGTGGGACTACGTTTGCTCTTTTCCAGTCCCCTGGAATTACTCCTGTAGCTAATGACTGGTTGAATAATTCTGTCAATGGTGCTACCAGCACCTCTTTAAGTTCTTTTAGTATCCTTGGATGTATCCCATCTGGCCCCATAGATTTGTCCACTTTCAGCTTTGAGAGTTCTGTTAGGACCTTCTCCTCTGTAAATGTACTTGTTTCATTTTCCTGAATATCCCTGCAACTTAACTGTGGCCCCTTCCCCTCTCTTTCAGTAGTAAATACTGAGCAAAAATAATCATTAAGATGATCTGCTATTAAATTGTCTCCTTCAACAAGACTCCCAGTGTCCGTCTTTAGTTTTATAATTCCACCTATTGTTTTTCTCCTTTCGCTTATATACCTAAAAAAAGTTTTGCCTCCTTTACCCACTGACTGGGCCATTTTCTCCTCAGCTTGTGCCTTTGCACATCTGATAACCTTCTTTGTCTCCTTCTGTCTAACAAGATATATCTTTTTGTCTTCATTATTTTGTGTCTGCTTATATTTCCTATAAGTCCAGGTAGAGAGCATGTTGTCCCTCCTTGAATGAGTCATGTTGGGAGGTATGGATTGTGTATATTACATTTAAACCAATGGTGTATATTAGATTTAAATTAATAGTTTAATAATGTCTGGGTACTGTGTATAGTGCCATCTAATTGAAAGACTACTATTTTATAGCATTTTCTTGTAGTGGAACAAAGACAACTTAAACAACAATCTTTTCACACGTAAGCAGCAGCCTCTGTACTACATACACACTGGGACAGGACTCAGGAGGACTGTGTGTGTGTGTGTGTGTGTGTGTGTGTGTGTGTGTGTGTGTGTGTGTGTGTGTGTGTGTGTGTGCCTCTCTCTCTATCTCTAGACCCTCATTAGATAACAGGTTATACAGAACCCAGAAACCCAGACAGGGAGGAGTAGTAGCTGGGATCCCTGTGTCACTTACAGCTCTCTCCATCCTCCTATCTCTCCTCTGGCTGGAAAGCTCCATCAGTAGCTCTTGAAAACTGCACTGCATACTGTCTTGCTCGCATTCTGGCTGCCCTGTTCAGCTGCTGTATAAGAGGGAAAGCTAGTGATGTTAGTGGCCAGGGGGGGGGGGCTGACAATGGGGGGCCACGGGGCACAGTATTCACTGTGTACCCCCCTTAATCTGGCTATGTGCCTAATGCTTGTAGATATTAGTAGTACAAGTCACATTTACAGTCATAGCCAAATACAGACTCCGAGCTCTCATCCTAACCCACCGCTCTATTCTCCTCACTCACTGTCTCTCCTCTGTGTCACCCCTGTCTGTCTGCCCCTCCCCTATAGAGTGTAAACTCTCATCCTAACCCACCGCTCTATGCTCCTCACTCACTGTCTCTCCTCTGTGTCACCCCTGTCTGTCTGCCCCTCCCCTATAGAGTGTAAGCTCTCATCCTAACCCACTGCTCTATGCTCCTCGCTCACTGTCTCTCCTCTGTGTCACCCCTGTCTGTCTGTCCCTCCCCTATAGAGTGTAAGCTCTCATCCTAACCCACCGCTCTATGCTCCTCACTCACTGTCTCTCCTCTGTGTCACCCCTGTCTGTCTGCCCCTCCCCTATAGAGTGTAAGCTCTCATCCTAACCCACCGCTCTATGCTCCTCGCTCACTGTCTCTACTCTGTGTCACCCCTGTCTGTCTGCTCCTCCCCTATAGAGTGTAAGCTCTTATCCTAACCCACCGCTCTATGCTCCTCACTCACTGTCTCTCCTCTGTGTCACCCGTCTGTCTGCCCCTCCCCTATAGAGTGTAAGCTCTCATCCTAACCCACCGCTCTATGCTCCTCACTCACTGTCTCTCCTCTGTGTCACCCCTGTCTGTCTCTCCCTCCCCTATAGAGTGTAATCTCTCATCCTAAGCCATCGCTCTATGCTCCTCACTCACTGTCTCTCCTCTGTGTCACCTGTCTGTCTGCCCCTTACCTATAGAGTGTAAGCTCTCATCCTAACCCACCGCTCTATGCTCCTCACTCACTGTCTCTCCTCTGTGTCACCCCTGTCTGTCTGCCCCTCCCCTATAGAGTGTAAACTCTCATCCTAAGCCACCGCTCTATGCTCCTCACTCACTGTCTCTCCTCTGTGTCACCCCTGTCTGTCTGCCCCTCCCCTATAGAGTGTAAGCTCTCATCCTAACCCACCGCTCTATGCTCCTCAATCACTGTCTCTCCTCTGTGTCACCCCTGTCTGTCTGTCCCTCCCCTATAGAGTGTAATCTCTCATCCTAACCCCCGCTCTATGCTCCTCACTCACTGTCTCTCCTCTGTGTCACCCCTGTCTGTCTGTCCCTCCTCTATAGAGTTTAAGTTCTCATCCTAACCAACCGCTCTATGCTCCTCACTCACTGTCTCTCCTCTGTGTCACCCCTGTCTGTCTGCCCCTCCCCTATAGAGTGTAAGCTCTCATCCTAACCCACCGCTCTATGCTCCTCACTCACTGTCTCTCCTCTGTGTCACCCCTGTCTGTCTGCCCCTACCCTATAGAGTGTAATCTCTCATCCTAACCCATCGCTCTATACTCCTCACTCACTGTCTCTCCTCTGTGTCACCCCTGTCTGTCTGCCCCTCCCCTATAGAGTGTAAACTCTCATCCTAACCCACCGCTCTATGCTCCTCGCTCACTGTCTCTCCCCTCTGTGTCACCCCTGTCTGCCCCTCCCCTATAGAGTGTAAGCTCTCATCCTAACCCACCGCTCTATGCTCCTCACTCACTGTCTCTCCTCTGTGTCACCCCTGTCTGTCTGTCCCTCCCCTATAGAGTGTAAACTCTCATCCTAACCCACCGCTCTATGCTCCTCGCTCACTGTCTCTCCTCTGTGTCACCCTGTCTGTCTGCCCCTCCCCTATAGAGTGTAAGCTCTCATCCTAACCCACCGCTCTATGCTCCTCACTCACAGTCTCTCCTCTGTGTCACCCCTGTCTGTCTCTCCCTCCCCTATAGAGTGTAATCTCTCATCCTAAGCCATCGCTCTATGCTCCTCACTCACTCTCTCCTCTGTGTCACCTGTCTGTCTGCCCCTCCCCTATAGAGTGTAAGCTCTCATCCTAACCCACCGCTCTATGCTCCTCACTCACTGTCTCTCCTCTGTGTCACCCCTGTCTGTCTGCCCCTCCCCTATAGAGTGTAAGCTCTCATCCTAACCCACCGCTCTATGCTCCTCGCTCACTGTCTCTACTCTGTGTCACCCCTGTCTGTCTGCTCCTCCCCTATAGAGTGTAAGCTCTTATCCTAACCCACCGCTCTATGCTCCTCACTCACTGTCTCTCCTCTGTGTCACCCGTCTGTCTGCCCCTCCCCTATAGAGTGTAAGCTCTCATCCTAACCCACCGCTCTATGCTCCTCACTCACTGTCTCTCCTCTGTGTCACCCCTGTCTGTCTCTCCCTCCCCTATAGAGTGTAATCTCTCATCCTAAGCCATCGCTCTATGCTCCTCACTCACTGTCTCTCCTCTGTGTCACCTGTCTGTCTGCCCCTTACCTATAGAGTGTAAGCTCTCATCCTAACCCACCGCTCTATGCTCCTCACTCACTGTCTCTCCTCTGTGTCACCCCTGTCTGTCTGCCCCTCCCCTATAGAGTGTAAACTCTCATCCTAAGCCACCGCTCTATGCTCCTCACTCACTGTCTCTCCTCTGTGTCACCCCTGTCTGTCTGCCCCTCCCCTATAGAGTGTAAGCTCTCATCCTAACCCACCGCTCTATGCTCCTCAATCACTGTCTCTCCTCTGTGTCACCCCTGTCTGTCTGTCCCTCCCCTATAGAGTGTAATCTCTCATCCTAACCCCCGCTCTATGCTCCTCACTCACTGTCTCTCCTCTGTGTCACCCCTGTCTGTCTGTCCCTCCTCTATAGAGTTTAAGTTCTCATCCTAACCAACCGCTCTATGCTCCTCACTCACTGTCTCTCCTCTGTGTCACCCCTGTCTGTCTGCCCCTCCCCTATAGAGTGTAAGCTCTCATCCTAACCCACCGCTCTATGCTCCTCACTCACTGTCTCTCCTCTGTGTCACCCCTGTCTGTCTGCCCCTACCCTATAGAGTGTAATCTCTCATCCTAACCCATCGCTCTATACTCCTCACTCACTGTCTCTCCTCTGTGTCACCCCTGTCTGTCTGCCCCTCCCCTATAGAGTGTAAACTCTCATCCTAACCCACCGCTCTATGCTCCTCGCTCACTGTCTCTCCCCTCTGTGTCACCCCTGTCTGCCCCTCCCCTATAGAGTGTAAGCTCTCATCCTAACCCACCGCTCTATGCTCCTCACTCACTGTCTCTCCTCTGTGTCACCCCTGTCTGTCTGTCCCTCCCCTATAGAGTGTAAACTCTCATCCTAACCCACCGCTCTATGCTCCTCGCTCACTGTCTCTCCTCTGTGTCACCCTGTCTGTCTGCCCCTCCCCTATAGAGTGTAAGCTCTCATCCTAACCCACCGCTCTATGCTCCTCACTCACTGTCTCTCCTCTGTGTCACCCCTGTCTGTCTGTCCCTCCCCTATAGAGTGTAAACACTCATCCTAACCCACCGCTCTATGCTCCTCACTCACTGTCTCTCCTCTGTGTCACCCCTGTCTGTCTGCCCCTCCCCTATAGATTGTAAGCTCTCATCCTAACCCACCGCTCTATGCTCCTCACTCACTGTCTCTCCTCTGTGTCACCCTTGTCTGTCTGTCCCTTCCCCTATAGAGTGTAAGCTCTCATCCTAACCCACCGCTCTATGCTCCTCACTCACTGTCTCTCCTCTGTGTCACCCATGTCTCTCTGTCCCTTCCCCTATAGAGTGTAAGCTCTCATCCTAACCCACCGCTCTATGCTCCTCACTCACTGTCTCTCCTCTGTGTCACCCATGTCTGTCTGTCCCTTCCCCTATAGAGTGTAAGCTCTCATCCTAACCCACCGCTCTATGCTCCTCACTCACTGTCTCTCCTCTGTGTTACCCCTGTCTGTCTGTCCCTCCCCTATAGAGTGTAAGCTCTCATCCTAACCCACCGCTCTAAGCTCCTCACTCACTGTCTCTCCTCTGTGTCACCCATGTCTGTCTGTCCCTTCCCCTATAGAGTGTAAGCTCTCATCCTAACTCACCGCTCTATGCTCCTCACTCACTGTCTCTCCTCTGTGTCACCCCTGTCTGTCTGTCCCTCCCCTATAGAGTGTAAGCTCTCCTCCTAACCCACCGCTCTATGCTTCTCACTCACTGTCTCCCCTGTGTCACCCCTGTCTGTCTGCTCCTCCCCTATAGAGTGTAAGCTCTCATCCTAACCCACCGCTCTATGCTCCTCGCTCACTGTCTCTCCTGTGTGTCACCCCTGTCTGTCTGCCCCTCCCCTATAGAGTGTAAGCTCTCATCCTAACCCACCGCTCTATGCTCCTTACTCACTGTCTCTCCTCTGTGTCACCCATGTCTGTCTGTCCCTTCCCCTATAGAGTGTAAGCTCTCATCCTAACCCACCGCTCTATGCTTCTCACTCACTGTCTCCCCTGTGTGTCACACCTGTCTGTCTGCCCCTCCCCTATAGAGTGTAAGCTCTCATCCTAACCCAACACCGCTCAATGCTCCTCACTCCCTTTCTCTCCCCTGTGTCTCCCCTGTCTGTCTGTCCATCCCCTATAGAGTGTAAGCTCTCATCCTAACCCACCGCTCTATGCTCCTCACTCACTGTCTCTCTCCTCTGTGTCACCCCTGTCTGTCTGCCCCTCCCCTATAGAGTGTAAGCTCTCATCCTAACTAGTGATGAGCGGGTTCGGTTCCTCGGAAATCGAACCCCCCCGAACTTCACCCATTTTACACGGGTCCGAGGCATACTCGGATTCTCCCGTATGGCTCGGTTAACCCGAGCGCGCCCGAACGTTATCATCCCACTGTCGGATTCTCGCGAGATTCGGAATCTATATAAGCAGCCGCGCGTGGCCGCCATTTTCACTCGTGCATTGGAAATGTTAGGGAGAGGACGTGGCTGGCGTCCTCTCCGTTATTAATGTTGATGCAAATATTTGTGCTTATTGCTTAATTGTGGGGACTGGGGAGCAGCTGTATTATATAGGAGGAGTACAGTGCAGAGTTTTGCTGATCAGTGACCACCAGTTTTATCCGTTCTCTGTCTGAAAAACGCTCCATATCTGTGCTCAGTGTGCTGCATATATCTGTGCTCACACTGCTTTATTGTGGGGACTGGGGACCAGCAGTATTATATAGGAGGAGTAGAGTGCATAGTTTTGCTGACCAGTGACCACCAGTATTATACATTGTCTGCCTGAAAAATGCTCCATATCTGTGCTCAGTGTGCTGCATATATCTGTGCTCACACTGCTTTATTGTGGGGACTGGGGACCAGCAGTATTATATAGGAGCAGTACAGTGCAGAGTTTTGCTGACCAGTGACCACCAGTATTATACGTTGTCTGCCTGAAAAACGCTCCATATCTGTGCTCAGTGTGCTGCATATATCTGCGCTCACACTGCTTTGGGGACTGGGGACCAGCAGTATTATATAGGAGGAGTACAGTGCAGAGTTTTGCTGACCAGTGACCACCAGTATTATACGTTCTCTGCCTGAAAAACGCTCCATATCTGTGCTCAGTGTGCTGCATATATCTGTGCTCACACTGCTTTATTGTGGGGACTGGGGACCAGCAGTATTATATAGGAGGAGTACAGTGCAGAGTTTTGCTGACCAGTGACCACCAGTATTATATGTTGTCTGCCTGAAAAACGCTCCATATCTGTGCTCAGTGTGCTGCATATATCTGTGCTCACACTGCTTTATTGTGGGGACTGGGGACCAGCAGTATTATATAGGAGGAGTACAGTGCAGAGTTTTGCTGACAGTGACCACCAGTATATATAGCAGTACGGTACGGAAGGCCACTGCTCTACTTACCTCTGTGTCGTCAAGTATATTATCCATCTAGATTCTATACCCGTGGTGCATTTTAGTTTTGCAGTTTGCTGACATTGACCACCAGTATATATAGCAGTACGGTACGGAAGGCCACTGCTCTACCTACCTCTGTGTCATCAAGGATACTATCCATCTAGATTCTATAACTGTGGTGCTTTTTAGTTTTGCCGTTTGCTGACAGTGACCACCAGTATATATATATAGCAGTACGGTACGGAAGGACACTGCTCTACCTACCTCTGTGTCGTCAAGTATACTATCCATCTAGATTCTATACCTGTGGTGCATTTTAGTTTTGCAGTTTGCTGACAGTGACCACCAGTATATATATATAGCAGTACAGTACGGAAGGCCACTGCTCTACCTACCTCTGTGTCGTCAAGTATACTATCCATCTAGATTCTATACCTGTGGTGCATTTTAGTTTTGTAGTTTGCTGACAGTGACCACCAGTATATATATATGTAGCAGTACGGTACGGAAGGCCACTGCTCTACCTACCTCTGTGTCGTCAAGTATACTATCCATCCATACCTGTGGTGCATTTCAGTTGTGCCCAGTATAAATAGTAGTAGGCCATTGCTATTGATACTGGCATATAATTCCACACATTAAAAAATGTAGAACAAAAATGTGGAGGGTAAAATAGGGAAAGATCAAGATCCACTTCCACCTCGTGCTGAAGCTGCTGCCACTAGTCATGGCCGAGACAATGAAATGCCATCAACGTCGTCTGCCAAGGCCGATGCCCAATGTCATAGTAGAGAGCATGTAAAATCCAAAAAACAAAAGTTCAGTAAAATGACCCAAAAATCAAAATTAAAAGTGTCTGAGGAGAAGCGTAAACTTGCCAATATGCCATTTACGACACGGAGTGGCAAGGAAGGCTGAGGCCCTGGCCTATGTTCATGGCTAGTGGTTCAGCTTCACATGAGGATGGAAGCACTCATCCTCTCGCTAGAAAACTGCAGTGCCACTCCTAGATGGGCCAGGTGTTTGTGTCGGCCACTTGTGTCGCTTAGCTTAGTCACACAGCGACCTTGGTGCGCCTCTTTTTTTCTTTGCATCGTGTGCTGTTTGGGGACTATTTTTTTGAAGTGCCATCCTGTCTGACACTGCAGTGCCACTCCTAGATGGGCCAGGTGTTTGTGTCGGCACTTGGGTCGCTTAGCTTAGTCACACAGCTACCTCATTGCGCCTCTTTTTTTCTTTGCATCATGTGCTGTTTGGGGACTATTTTTTTGAAGTGCCATCCTGTCTGACACTGCAGTGCCACTCCTAGATGGGCCAGGTGTTTGTGTCGGCCACTTGGGTCGCTTAGCTTAGTCACACAGCTACCTCATTGCGCCTCTTTTTTTCTTTGCATCATGTGCTGTTTGGGGACAATTTTTTTGAAGTGCCATCCTGCCTGACACTGCAGTGCCACTCCTAGATGGGCCAGGTGTTTGTGTCGGCCACTTGTGTCGCTTAGCTTAGCCATCCAGCGACCTCGGTGCAAATTTTTGGACTAAAAATAATATTGTGAGGTGTGAGGTGTTCAGAATAGACTGAAAATGAGTGTAAATTATGGTTATTGAGGTTAATAATACTATGGGATCAAATGACCCCCAAATTCTATGATTTAAGCTGTTTTTGAGGTTTTTTTTTTTTTAAACACCCGAATCCAAAACACACCCGAATCCAACAAAAAAATTTCAGGGAGGTTTTGCCAATACGCGTCCGAATCCAAAACACGGCCGCTGAACCGAATCCAAAACCAAAACACAAAACCCGAAAAATTTCCGGTGCACATCACTAATCCTAACCCACCGCTCTATGCTCCTCACTCACTTTCTCTGCTCTGTGTCTCCCCTGTCTGTCTGCCCCTCCCCTATAGAGTGTAAGCTCTTATCCTAACCCACCGCTCTATGCTCCTCACTCACTGTCTCTCTCCTCTGTGTCACCCCTGTCTGTCTGCCCCTCCCCTATAGAGTGTAAGCTCTCATCCTAACCCACCGCTTTATGCTCCTCACTCACTGTCTCTCCTCTGTGTCACCCCTGTCTGCCCCTCCCCTATAGAGTGTAAGATCTCATCCTAACCCATCGCTCTATACTCCTCACTCACTGTCTCTCCTCTGTGTCACCCCTGTCTGTCTGCCCCTCCCCTATAGAGTGTAAGCTCTCATCCTAACCCACCGCTCTATGCTCCTCACTCACTGTCTCCCTCTGTGTCACCCCTGTCTGTCTGTCCCTCCCCTATAGAGTGTAAGCTCTCCTCCTAACCCACCGCTCTATGCTCCTCACTCACTGTCTCTCTCCTCTGTGTCACCCCTGTCTGTCTGCCCCTCCCCTATAGAGTGTAAGCTCTCATCCTAACCCACCGCTTTATGCACCTCACTCACTGTCTCTCCTCTGTGTCACCCCTATCTGCCCCTCCCCTATAGAGTGTAAGCTCTCATCCTAACCCATCGCTCTATACTCCTCACTCACTGTCTCTCCTCTGTGTCACCCCTGTCTGTCTGCCCCTCCCCTATAGAGTGTAAGCTCTCATCCTAACCCACCGCTCTATGCTCCTCACTCACTGTCTCTCCTCTGTGTCACCCCTGTCTGTCTGCCCCTCCCCTATAGAGTGTAAGCTCTCATCCTAACCCACCGCTCTATGCTCCTCACTCACTGTCTCTCCTCTGTGTCACCCCTGTCTGTCCCTCCCCTATAGAGTGTAAGCTCTCCTGCTAACCCACCGCTCTATGCTCAAGTCATGTTTGTACTAGTGATGTGCACCGGACATTTTTCGGGTTTTGTGTTTTGGTTTTGGATTCGGTTCCGCGGCCGTGTTTTGGATTCGGACGCATTTTGGCAAAACCTCCCTGAAATTTTTTTGTCGGATTCGGGTGTGTTTTGGATTCGGGTGTTTTTTACAAAAAACCCTAAAAAACAGCTTAAATCATAGAATTTGGGGGTCATTTTGATCCCATAGTTTTATTAACCTCAATAACCATAATTTCCACTCATTTCCAGTCTATTCTGAACACCTCACAGCTCACAATATTATTTTTAGTACTAAAATTTGCACCGAGGTCGCTGGATGGCTAAGCTAAGCGACACAAGTGGCCGACACAAACACCTGGCCCATCTAGGAGTGGCACTGCAGTGTCAGGCAGGATGGCACTTCAAAAAAATAGTCCCCAAACAGCACATGATGCAAAGAAAAAAAGAGGCGCACCAAGGTCGCTGTGTGACTAAGCTAAGCGACACAAGTGGCCGACACAAACACCTGGCCCATCTAGGAGTGGCACTGCAGTGTCAGGCAGGATGGCACTTCAAAAAAATTGTCCCCAAACAGCACATGATGCAAAGAAAAATGAAAGAAAAAAAAGGTGCAAGATGGAATTGTCCTTGGGCCCTCCCACCCACCCTTATGTTGTATAAGCAGGACATGCACACTTTAACAAACCCATCATTTCAGCGACAGGGTCTGCCACACGACTGTGACTGAAATGACTGGTTGGTTTGGGCCCCCACCAAAAAAAGAAGCAATCAATCTCTCCTTGCACAAACTGGCTCTACAGAGGCAAGATGTCCACCTCATCATCATCCTCCGATTCCTCACCCCTTTCACTGTGTACATCCCCCTCCTCACAGATTATTAATTCGTCCCCACTGGAATCCACCATCTCAGGTCCCTGTGTACTTTGTGGAGGCAATTGCTGCTGGTGAATGTCTCCACGGAGGAATTCATTATAATTCATTTTGATGAACATCATCTTCTCCACATTTTCTGGAAGTAACCTCGTACGCCGATTACTGACAAGGTGAGCGGCTGCACTAAACACTCTTTCGGAGTACACACTGGAGGGAGGGCAACTTAGGTAGATAAAAGCCAGTTTGTGCAAGGGCCTCCAAATTGCCTCTTTTTCCTGCCAGTATACGTACGGACTGTCTGACGTGCCTACTTGGATGCGGTCACTCATATAATCCTCCACCATTCTTTCAATGGTGACAGAATCATATGAAGTGACAGTAGACGACATGTGAGTAATCGTTGGCAGGTCCTTCAGTCCGGACCAGATGTCAGCACTCGCTCCAGACTGCCCTGCATCACCGCCAGCGGGTGGGCTCGGAACTCTTAGCCTTTTCCTCGCACCCCCAGTTGCGGGAGAATGTGAAGGAGGAGATGTTGACGGGTCACGTTCCGCTTGACTTGACAATTTTCTCACCAGCAGGTCTTTGAACCTCTGCAGACTTGTGTCTGCCGGAAAGAGAGATCCAACGTAGGTTTAAATCTAGGATCGAGCACGGTGGCCAAAATGTAGTGCTCTGATTTCAACAGATTGACCACCCGTGAATCCTGGTTAAGCGAATTAAGGGCTCCATCCACAAGTCCCACATGCCTAGCGGAATCGCTCTGTTTTAGCTCCTCCTTCAATGTCTCCAGCTTCTTCTGCAAAAGCCTGATGAGGGGAATGACCTGACTCAGGCTGGCAGTGTCTGAACTGACTTCACGTGTGGCAAGTTCAAAGGGTTGCAGAACCTTGCACAACGCTGAAATCATTCTCCACTGCGCTTGAGTCAGGTGCATTCCCCCTCCTTTGCCTATATCGTGGGCAGATGTATAGGCTTGAATGGCCTTTTGCTGCTCCTCCATCCTCTGAAGCATATAGAGGGTTGAATTCCACCTCGTTACCACCTCTTGCTTCAGATGATGGCAGGGCAGGTTCAGGAATGTTTGGTGGTGCTCCAGTCTTCTGTACGCGGTGGCTGAATGCCGAAAGTGTCCCGCAATTCTTTGGGCCACCGACAGCATCTCTTGCACGCCCCTGTCGTTTTTTAAATAATTCTGCACCACCAAATTCAATGTATGTGCAAAACATGGGACGTGCTGGAATTTGCCCAGATGTAATGCACGCACAATATTGCTGGCGTTGTCCGATGTCACAAATCCCCAGGAGAGTCCAATTGGGGTAAGCCATTCTGCGATGATCTTCCTCAGTTTCCGTAAGAGGTTGTCAGCTGTGTGCCTCTTCTGGAAAGCGGTGATACAAAGCGTAGCCTGCCTAGGAAAGAGTTGGCATTTGCGAGATGCTGCTACTGGTGCCGCCGCTGCTGTTCTTGCTGCGGGAGGCAATACATCTACCCAGTGGGCTGTCACAGTCATATAGTCCTGAGTCTGCCCTGCTCCACTTGTCCACATGTCCGTGGTTAAGTGGACATTGGGTACAACTGCATTTTTTAGGACACTGGTGAGTCTTTTTCTGAGGTCTGTGTACATTTTCGGTATCGCCTGCCTATAGAAATGGAACCTAGATGGTATTTGGTACCGGGGACACAGTACCTCAATCAAGTCTCTAGTTGCCTCTGAATTAACGGTGGATACCGGAAACCACGTTTCTCACCGCCCAGGCTGCCAAGGCCTGAGTTATCTGCTTTGCAGCAGGATGACTGCTGTGATATTTCATCTTCCTCGCAAAGGACTGTTGGACAGTCAATTGCTTACTGGAAGTAGTACAAGTGGTCTTCCGACTTCCCCTCTGGGATGACGATTGACTCCCAGCAGCTACAACAGCAGCGCCAGCAGCAGTAGGCGTTACACTCAAGGATGCATCGGAGGAATCCCAGGCAGGAGAGGACTCATCAGACTTGACAGTGACATGGCCTGCAGGACTATTGGCTTTCCTGGGTAAGGAGGAAATTGACACTGAGGGAGTTGGTGGTGTGGTTTGTAGGAGCTTGGTTACAAGAGGAAGGGATTTAGTGGTCAGTGGACTGCTTCCGCTGTCACCCAAAGTTTTTGAACTTGTCACTGACTTATTATGAATGCGCTGCAGGTGACGTATAAGGGAGGATGTTCCAAGGTGGTTAACGTCCTTACCCCTACTTATTACAGCTTGACAAAGGCAACACACGGCTTGACACCTGTTGTCCGCATTTGTGTTGAAATAATTCCACACCGAAGAGCTGATTTTTTTTGTATTTTGACCAGGCATGTTAATGGCCATATTCGTCCCACGGACAACAGGTGTCTCCCCGGGTGCCTGACTTAAACAAACCACCTCACCATCAGAATCCTCCTTGTCAATTTCCTCCCCAGCGCCAGCAACACCCATATCCTCATCCTGGTGTACTTCAACAGTGACATCTTCAATTTGACTATCAGGAACTGGACTGCGGGTGCTCCTTCCAGCACTTGCAGGGGGCGTGCAATTGGTGGAAGGCGCAAGCTCTTCCCGTCCAGTGTTGGGAAGGTCAGGTATCGCAACCGACACAATTGGACTCTCCTTGGGTATTTGTGATTTAGAAGAACGCACAGTTCTTTGCTGTGCTTTTGCCAGCTTAAGTCTTTTCATTTTTCTAGCGAGAGGATGAGTGCTTCCATCCTCATGTGAAGCTGAACCACTAGCCATGAACATAGGCCAGGGCCTCAGCCGTTTCTTGCCACTCCGTGTCGTAAATGGCATATTGGCAAGTTTACGCTTCTCCTCAGACGCTTTTAATTTTGATTTTTGGGTCATTTTACTGAACTTTTGTTTTTTGGATTTTACATGCTCTCGACTATGACATTGGGCATCGGCCTTGGCAGACGATGTTGATGGCATTTCATCGTCTCGGCCATGACTAGTGGCAGCAGCTTCAGCACGAGGTGGAAGTGGATCTTGATCTTTCCCTATTTTAACCTCCACATTTTTGTTCTACATTTTTTAATGTGTGGAATTATATGCCAGTACCTATCAATAGCAATGGCCTACTACTATATATACTGCGCACAACTGAAATGCACCACAGGTATGGATGGATAGTATACTTGACGACACAGAGGTAGGTAGAGCAGTGGCCTTCCGTACCGTACTGCTATATATACTGGTGGTCACTGTCAGCAATCTACAAAACTAAAATGCACCACAGGTATAGAATGTAGATGGATAGTATACTTAATGACGACACAGAGGTAGGTACAGCAGTGGCCTTCCGTACCGTACTGCTATATATAGTATACTGGTGGTCACTGTGTCAGCAAACTGCAAAACTAAAATGCACCACAGGTATAGAATGTAGATGGATAGTATACTTAATGATGACACAGAGGTAGGTACAGCAGTGGCCTTCCGTACCGTACTGCTATATATAGTATACTGGTGGTCACTGTGTCAGCAAACTGCAAAACTAAAATGCACCACAGGTATAGAATGTAGATGGATAGTATACTTAATGACGACACAGAGGTAGGTACAGCAGTGGCCTTCTGTACCGTACTGCTATATATAGTATACTGGTGGTCACTGTGTCAGCAAACTGCAAAACTAAAATGCACCACAGGTATAGAATCTAGATGGATAGTATACTTAATGACGACACAGAGGTAGGTACAGCAGTGGCCTTCCGTACCGTACTGCTATATATACTGGTGGTCACTGTGTCAGCAAACTGCACAACTGAAATGCACCACAGGTATAGAATCTAGATGGATAGTATACTTAATGACGACACAGAGGTAGGTACAGCAGTGGCCTACTGTACCGTAATGCTATATATTATATACTGGTGGTCACTGGTCGGCAAAACTCTGCACTGTACTCCTCCTATATAATATTATACTGGTGTTCCCCAGTCCCCACAATAAAGCAGCACACTGAGCACAGATATGGAGTGTTTTTCAGGCAGACAACGTATACTGGTGGTCACTGTCAGCAAAACTCTGCACTGTACTCCTGCTATATAATACAGCTGCTCCCCAGTCCCCACAATTAAGCAGTGTGAGCACAGATATATGAAGCACACTGAGCACAGATATAGAGCGTTTTTTTCAGGCAGAGAACGGATAACTGGTGGTCACTGATCAGCAAAACTCTGCACTGTACTCCTCCTATATAATACTGCTGCTCCCCAGTCCCCACAATTAAGCAGTGTGAGCACAGATATATGCAGCACACTGAGCACAGGTAAGGAGCGTTTTTCAGGCAGACAACGTATTCTGGTGGTCACTGTCAGCAAAACTCTGCACTGTACTCCTATATAATACAGCTGCTCCCCAGTCCCCACAATTAAGCAGTGTGAGCACAGATATATGCAGCACACTGAGCACAGATAAGGAGCGTTTTTTTCAGGCAGAGAACGGATAAAACTGGTGGTTACTGATCAGCAAAACTCTGCACTGTACTCCTCCTATATTATACAGCTGCTCCCCAGCCCTCCCCACAATTAAGCAATAATGCACAATCAAGTTCAACAATAACGGAGAGGACGCCAGCCACGTCCTCTCCCTAACATTTCCAATGCACGAGTGAAAATGGCGGCGACGCGCGGCTGCTTATATAGAATCCGAATCTCGCGAGAATCCGACAGCGGGATGATGACGTTCGGGCGCGCTCGGGTTAACCGAGCAATACGGGAGAATCCGAGTATGGCTCGGACCCGTGTAAAAAGGGTGAAGTTCGGGGGGGTTCGGTTTCCGAGAAACCGAACCCGCTCATCACTAGTTTGTACAGAAATCTATTTGCATTTGCTATGGCATTCAAAATCATCGCAAGTGAAGCTGCCTCCCAGAGAAGAAGATGGACGCCTGCCGGAGCCATCGCAAGCTCATTCGCAACTGCGTACACATATGCAGCCTACATGCAATAATGAGGAACATCGGTCGCCTGGGCAGCCCTGTGACTATGTAGACCGGACACGGCAGAAAATACGTTATCTGGAGAAAGTGGCCTGCTCCTCGCACCTCGCCAGTTTTCCCACAGGCTGATATGACTATCCTGGATTTGTCCGAGAGTCTGGAATACAGTCTGCATTTTGCCCCTTTTGTAGACCTTCAGCCCTGTGCAGGGAAGGCAGCGAGCGAATAAGTTAAGAAAGGAAGTTTATTAAATCCATGGCCTCCTCTTCCCCAGCTCACACGAGGCAGGGAATCACATCAAAGCCATGAATAAATTCATTAAAAAATAGGACTCCTGGGGTGGACTTGGCAAAGCTCAAAGTGAAATTCCAGCTGAGGATATTGGAAAAGACTTTGCATATTGCTGTGTTTCCGGTAGCCCGCAATGAGTGCTGCAGGAGGGCATGCAGGTGGGTAAGTCGCTGGGTACCGTTAGGGAGCCCTGTGTGAGAAGGGCTGGAGGTGGGGGGGAGGGGGTGATGTTCCCTCCCCAGCTATCTGCAGCGTTGGAGACTGACACCAGCCCTGCATGCGCTCTCTCTGTGATACCAAGATACGGGGAACATGTGGGAGACGGATCACAGTTCATAGGAAAACCATCAGCAGAATACTTGCTGAAGACAACTGGGAAATGTGAAAATAATTGACACTTGCAATATGTAAACTGGAAAACCTGTCATGCCGTCATTTGCTGACCCTCTTTGCTGTGTATGTAAGTGCAGAGAGCGTTTTCTGTAGTCTCAGGGCTCATTTATCAATCAGTGAAAAAAATTGTGTTTTGGGGGGATATCTGCAAATATTTCACCTGCGTTCCCTCCATTTTGATAGGAGCTGCAGCCTGCATTAGTGCATTGCTGGTTTCAAATGTGGAGCACTACTGGAATATCATGTGGGGTACTGCTGGTATATCATGTGGGGCACTGCTAGTATAATATGTGGGGCACTGCTGGTATAATATATGGGACACTGCTGGTATAATATGTGGGGCACTGCTGGTATATATGAGGCACTGCTAGTATAATATGTGGGGCCTGCTGGTATAATATATGGGACACTGCTGGTATAATATGTGGGGCACTGCTGGTGTAATATGTGGGGCACTGCTGGTATATCATGTGGGGCACTGCTAGTATAATATGTGGGGCACTGCTGGTATAATATGTGGGGCACTGCTAGTATAATATGTGGGGCACTGCTGGTATAATATGTGGGGCACTGCTGGTATAATATATGGGACACTGCTGGTATATCATGTGGGGCACTGCTAGTATAATATGTGGGGCACTGCTGGTATAATATATGGGACACTGCTGGTATATCATGTGGGGCACTGCTAGTATAATATGTGGGGCCTGCTGGTATAATATATGGGACACTGCTGGTATAATATATGGGACACTGCTGGTATATCATGTGGGGCACTGTGTGGGGCACTGCTGGTATAATATATGGGACACTGCTGGTATATCATATGGGGCACTGCTAGTATAATATGTGGGACCTGCTGGTATAATATGTGGGACACTGCTGGTATAATATATGGGATCATGTGGGGCACTGCTGGTATAATATGTGGGGCACTGCTGGTATAATATATGGGACACTGCTGGTATAATATGTGGGGCACTGCTGGTATAATATGTGGGTAACTGCTGGTATAATATATGGGACACTGCTGGTTTAATATGTGGGTCACTGCTGGTATAATATATGGGACACTGCTGGTATAATATGTGGGGCACTACTGGAATATCATGTGGGGCACTGCTGGTATAATATGTGGGGCACTGCTGGTATAATATGTGGGGCACTGCTGGTATATGTGGGGCACTGCTGGTATAATATGTGGGGAACTGCTGGTATAATAAGTGGGGCACTGCTGGTATAATATGTGGGGAACTGCTGGTATAATATGTGGGGCACTGCTGGTATAATATGTGGGGTACTGCTGGTATAATATGTGGGGCACTGCTGGTATAATATGTGGGACACTGCTGGTATAATATGTGGGGCACTGCTGGTATAATATATGGGACACTGCTGGTATAATATGTGGGGCACTGCTGGTATAATATGTGGGGCACTACTGGAATATCATGTGGGGCACTGCTGGTATAATATGTGGGGCACTGCTGGTATATGTGGGGCACTGCTGGTATAATATGTGGGGAACTGCTGGTATAATAAGTGGGGCACTGCTGGTATAATATGTGGGGAACTGCTGGTATAATATATGGGGCACTGCTGGTATAATATATGGGGCACTGCTGGTATAATATGTGGGGTACTGCTGCTATAATATATGGGGCACTGCTGGTATAATATGTGGGGCACTGCTGGTATATCATGTGGGGCACTGCTGGTATAATATGTGGGGCACTGCTGGTATAACAAGTGGGGCACTGTTAGTATAATATATGGGGCACTGCTGGTATAATATGTGGGGCACTGCTGGTATAATATGTGAGGCACTGCTGGTATAATATGTGGGGCACTGCTGGTATAATATGTGAGGCACTGCTGGTATAATATGTGGGGCACTGCTGGTATATGTGGGGCACTGCTGGTATATGTGGGCACTGCTGGTATAATATGTGGGGCACTGCTGGTATAATATGTGGGGCACTACTGGAATATCATGTGGGGCACTGCTGGTATAATATGAGGGGCACTACTGGAATATCATGTGGGGCACTGCTGGTATAATAAGTGGGGCACTGCTGGTTTAATATGTGGGGCACTGCTGGTATAATATGTTGGGCACTGCTGGTATATGTGAGGCACTGCTGGTATAATATGTGGGGCACTGCTGGTATATATGGGGCACTGCTGGTATAATATGTGGGGCACTGCTGGTATAATATGTGGGGCACTGCTGGTATAATATGTTGGGCACTGCTGGTATATGTGAGGCACTGCTGGTATAATATGTGGGGCACTGCTGGTATATATGGGGCACTGCTGGTATAATATGTGGGGCACTGCTGGTATAATATGTGGGGCACTGCTGGTATAATATGTGGGGCACTACTGGAATATCATGTGGGGCATTGCTGGTATAATAGGTGTGTCAGGTTCTGTTTTGTTTGTGTTCCCGGAGGGGGCGCTAGTGGGTCAGTGGTAGTAGTATGGAGGAAGTGAGGAGGCCGGATTGGATTCCTGCGCATGTGCGCAAAGTTGTTTATTAAACAATAAGTTGAAACAATATGGCAGCAGGAATACTAAAATAATAACAGAAACGATGCAGATGAGAATGAGCAGCGTGGAAGCTGAGAGTCTATGGCAAAGTTTGTATGATAGGTTCAATCGATCAGGGGATCGATGTGTCGGTATGGGAACCGATAGTTCTTGGGTTGTGGAGCCAGCAGAGATGATGGTGGGAATAGCAAGGCTGGTAGCAGTTGCAGGAGACAAACGATAAAGGGGCAGATGTATTAACCTGGAGAAGGCATAAGGAAGTGATAAACCAGTGATATGTACAAGGTGATAAAGGCACCAGCCAATCAGCTCCAAAATGTAAATTAACAGGTAGAAACTGATTGGCTGGTGCCTTTATCACCTTGCACATATCATTGGTTTATCACTTCCTTATGCCTTCTCCAGGTTAATACATCTGCCCCAGAGTTCTCAGTGCAGTTGGAAATAACACTGGCAGCTTGCAGGCTGATGTACAGGTGTAGATAACGAGATGCACCTGGAGGGAAGTCTCTACTGCAAAGGGCTGGAGCACACTGTAGCTGGTAAAGGTGTGAAGCCTGATCAGAGGTACCAGGGTTGCTGGTGCTTGTGGTTCCACGGTAGTACAGGTTCAAACTGGAAGGCAGAGCAGGTACACAAAGGAACTGGAGAACGGAGCCAGACACACAGGTCATAGGAGTGACACGAAGTCCAGGACAAGGACTGACTCACCCTGCTGCTCCTGATATACCCCCCGGTCTGCAGGTATTGGTTGGAAGTGAATGAGGAGGTGCGGCCAAGCTCCGGATTGGCTGATGCGGTAGTCTGATGGAAACTGTCGGCGCCAATGCCGCGGCCCGGCGGGAACGCGGCGTGCATGCACGCCCGCTGACAACAGGAGTGTCATTAGGCCCAAGATGACATCCGGCGACAAGGTAACCAGTGACAGCGAGACGTAGGGACCCCGGACGGAGACCGCACAGACGGACAGATGCAGCTGTGGTAAGTCGATTCCTGACAATGTGGGGCACTGCTGGTATAATATGTGAGGCACTGCTGGTATAATATGTGAGGCACTGCTGGTATAATATGTGAGGCACTGCTGGTATAATATGTGGGGCAATGCTGGTGTAATATGTAGGGCACTGCTGGTATAATATGTGGGGCACTGCTGGTATAATATGTGAGGCACTGCTGGTATATGTGGGCACTGCTGGTATAATATGTGAGGCACTGCTGGTATAATATGTGAGGCACTGCTGGTATAATATGTGGGGCACTGCTGGTATAATATGTGAGGCACTGCTGGTATAATATGTGAGGCACTGCTGGTATATGTGGGCACTGCTGGTATAATATGTGAGGCACTGCTGGTATAATATGTGAGGCACTGCTGGTATAATATGTGAGGCACTGCTGGTGTAATATGTAGGGCACTGCTGGTATAATATGTGGGGCACTGCTGGTATATGTGGGCACTGCTGGTATAATATGTGAGGCACTGCTGGTATAATATGTGAGGCACTGCTGGTATAATATGTGGGGCAATGCTGGTATAATATGTGGGGCACTACTGGAATATCATGTGGGGCACTGCTGGTATAATATGTGGGGCACTGCTGGTATAATATGTGGGGCACTGCTGGTATATGTGGGGCACTGCTGGTATATATGAGGCACTGCTGCTATAATGGGGGTGATTCCAAGTTGTTCGCTCGCTAGCTACTTTTAGCAGCATTGCACATGCTAAGCCGCCGCCCTCTGGGAGTGAATCTTAGCATAGCAGAATTGCGAACGAAAAATTAGCAGAATTGCGAATAGACACTTCTTAGCAGTTTCTGAGTAGCTCCAGACCTACTCACAAATAGCGATCAGTTCAGTCAGTTTCGTTCCTGATTTGACGTCACACATACGCCCAGCGTTCGCCCAGCCACTCCCCCGTTTCTCCAGACACTCCCGCGTTTTTCCCTGAAACGCCTGCATTTTTTGTCAAAGTCAGAAAAATGTCTCTATGCACGTTGCCATATTTGCACCGCACACTGGTCCGTGCTGCGCATGCGTACGCTCTCCCGTGAAGGCGCATACCCGCAATAGCGTGCACTCGCAGGCGCGGTATGCGTATTTACGGTAGAGTTTATGTAGTCGTAGCGTGCGACTCATTCGTTACATATTTTCACAATTAATGTAGTTTATAGATCATGATCCCTTTGATAGTTTCTGAAAGTTTGGTTAATATAGAAGGTCCCTGAGCTAAGGAATCCCTCTTTGTATCGTACGAAGGGTCTAACAGGAATCATACAGCAGTGTTTGGTACCCATCGGAAGAGTATTTAATTAGCAATATTCCGGTGTTGGTTTGGAGCGTATTAATCGCTCGTGCGAATAGTTATGGACATAAGAAGTTTATGTCCATTTCTACTATTTACTCATACTCAAGTATGCGGCGGGAAACCTAGTTCCCCACCCACCTGAGCTGTTTGAAATCGTCACAGCCCACCTGTATGAATCAACCTATGACCTTTTGTTGTGATACAGGGTCGAATTCCTTCATCCAATGGACAATGGGATTGTAGGGACTATGAGATTGCATTGTGTGTGGGGCATAAATAGGCAGGCCGACCACATCCAGCTCTCACTCTTCAACGGTTCTCATTGCTGAAAATCGGGTGCTGGATGTCCAGGCGCATGCGATCGTTTACCCTTGTGCGTAAGTTTTTCTCCGTAATCATTGTCTTTCTGTGAGCCAATTTCTCTCATCTCATCTCTCTCTCTCTCTCTCTCTTTCCCTTCTCTTTCTCTCGTATCTCCCCTAGACTAGTATTGTATTGTATTAGATAGTATTGTATTTTGGTTAGGAAGTCTTTGTTATATTGTAGTGTATCATTTGTACTGTTATCCCCTTTTTACAAGTATACTAGATATAATACAGTTAATAGGCTTTGGACCCTAAACCAGTATCTGTGTATTTCCTATAGTGTTAAGTGTTCACTTGAGCGTCGGTGACGCTCAAGCAGCTTTGTAGTTAGTCAGGTTACACAAGGTTGCACTTACACCCTGTATTCACATTAAGGTATTCCGTGTATTTCATTGGTATAAGGTTTAGACATAAAGGTATAGCGTTGTGAGCGTCTGCGCCGCTGGTGATCTCCTCGTGGTCTCGAGCGTCCGCTACGCCATAGCGAATCATTACTCTAGTCATAGCCAATAACGTGTCCTGTGATCGCTGGGCCGTGAGCGAACGTGACGCTTGAGCGTCTCGCCCACGGCTGAGCGATCGTTACGCAACTAGCGTACCATTACGGTACTTCTTAAGTAAACAGCGTACAGTGTTCTTAGCTTCATAAAGGGTTGTTTATACGACAAGGGAATTTAGTATTGTCAATTGGGGACTCGTCCTATCCTTCTCATATCTGCACTAGGTAGATCAGCAGACATTATCCCCCCAGCAAAGGGTGGGAGGTTGTCTCGCAGTGCTGACGGGATAAGCGTCTGCTTCGCTTAGATAAAGAGTGCTGAAGGAATCCGGGAACCGGAAGTAAGAACAAAACGCTTGTGTCTTTTAAAACTGTTTTATTTCTCTTCTGTCTTGCGTATACACGCACACATACATTTATCTGCATTTCTTTTTCAAATTTCGTATATCACTATTCCTGTTTGCCAAGTTTTATAGTTGATAGAAAGTGCAAAAAGAGATTTGCTGTTATTTCATAGTAGAGGTAATAGTTAAAGTATAGACCAACACACGGCTTGTCTGGGAGATAAGACAGTCAGTGTGGTGTGCGGTAGATGATCAGGGATCATCTACATTGATAAAGGTAGAAATTGTGTTACGGTGGATCTTTGTTTTGCGTACACGTGTCCCTAACAAAAGACTTGCGTACGCAATCCAAACGGCAGACGCACACAGCGTACATTACGCAACGTAGCGTCTGATTACGCAACGTAGCTCAAGTCACGAAAAGTTGAATTAGCGCAAAGCGATAATTAGCGCAAAGGCGATAAGTAACGCACAGCGGTAAATAACGCAAATCTATTTTTGGAAAAATCTGAAATTTAGTTTAACAGATCCTGCTCCTAATTAGTAACACTGTTGGACTGAAGACAATTTCTGCGCAGAAATAGATATAGAAACAAAAGTGTACATGTGTTGAGTGAGTGTGGTTTTGTATACCAAAGTTTATATAACTTCAAGGTGGAACCAAAAGGAAAGTCGGGTACTCGTCAAGGGACACACGTGTAAGTGACATATACGGTGGCTAGGGAGGCATCCTTGGTTAAATAATATTTGAGCATTAGAGTATAGCGGACCATAAGGTAACAGACCAGGAGGTCATTAACAGAAGGTAACAAGACCAGGAGGTCGTAAGGTACTAAGAGGTCCGCTATAAAAGTCCAGTGGCACAACGCCTGGGGTGTTGGTGCAGAACCCATATAGGCCATAAGCTCTTGCTGAAGGAATCGCGGCCGGAAACATCGATTCCATTGATCTCTCAGTACATAACAAGTAGTGCTTGTGTACTGAACGATTGGACCACACGTAATTGTGTGCAGTAGTTAGTAATCTGACCTAATACCATTAGAGTAAAGTGGTCACAAACGCTATCTGTACATTCTGACGTGATTTGTGTAATTTTTTATTTTTGGAAGGGAAGTTCGCTGGTCACTCAGGAACTATCTAACAACCCCACCTTTACTGGAAAGAGTAAGTGTCCTGCGGGTAACCCTCATATGTTCCAGTAAACTGAAGGTTCCATAGGGGCCCTGTATCGAGTACGCCAGCACCATATCGGTGTGATCAGGTCGTATTGGTCGAGGTGGGCGAGTGAGTGGGGTACTCGGTAAACCGCCACCGCCGGCCTACTGTGGAGTAATTTGGTTGTCTGTAAAGGCTTGCTGAAAACCTTGATACAGAAATCCAAGGAGGACTAAGCAACACCTGCAGACTATGGGGGCCAGTTGCTCAGGTAGGGGGCGATCAACCCTGGTTCAGGTTGATTCTGTGAACCGACCAGTTGGGTCGGCACGATATGTAATGTGTGAAAAATATGGAAGTCACACCGAATCTTTATGTGATGAATGGGAGAGAATGACTGTACAAGACAGGGACAAATTCCCAAGAATAGGTAGCTTCAGTCCAGACGTGTTACAAAATTTAAGGAGGAGGATATGTCTCGTAAAATCAACAAAGAGACGAATTCAGCATCATGATTACTTACAGTTATGGCACCAGGAAGGTGAGATACAGAGAGGTTTGGCTCTGGCGGCGGGATCTGGGGCAGTCAGGAAGCTGATAGCCACAGCTCCACCTCCACCATACATCGCAGGAGAGAAGTTGATTACGGAGAGAAACGCACTGGGTTGTAAAACACAAACTCTTAGTAACCCTGTAAATGTTAATGATGTTAACCAAATAACTCATGCAAGTATTAACCCGTGCAAGATGTACCCTGTTTTGAACCTTCCTCAGGAGTGTGATCAAGAAGAAGATTCGGCAACAATTTCAGCGCTCTCTCTAGCGGCCACCATATCAGAAACCACAGTAGGAACTGCACCACCCACGAGATTAGTTAAGGCCCCTAGCGGAGGGATAGGTGAGGTCGTGTCAACGGGTAAGTACGGCACCATGCACTACACTGAAACAATTGTACCACAAGTTGTAGAATCTACGCAGAATGAGGCTGTTAGAATTGCTCCTGTAAAGGTGATAGTAGTTCCCAATGGGAAAACAGATGCATCAGGAGCCACACCCGTCAGGAACATTGCCATGTATTGCCCGTTCACTAGAATGGAATTGAGGACCATAGTGTCTGAATTCCCAGACCCCAGAAAAGATTTAGTGGCAAGCCAAAAATACATCAGGGATCTAGGAAACACTTTAGAGCCCAATAATAAGGATTGGCAGATAGTGCTAAGAGCTTGCTTACCTTCCAATGTCGACTCAGTTAAATTCTTGGCTGATTGTGGACTAGATAAAGATGTACCGCTTACAGATGTGTACGACCAGGATAATGTAAAAAGGATAAATTTACAGCTAAAGGAGTATTTCCCAGCCGTTGTTAAATGGAATAAAATATTTTCCATTAAGCAAAAGGAGTCCGAAACGGCAGCAGAATATTTCCACCGGGCACTATCAGAAATGGCAAAATACACTGGTATAGAAGACATTAAGACCAACCCAAACCATCGAGAAGTAGCAGTATCTGTACTGATGGATGGTTTGAAAGAAACATTAAAAGCTAGGGTACAGACCACACAACCATGTTGGCGAGGTCTGTCAGTGTCCACCTTGAGAGAGGCTGCTGTTGATCACGACAAAAACATCACTAGACACAGGGAGTCGCAAAGTGATAAGTTGATGTCCGTAAGTATACAGGCGCTGACCACAAGGCAGCCTGCGTATGTACCACCGAATCCTGTGGGTAAGGCAAGTGTAATAACATGTTTTTCTTGTAACAGACCGGGACACTTTGCACGAGAATGTAGAACAAAGAATGTACAAAGATCTTTTCAACCCCCTAGACAACAACACAACACACGACATTGGGAGCAGGGTCCACAGAGGCGGAGTTTTGAGCCACATACAGGGGAAACAAAAAGATATCCCCCGAACAGAGACTGGCAGGCCTCTGGTAGTTCCCAGCTAACTCCCCCACAAGTAGTTGCTGCCAATGGGATTCAGGGAGGTCAGCATACCCAATAGGGGTGTGGCCACACCTGTAATCTGCAGCCAGTTAAATTGATTGCCAGTCTTGGAAGCGAACCAGAGATTGCAATCAATGTAGCTGGTAAAACTTTAAACTTTCTTGTAGACACAGGGGCGGCCAAGTCAGTGATAAATTCGACAGTGGGCATGAGAACCACTGGTAGGACAATTCCAGCCATGGGAGTAACAGGAGTAGTCCAGCACTACCCTGTTAGCAAACCAGCCGAGATTACAATAGGGCCTTTGCATACCAAGCATTCCTTTTTGCTGGCTGCATCGGCACCAACTAATCTCTTGGGGAGAGACTTACTATGTAAAATGGGTTGCGTCATTTATTGTACTCCTGAAGGTGTATTCTTGGACATTCCTGAGAATCACGCTCAGGAGGTACGAGACATGTTAGACTCCCCATCAAAATTAATGTCACATTCCATTATGACAAATAGGAACCCATCCCAAGTAGAAGAGATGACATCTCAGATACCAGAGTCACTTTGGACAAAAGATGGACAGGACACTGGATTAATGGCAAACGTAGCTCCAGTAGTTGTACAAGTAAAAGATGGTAGGATAGCTCCAAAAATCCCACAGTATCCTCTGAAGCCAGAGGTGGAGTTAGGAGTTTTCCCAGTAATAGAACGCTTGCTGCAACAGGGCATTCTGGTAAGAACGTCCAGCACAGCCAATAGTCCCATCTTCCCTGTTAAAAAGAGTGGGGGGAGGGGTTACAGGCTAGTGCAGGATCTAAGGGGGATTAACAAAATAGTTGAGAGTCAGTTCCCCGTAGTGCCTAATCCAGCTGTCATCCTAATGCAAATTCCTCCCACTGCCAAATTTTTCACTGTTATTGACCTCTGCTCCGCTTTCTTTTCGGTACCTCTGCACCCTGACAGCCAATATTTGTTTGCATTCACATACAGAGGAGTCCAATACACGTGGACTCGGCTACCCCAAGGTTTCATAGATAGTCCAAGTATATTTTCTCAGGCTTTGCATGATTGTTTACAGTCTTTCCAACCAGACAGTGGATCAGTATTGATACAGTATGTGGACGATTTATTACTGTGTTCAGATTCACTGGAAGCATCTCTGAAGGATACGAAACAGCTCCTGTTTCATCTTTCAGACACAGGTCACAAGGTTTCCAAAGACAAGTTACAATTATGCCAAACTAAGGTAAAATATTTGGGACACTGTCTAACACAAGGACTGAGACACCTGACCGCTGATAGAATCCAAGCCATTAGAGACATGACACTGCCACAAACCCAGCAACAGATCAGGACGTTTTTAGGAATGTGTGGGTATTGCCGTAATTGGATCCCAGGGTTTTCCATATTGGCGTTACCTTTGCAGGAAATGGTCTCTTCAAACAAACCTGATCGGATTTCGCATACAGACGAATCCGAAACAGCATTTGAGAGACTCAAACAGTGCCTAACGCAGGCACCAGCACTAGGTATGCCAGACTATAGGAAACCCTTTGAACTATACGGAACAGAAAGTGCTGGGTGCGCAGCAGGTGTACTAACCCAAAAACACGGTGACGCCAGCAGGCCAGTCGCATACTACAGCGCCCAGCTAGACACGGTAGCGCGATCCCTCCCCACATGCTTGCGTAGCGTTGCGGCGATAGCATTGCTAGTGACAAAAAGCGAAGATGTCGTGCTAGGCCACAACCTCACAATCCATACACCGCATGCGGTATCTGCCTTATTGAATTCTGCCCAAACCAGACACGTCTCATCAGCAAGGTTTACAAGATGGGAATTGATAGCAAGCTGCACACTCCGTACCGTCCACAGGCGAGCGCGAAGGTCGAAAGAGTGAACAGCACTATTAAAAATAAATTGAGTAAAGTAATGGCAGAGACAGGATTGACGTGGCCAGAAGCTTTACCCATTGTTTTGTATAGCATCAGAACCACTCCCAGGTCCCCTCTTAATCTGTCTCCTTTTGAAATCTTGTTTGGTCGACAACCGCATGTCATGATTAACCCTCAGGATGATTTGAAATGTAACAATGAAGTAACTGTAAAGTACTTGATTAACATGAGTAAGCAGTTGAGGAATCAAAATGATAATCTGAAGTTGGTGATTCCTGATTTACCAGATAGTAATTGTCATGACATTGAACCTGGGGATTATGTAATGATACGAAATTTTCTACGCTCAGGTTGTCTTATTGATAGATGGGAAGGACCATACCAGGTCTTATTGACTAGCACCACAGCATTGAAGGTGGCTGAGAGAGAGACTTGGGTCCATTCATCCCACTGCAAAAAGGTTGCTGATCCAGAGAAGTCTCGTGATAAGGAACAGACGGTAGAGGTTGTATCACTGGAGTGTCTGTTCCAGGAGGACTGAGGCGGCACCTGAGCCTTGAAGACCGAAAGCAGTTGTCGACTCCCTTCTCCCTTTTATTGTTTTTCTCCACTTCCCATCCCCTCTTCCTTGAAATTTCTTTTTCCCCCTTCTCATTCTTCTCTATTTCCTCCTCAAAGATGGACTTGCCCCAAGAGACTGTGATCCGGATTTTGATGTTAACCATGATGTTGACCAGAGCAGTCTGTTCCGGCGAGAGTACCATAGAGGTCGAGAGAGGTTCTGGAATGGGTTCCGATTATGATGATGGAGGCGTAGTTTTCCAAGATCAACCAAACCAACAAGCAAAGGCGAGTATCAGAAAACGATCCGATAGAAGAAATTGTGATGGATTGTTAGCTGAAGAAAATTGTATCTGTAGGCTCTGTGATAATCTGGTTGAAGATGGATGCATAAAGAAATGCCAATCTAGTTTTAATATCCATATGGACCGGCATCCATTGAGTGACTATCACTCCTTAGTGGGTAACGTGTTAAACCAAACAGATTGTTGGGTATGCTCTCAAGTACCTCAGGGTCACAGCAAATCAGGGCTAGTACCATTTCCTTTAACGTTAGGGGAGGTACTTGAGCTAAACGGTGGGAGACCGGTGGACCGGAGGTTTAATATCTCCAGCCCTCCTAGTTTGAAGCTCCACCAATACCATGTGGATAGGTCCCTCTTATGTTTCAATATCTCCAATCCCAGAAAACCGGGAAATTGGGAAGTGTCATGGAGCAACCTTACCATGACCTTTTCACACAGAGCAGATAGAATGCCTACAGATACAGAGCTGGTACGCCACATAGCCAGTAGAGGAAAATCTTTCCGGTATCGATATACCTTAGGAAATAGGATTACTAGAGTTGGAGAGGTATCACCAGGATACTGTGCACATATCGTACAAACTGATACGTGCATTAAGCAGATGGAAGAATTAGGGTCAGGAGATTTCACCTGGAAGGTTTGTAACATGGTCATGTCCTTCTCCGTCCCATATGTTCTCCCCGATGACGCATATTTCATATGCGGGAGAAAGGCGTACAAGTGGCTTGCCCCAAACTCTGAAGGATTGTGTTATATTGGAAAAGTATTGCCTGAAGTGATGACTGTAACACATGACAAAATGAAGGACATACACCGTGGTGCCCAAGCTCCTTATACTCACACTCATTACGAGCACCGAGTTAAAAGACAACTGTCAGAAAGGTTAGAGCATCCGGCCTCCGATCTTATCCATGAATCCACCGGGATTCAGGTTCTGGTAGCGTTAGATTTCACTCGCACCGCTCGAGGAGTGATGAATTATAGATACATTTCCGCACTCGCCAATTTGTTAGATAATATCACTGAAATGTATGATGACACGTTTAGATACACTGGAAGAGAACTTCAAGCTTATAAAACAGAACTAGTTCAGCATAGGATGGTTCTTAATTATCTTACAGCAGTAACAGGCGGATATTGTGTTACATTGGCAACACAGTACGGCATAAAGTGTTGCACGTATATCACAAATAGCACCGAGGATCCGGTAGAGGTCATAGACCAAAAGATGGACGACATTCTCCAATTAAAGTGGGAATTTCGTCGAAAACACAATCTCACCCTTGCTGCTGTAGGTAATGAGCTGACTGTTGGGTGTCATGGTTGAACCCGCGAAATTGGTTCTCCGGTTTGGGGGACTGGGCTCAAGGAGTCATAATGGATGTTGGAAAGTTTCTACTATGTATCTTGGGTGTCGTTATATCGATTGGATTGATATTTAGATGCGGGCAGGCTTTAATGAGGTGCAAACAAAGTACAAGAGTGATGAGCTTGAGGAGTGAGGAAACCGTAATTAACCTGGATTTGATTTATGACCCAATGATAGAAACCAGGATGTGATGAAAATGCGATTATACGGTCCGTTTCTTTCACCTGTTTTTCTGCTTTTCTCCAAGATACAAAGACCCCCTTGGACGAGGAAGTTGACGAGACGCTATACAGACAACAGACAAGCACCAAAGATGAAGTTTTGACAACCTATGATATGGACACTTGATGAACTTTGCCATGGATCCCCAGTTTCCCTAGTACTTTAAACTCACGCTAGCCCAACATTTTTTTGTAAATCCGATGGCTCTGACAAAGCTATTTGCTCATGCCCAAGGAGCAATACAGCGCAAAGAAGACGACTCTCAACAGATACCGAACACAACTTCGACGACAGATGTACATTTCCCTGACATAGAATATCATTGCATTTTCCATAAGTGTTCTTTATCTTCATCTCTACAACCCTCAGGTAATGACACACATAGACGATAGGGAATACAGGCACAGATATCAGCAACCACATACCTCCCCCATTCATGTATCATCAACTAAAATGTGCTCCCCATTTTGTTCAAAATCCGAAAAGAGCTCGGTAAAGTTTGACAGCCCATCCACAGACCTGTACCACAGGATAAGAAGGAATTCAAATGTATACTTCGCAGTACCTCGAAGCTTGATTTACAACACGTACGGCACGATGATACATGACCCTCCAAACATGGACTCATACACACATGCTTCTACTTTCTCACTAGGTCATACCCTCTTCACACCTACTCCTCTCTTCTTCCTTACCCCACCATGGAAATCAACTAACCCCTGACTTGCATTTTTCTCCTTAAATGTTTTGTGGCAGTTATTATTGACTGCCAAAGGGTGGACTGTCAAAGTCAGAAAAATGTCTCTATGCACGTTGCCATATTTGCACCGCACACTGGTCCGTGCTGCGCATGCGTACGCTCTCCCGTGAAGGCGCATACCCGCAATAGCGTGCACTCGCAGGCGCGGTATGCGTATTTACGGTAGAGTTTATGTAGTCGTAGCGTGCGACTCATTCGTTACATATTTTCACAATTAATGTAGTTTATAGATCATGATCCCTTTGATAGTTTCTGAAAGTTTGGTTAATATAGAAGGTCCCTGAGCTAAGGAATCCCTCTTTGTATCGTACGAAGGGTCTAACAGGAATCATACAGCAGTGTTTGGTACCCATCGGAAGAGTATTTAATTAGCAATATTCCGGTGTTGGTTTGGAGCGTATTAATCGCTCGTGCGAATAGTTATGGACATAAGAAGTTTATGTCCATTTCTACTATTTACTCATACTCAAGTATGCGGCGGGAAACCTAGTTCCCCACCCACCTGAGCTGTTTGAAATCGTCACAGCCCACCTGTATGAATCAACCTATGACCTTTTGTTGTGATACAGGGTCGAATTCCTTCATCCAATGGACAATGGGATTGTAGGGACTATGAGATTGCATTGTGTGTGGGGCATAAATAGGCAGGCCGACCACATCCAGCTCTCACTCTTCAACGGTTCTCATTGCTGAAAATCGGGTGCTGGATGTCCAGGCGCATGCGATCGTTTACCCTTGTGCGTAAGTTTTTCTCCGTAATCATTGTCTTTCTGTGAGCCAATTTCTCTCATCTCATCTCTCTCTCTCTCTCTCTCTTTCCCTTCTCTTTCTCTCGTATCTCCCCTAGACTAGTATTGTATTGTATTAGATAGTATTGTATTTTGGTTAGGAAGTCTTTGTTATATTGTAGTGTATCATTTGTACTGTTATCCCCTTTTTACAAGTATACTAGATATAATACAGTTAATAGGCTTTGGACCCTAAACCAGTATCTGTGTATTTCCTATAGTGTTAAGTGTTCACTTGAGCGTCGGTGACGCTCAAGCAGCTTTGTAGTTAGTCAGGTTACACAAGGTTGCACTTACACCCTGTATTCACATTAAGGTATTCCGTGTATTTCATTGGTATAAGGTTTAGACATAAAGGTATAGCGTTGTGAGCGTCTGCGCCGCTGGTGATCTCCTCGTGGTCTCGAGCGTCCGCTACGCCATAGCGAATCATTACTCTAGTCATAGCCAATAACGTGTCCTGTGATCGCTGGGCCGTGAGCGAACGTGACGCTTGAGCGTCTCGCCCACGGCTGAGCGATCGTTACGCAACTAGCGTACCATTACGGTACTTCTTAAGTAAACAGCGTACAGTGTTCTTAGCTTCATAAAGGGTTGTTTATACGACAAGGGAATTTAGTATTGTCATTTTCCTCACACTCCCAGAAAACGGCCAGTTACCGCCCAAAAACACCCACTTCCTGTCAATCACACTCCGATCAGCAGAACGATTAAAAAACTTTGTTACGCCGTGAGTAAAATACCAAACTTTTGTGCTAATTTACTTGGCGCAGGCACGCTGCGTACATTGCGCATGCGCAGTTTGCGACTAATCGCTCTGTAGCGAGAAAAAAAATAACGAGGGAACAACTCGGAATGACCCCCGATATGTGGGGCACTGCTGGTATAATATGTAGGGCACTGCTGGTATAATATGTAGGGCACTGCTGGTATATATGAGGCACTGCTGGTGTAATATGTGGGGAACTGCTGGTATAATAAGTGGGGCACTGCTGGTATAATATGTGGGGAACTGCTGGTATAATATATGGGGCACTGCTGGTATAATATGTGGGGCACTGCTGGTATAATATGTGGGGCACTGCTGGTATAATATGTGGGGCACTGCTGGTATATATGAGGCACTGCTGGTGTAATATGTAGGGCACTGCTGGTATATGTGGGGCACTGCTGGTATATATGAGGCACTGCTGGTATGGTATAATATGTGGGGCACTGCTGGTATAATATGTGGGGCACTGCTGGTATATGTGGGGCACTGCTGGTATATATGAGGCACTGCTGGTATAATATGTGGGGCACTGCTGGTATAATATGTGGGGCACTGCTGGTATATATGAGGCACTGCTGGTATAATATGTGGGGCACTGCTGGAATAATATGTGGGGCACTGCTGGTATAATATGTGGGGCACTGCTGGAATAATATGTGGGGCACTGCTGGAATAATATGTGGGGCACTGCTGGTATAATATGTGGGGCACTGCTGGTATATGTGGGGCACTGCTGGTATAATATGTGGGGCACTGCTGGTATAATATGTGGGGCACTGCTGGTATAATATGTGGGGCACTGCTGGTATATGTGGGGCACTGCTGGTATAATATGTGGGGCACTGCTGGTATAATATGTGGGGCACTGCTGGTATAATATGTGGGGCACTGCTGGTATATGTGGGGCACTGCTGGTATATATGAGGCACTGCTGGTATAATATGTGGGGCACTGCTGGTATAATATGTGGGGCACTGCTGGTATAACATGTGGGGCACAACTAATATAATATGTAGAAGGACATCGGCTCCCGGGACTATTAAGTATAAATCTGGGGGGAAGGGGGGTGCTTTTTTCCAGCACGGGGGTAGTCGTAACGGCTGGGGGACCCCCGCGTTGGCGGTAGTGACGGACGGCGGCGCATACGCAGCAGGACATCGGGGTATTTTTTCCCCCGATGACGCTGCGGAGAGGCATCGCAGGGACAGAACTTGTTGGTCGATTTTTAAAGTCTAAAATCAGTCCGATTTTGTCAGTTCCATTCAAAATGCAAAGATCGACCACATTCACGATGATTTTCTGTTGGACAAATCATACCACATCAGCCACCAACTGTGGTTCCTCTAATTTTGGTTTGGGGTGTCTGCGATGGTTTGCGTTCATCTCCGATGGTGGGGTGTTTGCGTTGCACACGTGCAGAATGGGTCCTGCGTTATCGCACGGGGTGCCCCCTGAGCTGCTCCACTCATTGACAATGGCCTCTGGGAGGAGGCAGCCAGATCGGCTCCACAGGCAGGGGCATCAACATAGGTGGACAGTGTGGGGGCATGGCGGTGCAATTGCCCAACACCCCTACTATACACTTCCCCGATTACAGCATTGAAAAGCGGGGGTTGGGCTATGATAACGTGATTCAGAGCGAATCTCGTCATCACCCTGCCCGCTTTTGCACAGCAGACGGGCAGAAGAGGGACCGGGGTGGGGGACCACAGACTGCCTTTCTGAGTGTGTACTGCAGGAGTGCCAGTGCTTACCACAGCCCCGCGGTGGCCGGCCTTTAAGTAACATGACGCCATGCATCATGATGTCATGTCGTCTCCCGTGCAGGCCCCTCCCCCCAGCATTTCCATACTCGCGCATGCGCCGTCTGGATTTTCATGGGGGGACACTGAAAATCTGCTTTCTGCGCCAAATCAGCTCAAAGCCCTGTTTCCCCAGATACGTAGTTACATAAAACTCATAGGAGCACTGATGTGTTATTATAGCGGAAACACCAAGTACAGTCGCCATTACTGGCAGACACAATATAAGAGCAGACAAAGTGTTGCAACCTGTTAAGCCAAAGCAGGATCAGCAGTACCCTATCTGTTGCCTTATTACCCCATCCGCAGGGTGTCTGTCACCCCATCACCCGCGTGATGTTACGTGTATAGCTAGCCTTAGGTGTCCACTGGAAATGTTAGTAGGCAATTGGTACTGGCGCTATATAATGTCAATATCAGTAATGCGTCCCTTGTAAACTCCTCTAGATCATTGTGAAGCCGCCGACCCAACGTGACCTGTGTGAAGCAGGTCAGTTACTAGTGTAAGGTATACTCCCAGCGCAGTCAATAGGATGGCTAAATTCCGGGCAGGAAACCCCTTGTTAAGATGTATAACTTACAAGCACCGTTCCCAGTTCACTTTGATGAACACCTGAATTATTCACAGGTACCCCATGCGGCCCTAGACAAGTTACTGCTTTAGGCCCCCTCTATTAATGTTTAGAGCAATCTGGGTTCCTCAAGACTCACTGGGCCCTAGGCAGGAGCATAGGTTGCCTGATGGACGACGAGCACCTCAGCAATATTTATTGTTGCCCTGTTATCCGTGACTCCGTCTCCGTCTCCTGTAGCCTGGAAGGTAATCACACATTGCAGGGCTGGTGGGGACATTTGGAATTCAGCGTCTGAGCTGTATTCATATTGTGTTGGATTACTGAGGCAGCCTGGGCCTGCAGGCTCGCCTGGCACATCTGAGACACGTTCTGATATATATGAGCTCTCTGGCAGAGAAGTGAATTGGAATAAACAGAACTGGATTTTTTTTCTTTCTAACCTTCCAAATAGACATTAAGTGAAGCAGGAGTCGCGGAGCTGACACTTTGCTTTGCTGCGGCGGCCGTCGTGATGTTTCCATACACCGGTCTGATAGGGCGACGTCTCTGTCCCTTACCGCTCTCCGGCTGAAGGTTGCCGTGCCCGGGCTGCGCCATACGTGTGTACAATGATAAGGCGTGTAGTATATCAACAACCGGACAGCTGTGAAATATGAGGAAAAGAATCTCTGTGAGTGCGCACAATCTGTAATACATCGATATCTGGGGAGCGCAGAAAGCCCAGCTTATCATTGAATTGGACACGGTGCGTGGAGACCAGCGAGAGTGTGAGTATAAATATACATGGATTTCAGTGAATCCGCTCCCCAAAGCTGGAGAGCTTAATCTGAAATGCATCTTTAGGAGAGAATTGCGAGAGGCGTTTGGCGCCATGTTATTCAGCCATCACCCTGCCCGCCATATCCTCCAACGTGGCCCAGAATGGATTTGCTTGTATGATTCTTTCCAGAAAAACCAATAAATGTTTGTGAAGAGAACCTTAACCCTTTGCAGTACAAACATACTGAGAGGTCACAGTGTCACATGCAGCAGAGACCCAGAGAGGGGAACACTGAGAGAGTGATTAGATAAGTAGGATGAGACCAGGATAGGACAGTGTCCTGAGGACCTAGGGATGTAGTGTCTGTATGAGGAGAGGTCACAGTGTCACATGCAGCAGAGACCCAGAGAAGGGAACACTGAGAGAGTGATTAGATAAGTAGGATGAGCTCCAGGATGGGACAGTGCCCTGAGGACCTAGGGATGTAGTGTCTGTATGAGAAGAGGTCACAGTGTCACATGCAGCAGAGACCAGAAAGGGGAACACTGAGAGCGATTAGATAAGTAGGATGAGACCAGGATAGGACAGTGTCCTGAGGACCTAGGGATGTAGTGTCTGTATGAGGAGAGGTCACAGTGTCACATGCAGCAGAGACCAGAGAGGGGAACACTGAGGTAGTGATTAGATAAGTAGGAAGTGACCAGGATAGGACAGTGTCCTGAGGACCTAGGGATGTCGTGTCTATATGAGGAGAGGTCACAGTGTCACATGCAGCAGAGACACCAGAGAGGGGAACACTGAGAGAGCGATTAGATAAGTAGGATGGGGCCAGGATAGGATAGTGTCCTGAGGACCTAGGGATGTAGTGTCTGTATGAGGAAAGGTCACAGTGTCACATGCAGCAGAGACACCAGAGAAGGGAACACTGAGAGAGGGATTAGATAAGTAGGATGAGACCAGGATAGGACAGTGTCCTGAGGACCTAGGGATGTAGTGTCTGTATGAGGAGAGGTCACAGTGTCACATGCAGCAAAGACACCAGAGAGGGGAACACAGAGAGCGATTAGATAAGTAGGATGAGACCCAGGATAGGACAGTGTCCTGAGGACCTAGGGATGTAGTGTCTGTATGAGGAGAGGTCACAGTGTCACATGCAGCAGAGACCCCAGAGAGGGGAACACTGAGAGAGCGATTAGATAAGTAGGATGAGACCAGGATAGGACAGTGCCCTGAGGACCTAGGGGTGTAGTGTCTGTATGAGGAGAGGTCACAGTGTCACATGCAGCACAGACCCAGAGAGGAGAACACTGAGAGCGATTAGATAAGTAGGATGACACCAGGATAGGACAGTGCCCTGAGGTCCTAGGGATGTAGTGTCTGTATGAGGAGAGGTCACAGTGTCACATGCAGCAGAGACACCAGAGAGAGGAACACTGAGATAGCGATTAGATAAGTAGGATGAGACCCAGGATAGGACAGTGCCCTGAGGTCCTAGGGATGTAGTGTCTGTATGAGGAGAGGTCACAGTGTCACATGCAGCAGAGACACCAGAGAAGTGAACACTGAGAGAGTGATTAGATAAGTAGGATGAGAGCAGGATAGGACAGTGTCCTGAGGACCTAGGGATGTAGTGTCTGTATGAGGAGAGGTCACAGTGTCACATGCAGCAGAGACACCAGAGAGGGGAACACTGAGATAGTGATTAGATAAGTAGGATGAGACCAGGATAGGATAGTGTCCTGAGGACCTAGGGATGTAGTGTCTGTATGAGGAGAGAGTGGTCACAGTGTCACATGCAGCAGAGACACCAGAGAGGGGAACACTGAGAGAGTGATTAGATAAATAGGATGAGACCAGGATAGGACAGTGTCCTGAGGACCTAGGGATGTAGTGTCTGTATGAGTAGAGGTCACAGTGTCACATGCAGCAGAAACACCAGAGAGGGGAACACTGAGAGAGCGATTAGATTAGTAGGATGAGACCCAGTATAGGACAGTGCCCTGAGGACCTAGGGATGTAGTGTCTGTATGAGGAGAGGTCACAGTATCACATGCAGCAGAGACACCAGAGAGGAGAACACTGAGAGCGATTAGATAAGTAGGATGAGACCAGGATAGGACAGTGCCCTGAGGACCTAGGGATGTAGTGTCTGTATGAGGAGAGGTCACAGTGTCACATGCAGCAGAGACACCAGAGAGGAACACTGAGAGAGTGATTAGATTAGTAGGATGAGACCCAGGATAGGACAGTGTCCTGAGTACCTAGGGATGTAGTGTCTGTATGAGGAGAGGTCACAGTGTCACATGCAGCAGAGACACCAGAGAGGAGAACACTGAGAGCGATTAGATAAGTAGGATGAGACCAGGATAGGACAGTGCCCTGAGGACCTAGGGATGTAGTGTCTGTATGAGGAGAGGTCACAGTGTCACATGCAGCAGAGACACCAGAGAGGGGAACACTGAGAGAGCGATTAGATAAGTAGGATGAGACCAGGATAGGACAGTGCCCTGAGGACCTAGGGGTGTAGTGTCTGTATGAGGAGAGGTCACAGTGTCACATGCATCAGAGACCCAGAGAGGAGAACACTGAGAGCGATTAGATAAGTAGGATGAGACCAGGATAGGACAGTGCCCTTAGGTCCTAGGGATGTAGTGTCTGTATGAGGAGAGGTCACAGTGTCAAATGCAGCAGAGACACCAGAGAGGGGAACACTGAGAGAGCGATTAGATAAGTAGGATGAGACCAGGATAGGACAGTGCCCTGAGGTCTTAGGGATGTAGTGTCTGTATGAGGAGAGGTCACAGTGTCACATGCAGCAGATACACCAGACAGGGGAACACAGAGAGATTAGATAAGTAGGATGAGACCAGGATACGACTGTGACCTGAGGACCTAGGGATGTAGTGTCTGTATGAGGAGAGGTCACAGTGTCACATGCAGCAGAGACACAGAGAGGGGAACACTGAGAGAGCGATTAGATAAGTAGGATGAGACCAGGATAGGACAGTGTCCTGAGGACCTAGGGATGTAGTGTCTGTATGAGGAGAGGTCACAGTGTAACATGCAGCAGAGACACCAGAGAGGAGAACACTGAGAGAGTGATTAGATAAGTAGGATGAGACCAGGATAGGACAGTGTCCTGAGGACCTAGGGATGTAGTGTCTGTATGAGGAGAGGTCACAGTGTCACATGCAGCAGAGACCCAGAGAGGGGAACACTGAGAGAGCGATTAGATTAATAGGATGAGACCAGGATAGGACAGTGTCCTGAGGACCTAGGTATGTAGTGTCTGTATGAGGAGAGGTCACAGTGTCACATGCAGCAGAGACCCAGAGAGGGTAACACTGAGAGAGCGATTAGATAAGTAGGATGAGACCAGGATAGGACAGTGTCCTGAGGACCTAGGGATGTAGTGTCTGTATGAGGAGAGGTCACAGTGTCACATGCAGCAGAGACACCAGAGAGGGGAACACTGAGAGAGTGATTAGATAAGTAGGATGAGACCAGGATAGGACCGTGTCCTGTGGACCTAGGGATGTAGTGTCTGTATGAGGAGAGGTCACAGTGTCACATGCAGCAGAGACCCAGAGAGGGGAACACTGAGAGAGATTACATAAGTAGGATGAGACCAGGATAGGACAGTGTCCTGAGGACCTAGAGATGTAGTGTCTGTATGAGGAGAGGTCACAGTGTCACATGCAGCAGAGACACCAGAGAGGGTAACACTGAGAGAGCGATTAGATAAGTAGGATGAGACCAGGATAGGACAGTGTCCTGAGGACCTAGGGATGTAGTGTCTGTATGAGGAGAGGTCACAGTGTCACATGCAGCAGAAACACCAGAGAGGGGAACACTGAGAGAGCGATTAGATAAGTAGGATGAGACCCAGTATAGGACAGTGCCCTGAGGACCTAGGGATGTAGTGTCTGTATGAGGAGAGGTCACAGTGTCACATGCAGCAGAGACACCAGAGAGGAGAACACTGAGAGCGATTAGATAAGTAGGATGAGAACAGGATAGGACAGTGCCCTGAGGACCTAGGGATGTAGTGTCTGTATGAGGAGAGGTCACAGTGTCACATGCAGCAGAGACACCAGAGAGGAACACTGAGAGAGTGATTAGATTAGTAGGATGAGACCCAGGATAGGACAGTGTCCTGAGGACCTAGGGATGTAGTGTCTGTATGAGGAGAGGTCACAGTATCACATGCAGCAGAGACACAGAGAGGGGAACACTGAGAGAGCGATTAGATAAGTAGGATGAGACCAGGATAGGACAGTGCCCTGAGGACCTAGGGATGTAGTGTTTGTATGAGGAGAGGTCACAGTGTCACATGCAGCAAAGACCCCAGAGAGGAGAACACTGAGAGAGCGATTAGATAAGTAGGATGAGACCAGGATAGGCAAGTGTCCTGAGGACCTAGGGATGTAGTGTCTGTATGAGGAGAGGTCACAGTGTCACATGCAGCAGAGACCCAGAGAGGGGAACACCGAGAGAGCGATTAGATAAATAGGATGAGACCAGGATAGGACAGTGTCCTGAGGACCTAGGGATGTAGTGTCTGTATGAGGAGTGGTCACAGTGTCACATGCAGCAGAGACACCAGAGAGGAACACTGAGAGAGTGATTAGATTAGTAGGATGAGACCCAGGATAGGACAGTGTCCTGAGGACCTAGGGATGTAGTGTCTGTATGAGGAGAGGTCACAGTATCACATGCAGCAGAGACACAGAGAGGGGAACACTGAGAGAGCGATTAGATAAGTAGGATGAGACCAGGATAGGACAGTGTCCTGAGGACCTAGGGATGTAGTGTCTGTATGAGGAGAGGTCACAGTGTCACATGCAGCAGAGACCCAGAGAGGGGAACACCGAGAGAGCGATTAGATAAGTAGGATGAGACCAGGATAGGACATTGTCCTGAGGACCTAGGGATGTAGTGTCTGTATGAGGAGTGGTCACAGTGTCACATGCAGCAGAGACACAGAGAGGGGAACACTGAGAGAGTGATTAGATAAATAGGATGAGACCAGGATAGGACAGTGTCCTGAGGACCTAGGGATGTAGTGTCTGTATGAGGAGAGGTCACAGTGTCACATGCAGCAGAGACCCAGAGAGGGGAACACTGAGAGAGCGATTAGAAAAATAGGATGAGACCAGGATAGGACAGTGCCCTGAGGACCTAGGGATGTAGTGTCTGTATGAGGAGAGGTCACAGTGTCACATGCAGCAGAGACACCAGAGAGGGGAACACTGAGAGAGCGATTAGATAAGTAGGATGAGACCAGGATAGGACAGTGTCCTGAGGACCTAGTGATGTAGTGTCTGTATGAGGAGAGGTCACAGTGTCACATGCCGCAGAGACACCAGACAGGGGAACACTGAGATAGTGATTAGATTAGTAGGATGAGACCCAGGATAGGACAGTGTCCTGAGGACCTAGGGATATAGTGTCTGTATGAGGAGAGGTCACAGTATCACATGCAGCAGAGACACCAGATAGGAGAACACTGAGAGCGATTAGATAAGTAGGATGAGACCAGGATAGGACAGTGCCCTGAGGACCTAGGGATGTAGTGTCTGTAAGAGGAGAGGTCACAGTGTCACATGCAGCAGAGACACCAGAGAGGAACACTGAGAGAGTGATTAGATTAGTAGGATGAGACCCAGGATAGGACTGTGTCCTGAGGACCTAGGGATGTAGTGTCTGTATGAGGAAAGGTCACAGTGTCACATGCAGCAGAGACACCAGACAGGGGAACACTGAGATAGTGATTAGATTAGTAGGATGAGACCCAGGATAGGACAGTGTCCTGAGGACCTAGGGATATAGTGTCTGTATGAGGAGAGGTCACAGTATCACATGCAGCAGAGACACCAGAGAGGAGAACACTGAGAGCGATTAGATAAGTAGGATGAGACCAGGATAGGACAGTGCCCTGAGGACCTAGGGATGTAGTGTCTGTAAGAGGAGAGGTCACAGTGTCACATGCAGCAGAGACACCAGACAGGGGAACACTGAGAGAGTGATTAGATAAGTAGGATGAGACCAGGATAGGACAGTGTCCTGAGGACCTAGGGATGTAGTGTCTGTATGAGGAGAGGTCACAGTGTCACCTGCAGCAGAGACACCAGAGAAGGGAACACTGAGAGAGCGATTAGATAAGTAGGATGAGACCCAGGATAGGACAGTGTCCTGAGGACCTAGGGATGTAGTGTCTGTATGAGGAGAGGTCACAGTGTCACATGCAGCAGAGACCCAGAGAGGGGAACACTGAGAGAGCGATTAGATTAATAGGATGAGACCAGGATAGGACAGTGTCCTGAGGACCTAGGTATGTAGTGTCTGTATGAGGAGAGGTCACAGTGTCACATGCAGCAGAAACACCAGAGAGGGGAACACTGAGAGAGCGATTAGATAAGTAGGATGAGACCCAGTATAGGACAGTGCCCTGAGGACCTAGGGATGTAGTGTCTGTATGAGGAGAGGTCACAGTGTCACATGCAGCAGAGACACCAGAGAGGAGAACACTGAGAGCGATTAGATAAGTAGGATGAGAACAGGATAGGACAGTGCCCTGAGGACCTAGGGATGTAGTGTCTGTATGAGGAGAGGTCACAGTGTCACATGCAGCAGAGACACCAGAGAGGCGAACACTGAGAGAGCGATTAGATAAGTAGGATGAGACCAGGATAGGACAGTGTCCTGAGGACCTAGTGATGTAGTGTCTGTATGAGGAGAGGTCACAGTGTAACATGCAGCAGAGACCCAGAGAGGGGAACACCGAGAGAGCGATTAGATAAATAAGATGAGACCAGGATAGGACAGTGTCCTGAGGACCTAGGGATGTAGTGTCTGTATGAGGAGAGGTCACAGTGTCACATGCAGCAGAGACACCAGAGAGGAGAACACTGAGAGAGCGATTAGATAAGTAGGATGAGACCCAGGATACGACTGTGACCTGAGGACCTAGGGATGTAGTGTCTGTATGGGGAGAGGTCACAGTGTCACATGCAGCAGAGACACAGAGAGGGGAACACTGAGAGAGTGATTAGATAAATAGGATGAGACCAGGATAGGACAGTGTCCTGAGGACCTAGGGATGTAGTGTCTGTATGAGGAGCGGTCACAGTATCACATGCAGCAGAGACACCAGATAGGAGAACACTGAGAGCGATTAGATAAGTAGGATGAGACCAGGATAGGACAGTGCCCTGAGGACCTAGGGATGTAGTGTCTGTAAGAGGAGAGGTCACAGTGTCACATGCAGCAGAGACACCAGAGAGGAACACTGAGAGAGTGATTAGATTAGTAGGATGAGACCCAGGATAGGACTGTGTCCTGAGGACCTAGGGATGTAGTGTCTGTATGAGGAAAGGTCACAGTGTCACATGCAGCAGAGACACCAGACAGGGGAACACTGAGATAGTGATTAGATTAGTAGGATGAGACCCAGGATAGGACAGTGTCCTGAGGACCTAGGGATATAGTGTCTGTATGAGGAGAGGTCACAGTATCACATGCAGCAGAGACACCAGAGAGGAGAACACTGAGAGCGATTAGATAAGTAGGATGAGACCAGGATAGGACAGTGCCCTGAGGACCTAGGGATGTAGTGTCTGTAAGAGGAGAGGTCACAGTGTCACATGCAGCAGAGACACCAGACAGGGGAACACTGAGAGAGTGATTAGATAAGTAGGATGAGACCAGGATAGGACAGTGTCCTGAGGACCTAGGGATGTAGTGTCTGTATGAGGAGAGGTCACAGTGTCACCTGCAGCAGAGACACCAGAGAAGGGAACACTGAGAGAGCGATTAGATAAGTAGGATGAGACCCAGGATAGGACAGTGTCCTGAGGACCTAGGGATGTAGTGTCTGTATGAGGAGAGGTCACAGTGTCACATGCAGCAGAGACCCAGAGAGGGGAACACTGAGAGAGCGATTAGATTAATAGGATGAGACCAGGATAGGACAGTGTCCTGAGGACCTAGGTATGTAGTGTCTGTATGAGGAGAGGTCACAGTGTCACATGCAGCAGAAACACCAGAGAGGGGAACACTGAGAGAGCGATTAGATAAGTAGGATGAGACCCAGTATAGGACAGTGCCCTGAGGACCTAGGGATGTAGTGTCTGTATGAGGAGAGGTCACAGTGTCACATGCAGCAGAGACACCAGAGAGGAGAACACTGAGAGCGATTAGATAAGTAGGATGAGAACAGGATAGGACAGTGCCCTGAGGACCTAGGGATGTAGTGTCTGTATGAGGAGAGGTCACAGTGTCACATGCAGCAGAGACACCAGAGAGGTGAACACTGAGAGAGCGATTAGATAAGTAGGATGAGACCAGGATAGGACAGTGTCCTGAGGACCTAGTGATGTAGTGTCTGTATGAGGAGAGGTCACAGTGTAACATGCAGCAGAGACCCAGAGAGGGGAACACCGAGAGAGCGATTAGATAAATAAGATGAGACCAGGATAGGACAGTGTCCTGAGGACCTAGGGATGTAGTGTCTGAATGAGGAGAGGTCACAGTGTCACATGCAGCAGAGACACCAGAGAGGGTAACACTGAGAGAGCGATTAGATAAGTAGTATTAGACCAGGATAGAACAGTGCCCTGAGGTCCTAGGGATGTAGTGTCTGTATGAGGAGAGGTCACAGTGTCACATGCAGCAGAGACACCAGAGAGGGGAACACAGAGAGCGATTAGATAAGTAGGATGAGACCCAGGATAGGACAGTGTCCTGAGGACCTAGGGATGTAGTGTCTGTATGAGGAGAGGTCACAGTGTCACATGCAGCAGAGACCCCAGAGAGGGGAACACTGAGAGAGCGATTAGATAAGTAGGATGAGACCAGGATAGGACAGTGCCCTGAGGACCTAGGGGTGTAGTGTCTGTATGAGGAGAGGTCACAGTGTCACATGCAGCACAGACCCAGAGAGGAGAACACTGAGAGCGATTAGATAAGTAGGATGACACCAGGATAGGACAGTGCCCTGAGGTCCTAGGGATGTAGTGTCTGTATGAGGAGAGGTCACAGTGTCACATGCAGCAGAGACACCAGAGAGAGGAACACTGAGATAGCGATTTGATAAGTAGGATGAGACCCAGGATAGGACAGTGCCCTGAGGTCCTAGGGATGTAGTGTCTGTATGAGGAGAGGTCACAGTGTCACATGCAGCAGAGACACCAGAGAAGTGAACACTGAGAGAGTGATTAGATAAGTAGGATGAGAGCAGGATAGGACAGTGTCCTGAGGACCTAGGGATGTAGTGTCTGTATGAGGAGAGGTCACAGTGTCACATGCAGCAGAGACACCAGAGAGGGGAACACTGAGATAGTGATTAGATAAGTAGGATGAGACCAGGATAGGATAGTGTCCTGAGGACCTAGGGATGTAGTGTCTGTATGAGGAGAGAGTGGTCACAGTGTCACATGCAGCAGAGACACCAGAGAGGGGAACACTGAGAGAGTGATTAGATAAATAGGATGAGACCAGGATAGGACAGTGTCCTGAGGACCTAGGGATGTAGTGTCTGTATGAGTAGAGGTCACAGTGTCACATGCAGCAGAGACACCAGAGAGGGGAACACTGAGACAGCAATTACAGAAGTAGGATGAGAGCAGGATAGGACAGTGTCCTGAGGACCTAGGGATGTAGTGTCTGTATGAGGAGAGGTCACAGTGTCACATGCAGCAGAAACACCAGAGAGGGGAACACTGAGAGAGCGATTAGATTAGTAGGATGAGACCCAGTATAGGACAGTGCCCTGAGGACCTAGGGATGTAGTGTCTGTATGAGGAGAGGTCACAGTATCACATGCAGCAGAGACACCAGAGAGGAGAACACTGAGAGCGATTAGATAAGTAGGATGAGACCAGGATAGGACAGTGCCCTGAGGACCTAGGGATGTAGTGTCTGTATGAGGAGAGGTCACAGTGTCACATGCAGCAGAGACACCAGAGAGGAACACTGAGAGAGTGATTAGATTAGTAGGATGAGACCCAGGATAGGACAGTGTCCTGAGTACCTAGGGATGTAGTGTCTGTATGAGGAGAGGTCACAGTGTCACATGCAGCAGAGACACCAGAGAGGAGAACACTGAGAGCGATTTGATAAGTAGGATGAGACCAGGATAGGACAGTGCCCTGAGGACCTAGGGATGTAGTGTCTGTATGAGGAGAGGTCACAGTGTCACATGCAGCAGAGACACCAGAGAGGGGAACACTGAGAGAGCGATTAGATAAGTAGGATGAGACCAGGATAGGACAGTGCCCTGAGGACCTAGGGGTGTAGTGTCTGTATGAGGAGAGGTCACAGTGTCACATGCAGCAGAGACCCAGAGAGGAGAACACTGAGAGCGATTAGATAAGTAGGATGAGACCAGGATAGGACAGTGCCCTTAGGTCCTAGGGATGTAGTGTCTGTATGAGGAGAGGTCACAGTGTCAAATGCAGCAGAGACACCAGAGAGGGGAACACTGAGAGAGCGATTAGATAAGTAGGATGAGACCAGGATAGGACAGTGCCCTGAGGTCTTAGGGATGTAGTGTCTGTATGAGGAGAGGTCACAGTGTCACATGCAGCAGATACACCAGACAGGGGAACACAGAGAGATTAGATAAGTAGGATGAGACCAGGATACGACTGTGACCTGAGGACCTAGGGATGTAGTGTCTGTATGAGGAGAGGTCACAGTGTCACATGCAGCAGAGACACAGAGAGGGGAACACTGAGAGAGCGATTAGATAAGTAGGATGAGACCAGGATAGGACAGTGTCCTGAGGACCTAGGGATGTAGTGTCTGTATGAGGAGAGGTCACAGTGTAACATGCAGCAGAGACACCAGAGAGGAGAACACTGAGAGAGTGATTAGATAAGTAGGATGAGACCAGGATAGGACAGTGTCTTGAGGACCTAGGGATGTAGTGTCTGTATGAGGAGAGGTCACAGTGTCACATGCAGCAGAGACCCAGAGAGGGGAACACTGAGAGAGCGATTAGATTAATAGGATGAGACCAGGATAGGACAGTGTCCTGAGGACCTAGGTATGTAGTGTCTGTATGAGGAGAGGTCACAGTGTCACATGCAGCAGAGACCCAGAGAGGGTAACACTGAGAGAGCGATTAGATAAGTAGGATGAGACCAGGATAGGACAGTGTCCTGAGGACCTAGGGATGTAGTGTCTGTATGAGGAGAGGTCACAGTGTCACATGCAGCAGAGACACCAGAGAGGGGAACACTGAGAGAGTGATTAGATAAGTAGGATGAGACCAGGATAGGACCGTGTCCTGTGGACCTAGGGATGTAGTGTCTGTATGAGGAGAGGTCACAGTGTCACATGCAGCAGAGACCCAGAGAGGGGAACACTGAGAGAGATTACATAAGTAGGATGAGACCAGGATAGGACAGTGTCCTGAGGACCTAGAGATGTAGTGTCTGTATGAGGAGAGGTCACAGTGTCACATGCAGCAGAGACACCAGAGAGGGTAACACTGAGAGAGCGATTAGATAAGTAGGATGAGACCAGGATAGGACAGTGTCCTGAGGACCTAGGGATGTAGTGTCTGTATGAGGAGAGGTCACAGTGTCACATGCAGCAGAAACACCAGAGAGGGGAACACTGAGAGAGCGATTAGATAAGTAGGATGAGACCCAGTATAGGACAGTGCCCTGAGGACCTAGGGATGTAGTGTCTGTATGAGGAGAGGTCACAGTGTCACATGCAGCAGAGACACCAGAGAGGAGAACACTGAGAGCGATTAGATAAGTAGGATGAGAACAGGATAGGACAGTGCCCTGAGGACCTAGGGATGTAGTGTCTGTATGAGGAGAGGTCACAGTGTCACATGCAGCAGAGACACCAGAGAGGAACACTGAGAGAGTGATTAGATTAGTAGGATGAGACCCAGGATAGGACAGTGTCCTGAGGACCTAGGGATGTAGTGTCTGTATGAGGAGAGGTCACAGTATCACATGCAGCAGAGACACAGAGAGGGGAACACTGAGAGAGCGATTAGATAAGTAGGATGAGACCAGGATAGGACAGTGCCCTGAGGACCTAGGGATGTAGTGTTTGTATGAGGAGAGGTCACAGTGTCACATGCAGCAAAGACCCCAGAGAGGAGAACACTGAGAGAGCGATTAGATAAGTAGGATGAGACCAGGATAGGCAAGTGTCCTGAGGACCTAGGGATGTAGTGTCTGTATGAGGAGAGGTCACAGTGTCACATGCAGCAGAGACCCAGAGAGGGGAACACCGAGAGAGCGATTAGATAAATAGGATGAGACCAGGATAGGACAGTGTCCTGAGGACCTAGGGATGTAGTGTCTGTATGAGGAGTGGTCACAGTGTCACATGCAGCAGAGACACCAGAGAGGAACACTGAGAGAGTGATTAGATTAGTAGGATGAGACCCAGGATAGGACAGTGTCCTGAGGACCTAGGGATGTAGTGTCTGTATGAGGAGAGGTCACAGTATCACATGCAGCAGAGACACAGAGAGGGGAACACTGAGAGAGCGATTAGATAAGTAGGATGAGACCAGGATAGGACAGTGTCCTGAGGACCTAGGGATGTAGTGTCTGTATGAGGAGAGGTCACAGTGTCACATGCAGCAGAGACCCAGAGAGGGGAACACCGAGAGAGCGATTAGATAAATAGGATGAGACCAGGATAGGACATTGTCCTGAGGACCTAGGGATGTAGTGTCTGTATGAGGAGTGGTCACAGTGTCACATGCAGCAGAGACACAGAGAGGGGAACACTGAGAGAGTGATTAGATAAATAGGATGAGACCAGGATAGGACAGTGTCCTGAGGACCTAGGGATGTAGTGTCTGTATGAGGAGAGGTCACAGTGTCACATTCAGCAGAGACCCAGAGAGGGGAACACTGAGAGAGCGATTAGAAAAATAGGATGAGACCAGGATAGGACAGTGCCCTGAGGACCTAGGGATGTAGTGTCTGTATGAGGAGAGGTCACAGTGTCACATGCAGCAGAGACACCAGAGAGGGGAACACTGAGAGAGCGATTAGATAAGTAGGATGAGACCAGGATAGGACAGTGTCCTGAGGACCTAGTGATGTAGTGTCTGTATGAGGAGAGGTCACAGTGTCACATGCCGCAGAGACACCAGACAGGGGAACACTGAGATAGTGATTAGATTAGTAGGATGAGACCCAGGATAGGACAGTGTCCTGAGGACCTAGGGATATAGTGTCTGTATGAGGAGAGGTCACAGTATCACATGCAGCAGAGACACCAGATAGGAGAACACTGAGAGCGATTAGATAAGTAGGATGAGACCAGGATAGGACAGTGCCCTGAGGACCTAGGGATGTAGTGTCTGTAAGAGGAGAGGTCACAGTGTCACATGCAGCAGAGACACCAGAGAGGAACACTGAGAGAGTGATTAGATTAGTAGGATGAGACCCAGGATAGGACTGTGTCCTGAGGACCTAGGGATGTAGTGTCTGTATGAGGAAAGGTCACAGTGTCACATGCAGCAGAGACACCAGACAGGGGAACACTGAGATAGTGATTAGATTAGTAGGATGAGACCCAGGATAGGACAGTGTCCTGAGGACCTAGGGATATAGTGTCTGTATGAGGAGAGGTCACAGTATCACATGCAGCAGAGACACCAGAGAGGAGAACACTGAGAGCGATTAGATAAGTAGGATGAGACCAGGATAGGACAGTGCCCTGAGGACCTAGGGATGTAGTGTCTGTAAGAGGAGAGGTCACAGTGTCACATGCAGCAGAGACACCAGACAGGGGAACACTGAGAGAGTGATTAGATAAGTAGGATGAGACCAGGATAGGACAGTGTCCTGAGGACCTAGGGATGTAGTGTCTGTATGAGGAGAGGTCACAGTGTCACCTGCAGCAGAGACACCAGAGAAGGGAACACTGAGAGAGCGATTAGATAAGTAGGATGAGACCCAGGATAGGACAGTGTCCTGAGGACCTAGGGATGTAGTGTCTGTATGAGGAGAGGTCACAGTGTCACATGCAGCAGAGACCCAGAGAGGGGAACACTGAGAGAGCGATTAGATTAATAGGATGAGACCAGGATAGGACAGTGTCCTGAGGACCTAGGTATGTAGTGTCTGTATGAGGAGAGGTCACAGTGTCACATGCAGCAGAAACACCAGAGAGGGGAACACTGAGAGAGCGATTAGATAAGTAGGATGAGACCCAGTATAGGACAGTGCCCTGAGGACCTAGGGATGTAGTGTCTGTATGAGGAGAGGTCACAGTGTCACATGCAGCAGAGACACCAGAGAGGAGAACACTGAGAGCGATTAGATAAGTAGGATGAGAACAGGATAGGACAGTGCCCTGAGGACCTAGGGATGTAGTGTCTGTATGAGGAGAGGTCACAGTGTCACATGCAGCAGAGACACCAGAGAGGCGAACACTGAGAGAGCGATTAGATAAGTAGGATGAGACCAGGATAGGACAGTGTCCTGAGGACCTAGTGATGTAGTGTCTGTATGAGGAGAGGTCACAGTGTCACATGCAGCAGAGACCCAGAGAGGGGAACACCGAGAGAGCGATTAGATAAATAAGATGAGACCAGGATAGGACAGTGTCCTGAGGACCTAGGGATGTAGTGTCTGTATGAGGAGAGGTCACAGTGTCACATGCAGCAGAGACACCAGAGAGGAGAACACTGAGAGAGCGATTAGATAAGTAGGATGAGACCCAGGATACGACTGTGACCTGAGGACCTAGGGATGTAGTGTCTGTATGGGGAGAGGTCACAGTGTCACATGCAGCAGAGACACAGAGAGGGGAACACTGAGAGAGTGATTAGATAAATAGGATGAGACCAGGATAGGACAGTGTCCTGAGGACCTAGGGATGTAGTGTCTGTATGAGGAGCGGTCACAGTATCACATGCAGCAGAGACACCAGATAGGAGAACACTGAGAGCGATTAGATAAGTAGGATGAGACCAGGATAGGACAGTGCCCTGAGGACCTAGGGATGTAGTGTCTGTAAGAGGAGAGGTCACAGTGTCACATGCAGCAGAGACACCAGAGAGGAACACTGAGAGAGTGATTAGATTAGTAGGATGAGACCCAGGATAGGACTGTGTCCTGAGGACCTAGGGATGTAGTGTCTGTATGAGGAAAGGTCACAGTGTCACATGCAGCAGAGACACCAGACAGGGGAACACTGAGATAGTGATTAGATTAGTAGGATGAGACCCAGGATAGGACAGTGTCCTGAGGACCTAGGGATATAGTGTCTGTATGAGGAGAGGTCACAGTATCACATGCAGCAGAGACACCAGAGAGGAGAACACTGAGAGCGATTAGATAAGTAGGATGAGACCAGGATAGGACAGTGCCCTGAGGACCTAGGGATGTAGTGTCTGTAAGAGGAGAGGTCACAGTGTCACATGCAGCAGAGACACCAGACAGGGGAACACTGAGAGAGTGATTAGATAAGTAGGATGAGACCAGGATAGGACAGTGTCCTGAGGACCTAGGGATGTAGTGTCTGTATGAGGAGAGGTCACAGTGTCACCTGCAGCAGAGACACCAGAGAAGGGAACACTGAGAGAGCGATTAGATAAGTAGGATGAGACCCAGGATAGGACAGTGTCCTGAGGACCTAGGGATGTAGTGTCTGTATGAGGAGAGGTCACAGTGTCACATGCAGCAGAGACCCAGAGAGGGGAACACTGAGAGAGCGATTAGATTAATAGGATGAGACCAGGATAGGACAGTGTCCTGAGGACCTAGGTATGTAGTGTCTGTATGAGGAGAGGTCACAGTGTCACATGCAGCAGAAACACCAGAGAGGGGAACACTGAGAGAGCGATTAGATAAGTAGGATGAGACCCAGTATAGGACAGTGCCCTGAGGACCTAGGGATGTAGTGTCTGTATGAGGAGAGGTCACAGTGTCACATGCAGCAGAGACACCAGAGAGGAGAACACTGAGAGCGATTAGATAAGTAGGATGAGAACAGGATAGGACAGTGCCCTGAGGACCTAGGGATGTAGTGTCTGTATGAGGAGAGGTCACAGTGTCACATGCAGCAGAGACACCAGAGAGGTGAACACTGAGAGAGCGATTAGATAGGTAGGATGAGACCAGGATAGGACAGTGTCCTGAGGACCTAGTGATGTAGTGTCTGTATGAGGAGAGGTCACAGTGTAACATGCAGCAGAGACCCAGAGAGGGGAACACCGAGAGAGCGATTAGATAAATAAGATGAGACCAGGATAGGACAGTGTCCTGAGGACCTAGGGATGTAGTGTCTGAATGAGGAGAGGTCACAGTGTCACATGCAGCAGAGACACCAGAGAGGGTAACACTGAGAGAGCGATTAGATAAGTAGTATTAGACCAGGATAGAACAGTGCCCTGAGGTCCTAGGGATGTAGTGTCTGTATGAGGAGAGGTCACAGTGTCACATGCAGCAGAGACACCAGAGAAGGGAGCACTGAGAGAGCGATTAGATAAGTAGGATGAGACCCAGGATAGGACAGTGTCCTGAGGACCTAGGGATGTAGTGTCTGTATGAGGAGAGGTCACAGTGTCACATGCAGCAGAGAACCAGAGAGGGGAACACTGAGAGAGCGATTAGATAAGTAGGATGAGACCAGGATAGGACAGTGTCTTGAGGACCTAGGGATGTAGTGTCTGTATGAGGAGAGGTCACAGTTTCACATGCAGCAGAGACCAGAGAGGGGAACACTGAGAGAGCGATTAGATAAGTAGGATGAGACCAGGATAGGACAGTGTCCTGAGGACCTAGGGATGTAGTGTCTGTATGAGGAGAGGTCACAGTGTCACATGCAGCAGAGACCCAGAGAGGAGAACACTGAGAGAGCGATTAGATAAGTAGGATGAGATCCAGGATAGGACAGTGTCCTGAGGACCTAGGGATGTAATGTCTGTATGAGGAGAGGTCACAGTGTCACATGCAGCAGAGACACCAGAGAGGAGAACACTGAGAGAGCGATTAGATAAGTAGGATAAGACCCAGGATAGGACAGTATCCTGAGGACCTAGGGATGTAGTGTCTGTATGAGGAGAGGTCACTGTGTCACATGCAGCAGAGACACCAGAGAGGAGAACAGTGAGAGAGCGATTAGTTAAGTAGGATGAGACCAGGATAGGGCAGTGCCCTGAGGTCCTAGGGATGTAGTGTCTGTATGAGGAGAGGTCACAGTGTCACCTGCAGCAGAGACACCAGAGAAGGGAACACTGAGAGAGCGATTAGATAAGTAGGATGAGACCCAGGATAGGACAGTGTCCTGATGACCTAGGGATGTAGTGTCTGTATGAGGAGAGGTCACAGTGTCACATGCAGCAGAGACACCAGAGAAGGGAACACTGAGAGAGCGATTAGATAAGTAGGATGAGACCCAGGATAGGACAGTGTCCTGAGGACCTAGGGATGTAGTGTCTGTATGAGGAGAGGTCACAGTGTCACATGCAGCAGAGACACCAGAGAGGGGAACACTGAGAGAGCGATTAGATAAGTAGGATGAGACCCAGGATAGGACAGTGTCCTGAGGACCTAGGGATGTAGTGTCTGTATGAGGAGAGGTCACAGTGTCACATGCAGCAGAGACACCAGAGAGGGGAACACTGAGAGAGCGATTAGATAAGTAGGATGAGACCAGGATAGGACAGTGTCCTGAGGACCTAGGGATGTAGTGTCTGTATGAGGAGAGGTCACAGTGTCACATGCAGCAGAGACACCAGAGAGGGTAACACTGAGAGAGCGATTAGATAAGTAGTATTAGACCAGGATAGGACAGCGCCCTGAGGTCCTAGGGATGTAGTGTCTGTATGAGGAGAGGTCACAGTGTCACATGCAGCAGAGACACCAGAGAAGGGAGCACTGAGAGAGCGATTAGATAAGTAGGATGAGACCCAGGATAGGACAGTGTCCTGAGGACCTAGGGATGTAGAGTCTGTATGAGGAGAGGTCACAGTGTCACATGCAGCAGGAACCAGAGAGGGGAACACTGAGAGAGCGATTAGATAAGTAGGATGAGACCAGGATAGGACAGTGTCCTGAGGACCTAGGGATGTAGTGTCTGTATGAGGAGAGGTCAAAGTTTCACATGCAGCAGAGACCAGAGAGGGGAACACTGAGAGAGCGATTAGATAAGTAGGATGAGACCAGGATAGGACAGTGTCCTGAGGACCTAGGGATGTAGTGTCTGTATGAGGAGAGGTCACAGTGTCACATGCAGCAGAGACCCAGAGAGGAGAACACTGAGAGAGCGATTAGATAAGTAGGATGAGATCCAGGATTGGACAGTGTCCTGAGGACCTAGGGATGTAATGTCTGTATGAGGAGAGGTCACAGTGTCACATGCAGCAGAGACACCAGAGAGGAGAACACTGAGAGAGCGATTAGATAAGTAGGATGAGACCCAGGATAGGACAGTGTCCTGAGGACCTAGGGATGTAGAGTCTGTATGAGGAGAGGTCACAGTGTCACATGCAGCAGGAACCAGAGAGGGGAACACTGAGAGAGCGATTAGATAAGTAGGATGAGACCAGGATAGGACAGTGTCCTGAGGACCTAGGGATGTAGTGTCTGTATGAGGAGAGGTCAAAGTTTCACATGCAGCAGAGACCAGAGAGGGGAACACCGAGAGAGCGATTAGATAAGTAGGATGAGACCAGGATAGGACAGTGTCCTGAGGACCTAGGGATGTAGTGTCTGTATGAGGAGAGGTCACAGTGTCACATGCAGCAGAGACCCAGAGAGGAGAACACTGAGAGAGCGATTAGATAAGTAGGATGAGATCCAGGATTGGACAGTGTCCTGAGGACCTAGGGATGTAATGTCTGTATGAGGAGAGGTCACAGTGTCACATGCAGCAGAGACACCAGAGAGGAGAACACTGAGAGAGCGATTAGATAAGTAGGATGAGACCCAGGATAGGACAGTATCCTGAGGACCTAGGGATGTAGTGTCTGTATGAGGAGAGGTCACAGTGTCACATGCAGCAGAGACACCAGAGAGGAGAACAGTGAGAGAGCGATTAGTTAAGTAGGATGAAACCAGGATAGGACAGTGCCCTGAGGACCTAGGGATGTAGTATCTGTATGAGGAGAGGTCACAGTGTCACATGTAGCAGAGACACCAGAGAGGGGAACACTGAGAGACGATTAGATAAGTAGGATGAGACCAGGATAGGGCAGTGCCCTGAGGTCCTAGGGATGTAGTGTCTGTATGAGGAGAGGTCACAGTGTCACCTGCAGCAGAGACACCAGAGAAGGGAACACTGAGAGAGCGATTAGATAAGTAGGATGAGACCCAGGATAGGACAGTGTCCTGATGACCTAGGGATGTAGTGTCTGTATGAGGAGAGGTCACAGTGTCACATGCAGCAGAGACACCAGAGAAGGGAACACTGAGAGAGCGATTAGATAAGTAGGATGAGACCAGGATAGGACAGTGTCCTGAGGACCTAGGGATGTAGTGTCTGTATGAGGAGAGGTCACAGTGTCACATGCAGCAGAAACACCAGAGAGGGGAACACTGAGAGAGCGATTAGATAAGTAGGATGAGACCAGGATAGGACAGTGTCCTGAGGACCTAGGGATGTAGTGTCTGTATGAGGAGAGGTCACAGTGTCACATGCAGCAGAGACACCAGAGAGGGGAACACCGAGAGCGTGATTAGATAAGTAGGATGAGACCCAGGATAGGACAGTGTCCTGAGGACCTAGGGATGTAGTATCTGTATGAGGAGAAGTCACAGTGTCACATGCAGCAGAGACCCAGAGAGGAGAACACTGAGAGAGCGATTAGATAAGTAGGATGAGACCCAGGATAGGACAGTGTCCTGAGGACCTAGGGATGTAGTGTCTGTATGAGGAGAGGTCACAGTGTCACATGCAGCAGAGACACCAGAGAGGGTAACACTGAGAGAGCGATTAGATAAGTAGTATTAGACCAGGATAGGACAGTGCCCTGAGGTCCTAGAGATGTAGTGTCTGTATGAGGAGAGGTCACAGTGTCACATGCAGCAGAGACACCAGAGAAGGGAGCACTGAGAGAGCGATTAGATAAGTAGGATGAGACCCAGGATAGGACAGTGTCCTGAGGACCTAGGGATGTAGAGTCTGTATGAGGAGAGGTCACAGTGTCACATGCAGCAGGAACCAGAGAGGGGAACACTGAGAGAGCGATTAGATAAGTAGGATGAGACCAGGATAGGACAGTGTACTGAGGACCTAGGGATGTAGTGTCTGTATGAGGAGAGGTCAAAATTTCACATGCAGCAGAGACCAGAGAGGGGAACACTGAGAGAGCGATTAGATAAGTAGGATGAGACCAGGATAGGACAGTGTCCTGAGGACCTAGGGATGTAGTGTCTGTATGAGGAGAGGTCACAGTGTCACATGCAGCAGAGACCCAGAGAGGAGAACACTGAGAGAGCGATTAGATAAGTAGGATGAGATCCAGGATTGGACAGTGTCCTGAGGACCTAGGGATGTAATGTCTGTATGAGGAGAGGTCACAGTGTCACATGCAGCAGAGACACCAGAGAGGAGAACACTGAGAGAGCGATTAGATAAGTAGGATGAGACCCAGGATAGGACAGTATCCTGAGGACCTAGGGATGTAGTGTCTGTATGAGGAGAGGTCACAGTGTCACATGCAGCAGAGACACCAGAGAGGAGAACAGTGAGAGAGCGATTAGTTAAGTAGGATGTAACCAGGATAGGACAGTGCCCTGAGGACCTAGGGATGTAGTGTCTGTATGAGGAGAGGTCACAGTGTCACCTGCAGCAGAGACACCAGAGAAGGGAACACTGAGAGAGCGATTAGATAAGTAGGATGAGACCCAGGATAGGACAGTGTCCTGATGACCTAGGGATGTAGTGTCTGTATGAGGAGAGGTCACAGTGTCACATGCAGCAGAGACACCAGAGAAGGGAACACTGAGAGAGCGATTAGATAAGTAGGATGAGACCCAGGATAGGACAGTGTCCTGAGGACCTAGGGATGTAGTGTCTGTATGAGGAGAGGTCACAGTGTCACATGCAGCAGAGACACCAGAGAGGGGAACACTGAGAGAGCGATTAGATAAGTAGGATGAGACCAGGATAGGACAGTGTCCTGAGGACCTAGGGATGTAGTGTCTGTATGAGGAGAGGTCACAGTGTCACATGCAGCAGAGACACCAGAGAGGGGAACACTGAGAGAGCGATTAGATAAGTAGGATGAGACCAGGATAGGACAGTGTCCTGAGGACCTAGGGATGTAGTGTCTGTATGAGGAGAGGTCACAGTGTCACATGCAGCAGAGACACCAGAGAGGGGAACACCGAGAGAGTGATTAGATAAGTAGGATGAGACCCAGGATAGGACGGTGTCCTGAGGACCTAGGGATGTAGTATCTGTATGAGGAGAAGTCACAGTGTCACATGCAGCAGAGACCCAGAGAGGAGAACACTGAGAGAGCGATTAGATAAGTAGGATGAGACCAGTATGGGACAGTGTCCTGAGGACCTAGGGATGTAGTGTCTGTATGAGGAGAGGTCACAGTGTCACATGCAGCAGAGACACCAGAGAAGGGAGCACTGAGAGAGCGATTAGATAAGTAGTGTCACGATCCGGGTATCTGGACGCCATTACTTACCCTTCAGATGCCTCCTAAGGCTGGCTCAGCGTTCCAGAACCGGATCCCGCTGTTCCTGAGTTTCCACATGCAGAATGTCAGAGTGGTGATTTCATCAGCCGCGACCTCCGCTGTGCCCGCGTGGTTAAATGTGCGCTTGTCAGTCTGGCGTCTCCTGTCTCCTGTGGCCGGCGTCGCCATTACTGTTTCAATTCTCACATGGATTACAAACCAAACTTCCCTCCAAGTGTCTGCATGGGCGCAGCCATCTTGGATTTTGTCATCTGATTATTTCCACCAATCTGCTGTCTGTATTGTTGATTTGCATAATTGCCTAGCCAACCCCTTCCTTGCTGCAGGTATAAGTATGCTGTGCCTGAGCAAGGAAGGCGTCAGTGCTTTGGTTGTCTAACCTAGTTCCAGTTTGTCTCTCTCCTGTGGTTGTCTTCCAGGTTCCAGCTCCTGTCTCCAGACTTCTGCTATAGAGACCCGCACCAGCATTCCATCTGCGGTGTAGCCTGACTCTCCGATCCATTCTGGACTCACCTGTTTCCAGCTACAACAATCACCTGCTTTCAGCCCAGCTTCCAGCAGTGTACAGCTTCTCTTAAAGGGCCGGTGTCCTTTCTGCAGTTTACCACTCTCCACCGGTATTATTATTTCACCGCTCTCAAACAATCACCTGCTTCCAGCCCAGCTTCCAGCAGTGTATAGCTTCTCTTAAAGGGCCGGTGTCCTTTTCTGCAGTTTACCACTCTCCACCGGTATTATTATTTCACCGCTCTCAAACTCCAAACTTCATTATTATTTCATCGCTCTCAAGTTCGTTTATTATTTAACTGGTTCCAGCCAGTATCCACTCCGTACCAACAACAGTCTGGTTCCAGCCAGTATCCACAGCAGCCGTTTTACCTTCAGCAGCCCAGCCTTTCCTGGAACATCAGCTGGTACGATCCTGGGTTCTCTCCATTGCTACAGTCAGGCCTGGTAAGGACTTTCCAACTAGAAGATTATAAGAACTGTCTCACTCTACCAGTGCCTGTGGCCCTTGCCACCCTGTAGTACCCAGGAATTGTATTTATCCTCTGTTGACTTTTATGTTTCCTTTTACTGCTGCTGTGTTACGGAGTTTGTCATAATAAACATCATTGACTTTTATCCTGGTTGTCGTGGTCACGCCTTCGGGCAGTTATTCTACATGTTACTTACATGTCTAGGGGTCTGATACAACCTCCCAGGTTCCGTTACATCTCAGCCCCTACAACTGAGGCTGCCTCCCGTCAGCTCAGGCCCTCAGTTGTGACAAGTAGGATGAGACCCAGGATAGGACAGTGTCCTGAGGACCTAGGGATGTAGTGTCTGTATGAGGAGAGGTCACAGTGTCACATGCAGCAGAGACCCAGATAGGAGAACACTGAGAGAGCGATTAGATAAGTAGGATGAGACCCAGGATAGGACAGTGTCCTGAGGACCTAGGGATGTAGTGTCTGTATGAGGAGAGGTCACAGTGTCACATGCAGCAGAGAACCAGAGAGGAGAACACTGAGAGAGCGATTAGATAAGTAGGATGAGACCAGTATGGGACAGTGTCCTGAGGACCAAGGGATGTAGTGTCTGTATGAGGAGAGGTCACAGTTTCACATGCAGCAGAGACCAGAGAGGGGAACACTGAGAGAGCGATTAGATAAGTAGGATGAGACCAGGATAGGACAGTTTCCTGAGGACCTAGTGATGTAGTGTCTGTATGAGGAGAGGTCACAGTGTCACATGCAGCAGAGACCCAGAGAGGGGAACACAGAGAGAGTGATTAGATAAGTAGGATTAGATCCAGGATAGGACAGTGTCCTGAGGACCTAGGGATGTAGTGTCTGTATGAGTAGAGGTCACAGTGTCACATGCAGCAGAGACACCAGAGAGGGGAACACTGAGACAGCGATTAGATAAGTAGGATGAGAGCAGGATAGGACAGTGTCCTGAGGACCTATGGATGTAGTGTCTGTATGAGGAGAGGTCACAGTGTCAAATGCAGCAGAGACACCACAGAGAGGAACACTGAGAGAGCGATTAGATAAGTAGGATGAGACCAGGATAGGACAGTGTCCTGAGGACCTAGGGATGTAGTATCTGTATGAGGAGAGGTCACAGTGTCACATGCAGCAGAGACACCAGAGAGGAGAACACAGAGAGCGATTAGATAAGTAGGATGAGACCAGGATAGGACAGTGCCCTGAGGACCTAGTGATGTAGTGTCTGTATGAGGAGAGGTCACAGTGTCACATGCAGCAGAGACACCAGAGAGGAGAACACTGAGAGAGTGATTAGATAAGTGGGATGAGACCAGGATAGGACAGTGTCCTGAGGACCTAGGGATGTAGTGTCTGTATGACGAGAGGTCACAGTGTCACATGCAGCAGAGACACCAGAGAGGGGAACACTGAGACAGCGATTAGATAAGTAGGATGAGACCAGGATAGGACAGTGTCCTGAGGACCTAGGGATGTAGTGTCTGTATGACGAGAGGTCACAGTGTCACATGCAGCAGAGACACCAGAGAGGAGAACACAGAGAGCGATTAGATAAGTAGGATGAGACCCAGGATAGGACAGTGTCCTGAGGACCTAGGGATGTAGTGTCTGTATGACGAGAGGTCACAGTGTCACATGCAGCAGAGACATCAGAGAGGGGAACACAGAGAGCGATTAGATAAGTAGGATGAGACCAGGATAGGACAGTGTCCTGAGGACCTAGGGATGTAGTGTCTGTATGAGGAGAGGTCACAGTGTCACATGCAGCAGAGACACCAGAGAGGAGAACACTGAGAGAGTGATTAGATAAGTAGGATGAAACCAGGATAGGACAGTGTCCTGAGGACCTAGGGATGTAGTGTCTGTATGAGGAGAAGTCACAGTGTCACATGCAGCAGAGACACCAGAGAGGAGAACACTGAGAGAGTGATTAGATAAGTAGGATGAGACCAGGATAGGACAGTGTCCTGAGGACCTAGGGATGTAGTGTCTGTATGAGGAGAGGTCACAGTGTCACATGCAGCAGAGACACCAGAGAGGAGAACACTGAGAGAGTGATTAGATAAGTAGGATGAGACCAGGATAGGACAGTGTCCTGAGGACCTAGGTATGTAGTGTCTGTATGAGGAGAGGTCACAGTGTCACATGCAGCAGAGACACCAGAGAGGGGAACACTGAGAGAGCGATTAGATAAGTAGGATGAAACCAGGATAGGACAGTGTCCTGAGGACCTAGGGATGTAGTGTCTGTATGAGGAGAGGTCACAGTGTCACATGCAGCAGAGACACCAGAGAGGAGAACACTGAGAGAGCGATTAGATAAGTAGGATGAGACCAGGATAGGACAGTGTCCTGAGGACCTAGGGATGTAGTGTCTGTATGAGGAGAGGTCACAGTGTCACATGCAGCAGAGACACCAGAGAGGAGAACACTGAGAGAGTGATTAGATAAGTAGGATGAGACCAGGATAGGACAGTGTCCTGAGGACCTAGGGATGTAGTGTCTGTATGAGGAGAGGTCACAGTGTCACATGCAGCAGAGACACCAGAGAGGAGAACACTGAGAGAGCGATTAGATAAGTAGGATGAGACCAGGATAGGACAGTGTCCTGAGGACCTAGGGATGTAGTGTCTGTATGAGGAGAGGTCACAGTGTCACATGCAGCAGAGACACCAGAGAGGAGAACACTGAGAGAGTGATTAGATAAGTAGGATGAGACCAGGATAGGACAGTGTCCTGAGGACCTAGGGATGTAGTATCTGTATGAGGAGAGGTCACAGTGTCACATGCAGCAGAGACACCAGAGAGGAGAACACTGAGAGAGTGATTAGATAAGTAGGATGACACCAGGATAGGATAGTGTCCTGAGGACCTAGGGATGTAGTGTCTATGAGGAGAGGTCACAGTGTCACATGCAGCAGAGACACCAGAGAGGAGAACACTGAGAGAGTGATTAGATAAGTAGGATGAGACCAGGATAGGACAGTGTCCTGAGGACCTAGGGATGTAGTATCTGTATGAGGAGAGGTCACAGTGTCACATGCAGCAGAGACACCAGAGAGGAGAACACTGAGAGAGCGATTAGATAAGTAGGATGAGACCAGGATAGGACAGTGTCCTGAGGACCTAGGGATGTAGTATCTGTATGAGGAGAGGTCACAGTGTCACATGCAGCAGAGACACCAGAGAGGAGAACACTGAGAGAGCGATTAGATAAGTAGGATGAGACCAGGATAGGACAGTGTCCTGAGGACCTAGGGATGTAGTGTCTGTATGAGGAGAGGTCACAGTGTCACATGCAGCAGAGACACCAGAGAGGAGAACACAGAGCGATTAGATAAGTAGGATGAGACCAGGATAGGACAGTGTCCTGAGGACCTAGGGATGTAGTATCTGTATGAGGAGAGGTCACAGTGTCACATGCAGCAGAGACACCAGAGAGGAGAACACTGAGAGAGCGATTAGATAAGTAGGATGAGACCAGGATAGGACAGTGCCCTGAGGACCTAGGGATGTAGTATCTGTATGAGGAGAGGTCACAGTGTCACATGCAGCAGAGACACCAGAGAGGAGAACACTGAGAGAGCGATTAGATAAGTAGGATGAGACCAGGATAGGACAGTGCACTGAGGACCTAGCGATGTAGTGTCTGTATGAGGAGAGGTCACAGTGTCACATGCAGCAGAGACACCACAGAGAGGAACACTGAGAGAGCGATTAGATAAGTAGGATGAGACCAGGATAGGACAGTGTCCTGAGGACCTAGGGATGTAGTATCTGTATGAGGAGAGGTCACAGTGTCACATGCAGCAGAGACACCAGAGAGGGGAACACTGAGAGAGCGATTAGATAAGTAGGATGAGACCAGGATAGGACAGTGTCCTGAGGACCTAGGGATGTAGTATCTGTATGAGGAGAGGTCACAGTGTCACATGCAGCAGAGACACCAGAGAGGGGAACACTGAGAGAGCGATTAGATAAGTAGGATGAGACCAGGATAGGACAGTGTCCTGAGGACCTAGGGGTGTAGTGTCTGTATGAGGAGAGGTCACAGTGTCACATGCAGCAGAGACACCAGAGAGGGGAACACTGAGAGAGCGATTAGATAAGTAGGATGAGACCAGGATAGGACAGTGTCCTGAGGACCTAGGGATGTAGTATCTGTATGAGGAGAGGTCACAGTGTCACATGCAGCAGAGAAAATGTTTTCATTTTTTTGTTTGTTTTTTGTGTGAAATAGCCCCGAAATATAATTTCCTCAATACGCTACCACATGGTATGATTCTGGCCCTGCTGCTGCCACTGATAAATATACCCCTCACACTACTGTAGGATAGGGAGTAATTACTGCATGTCTGAATAATGATGGAGAGATACCAGAGAGAGAGAGAGATTACATAATACAGTAATATTGTGAGAATGTGTGCGCTGTTTTCTGCGGCCAGAATATTTCATTATAATCTGAATATCTGTCAGGAGAACACAAGACGGAAGCATCAGTGAGGGCAGAGATCATTCTCCCTCGCGCCTTGCTCTGTGTAGCGGCAGACATTATTTCCAGTACACGCTCAGCAGAGAGATCATTACCTCTGATCAATCATCATCCTACTGCAGCCACAAGCAGAAAATGTGAGGTCTGAGCGCAGCCGCTTCTGCGTACGTGTTCCCGCACTCCGCAGAGCCCGGGGCTGAGGGAACGCAACGACAGATGATCCTGAGACTTACACCACTCAGTCACATCTGCACTTTCACCTGAAGTGCCGTACGTGGCGGTAACTGGTGGTAACTGGTCGGTAACTGGTCGGTATCTGGTCAGTTACTGGGCGGTAACTGTGTAGTAACTTGTCGGTAACTGGTCGGCAACTGGGCGGTAACTGGGTGGTAACTTTTTGGTAACTGGACGGTAACTTGGCGGTAACTGGGCGGTATCTGGTCGGTAACTGGGCAGTATCTGGTTGGTAATTGGGTGGTAGCTGGTCGGTAACTAGTTGGTAATTGGGTGGTAACTGGTCGGTAACTGGGTGGTATCTGGTTGGTAATTGGGTGGTAACTGGTCGGTAACTAGTTGGTAATTGGGTGGTAACTGGTCGGTAACTGGGTGGTATCTGGTCGGTAACTGGGTGGTAACTGGTCGGTAACTGGGTGGTATCTGGTCGTAACTGGGCGGTAACTTGTCAGTAACTAGTCGGTAATTGGGTGGTAACTGGTCGGTAACTGGGTGGTAACTTTTCCGTAACAGGTGGGTAATTTGGTGGTAACTGGTCGGTAACTTGGCGGTACCTGGTCAGTAACTGGTCAGTATTTGGGTGGTATCTGGTTGGCAACTGGTCGGTAGTTGGGCGGCAACTGGTCGGTAACTGGGCGGTATCTGGTCGGGAATTGGGTGGCAACTGGTCGGTAACTGGGCGGTATCTGGTCGGTAACTGGTCGATAATTGGGTGGTGACTGGTCGGTAACTGGGTGGTACCTGGTCGGTAACTGGTTGGTAATTGGGTGGTAACTGGTCGGTAATCTGGTCGGTAACTGGTCGGTAACTTGTCAGTAACTAGTCGGTAATTGGGTGATAACTGGTCGGTAACTGGGCGGTAACTTGTCAGTAACTGGTCAGTAATTGGGTGGTAACTGGTCGGTAACTGGTCGCTAACTTGTCGGCAACTGAACGGTAACTGGGTGGTAACTTTTCCGTATCAGGTGGGTAATTTGGTGGTAACTGGTTGGTAACTTGGCGGTACCTGGTCAGTAACTGGGCGGTATCTGGTCGTTAACTGGGTAGTAACTGATCGGTAACTGGTCGATAATTTGGTGGTAATTGGTCGGTTACTGGGTGGTATCTGGTCGGTAACTGGGCGGTATCTTGTCAGTAACTGGTCAGTAATTGGGTGGTAACTGGTCGGTAACTGGGCGGTAACTGGTCGGTAACTTGTCGGCAACTGGACGGTAACTGGTCGGTAACTGGGTGGTAACTTTTCCGTAATAGGTGGGTAATTTGGTGGTAACTGGTCGGTAACTTGGCGGTACCTGGTCAGTGACTGGTCAGTATTTGGGTGGTATCTGGTTGGTAACTGGTAGGTAACTGGGTGGTATCTGGTCGGTAACTGGGTGGTATCTGGTCGGTAACTGGGCGGTAACTTGTCAGTAACTGGTCAGTAATTGGGTGGTAACTGGATGGTAACTGGTCGGTAACTTGGCGGTGCCTGGTCAGTAACTAGTCAGTATTTGGGTGGTATCTGGTTGGTAACTGGTCGGTAATTGGGTGGCAACTGGTCGGTAATTGGGTGGCAACTGGTCGGTAACTGGTCAGTAACTGGGCGGTATCTGGTCGGTAACTGGGTAGTAACTGGTCGGTAATTGGGCGGTATCTGGTCGGTAACTGGTCGGTAACTGGGTGGTAACTGGTCGGTGACTGGGCGGTATCTGGTCAGTAACTGGGCGGTATCTGGTCGGTAACTGGGCAGTATCTGGTCGGTAACTGGGTAGTAACTGGTTGTTAACTGGGTGGTAACTTTTCCGTAACAGGTGGGTAATTTGGTGGTAACTGGTCGGTAACTTGGCGGTACCTGGTCAGTAACTGGTCAGTATTTGGGTGGTATCTGGTTGGTAACTGGGTGGTAACTGGTCGGTAATTGGTTGGTATCTGGTTGGTAACTGGGTAGTAACTGGTTGGTAACTGGGTGGTAACTGGTCGGTAACTTGGCGGTACCTGGTCAGTAACTGGGCGGTATCTGGTCGGTAACTGTGTAGTAACTGGACGGTAACTGGTCGATAATTTGGTGGTTACTGGTCGGTAACTGGGTGGTATCTGGTCAGTAACCGGGCGGTATCTGGTTGGTAATTGGGTAGTAACTGGTCGGTAACCGGGCGGTATCTGGTCAGTAACCGGGCGGTATCTGGTTGGTAATTGGGTGGTAACTGGTCGATAATTTGGTGGTAACTGGTCGGTAACTGGGTGGTATCTGGTCAGTAACCGGGCGGTATCTGGTTGGTAATTGGGTAGTAACTGGTCTGTAACTAGGCGGTATCTGGTCAGTAACCGGGCGGTATCTGGTTGGTAATTGGGTGGTAACTGGTCGGTAATTTGGTGGTAACTGGTCGGTAACTGGTTGGTATCTGGTCAGTAACCGGGCGGTATCTGGTTGGTAACTGGGTGGTAACTGGTTGGTAACTGGGCGGTATCTAGTCAGTAACTGGTCGGTAACTGGGTAGTAACTGGTCGGTAACTGATCGTTAATTTGGTGGTATCTGGTCAGTAACCGGGCGGTATCTGGTCGGTAACTGGGTAGTAACTGGTCGGTAACTGGTCGATAATTTGGTGGTAACTGGTCGGTAACTGGGTGGTAGGACAGTGCACTGAGGACCTAGCGATGTAGTGTCTGTATGAGGAGAGGTCACAGTGTCACATGCAGCAGAGACACCACAGAGAGGAACACTGAGAGAGCGATTAGATAAGTAGGATGAGACCAGGATAGGACAGTGTCCTGAGGACCTAGGGATGTAGTATCTGTATGAGGAGAGGTCACAGTGTCACATGCAGCAGAGACACCAGAGAGGAGAACACAGAGAGCGATTAGATAAGTAGGATGAGACCAGGATAGGACAGTGCCCTGAGGACCTAGGGATGTAGTGTCTGTATGAGGAGAGGTCACAGTGTCACATGCAGCAGATACACCAGAGAGGTCAGTAACCGGGCGGTATCTGGTTGGTAATTGGGTAGTAACTGGTCGGTAACTGGGCGGTATCTGGTCAGTAACCGGGCGGTATCTGGTTGGTAATTGGGTGGTAACTGGTCGATAATTTGGTGGTAACTGGTCGGTAACTGGGTGGTATCTGGTCAGTAACCGGGCGGTATCTGGTTGGTAATTGGGTAGTAACTGGTCGGTAACTGGGCGGTATCTGGTCAGTAACCGGGCGGTATCTGGATGGTAATTGGGTGGTAACTGGTCGATAATTTGGTGGTAACTGGTCGGTAACTGGGTGGTATCTGGTCAGTAACCGGGCGGTATCTGGTTGGTAACTGGGTGGTAACTGGTTGGTAACTGGGCGGTATCTAGTCAGTAACTGGTCGGTAACTGGGTAGTAACTGGTCGGTAACTGATCGTTAATTTGGTGGTATCTGGTCAGTAACCGGGCGGTATCTGGTCGGTAACTGGGTAGTAACTGGTCGGTAACTGGTCGATAATTTGGCGGTAACTGGTCGGTAACTGGGTGGTATCTGTTCAGTAACCGGGCGGTATCTGGTCGGTAACTGGGTGGTAACTGGTCGGTAACTGGGCGCTATCTTGTTAGTAACTGGGCGGTATCTGGTCGGTAACTGGGTAGTAACTGGTCGATAATTTGGTGGTAACTGGTCGGTAACTGGGTGTCAACTGGTTGGTAACTGGGTGGTATCTGGTCGGTATCTGGGCGGTAACTTGTCAGTAATTGGGTGGTAACTGGTCGGTAACTGGTCAGTAATTGGTTGGTAACTGGTCGGCAACTGGATGGTAACTGGTCGGTAACTTGGCGGTACCTGGTCAGTAACTGGTCAGTATTTGGGTGGTATCTGGTTGGTAACTTGTCGGTAATTGGGTGGCAACTGGTCGGTAATTGGGTGGCAACTGGTCGGTAACTGGGCAGTATCTGGTAAGTAACTGGGCGGTATCTGGTCGGTAACTGGGTAGTAACTGGTCGATAACTGGGTAGTAACTGGTCGGTAACTGGGTGGTAACTGGTCGGTAATTGGTCGGTATCTGGTCGGTAACTGGGCGGTAACTGGTCGGTAACTGGGTGGTAACTGGTCGGTAACTGGTCGGTAACTGGGCGGTATCTGGTCAGTAACTGGGCGGTATGTGGTCGGTAACTGGGCGGTATCTGGTCGGTAACTGGGTAGTAACTGGTCGGTAACTGGTCGATAATTTGGTGGTAACTGGTCGGTAACTGGGTGGTATCTGGTCGGTAACTGGGAGGTAACTTGTCAGTAACTGGTCAGTAATTGGGTGGTAACTGGTCGGTAGCTGGGCGGTAACTGGTCGGTAACTTGTCGGCAACTGGACGGTAACTGGTTGGTAACTGGGTGATAACTTTTCCGTAACAGGTGGGTAATTTGGTGGTAACTGGTCGGTAACTTGGCGGTACCTGGTCAGTGACTGGTCAGTATTTGGGTGGTATCTGGTTGGTAACTGGTCGGTAATTGGGTGGCAACTGGTCGGTAATTGGGTGGCAACTGGTCGGTAACTGGTCAGTAACTGGGCGGTATCTGGTCGGTAACTGGGTAGTAACTGGTCGGTAATTGGGCGGTATCTGGTCGGTAACTGGGCGGTAAATGGTTGGTAACTGGGTGGTAACTGGTCGGTAACTGGTTGGTAACTGGGCGGTATCTGGTCAGTTACTGGGCGGTATCTGGTCGGTAACTGGGCGGTATCTGGTCGGTAATTGGGTGGTAACTGGTCGTTAACTGGGTGGTAACTTTTCCGCAACAGGTGGGTAATTTGGTGGTAACCGGTCGGTAACTTGGCGGTACCTGGTCAGTAACTGGTCAGTATTTGGGTGGTATCTGGTTGGTAACTGGGTGGTAACTGGTCGGTAATTGAGCGGTATCTGGTCGGTAACTGGGTAGTAACTGGTTGGTAACTGGTCGGTAACTTGGCGGTACCTGGTCAGTAACTGGGCGGTATCTGGTCGGTAACTGGGTAGTAACTGGTCGGTAACTGGTCGATAATTTGGTGGTAACTGGTTGGTAACTGGGTGGTATCTGGTCAGTAACCGGGTGGTATCTGGTTGGTAATTGGGTAGTAACTGGTCGGTAACTGGGCGGTATCTGGTCAGTAACCGGGCGGTATCTGGTCGGTAACTGGGGGGTTACTGGTCGGTAACTGGGCGGTATCTAGTCAGTAACTGGGCGGTATCTGGTCGGTAACTGGGTAGTAACTGGTCGGTAACTGGTCGATAATTTGGTGGTAACTGGTCGGTAACTGGGTGGTATCTGGTCAGTAACCGGGCGGTATCTGGTCGGTAACTGGGTAGTAACTGGTCGGTAACTGGTCGATAATTTGGTGGTAACTGGTCGGTAACTGGTCGGTAACTGGGCTGTATCTGGTCGGTAACTGGGCGGTATCTGGTCGGTAACTGGTCGGTATCTGGTCGGTAACTGGGTGGTAACTGGTCGGTAACTGGGTGGTAACTGGTCGGTAACTGGGCGGTATCTGGGCGGTAACTGGGTGGTAACTGGTCGGTAACTGGGCGGTATCTGGGCGGTAACTGGGTGGTAACTGGTCGGTAACTGGGCGGTATCTGGTCAGTAACTGGGCGGTATCTGGTCGGTAACTGGGCGGTATCTGGACAGTAACTGGGCGGTATCTGGTCAGTAACTGGGCGGTATCTAGTCGGTAACTGGTCGGTAACTGGGCGGTATCTGGACAGTAACTGGGCGGTATCTGGTCAGTAACTGGGCGGTATCTGGGCGGTAACTGGGTGGTAACTGGTCGGTAACTGGGCGGTATCTGGGCGGTAACTGGGTGGTAACTGGTCGGTAACTGGGCGGTATCTGGTCAGTAACTGGGCGGTATCTGGTCGGTAACTGGGCGGTATCTGGACAGTAACTGGGCGGTATCTGGTCAGTAACTGGGCGGTATCTAGTCGGTAACTGGTCGGTAACTGGGCGGTATCTGGACAGTAACTGGGCGGTATCTGGTCGGTAACTGGGCGGTAACTGGACAGTAACTGGGCGGTATCTGGTCAGTAACTGGGGCGGTATCTGGTCAGTAACTGGGCGGTATCTGGTCGGTAACTGGGCGGTAACTGGACAGTAACTGGGCGGTATCTGGTCAATAACTGGGCGGTATCTGGACAGTAACTGGGCGGTATCTGGTCGGTAACTGGGCGGTATCTGGTCGGTAACTGGGTGGTAACTGGTCGGTAATTGGGCGGTATCTGGTCAGTAACTGGGCGGTAACAGGTCGGTAACTGGGTGGTAACTGGTCGGTAACTGGGCGGTATCTGGTCAGTAACTGGTCAGTATTTGGGTGGTATCTGGTCAGTAACTGGTCGGTAACTGGTCGGTAACTGGACGGTAACTGGTCGGTAACTGGACAGTAACTGTGCGCTCACATATGGTCACAGTTTAGTGGGGGCGTGTCCAGGGCGTTTCAGCGGAATTGCAGGACATGCATAGATGCGCTTACATCTAATTCCGTCTACTTTCAAATGGACCTTTAGAACCAGGGACAGGGCTGGGGATGAAACCAAGCGGATGGATTGGTGCGTTGCGGGCGCAGAGATGCGTATACCTCTACATACGGGTGAATATCCATATTCAGGGACTGATTCTCAGCTGCACGCATCGCTGACCTTCATGTAGTTGTGCGATATTTTTTACAACAGTAACCGGGCAGTATCTGGTTGGTAATTGGGTGGTAACTGGTCGGTAATTTGGTGGTAACTGGTCGGTAACTGGGTGGTATCTGGTCAGTAACCGGGCGGTATCTGGTTGGTAACTGGGTGGTAACTGGTTGGTAACTGGGCGGTATCTAGTCAGTAACTGGTCGGTAACTGGGTAGTAACTGGTCGGTAACTGATCGTTAATTTGGTGGTATCTGGTCAGTAACCGGGCGGTATCTGGTCGGTAACTGGGTAGTAACTGGTCGGTAACTGGTCGATAATTTGGTGGTAACTGGTCGGTAACTGGGTGGTAGGACAGTGCACTGAGGACCTAGCGATGTAGTGTCTGTATGAGGAGAGGTCACAGTGTCACATGCAGCAGAGACACCACAGAGAGGAACACTGAGAGAGCGATTAGATAAGTAGGATGAGACCAGGATAGGACAGTGTCCTGAGGACCTAGGGATGTAGTATCTGTATGAGGAGAGGTCACAGTGTCACATGCAGCAGAGACACCAGAGAGGAGAACACAGAGAGCGATTAGATAAGTAGGATGAGACCAGGATAGGACAGTGCCCTGAGGACCTAGGGATGTAGTGTCTGTATGAGGAGAGGTCACAGTGTCACATGCAGCAGAGACACCAGAGAGGTCAGTAACCGGGCGGTATCTGGTTGGTAATTGGGTAGTAACTGGTCGGTAACTGGGCGGTATCTGGTCAGTAACCGGGCGGTATCTGGTTGGTAATTGGGTGGTAACTGGTCGATAATTTGGTGGTAACTGGTCGGTAACTGGGTGGTATCTGGTCAGTAACCGGGCGGTATCTGGTTGGTAATTGGGTAGTAACTGGTCGGTAACTGGGCGGTATCTGGTCAGTAACCGGGCGGTATCTGGATGGTAATTGGGTGGTAACTGGTCGATAATTTGGTGGTAACTGGTCGGTAACTGGGTGGTATCTGGTCAGTAACCGGGCGGTATCTGGTTGGTAACTGGGTGGTAACTGGTTGGTAACTGGGCGGTATCTAGTCAGTAACTGGTCGGTAACTGGGTAGTAACTGGTCGGTAACTGATCGTTAATTTGGTGGTATCTGGTCAGTAACCGGGCGGTATCTGGTCGGTAACTGGGTAGTAACTGGTCGGTAACTGGTCGATAATTTGGTGGTAACTGGTCGGTAACTGGGTGGTATCTGTTCAGTAACCGGGCGGTATCTGGTCGGTAACTGGGTGGTAACTGGTCGGTAACTGGGCGCTATCTTGTTAGTAACTGGGCGGTATCTGGTCGGTAACTGGGTAGTAACTGGTCGATAATTTGGTGGTAACTGGTCGGTAACTGGGTGTCAACTGGTTGGTAACTGGGTGGTATCTGGTCGGTATCTGGGCGGTAACTTGTCAGTAATTGGGTGGTAACTGGTCGGTAACTGGTCAGTAATTGGTTGGTAACTGGTCGGCAACTGGATGGTAACTGGTCGGTAACTTGGCGGTACCTGGTCAGTAACTGTTCAGTATTTGGGTGGTATCTGGTTGGTAACTTGTCGGTAATTGGGTGGCAACTGGTCGGTAATTGGGTGGCAACTGGTCGGTAACTGGGCAGTATCTGGTCAGTAACTGGGCGGTATCTGGTCAGTAACTGGGTAGTAACTGGTCGATAACTGGGTAGTAACTGGTCGGTAACTGGGTGGTAACTGGTCGGTAATTGGTCGGTATCTGGTCGGTAACTGGGCGGTAACTGGTCGGTAACTGGGTGGTAACTGGTCGGTAACTGGTCGGTAACTGGGCGGTATCTGGTCAGTAACTGGGCGGTATGTGGTCGGTAACTGGGCGGTATCTGGTCGGTAACTGGGTAGTAACTGGTCGGTAACTGGTCGATAATTTGGTGGTAACTGGTCGGTAACTGGGTGGTATCTGGTCGGTAACTGGGAGGTAACTTGTCAGTAACTGGTCAGTAATTGGGTGGTAACTGGTCGGTAGCTGGGCGGTAACTGGTCGGTAACTTGTCGGCAACTGGACGGTAACTGGTTGGTAACTGGGTGATAACTTTTCCGTAACAGGTGGGTAATTTGGTGGTAACTGGTCGGTAACTTGGCGGTACCTGGTCAGTGACTGGTCAGTATTTGGGTGGTATCTGGTTGGTAACTGGTCGGTAATTGGGTGGCAACTGGTCGGTAATTGGGTGGCAACTGGTCGGTAACTGGTCAGTAACTGGGCGGTATCTGGTCGGTAACTGGGTAGTAACTGGTCGGTAATTGGGCGGTATCTGGTCGGTAACTGGGCGGTAAATGGTTGGTAACTGGGTGGTAACTGGTCGGTAACTGGTTGGTAACTGGGCGGTATCTGGTCAGTTACTGGGCGGTATCTGGTCGGTAACTGGGCGGTATCTGGTCGGTAATTGGGTGGTAACTGGTCGTTAACTGGGTGGTAACTTTTCCGCAACAGGTGGGTAATTTGGTGGTAACCGGTCGGTAACTTGGCGGTACCTGGTCAGTAACTGGTCAGTATTTGGGTGGTATCTGGTTGGTAACTGGGTGGTAACTGGTCGGTAATTGGGCGGTATCTGGTCAGTAACTGGGTAGTAACTGGTTGGTAACTGGTCGGTAACTTGGCGGTACCTGGTCAGTAACTGGGCGGTATCTGGTCGGTAACTGGGTAGTAACTGGTCGGTAACTGGTCGATAATTTGGTGGTAACTGGTTGGTAACTGGGTGGTATCTGGTCAGTAACCGGGTGGTATCTGGTTGGTAATTGGGTAGTAACTGGTCGGTAACTGGGCGGTATCTGGTCAGTAACCGGGCGGTATCTGGTCGGTAACTGGGTGGTTACTGGTCGGTAACTGGGCGGTATCTAGTCAGTAACTGGGCGGTATCTGGTCGGTAACTGGGTAGTAACTGGTCGGTAACTGGTCGATAATTTGGTGGTAACTGGTCGGTAACTGGGTGGTATCTGGTCAGTAACCGGGCGGTATCTGGTCGGTAACTGGGTAGTAACTGGTCGGTAACTGGTCGATAATTTGGTGGTAACTGGTCGGTAACTGGTCGGTAACTGGGCTGTATCTGGTCGGTAACTGGGCGGTATCTGGTCGGTAACTGGGCGGTATCTGGTCGGTAACTGGGTGGTAACTGGTCGGTAACTGGGTGGTAACTGGTCGGTAACTGGGCGGTATCTGGGCGGTAACTGGGTGGTAACTGGTCGGTAACTGGGCGGTATCTGGGCGGTAACTGGGTGGTAACTGGTCGGTAACTGGGCGGTATCTGGTCAGTAACTGGGCGGTATCTGGTCGGTAACTGGGCGGTATCTGGACAGTAACTGGGCGGTATCTGGTCAGTAACTGGGCGGTATCTAGTCGGTAACTGGTCGGTAACTGGGCGGTATCTGGACAGTAACTGGGCGGTATCTGGTCAGTAACTGGGCGGTATCTGGTCGGTAACTGGGCGGTAACTGGACAGTAACTGGGCGGTATCTGGTCGGTAACTGGGCGGTATCTGGACAGTAACTGGGCGGTATCTGGTCAGTAACTGGGCGGTATCTAGTCGGTAACTGGTCGGTAACTGGGCGGTATCTGGACAGTAACTGGGCGGTATCTGGTCAGTAACTGGGCGGTATCTGGTCGGTAACTGGGCGGTAACTGGACAGTAACTGGGCGGTATCTGGTCAATAACTGGGCGGTATATGGACAGTAACTGGGTGGTAACTGGGCGGTATCTGGTCGGTAACTGGGCGGTATCTGGTCGGTAACTGGGTGGTAACTGGTCGGTAATTGGGCGGTATCTGGTCAGTAACTGGGCGGTAACAGGTCGGTAACTGGGTGGTAACTGGTCGGTAACTGGGCGGTATCTGGTCAGTAACTGGTCAGTATTTGGGTGGTATCTGGTCAGTAACTGGTCGGTAACTGGTCGGTAACTGGACGGTAACTGGTCGGTAACTGGACAGTAACTGTGCGCTCACATATGGTCACAGTTTAGTGGGGGCGTGTCCAGGGCGTTTCAGCGGAATTGCAGGACATGCATAGATGCGCTTACATCTAATTCCGTCTACTTTCAAATGGACCTTTAGAACCAGGGACAGGGCTGGGGATGAAACCAAGCGGATGGATTGGTGCGTTGCGGGCGCAGAGATGCGTATACCTCTACATACGGGTGAATATCCATATTCAGGGACTGATTCTCAGCTGCACGCATCGCTGACCTTCATGTAGTTGTGCGATATTTTTTACAACAGCGCATGCGCAAAGAGTTCTAAAAACCCGTAGGCATTGTTGCGTCCAGGAATGAGTGGATCAGAAATGTGGCAAATAAGTGATGAGCGTTCTTGGGCGGAGACTGGATGGCGGTTAGTAGTGCGCGCAATCATGGTCCCATCAGTGGGCGTGTCCTGGTAGTGACGGAGGAGTGTCAGTGACAGCAGCTGCGTTCCCTGACGCACAGGTGCAAGAATAGAAGCCCTGGTTAAACAGAGAATCTGCACCTGCCGTAGGGTTGCTGCATGTTTCAGTGGTGCACCCCCATGGTGGTGTATAAGGAGTCACCAATCAGTATTACTGCATGTACTGCCGCTGCACAAATGTATACCAGTTTGTTGCATAAACTCGCTGACGAGCGGTCGCCAACAGACGCCGATGCATCTGATGTGGATTCAAGCCCTTAGGGGGTCAATCCGACCTGATCGCACGCTGCCGTGTTTTGCAGCGCAGCGATCAGGTCACTACTGCGCATGCATATGCACCGCAATGCGCAGGTGCGTCGCACAGGTACAAAGCGGATCGTTGCTGTGCCGTGGATTTAATGAAGAATCCATTTGCACAGCCGATCGCAAGGAGACTGACAGGAAGAAGGCGTCTGTGGGTGTCAGCTGACCGTTTTCTGGGAGTGGTTGGAAAAATGCAGGCGTGTCCAAGCGTTTGCAGGGCGGGTGTCTGACGTCAATTCCGGGAGCAGACAGGCTGAAGTGATCGCAGCGGCTGAGTAAGTTCTGGGCTACTCAGAAACTGCACAAACTATTTTTGTCCCGCTCGACTGCACATGCGTTCGCAGACTTGTACAGCTAAAATACACTCCCCTGTGGGTGGCGACTATGCGTTCGCGCAGGCTGCAAAAAGTAGCTAGCGAGCGATCAACTCGGAATGACCCCCTTAGTCCGGTGTACGTAATGTGGGGTCACACCTGCATCTGCCCCTATATTCCTAGCGTCACTGATGTGCGCGGCATGATGTCACATGTACCCTAACAAGCGATGACCGTGGAGCTGCTCCCTTCGTTGGTCCAGAGTAGGTTAATGATATTTCATATCGGGACTGTGGGATGCGCCGCCTCTCTCCGCCGCTCTGCCAGGCACCCAAGTGGTTAACCGGACAGCCCTGCGCTTGATGTATGCCAGGTAAGAGGTTCAGTTTCCAGGAGAACATTTTCCCGGCTCACATTAAAGACTATTTAATTAACAGAAAAGAAAGTCATTAATTGTAATTGTTAGCGATAAGTCATCATTAAGGAGGCAGCGATAATTAGAAAGAAGGGAATGGCGCGAGATGTTAATGAGACGCAGCCGACCGACCCTTTTGTTTGAAGGTCTTGCGTTGTGATGTATGGGATATGGAAGAGTTGCCGCAGTGGGGTCGGGGTTGTGCTACGTTCCGTACAGGTAGGTGACTAACACAGACTAGAATAACTCTTACACCCAGTGAGCTGAGCCTGACATACATAGAACCGTCCACATATATGTATCTAATGGGTTTGGCTGTCACAGAAAACCACTGGGGTAATCTCCTTGCGTTTGCGCTGATTTGCCTAAGCCGACTGCCCTGCGTGAGAGCTGCAGTAAGAGCCTAATTCAGACCTGATCGCTAGGCTGCGTCTTTTGCATCCCTGCGATCGGGTAGTCGCCACCTGCAGGGGGAGGGATAAATCGCTGGTCAGGGGTGCGATCGCATGTGCAGGAGAGCTGCACAAACTGCGCAGCCCAGGACTTACTCTTCCAGAGCGATAATCGGGGCCGGAGCTGACGTCAGACACCCTCCCTCCAAACGCTGGGTCCCTCCTGCTTTTCTCCGGACACTCCTTAAAAACAGTCAGTTGCCACCCACAAACGCCCTCTTCCTGTCAATCAACGTGCGATCGCCCGTGCAATCGCTTTTCTCGCATCATCCCATCGCTGCCCGGTGCTCCCCGTCGCTGCAGACCGACACGCCTGCGCATTTCAGTTGCCAATACCGGCCATGTGGAAGAACCACCCTAAACCTCCTGTATATCAGGCACATGGGATTTATTATGTGTATTCTGCGGCTCTCTGTGGCCCTCATTCCGAGTTGATCGCTCGCTAGCTACTTTTAGCAGCCGTGCAAACGCGTAGTTGCCGCCCACGGGGGAGTGTATTTTCGCTTTGCAGGAGTGCGAACGCCTGTGCAGCCGAGCGGCTACAAACACATTTTGTGCAGAACAACACCCAGCCCTGTAGTTACTTATTCTGTGCGATGATTGCTGTGACGAAGGTCCCGGAATTGACGTCAGATACCCGCCCAGCAAACGCCCGGCCACGCCTGCGTTTTTCCAAACACTCCCAGAAAACGGTCAGTTGACACCCAGAAACTCCCACTTCCTGTCAATCTCCTTGCGTCCGCCAGCGCGACTGGAAGCATCGCTAGAACCTGTGTAAAACCACAAAGCTCTTTGTACTTGTACGACGCCCAGAGGCGTAGTTAGGGTAGGGCGAGTGGGGCACGTGCCCTGGGCACCTTGGCAGGCCCAGGAGAGGGGGGCGCCGCCGGCGGCCAGGGCATCATGCCCCACTCGCCCCCGTCAAGCCGAAATGTGAGGGGAGGAGAGCACAGCGTCTCTCCCTTCCCTCACCGCCGCTGTCAGCCCTAGCAGCGCTGCTGTGTCCGGTATCCGGCGGCGTTAGCCAATCAGAGCATGTATCTGGCACTGTGGGGTATTGTATCTGGCACTGTGGGGCATGTATCTGGCACTGTGGGGCAATGTAACTGGCACTGTGGGGCATGTATCTGGCACTGTGGGGCAATGTAACTGGCACTGTGGGGCATGTATCTGGCACTGTGGGGTATTGTATCTGTCACTGTGGGGCATGTAACTGGCACTGTGGGGCATGTAACTGGCACTGTGGGGCATGTATCCGGCACTGTGGGGCATTGTATCTGGCACTGTGGGGCAATGTAACTGGCACTGTGGGGCATTGTATCTGGCACTGTGGGGCAATGTATCTGGCACTGTGGGGCAATGTATCTGGCACTGTGGGGCATGTATCTGGCACTGTGGGGCATGTATCTGGCACTGTGGGGCATGTATCTGGCACTGTGGGGCAATGTAACTGCCACTTTGGGGCATGTATCCGGCACTGTGGGGTATTGTATCTGTCACAGTGGGCATGTAACTGGCACTGTGGGCCATGTTACTGGCACTGTGGGGCATGTATCCGGCACTGTGGGGTATTGTATCTGGCACTGTGGGGCAATGTAACTGGCACTGTGGGGTATTGTATCTGGCACTGTGGGGCAATGTAACTGGCACTGTGGGGCATGTATCTGGCACTGTGGGGCAATGTAACTGGCACTGTGGGGTATGTATCTGGCACTGTGGGGCATATATCTGGCACTGTGGGGCATGTATCTGGCACTGTGGGGCAATGTAACTGGCACTGTGGGGCAATGTTACTGGCACTGTGGGGCAATGTAACTGGCACTGTGGGGCAATGTAACTGGCACTGTGGGGCATTGTATCTGGCACTGTGGGGCAATGTAACTGGCACTGTGGGGCATGTATCCAGCACTGTGGGGCATATATCTGGCACTGTGGGGCAATGTAACTGGCACTGTGGGACATTTTTAGTGGCCACACCCCTTCTGGAGCGTGGCCACGCCCATTATTTTTTCCGCCGCGCGCGTCTCACACGTGCAGTCCTGATTTCCTATTAAACATATTGGGTCTCTGTGTCACGATGATGGCGTATACAGATATACCAGTATTTGCATCTTCCCTATCACACGTGACAGTCTGGCGTTATGAACAGGGCATTCTGCGTATTTTCCCATGAAATGTCTTCGTTCCATTGGACGCTGCTGTGTGTTACATTATTCATGGTTAAACATGGCCCGGTTCATGATGCCCTGGCCGCGGCTGAGTCCGCTCACCATCTGTTTCCTGTCATGTGGCAGAGAACAGTATATATCTCAGAGGTCTCTTCCCTCTATGTTCTCAGCTGTGCCAGCCTGGCTCTCTGACGGGCGCTCTGTAGCCTGGTGCGCTGCATCCTGCATGCCATCCAGATAGCAGATTACTGTACTTTGGCAAAGTGACGCAATGGGCTGCCCGGGTTGGGTCTGTGGCGTGTTAGTTTTGCATGTGCTTAATGTGTGTTGTGCAGGAGTCCAGCTCAGCCGACGCTCATGTCAAAAAACACGTCCAAACGCCTCATCCTTTCGCTGGTATAACAATGGGGGTAATTCCAAGTTGATCACAGTAGGATTTTTGTTAGCAGTTGGGCAAAACCTTGTGCACTGCTGGTGGGGCAGATGTAACATGTGCAGAGAGAGTTAGATTTGGGTGGGGTGTGTTCAATCTGCAATCTAAATTGCAGTGTAAAATAAAGCAGCCAGTATTTACCCTGCACAGAAACAAAATAACCCACCCAAATCTAACTCTCTCTGCACATGTTATATCTGCCCCCCCTGCAGTGCACATGGTTTTGCCCAACTGCTAACAAATTTCCTGCTGCGATCAACTTGGAATTACCCCCAATATGAGTGTGATAGATGGCAGGCATTGCTCAGTGCTGGCCCGTTCCGCAGAATTCTCATTTATTCCTCATCCCGTTCTTCATTCCATTTAAATTGGGCCTATTCTGATCTTCTGCATGAAAACGCTGAATATAATGCAGCTTTATTGGCTCACGAGTGGATGTGTCGTAACCTCTGCAATGTGTGTTTTAGGGCTCTTTTGGCTGCGTACCGTAAGCTGCGTTTGTAGGTTAATTAAGGAGCAGGGATATAAATGCAGGGACGAGGGCCTGTACTTAGCAGTAATGGAGAGTGTACTTCTGCTTCCATCCGGTGATTGTGCAGTGCATTCACTCGGCCACACAATAAGAGCCGTGATTGTTATATATCTGGTACAGGCAGGCTGTACATGTCACACATATGTTCCCATATCTCACCGCTGCACTGTGCTACACGAGCCGACACGCAAGAGAGGCGCTGAGGGTGAAGTATTGGAAGTGACACCGTGAAGTCATTAAGGAGTCCGGTCCTGGAGGTTGTAGAACATCAGTAATGAGACCTGACTGATTCTGTCCAGTAAAATGTGAAGAGCTTGCTCGTCCCTGCTCACGTTCTCCCTTTCGAGCTGCGGGCGCTCTGCGTGTGGAACGCAGGAGTCTGGCCCAGATCTGTACATACGTGTGTCTGCAGAAATGTTATTACACCGTTCTACTGCCATGGTCTAAAAAGAATCATTACTTTATGTATTATTAATAACATACTTTATTTGCAGACAGCAGCCAAATGCATTATTAATTGACTCTTTGGACATGGTTCATGAAGCCGGATTATAGACATATGCTGGGTAGGTTCTAGGTGAAGAAGGTCAGAGCCCATCTCCTCCTAAGCACCACTTATAGTAACCTGGGGTGACATTAGTTATCAGCACTCAATATCTCAGTGTCTGTACTAATCACTGCTACTTTCTAGACTTCATTCAGCAGTCTCTGCTATATAACTAGGGCAATCCCACCGATTCCTCTATCCAGTATCCCAGGGGCAGAGCTCCCAGTGGAACAGATCACTAAAATGCAAGTGCTGTCCCCTCACACCGTACACCAAGGCCCAAGTGCTGTCCCCTCACACCGTACACTAAGGCCCAAGTACTGTCCCCTCACACCGTACACTAATGTCCAAGTGCTGTCCCCTCACACCGTACACTAAGGTCCAAGTGCTGTCCCATCACACCGTACACTAAGGCCCAAGTGCTATCCCCTCACACCGTACACTAAGGTCCAAGTGCTGCCCCCTCACACCGTACACTAAGGCCCAAGTGCTGCCCCTTCACACCGTACACTAAGGCCCAAGTGCTGCCCCTTCACACCGTACACTAAGGCCCAAGTGCTGCCCCTTCACACCGTACACTAAGGCCCAAGTGCTGCCCCTTTACACCGTACACTAAGGCCCAAGTGCTGCCCCTTCACACCGTACACTAAGGCCCAAGTGCTGCCCCTTCACACCGTACACTAAGGCCCAAGTGCTGCCCCCTCACACCGTACACTAAGGCCCAAGTGCTGTCCCCTCACACCGTACACCAAGGTCCAAGTGCTGCCCCCTCACACCGTATACTAAGGTCCAAGTGCTGTCCCCTTACACCGTACACCAAGGCCCAAGTGCTGACCCCTCACACCATACACTAAGGTCCAAGTGCTGCCCCCTCACACCGTATACTAAGGTCCAAGTGCTGTCCCCTCACACCGTACACCAAGGCCCAAGTGCTGTCCCCTCACACCGTACACTAAGGCCCAAGTGCTGTCCCCTCACACCATACACTAAGGTCCAAGTGCTGTCCCCTCACACCGTACACTAAGGTCCAAGTGCTGTCCCATCACACCGTACACTAAGGCCCAAGTGCTGCCCCCTCACACCGTACACTAAGGTCCAAGTGCTGTCCCCTCACACTGTACACTAAGGCCCAAGTGCTGCCCCCTCACACCGTACAGTAAGGTCCAAGTGCTGCCCCCTCACACCGTATACTAAGGTCCAAGTACTGTCCCCTCACACCGTACACTAAGGTCCAAGTGCTGCCCCCTCACACTGTACACTAAGGCCCAAGTGCTGTCCCCTCACACCGTACACTAAGGCCCAAGTGCTGCCCCCTCACACCGTACACTAATGCCCAAGTGCTGTCCCCTCACACCGTACACTAAGGCCCAAGTGTTGCCCCCTCACACCGTACACTAAGGCCCAAGTGCTGTTCCCTCACACCGTACACTAAGGCCCAAGTGCTGCCCCCTCACACCGTACACTAAGGCCCAAGTGCTGTCCCCTCTCACCGTACACTAAGGCCCAAGTGCTGTCCCCTCACACCGTACACTAAGGCCCAAGTGCTGTCCCCTCACACCGTACACTAAGGCCCAAGTGCTGTCCCCTCACACCGTACACTAAGGCCCAAGTGCTGTCCCCTCCCACCGTACACTAAGGCCCAAGTGAGTGCTGTCCCCTCCCACCGTATACTAAGGCCCAAGTGCTGTCCCCTCACACCATACACTAAGGCCCAAGTGCTGTCCACTCACACCATACACTAAGGCCCAAGTGCTGTCCCCTCACACCGTACACTAAGGCCCAAGTGCTGTCCCCTCCCACCGTATACTAAGGCCCAAGTGCTGTCCCCTCACACCGTACACTAAGGCCCAACTGCTGTCCCCTCACACCGTACACTAAGGCCCAAGTGCTGTCCCCTCACACCATACACTAAGGCCCAAGTGCTGTCCCCTCACACCGTACACTAAGGCCCAAGTGCTGTCCCCTCTCACCGTACACTAAGGCCCAAGTGCTGCCCCCTCACACCGTACACTAAGGCCCAAGTGCTGTCCCCTCACACCATACACAGGCCCAAGTGCTGTCCCCTCACTCAGTACACTTAGGACCAACTGCTGTCCCCTCACACCATACACAGGTCCAAGTGCTGTCCCCTCACACCATACACAGGCCCAAGTGCTGTCCCCTCACACCGTACACTAAGGCCCATGTGCTGCCCCCTCACACTGTACACTAAGGCCCAAGTGCTGCCCCCTCACACCGTACACTAAGGCCCAAGTGCTGTTCCCTCACACCGTACACTAAGGCCCAAGTGCTGCCCCCTCACACCATACACTAAGGCCCAAGTGCTGTCCCCTCACACCGTACACTAAGGCCCAAGTGCTGTCCCCTCACACCGTACACTAAGGCCCAAGTGCTGTCCCCTCACACCATACACTAAGGCCCAAGTGCTGTCCCCTCACACTATACACTAAGGCCCAAGTGCTGTCCCCTCTCACCGTACACTAAGGCCCAAGTGCTGCCCACTCACACCGTACACTAAGGCCCAAGTGCTGTCCTCTCACACCATACACAGGCCCAAGTGCTGTCCCCTCACTCAGTACACTTAGGACCAACTGCTGTCCCCTCACACCATACACAGGTCCAAGTGCTGTCCCCTCACACCATACACAGGCCCAAGTGCTGCCCCCTCACACCGTACACTAAGGCTCAAGTGCTGTCCCCTCACACTGTACACTAAGGCCCAAGTGCTGCCCCCTCACACCGTACACTAAGGCCCAAGTGCTGTTCCCTCACACCATACACTAAGGCCCAAGTGCTGCCCCCTCACACCATACACTAAGGCCCAAGTGCTGTCCCCTCACACCGTACACTAAGGCCCAAGTGCTGTCCCCTCCCACCGTACACTAAGGCCCAAGTGCTGTCCCCTCCCACCGTATACTAAGGCCAAAGTGCTGTCCCCTCACACCATACACTAAGGCCCAAGTGCTGTCCCCTCACACCATACACTAAGGCCCAAGTGCTGTCCCCTCACACCGTACACTAAGGCCCAAGTGCTGCCTACTCCCACCGTATACTAAGGACCAAGTGCTGTCCCCTCACACCATACACTAAGGCCCAAGTGCTGTCCCCTCACACCGTACACTAAGGTCCAAGTGCTGTCCCATCACACCGTACACTAAGGCCCAAGTGCTGTCCCCTCACACCGTACACTAAGGTCCAAGTGCTGCCCCCTCACACCGTACACTAAGGCCCAAGTGCTGCCCCTTCACACCGTACACTAAGGCCCAAGTGCTGCCCCTTCACACCGTACACTAAGGCCCAAGTGCTGCCCCTTCACACCGTACAGTAAGGCCCAAGTGCTGCCCCTTCACACCGTACACTAAGGCCCAAGTGCTGCCCCTTCACACCGTACACTAAGGCCCAAGTGCTGCCCCTTCACACCGTACACTAAGGCCCAAGTGCTGCCCCCTCACACCGTACACTAAGGCCCAAGTGCTGTCCCCTCACACCGTACACCAAGGTCCAAGTGCTGCCCCCTCACACCGTATACTAAGGTCCAAGTGCTGTCCCCTCACACCATACACCAAGGCCCAAGTGCTGTCCCCTCACACCGTACACTAAGGCCCAAGTGCTGCCCCTGCACACCGTACACTAAGGCCCAAGTGCTGCCCCCTCACACCGTATACTAAGGTCCAAGTGCTGTCCCCTCACACCGTACACCAAGGCCCAAGTGCTGTCCCCTCACACCGTACACTAAGGCCCAAGTGCTGTCCCCTCACACCATACACTAAGGTCCAAGTGATGTCCCCTCACACCGTACACTAAGGTCCAAGTGCTGTCTCATCACACCGTACACTAAGGTCCAAGTGCTGCCCCCTCACACCGTACACTAAGGCCCAAGTGCTGTCCCCTCACACCGTACACCAAGGCCCAAGTGCTGTCCCCTCACACCGTACACTAAGGCCCAAGTGCTGTCCCCTCACACCGTACACTAAGGTCCAAGTGCTGTCCCCTCACACTGTACACTAAGGCCCAAGTGCTGCCCCCTCACACCGTACAGTAAGGTCCAAGTGCTGCCCCCTCACACCGTATACTAAGGTCCAAGTACTGTCCCCTCACACCGTACACTAAGGTCCAAGTGCTGCCCCCTCACACTGTACACTAAGGCCCAAGTGCTGTCCCCTCACACCGTACACTAAGGCCCAAGTGCTGCCCCCTCACACCGTACACTAATGCCCAAGTGCTGTCCCCTCACACCGTACACTAAGGCCCAAGTGTTGCCCCCTCACACCGTACACTAAGGCCCAAGTGCTGTTCCCTCACACCGTACACTAAGGCCCAAGTGCTACCCCCTCACACCGTACACTAAGGCCCAAGTGCTGTCCCCTCTCACCGTACACTAAGGCCCAAGTGCTGTCCCCTCACACCGTACACTAAGGCCCAAGTGCTGTCCCCTCACACTGTACACTAAGGCCCAAGTGCTGTCCCCTCACACCGTACACTAAGGCCCAAGTGCTGTCCCCTCACACCGTACACTAAGGCCCAAGTGCTGTCCCCTCCCACCGTACACTAAGGCCCAAGTGAGTGCTGTCCCCTCCCACCGTATACTAAGGCCCAAGTGCTGTCCCCTCACACCATACACTAAGGCCCAAGTGCTGTCCACTCACACCATACACTAAGGCCCAAGTGCTGTCCCCTCACACCGTACACTAAGGCCCAAGTGCTGTCCCCTCCCACCGTATACTAAGGCCCAAGTGCTGTCCCCTCACACCGTACACTAAGGCCCAACTGCTGTCCCCTCACACCGTACACTAAGGCTCAAGTGCTGTCCCCTCACACCATACACTAAGGCCCAAGTGCTGTCCCCTCACACCGTACACTAAGGCCCAAGTGCTGTCCCCTCTCACCGTACACTAAGGCCCAAGTGCTGCCCCCTCACACCGTACACTAAGGCCCAAGTGCTGTCCCCTCACACCATACACAAGCCCAAGTGCTGTCCCCTCACTCAGTACACTTAGGACCAACTGCTGTCCCCTCACACCATACACAGGTCCAAGTGCTGTCCCCTCACACCATACACAGGCCCAAGTGCTGTCCCCTCACACCGTACACTAAGGCCCAAGTGCTGCTCCCTCACACTGTACACTAAGGCCCAAGTGCTGCCCCCTCACACCGTACACTAAGGCCCAAGTGCTGTTCCCTCACACCGTACACTAAGGCCCAAGTGCTGCCCCCTCACACCATACACTAAGGCCCAAGTGCTGTCCCCTCACACCGTACACTAAGGCCCAAGTGCTGTCCCCTCACACCGTACACTAAGGCCCAAGTGCTGTCCCCTCACACCATACACTAAGGCCCAAGTGCTGTCCCCTCACACCATACACTAAGGCCCAAGTGCTGTCCCCTCTCACCGTACACTAAGGCCCAAGTGCTGCCCCCTCACACCGTACACTAAGGCCCAAGTGCTGTCCTCTCACACCATACACAGGCCCAAGTGCTGTCCCCTCACTCAGTACACTTAGGACCAACTGCTGTCCCCTCACACCATACACAGGTCCAAGTGCTGTCCCCTCACACCATACACAGGCCCAAGTGCTGCCCCCTCACACCGTACACTAAGGCTCAAGTGCTGTCCCCTCACACTGTACACTAAGGCCCAAGTGCTGCCCCCTCACACCGTACACTAAGGCCCAAGTGCTGTTCCCTCACACCATACACTAAGGCCCAAGTGCTGCCCCCTCACACCATACACTAAGGCCCAAGTGCTGTCCCCTCACACCGTACACTAAGGCCCAAGTGCTGTCCCCTCACACCGTACACTAAGGCCCAAGTGCTGTCCCCTCCCACCGTACACTAAGGCCCAAGTGCTGTCCCCTCCCACCGTACACTAAGGCCCAAGTGCTGTCCCCTCCCACCGTATACTAAGGCCCAAGTGCTGTCCCCTCACACCATACACTAAGGCCCAAGTGCTGTCCCCTCTCACCGTACACTAAGGCCCAAGTGCTGCCCCCTCACACCGTACACTAAGGCCCAAGTGCTGTACCCTCACACCATACACAGGCCCAAGTGCTGTCCCCTCACTCAGTACACTTAGGACCAACTGCTGTCCCCTCACACCATACACAGGTCCAAGTGCTGTCCCCTCACACCATACACAGGCCCAAGTGCTGTCCCCTCACACCATACACAGGCCCAAGTGCTGTCCCCTCACACCATACACAGGCCCAAGTGCTGCCCCCTCACACCATACACAGGCCCAAGTGCTGTCCCCTCACACCATACAGAGGTACAAGTGCTGTCCCCTCACTCCATAGACAGGCCCAAGTGCTGTACCCTCACACCATACACTAAGGCCCAACTGCTGTCCCCTCACACCATACACAGGCCCAAGTGCTGTCCTCACACTCCGTACACTAAGACCCAAGTGCTGTCCCCTCACACCATACAATAAGGCCCAAGTGCTGTCCCCTCACACCGTACACTAAGGTCCAAGTGCTGTCTCATCACACCGTACACTAAGGTCCAAGTGCTGCCCCCTCACACCGTACACTAAGGCCCAAGTGCTGTCCCCTCACACCATACACCAAGGCCCAAGTGCTGTCCCCTCACACCGTACACTAAGGCCCAAGTGCTGTCCCCTCACACCGTACACTAAGGTCCAAGTGCTGTCCCCTCACACTGTACACTAAGGCCCAAGTGCTGCCCCCTCACACCGTACAGTAAGGTCCAAGTGCTGCCCCCTCACACCGTATACTAAGGTCCAAGTACTGTCCCCTCACACCGTACACTAAGGTCCAAGTGCTGCCCCCTCACACTGTACACTAAGGCCCAAGTGCTGTCCCCTCACACCGTACACTAAGGCCCAAGTGCTGCCCCCTCACACCGTACACTAATGCCCAAGTGCTGTCCCCTCACACCGTACACTAAGGCCCAAGTGTTGCCCCCTCACACCGTACACTAAGGCCCAAGTGCTGTTCCCTCACACCGTACACTAAGGCCCAAGTGCTGCCCCCTCACACCGTACACTAAGGCCCAAGTGCTGTCCCCTCTCACCGTACACTAAGGCCCAAGTGCTGTCCCCTCACACCGTACACTAAGGCCCAAGTGCTGTCCCCTCCCACCGTACACTAAGGCCCAAGTGAGTGCTGTCCCCTCCCACCGTATACTAAGGCCCAAGTGCTGTCCCCTCACACCATACACTAAGGCCCAAGTGCTGTCCACTCACACCATACACTAAGGCCCAAGTGCTGTCCCCTCACACCGTACACTAAGGCCCAAGTGCTGTCCCCTCCCACCGTATACTAAGGCCCAAGTGCTGTCCCCTCACACCGTACACTAAGGCCCAACTGCTGTCCCCTCACACCGTACACTAAGGCCCAAGTGCTGTCCCCTCACACCATACACTAAGGCCCAAGTGCTGTCCCCTCACACCGTACACTAAGGCCCAAGTGCTGTCCCCTCTCACCGTACACTAAGGCCCAAGTGCTGCCCCCTCACACCGTACACTAAGGCCCAAGTGCTGTCCCCTCACACCATACACAAGCCCAAGTGCTGTCCCCTCACTCAGTACACTTAGGACCAACTGCTGTCCCCTCACACCATACACAGGTCCAAGTGCTGTCCCCTCACACCATACACAGGCCCAAGTGCTGTCCCCTCACACCGTACACTAAGGCCCAAGTGCTGCCCCCTCACACTGTACACTAAGGCCCAAGTGCTGCCCCCTCACACCATACACTAAGGCCCAAGTGCTGTTCCCTCACACCGTACACTAAGGCCCAAGTGCTGCCCCCTCACACCGTACACTAAGGCCCAAGTGCTGTTCCCTCACACCGTACACTAAGGCCCAAGTGCTGCCCCCTCACACCATACACTAAGGCCCAAGTGCTGTCCCCTCACACCGTACACTAAGGCCCAAGTGCTGTCCCCTCACACCGTACACTAAGGCCCAAGTGCTGTCCCCTCACACCATACACTAAGGCCCAAGTGCTGTCCCCTCACACCATACACTAAGGCCCAAGTGCTGTCCCCTCTCACCGTACACTAAGGCCCAAGTGCTGCCCCCTCACACCGTACACTAAGGCCCAAGTGCTGTCCTCTCACACCATACACAGGCCCAAGTGCTGTCCCCTCACTCAGTACACTTAGCACCAACTGCTGTCCCCTCACACCATACACAGGTCCAAGTGCTGTCCCCTCACACCATACACAGGCCCAAGTGCTGCCCCCTCACACCGTACACTAAGGCTCAAGTGCTGTCCCCTCACACTGTACACTAAGGCCCAAGTGCTGCCCCCTCACACCGTACACTAAGGCCCAAGTGCTGTTCCCTCACACCATACACTAAGGCCCAAGTGCTGCCCCCTCACACCATACACTAAGGCCCAAGTGCTGTCCCCTCACACCGTACACTAAGGCCCAAGTGCTGTCCCCTCACACCGTACACTAAGGCCCAAGTGCTGTCCCCTCCCACCGTACACTAAGGCCCAAGTGCTGTCCCCTCCCACCGTACACTAAGGCCCAAGTGCTGTCCCCTCCCACCGTATACTAAGGCCCAAGTGCTGTCCCCTCACACCATACACTAAGGCCCAAGTGCTGTCCCCTCACACCATACACAGGCCCAAGTGCTGTCCCCTCACACAATACACAGGCCCAAGTGCTGTCCCCTCACACCATACACAGGCCCAAGTGCTGTCCCCTCACACCATACACAGGCCCAAGTGCTGCCCCCTCACACCATACACAGGCCCAAGTGCTGTCCCCTCACACCATACAGAGGTACAAGTGCTGTCCCCTCACTCCATAGACAGGCCCAAGTGCTGTACCCTCACACCATACACTAAGGCCCAACTGCTGTCCCCTCACACCATACACAGGCCCAAGTGCTGTCCTCACACTCCGTACACTAAGACCCAAGTGCTGTCCCCTCACACCATACAATAAGGCCCAAGTGCTGTCCCCTCACACCGTACACTAAGGTCCAAGTGCTGTCTCATCACACCGTACACTAAGGTCCAAGTGCTGCCCCCTCACACCGTACACTAAGGCCCAAGTGCTGTCCCCTCACACCGTACACCAAGGCCCAAGTGCTGTCCCCTCACACCGTACACTAAGGCCCAAGTGCTGTCCCCTCACACCGTACACTAAGGTCCAAGTGCTGTCCCCTCACACTGTACACTAAGGCCCAAGTGCTGCCCCCTCACACCGTACACTAAGGCCCAAGTGCTGTCCCCTCTCACCGTACACTAAGGCCCAAGTGCTGCCCCCTCACACCGTACACTAAGGCCCAAGTGCTGTCCCCTCACACCGTACACAAGCCCAAGTGCTGTCCCCTCACTCAGTACACTTAGGACCAACTGCTGTCCCCTCACACCATACACAGGTCCAAGTGCTGTCCCCTCACACCATACACAGGCCCAAGTGCTGTCCCCTCACACCGTACACTAAGGCCCAAGTGCTGCCCCCTCACACTGTACACTAAGGCCTAAGTGCTGCCCCCTCACACCATACACTAAGGCCCAAGTGCTGTTCCCTCACACCGTACACTAAGGCCCAAGTGCTGCCCCCTCACACCGTACACTAAGGCCCAAGTGCTGTTCCCTCACACCGTACACTAAGGCCCAAGTGCTGCCCCCTCACACCATACACTAAGGCCCAAGTGCTGTCCCCTCACACCGTACACTAAGGCCCAAGTGCTGTCCCCTCACATCGTACACTAAGGCCCAAGTGCTGTACCCTCACACCATACACAGGCCCAAGTGCTGTCCCCTCACACCATACACTAAGGCCCAAGTGCTGTCCCCTCACACCGTACACTAAGGCCCAAGTGCTGTCCCCTCTCACCGTACACTAAGGCCCAAGTGCTGCCCCCTCACACCGTACACTAAGGCCCAAGTGCTGTCCCCTCACACCATACACAAGCCCAAGTGCTGTCCCCTCACTCAGTACACTTAGGACCAACTGCTGTCCCCTCACACCATACACAGGTCCAAGTGCTGTCCCCTCACACCATACACAGGCCCAAGTGCTGTCCCCTCACACCGTACACTAAGGCCCAAGTGCTGCCCCCTCACACTGTACACTAAGGCCCAAGTGCTGCCCCCTCACACCGTACACTAAGGCCCAAGTGCTGTTCCCTCACACCGTACACTAAGGCCCAAGTGCTGCCCCCTCACACCATACACTAAGGCCCAAGTGCTGTCCCCTCACACCGTACACTAAGGCCCAAGTGCTGTCCCCTCACACCGTACACTAAGGCCCAAGTGCTGTCCTCTCACACCATACACTAAGGCCCAAGTGCTGTCCCCTCACACCATACACTAAGGCCCAAGTGCTGTCCCCTCTCACCGTACACTAAGGCCCAAGTGCTGCCCCCTCACACCGTACACTAAGGCCCAAGTGCTGTCCTCTCACACCATACACAGGCCCAAGTGCTGTCCCCTCACTCAGTACACTTAGCACCAACTGCTGTCCCCTCACACCATACACAGGTCCAAGTGCTGTCCCCTCACACCATACACAGGCCCAAGTGCTGCCCCCTCACACCGTACACTAAGGCTCAAGTGCTGTCCCCTCACACTGTACACTAAGGCCCAAGTGCTGCCCCCTCACACCGTACACTAAGGCCCAAGTGCTGTTCCCTCACACCATACACTAAGGCCCAAGTGCTGCCCCCTCACACCATACACTAAGGCCCAAGTGCTGTCCCCTCACACCGTACACTAAGGCCCAAGTGCTGTCCCCTCACACCGTACACTAAGGCCCAAGTGCTGTCCCCTCCCACCGTACACTAAGGCCCAAGTGCTGTCCCCTCCCACTGTACACTAAGGCCCAAGTGCTGTCCCCTCCCACCGTATACTAAGGCCCAAGTGCTGTCCCCTCACACCATACACTAAGGCCCAAGTGCTGTCCCCTCTCACCGTACACTAAGGCCCAAGTGCTGCCCCCTCACACCGTACACTAAGGCCCAAGTGCTGTACCCTCACACCATACACAGGCCCAAGTGCTGTCCCCTCACTCAGTACACTTAGGACCAACTGCTGTCCCCTCACACCATACACAGGTCCAAGTGCTGTCCCCTCACACCATACACAGGCCCAAGTGCTGTCCCCTCACACCATACACAGGCCCAAGTGCTGTCCCCTCACACCATACACAGGCCCAAGTGCTGCCCCCTCACACCATACACAGGCCCAAGTGCTGTCCCCTCACACCATACAGAGGTACAAGTGCTGTCCCCTCACTCCATAGACAGGCCCAAGTGCTGTACCCTCACACCATACACTAAGGCCCAACTGCTGTCCCCTCACACCATACACAGGCCCAAGTGCTGTCCTCACACTCCGTACACTAAGACCCAAGTGCTGTCCCCTCACACCATACAATAAGGCCCAAGTGCTGTACCCTCACACCGTACACTAAGGCCCAAGTGCTGTCCCCTCACACCGTACACTAAGGCCCAAGTGCTGTCCCCTCCCACCGTACACTAAGGCCCAAGTGCTGTTCCCTCACACCATACACTAAGGCCCAAGTGCTGTCCCCTCACACCATACACAGGCCCAAGTGCTGTCCCCTCACTCAGTACACTTAGGACCAACTGCTGTCCCCTCACACCATACACAGGTCCAAGTGCTGTCCCCTCACACCACACAGGCCCAAGTGCTGTCCCCTCACTCAGTACACTTAGGACCAACTGCTGTCCCCTCACACCATACACAGGCCCAAGGGCTGTCCCCTCACACCATACACAGGCCCAAGTGCTGACCCCTCACATCATACACAGGCCCAAGTGCTGTCCCCTCACACCATACACAGGCCCAAGTGCTGCCCCGTCACACCATACACAGGCCCAAGTGCTGTCCCCTCACACCATACAGAGGCCCAAGTGCTGTCCCCTCACACCATACACAGGCCCAAGTGCTGTACCCTCACACCATACACTAAGGCCCAACTGCTGTACCCTCACACCATACACAGGCCCAAGTGCTGTCCCCTCACACCATACACAGGCCCAAGTGCTGTCCTCACACTCCGTACACTAAGACCCAAGTGCTGTCCCTTCACACCATACAATAAGGCCCAAGTGCTGTTCCCTCACACCGTACACTAAGGCCCAAGTGCTATCCCCTCACACCATACACATGCCCAAGTGCTGTCCCCTCACACCATACACAGGCCCAAGTGCTGTCCCCTCACACCATACACAGGCCCAAGTGCTGTCCTCACACTCCGTACACTAAGACCCAAGTGCTGTCCCCTCACACCATACAATAAGGCCCAAGTGCTGTTCCCTCACACCGTACACTAAGGCCCAAGTGCTATCCCCTCACACCATACACAGGCCCAAGTGCTGCCCCCTCACACCATACACAGGCCAAAGTGCTGTTCCCTCACACCATACAGAGGCCCAAGTGCTGTCCCCTAACACCATACACAGGCCCAAGTGCTGTACCCTCACACCATACACTAAGGCCCAACTGCTGTCCCCTCACACCATACACAGGCCCAAGTGCTGTCCCCTCACACCATACACAGGCCCAAGTGCTGTCCTCACACTCCGTACACTAAGACCCAAGTGCTGTCCCCTCACACCATACAATAAGGCCAAAGTGCTGTTCCCTCACACCGTACACTAAGGCCCAAGTGCTATCCCCTCACACCATACACATGCCCAAGTGCTGTCCCCTCACACCATACACAGGCCCAAGTGCTGTCCCCTCACACCATACACAGGCCCAAGTGCTGTCCTCACACTCCGTACACTAAGACCCAAGTGCTGTCCCCTCACACCATACAATAAGGCCCAAGTGCTGTTCCCTCACACCGTACACTAAGGCCCAAGTGCTATCCCCTCACACCATACACAGGCCCAAGTGCTGTACCCTCACACAATACACAGGCCCAAGTGCTGTCCTCACACTCCGTACACTAAGACCCAAGTGCTGTCCCCTCACACCATACAATAAGGCCCAAGTGCTGTTCCCTCACACTGTACACTAAGGCCCAAGTGCTATCCCCTCACACCATACACAGGCCCAAGTGCTGCCCCCTCACACCATACACAGGCCAAAGTGCTGTCCCCTCACACCATACAGAGGCCCAAGTGCTGTCCCCTCACACCATACACAGGCCCAAGTGCTGTACCCTCACACCATACACTAAGGCCCAAGTGCTGTCCCCTCACACCATACACAGGCCCAAGTGCTGTCCTCACACTCCGTACACTAAGACCCAAGTGCTGTCCCCTCACACCATGCAATAAGGCCCAAGTGCTGTTCCCTCACACCGTACACTAAGGCCCAAGTGCTATCCCCTCACACCATACACATGCCCAAGTGCTGTCCCCTCACACCATACACAGGCCCAAGTGCTGTCCCCTCACACCATACACAGGCCCAAGTGCTGTCCTCACACTCCGTACACTAAGACCCAAGTGCTGTCCCCTCACACCATACAATAAGGCCCAAGTGCTGTTCCCTCACACCGTACACTAAGGCCCAAGTGCTGTCCCCTCACACCATACAGGTGTGTCATACCAGCGGCTGACCTGTGATGTCCACTATAGACTTCTTTGTAAACATTACTGCATATTCCGTACCTATTTTATGGCAGCTATGTCGTATCACACATACAGGTCTAGTGGGGCATCGCCCAGCGCCGTCACATGATTGTCGGGTACAGTGCTATGTCACCGGAAGGATCCATAGGAGGAAGCCTCTGTTACCTGCAATTTGCTGATTACACATCACCGGCTGGCGCTCACAAGCCGACGTAGTAAGGACAAAACAAGGTGATGAATCCAGACAATAGCGGTGTGAGAGGAGCTGCCGACGAGCTTGTGATTGAATCTTTAGATGTTCTGCGCCTTGGGCTCCACGTGGGATATAAGCTTGCCTGCTTCGCTCCAAATCAATTACTGCCGGAGAGGCCCACTAGGGCCACCTGCAGAGAATGGCGGCTTATCATGACAACACAGCCGACGGAGGAAGATGGAGAGGGGAAGCAGGACGGGCCCTGACAGCAGCCAGGAAGATTAACCTCTCCATTAACCCTTCATTTGCTAACAAATTTGCTGCTACGATCAGATCATCACCGGGAAAATGGTCTCGGCGACATTTTTTTGAGTAATGGCCGACGCAGGTCTGCAGAGAGGTAAGCATAGGTGCAGGGTGTGCTGTTTGGGCGCCCTGGACCCAGGGGCCAGTGTGCTGCACACACACTGCAACCATTATACAGTAGATACGCCTATACACACTGATAGGTTATTGGGATGGGGTGTAAATCTCAGCCTGCCAGCTTGGAGTGGTGCGCCTCAAGACCCCATGGGGTAATGACTATACGTCGAGATTCATGCATTACTTACAAAAGAAAAGTATTACACATACTGAGCACAAAATAATCAGCTCAGCTAGGAGACGCCCCTCTCAACTCTAAGGCTGTGTACACATAGGCCCTCATTCCGAGTTGATCGGTCGCAAGGCGAATTTAGCAGAGTTACACACGCTAAGCCGCCGCCTACTGGGAGTGAATCTTAGCTTCTTAAAATTGCGACCGATGTATTCGCAATATTGCGATTACTAACTACTTAGCAGTTTCAGAGTAGCTCCAGACTTACTCTGCCTGTGCGATCATTTCAGTGCTTGTCGTTCCTGGTTGACGTCACAAACACACCCAGCGTTCGCCCAGGCACTCCCACCGTTTCCCCGGCCACTCCTGCGTTTTTTCCGGAAACGGTAGCGTTTTCAGCCACACGCCCCTGAAACGCCGTGTTTCCGCCCAGTAACACCCATTTCCTGTCAATCACATTACGATCGCCGGAGCGAAGAAAAAGCCGTGAGTAAAATTACTTTCTTCATAGTAAAGTTACTTGGCGCAGTCGCAGTGCGAACATTGCGCATGCGTACTAAGCGGATTTTCACTGCGATGCGATGAAAAATACCGAGCGAACAACTCGGAATGAGGGCCATTATGCGATATCGCATGCGATACGGCTGATATTGTATGATTGCATATGACATAATGTAATGTGTACAGACAATATTGCATGCGATGTGCACTCCCACGTGTCGCATGTGGCGTCCGACGTGCGATGTTGCTTATAAGGGCTAAGCTGGCGAATGCAGCCTGGCCCCGCTCCTCCCCCCGCCGACACCGACAAGTGTGCATGCACTTGCTGATGTCGAAGTCCCGTCGCAGATTATGTCGCATCGTGCGCACATTGTTCTGATGTGTACAAAGGGGGTAATTCAGACCTGATCGCTAGGCCGCGTTTTCCCACAGCGGGCGATGAGGTCTAAACTGCGCACGCATATGCAACGCAATGCGCAGGCGCGTCACACGGGTACAAAGCGGATCGCCGTTCAATGATGGGTTTGTGCGAAGAATCCATTCGCACGGGCGATCACAAGGAGATTGACAGGAAGAAGGTGTTTGTGGGTGGCAACTGACTGTTTTCTGGGAGTGTCTGGAAAAAAGCAGGCGTGTCCAAGCGTTTGCAGGGCGGGTGTCTGACGTCAATTCCGGCCCCGGACAGGCTGATGTGATCGCAGCGGCTGAGTAAGTCCTGGGCTGCGCAGAGACTGCACAAGATCTGTTCGTACAGCTCTGATACACATGCGTTCGCACAGTTGCACAGCTAAAGCACACTCCCCCTGTAGGCGGCGACTATATGATCACAACAGTGCAAAAATCGCCTGCTAGCGATCAGGTCTGAATTACCCCCACAGTCTTAATCCCATTTCACATTTTAAATCTGTGCACCTGCATGCAAAATGTCCAACTATTCTTGTGTGTCTAGCCCCCTACACTGAATCATCCCGTACACCTCACGCTGCGTTAGATTCCGCCATTGCTATATTCAGAATAGAAAAAGTGCATAACTGAAAAAAATAAAACAATGGGAATGTAACAAGGTGTGAGTTCCAGAAAGTGAGAGATTTTACGAGAGTTCTCCTGTTTTTTTTTTTTTAAAGTGGCAATCATTTACATAGGAAAACCAGCTGTATTATGCCATATAAATGATTGCCACTTTAAAATAAAATCAGACAAACTCTCACAAAACCTCTCACTTTCTGACTCTCACGCCCTACTACATTTCCCCGTTGATTCTAAGAATATCCTCTGAGATGGGGATAATAAAAAGAAGGATTTGCGGAAACCTTGCTATAGAGGCTTCTCCATTCTGTGCACCAGGGAGCCACGGTATAGCCGTGCCTGGCTCCCATGATAGCACAGCCATAGCCCGTGATAGAGATAAGCCTTATCTCTGGGGAAACAGACGCAAGCCAGCTGAGCAAGAGCTATCCTGGAGCACTAAGGGTTAACTCTCTGCTTCGCCAGGGCCGGTCCTTGCGCACTTTGGAATGCACTATGGAAATAATATCCCAGATTTGGATTTCAGTTCCACTAATGGAAAAAAAAAAAAAGTAAAGGCTAAAAATAGATTGAACTGATTAAAAAAAAATATATATATATATTTTTAATAAGTAAACTTAGTAACAGCGTTCGTATTTATCACAATCTGATCTGTTATGGCCATGCTGAGCCGCAGAGCTAGCGCCACGGCCATACAGGCGCCGCAGTGATGCAGGCACCGCCGCGACACAAGTTGCACGGCTTCCCCATACAAATCGGCAAATCTTACCGCTCAGAGTGAAACCCTTTTCGATGTTTCGGACATTATGATAATAGTGATAGTACCATGTCGGCAGATATATGTCTGTAACTGCATCATGTCATACATTTTATTTCATCCAATAATAAGGTATAATCCCGCGGAAAGCCCAGCAGGCCATTACTGCGCAAATTTGTCCTTAAGCAATACGTGTCAGAGAAGCGGAGATAATGGTGAGGTTCCCTATGAAGCCTGCCAGTAATTATGTACTAATTATAAATGGTGTGGGAGGGGGGGGGGGGGGGAGGGTGAATTACCCACAGCGAGAGGTGTGAGATATTGGCCACGTGGAGCAGCGCAGCTCGGTGATAACGCAGCTGCATAGTCTGCTCCCCTGCAGGCCTCAGATGTGGGCGTTGGAAAATGGCTGCTCGGCGTCTCCCTTTATAAGGAGCTAATATTGAGCAGCTCATTATGTTTATGTATCTGAGAGGGGGATAAGGTGGAATTCCGTCTGGGTCCTGGCACCAGAAAGAGGTTAATGGCTGCTGTATATCCTGTCAGACGCTCTCTTTACGATTGTGAGGGAGGAAGTTAATATCATTCTGCCCCGCGCTTAGGCCGTATCAGGGGGCTAATAGAATATTATTGCTTTTGTATTGAATAAATTAAACAACAGAGGTTCTCATTTTCCTCCGACGCAGGATATCGGAATGAAAACTGTACCTTTCTGATAAGGTTTATACCAGAGGCCAGCCATCCCCTTATGGTGCCCTCTCCCTGTCCTGTGTATGCAAGGCTGACTATTGGTGGTACAGCGCCCTCTCATATGGCTGCGCTGTAAAATGGGCGTGGCCTCATCTGAAAAGACTACCTTACACCCCATTTTTTTACCTTGCACCAACAGATCACGGCGAGCACAGGAGAAAAATAAAAAAAATAAGATTTTAAACCTACCGGTAAATCTTTTTCTCATAGTCCGTAGAGGATGCTGGGGACTCCGTAAGGACCATGGGGATAGACGGGCTCCGCAGGAGACATGGGCACTAAGAAAGAACTTTAGGTATGGGTGTGCACTGGCTCCTCCCTCTATGCCCCTCCTCCAGACCTCAGTTAGAGAAACTGTGCCCAGAGGAGACGGACAGTACGAGGAAAGGATTTTTGTTAATCCAGGGCAAGATTCATACCAGCCCACACCATCCACACCGAATAACCTGGATATACGAACCAGTTAACAGTATGAAAAACAACATAGCATCAGTCCAAGACCGATGCAACTATAACATAACCCTTATCGAAGCAATAACTATATACAAGTATTGCAGAAGTAGTCCGCACTTGGGACGGGCACCCAGCATCCTCTACGGACTACGAAAAAAAGATTTACCGGTAGGTTTAAAATCTTATTTTCTCTTACGTCCTAGAGGATGCTGGGGACTCCGTAAGGACCATGGGGATTATACCAAAGCTCCAGACCGGTCGGGAGAGTGCGGATGACTCTGCAGCACCGATTGAGCAAACATGAGGTCCTCCTTAGCCAGGGTATCAAACTTATAGAATTTTGCAAAGGTGTTTGATCCCAACCAAGTAGCAGCTCGGCACAGCTGTAGTGCCGAGACCCCTCGGGCAGCCGCCCTAGAAGAGCCCACCTTCCCAGTGGAATGGGCCTTGACCGATTTCGGTAACGGCAATCCAGCCGTAGAATGCGCTTGCTGAATCGTGTTACAGATCCAGCGAGCCATAGTCTGCTTTGAAGCAGGGGCACCAATCTTGTTGGCTGCATACATGACAAACAGTGCTTCAGTTTTCCTGACTCTAGCTGTCCTGGCCACGTAAATTTTCAAAGCCCTGACCACATCAAGTAACTCGGAATCCTCCAAGTCACGTGTAGCCACAGGCACCACAATAGGCTGGTTCATATGAAAAGACGAGACCACTTTTGGCAGGAATTGAGGACGGGTCCGCAATTCCGCTCTATCCATATGGAAAACCAGATAGGGGCTTTTATGTGACAAAGCCGCTAATTCCGACACTCGCCTAGCTAATAACATGACCACCTTCCACGTGAGATATTTCAACTCCACCGTTTTAAGTGGTTCAAACCAGTGTGACCTTAGAAAACTTAACACCACGTTAAGGTCCCAAGGTGCCACCGGAGGCACAAAAGGAGGCTGAATATGCAGCACTCCCTTAACAAAAGTCTGAACTTCTGGGAGAGTAGCCAATTCTTTTTGAAAGAAAATGGATAGGGCCAAAATCTGGACCTTAATGGAGTCTAATTTTAGGCCCAAATTCACTCCAGTTTGTAGGAAGTGAAGGAAATGGCCCAGATGGAATTCTTCCGTAGGAGCATTCCTGGCCTCACACCAAGAAACATATTTTCGCCATATACGGTAATAATGTTTTGACGTTACGTCCTTCCTAGCCTTTATCAGTGTAGGGATGACCTCAACCGGAATGCCTTTCTCTGCTAAGATCCGGCGTTCAACCGCCATGCCATCAAACGCAGCTGCGGTAAGTCTTGGAACAGACAGGGCCCCTGCTGCAACAGGTCCTGTCTTAGAGGAAGAGGCCACGGATCTTCTGTGAGCATTTCCTGCAGATCCGGATACCAGGTCCTTCGTGGCCAATCTGGAACAATGAGGATTGTTCTCACTCCTCTTTTTCTTATTATCCTCACCACCTTGGGTATGAGAGGAAGACGAGGAAATACATAGACTGACTGGAACACCCACGGTGTCACTAGGGCGTCTACAGCTACTGCCTGAGGGTCTCTTGACCTGGCGCAATACCTCTGTAGCTTTTTGTTGAGGCGGGACGCCATCATGTCTATCTGTGGCAGTTCCCACCGACTTGTAATCTGTGCGAAGCAGTCCTGATGAAGTCCCCACTCTCCCGGATGTAGGTCGTGTCTGCTGAGGAAGTCTGCTTCCCAGTTGTCCACTCCCGGAATGAACACTGCTGACAGTGCGCTTACATGATTCTCCGCCCAGCGAAGAATTCTGGTGGCTTCTGCCATCGCCACTCTGCTCCTTGTGCCGCCCTGGCGGTTTACATGAGCCACTGCGGTGACGTTGTCTGACTGGATCAGAACCGGTTGGTCGCGAAGTAAGGTCTCCGCTTGACGTAGGGCGTTGTATATGGCCCTTAGTTCCAGGATGTTGATGTGAAGACAAGTCTCTTGACTTGACCAAAGACCTTGGAAATTTCTTCCCTGTGTGACTGCTTCCCAACCTCAGAGGCTTGCGTCTGTGGTCACCAGGATCCAGTCCTGAATGTCGAATCTGCGGCCCTCGAGAAGGTGAGCACTCTGCAGCCACCACAGGAGTGATACCCTGGCCCTGGGGGACAGGGTGATCAACCGATGAATCTGTAGATAGAATTTGTCGGCAGATAAGAACCACTTGGCCCATCTAGTCTGACCTTTTTTTTTTTTTTTAACATTATTTTTATCTCTAACCTTATTTGATCCTTATTTCTTTGTAGGGATATCCTTATGTCTATCCCATGCATGTTTAAATTGCTCTACTGTCTTAGCCTCTACCACCTCTGATGGGAGGCTATTCCACTTGTCCACTATCCTTTCTGTGAAATAATTTTTCCGCAAATTTCCCCTGAACCTCCCACCCTCCAGTCTCAGTGCATGTCCTCGTGTCCTATGGCTTCTCTTCATTTGGAGAATGTTTCCTTCCTGGACTTTGTTAAAACCCTTGATATATTTGAAAGTTTCTATCATGTCCCCCCTTTCCCTTCTCTGCTCCAAACTATACATATTGAGATTTCTTAGTCTTTCTGGGTATGTTGTGTGATGTAGGCCATGCACCATTTTAGTTGCCCTCCTTTGTACAGTTTCTAATGTATTAATATCCTTTTGAAGATATGGCCTCCAGAACTGAATACAGTATTCTAGATGAGGCCGTACCAATGACCTATACAGTGGCATTATTACTTCTTTCTTTCTGCTGCTGATTCCTCTCCCAATGCAGCCAAGCATCTGACTAGCCTTCCTCATTGCCTTGTTACATTGCTTACCTGCCTTTAAGTCATCTGAAATAGTGACTCCTAGATCCCTTTCCTCCTCAGTAGTTTCCAGTATAGTGCCATTAATACTATATTTAGCTTTTGGATTTTTGAGACCCAAGTGCATGATTTTGCATTAAACTGTAATTACCACACTCTTGACCATTCCTCTAGTCTACCTAGATACTCAATCATTTGTTTTACCCCACCTGGTGTGTCTACCCTGTTGCATACCTCTGCAAAAAGGCATACTTTCCCTTTAATGCCATTTGCAATGTCACCAATAAAGATATTAAAAAGCACTGGTCCAAGTACAGATCCCTGGGGTACTCCACTGGTAACATTTCCCTCCTATGAATGCACTCCATTTACCACAACTCTGTTTTCTATCCTTCAACCAAGATCTTATCCATTCAATAATCCTAATATCCAATCCCAAAGTTTCAAGTTTATTTAGCAGTCTGCGATGTGGAACAGTGTCAAAAGCCTTACTAAAGTCTAGATAAGCTATATCCATGGCTCCACCTTTATCCATCACTTTAGTCACACAATCAAAAAAGTCAATAAGATTTGTTTGACATGATCTCCCCCCAGTGAATCCATGCTTTTTGGGATCCTGTAAATTGCCGGATTTGAGATAATCTACAACTCTTTATTTTAAGAGTGTCTCCATCAATTTCCCTACAACTGATGTAAGACTTACTGGTCTGTAGTTGTTTGCCTCTTCCTTGCTTCCACTTTTGTGCAGTGGGACTACGTTTGCTCTTTTCCAGTCCTCTGGAATTACTCCTGTAGCTAATGACTGGTTGAATAATTCTGTCACTGGTGCTACCAGCACCTCTTTAAGTTCTTTTAGTATCCTTGGATGTATCCCATCTGGCCCCATAGATTTGTCCACTTTCAGCTTTGAGAGTTCTGTTAGGACCTTCTCCTCTGTAAATGTACTTGTTTCATTTTCCTGAATATCCCTGCAACTTAACTGTGGCCCCTTCCCCTCTCTTTCAGTAGTAAATACTGAGCAAAAATAATAATTAAGCTGATCTGCTATTAAATTGTCTCCTTCAACAAGACTCCCAGTGTCCGTCTTTAGTTTTATAATTCCGCCTTTTGTTTTTCTCCTTTCGCTTATATACCTAAAAAAAGTTTTGCCTCCTCTACCCACTGACTGGGCCATTTTCTCCTCAGCTTGTGCCTTTGCACATCTGATTACCTTCTTATAGGCCCTACACACTGGCCGATCCGCCGCAGAGCTGCCCTCACTCTGTGTCATCACAATCCAGTCACACACTAACCTGCTACATAGACTGTGTCAGGGGCGGATCCAGAAGAAAATGATAGGGGGTGCACCAGGAAAGGGGCAAGTACATTTGCGTGCGGCTTCGGTGCATGTGAGGTGGCGCTTCTTATACAATGCCCACAGTTGTAGCGCTCATTATGCAATGTCCACTGTACTGGTAGTGCCCCTTATATAGACCCCATAGTAGTGGTGTCCCTTATGCAATGCCCGTATTGCCCCCAGTAGTAATGTTGCCTGTAGTAATGCCCCCAGTCATTATGCCCCCAGTGGTAATGCCCCTGCAGTTATGACCCCAGTAGTTTAGCCACCAGTAGTAATGCCCCCCTATAGTTTGCCCCATTGTAGTTTAGCCCCTGTAGTTATGCCCCCCTTATAGTTTAGCCACCAGTAGTAATGCCCCCCTGTAGTTTGCCCCATTGCAGTTTAGCCCCTGTAGTTATGCCCCCCTTATAGTTTAGCCTCCAGTAGTAATGCCCCCAATAGTTTGGCCCCTGTAGTTATGCCCAAAGTAGTTTGGCTCCCCCTGTAGTTTAGCCCCCAAGTAGTAATGCCCCTGTAGTTTAGCCCCCAAGTAGTAATGCCCCCAATAGTTTGGCCCCTGTAGTTATGCCCCCAGTAGTTTGGCTCCCCCTGTAGTTTAGCCCCCAAGTAGTAATGCCCCTGTAGTTTAGCCCCCAAGTAGTAATGCCCCCTGTAGGTGCCCCCCAGTAATAATGCCCCCAGTAGCTGCCCCCCCCCAGTAATAATGCCCCCAGTAGCTGACCCCCCCAGTAGTGATGCCCCCAGTTATAATGCCCCCAGTAGTAATGCCCCCCCCTCAGTAGTAATGCCCCTTGTTGATGCCCCCCCCAGTAGTAATGCCCCTTGTTGGTGCCCCCCCCCCAGTAGTAATGTCCCCCCGTAGTTTCCCCCAGGAGATGCCCCCGCTGCATTAAGGAAGAAAAAAACATAATACTTACCGAGCCCCGTTCCCGCGCCGCTGCAGTCCTCCTTCTGGCTGGCGTCCTCTCCTCAGTACTATGAGAGAGACGTCATGACTGACGTCTCTCCCATAGCGCACGGCGCAGTGACAGCGCCGGAAGCCGGAGCTCAGTACTGAGCTCCTGCCTCCGGCTACCGCTGTGCAGGGAGACGGGCGCCCGCTGGTAACACAATCTCAGCGGGCGCCCGTCATCTCCCTGTGCGGCGCCGACGCCGCGGGGGGGGGGGACGGGGGGGGGGAAGCCACAAATGAAAGGGGGGGGCACGGGCCCGAGTGCCCCCCCCTGGATCCGCCACTGGACTGTGTGACTGCGCTTCGCTCACTTTGTGACATCACCATCCAGTCACACACTAACCTGCTACATAGACTGTGTGACTGCGCTGCGCTCACTCTGTGACATCACCATCCAGTCACACACTAACCTGCTACATAGACTGTGTGACTGCGCTCACTCTGTGACATCACCAGCCTATCACACACTAACCTGCTACATAGACTGTGTGACTGCGCTGCGCTCACTCTGTGACATCACCATCCAGTCACACACTAACCTGCTACATAGACTCTGTGACATCACCATCTAATCAGTATCACACACTAACCTGCTACATAGACTGTGTGACTGCGCTGCGCTCACTCTGTGACATCACCATCCAATCACACACTAACCTGCTACATAGACTGTGTGACTGCGCTCACTCTGTTACATCCCCAGCCAATCACACACTAACCTGCTACATAGACTGTGTGACTGCGCTCACTCTGTGACATCACTGTCCAATCACACTAACCTGCTACATAGACTGTGTGACTGTGCTCACTCTGTTACATCACCAGCCAATCACACACTAACCTGCTACATAGACTGTGTGACTGCGCTCACTCTGTGACATCACCATCCAATCACACTAACTTGCTACATAGACTGTGTGACTGCGCTCACTCTGTTACATCACCAGCCAATCACACACTAACCTGCTACATAGACTGTGTGACTGTGCTGCGCTCACTCTGTGACATCACCATCCAGTCACACACTAACCTGCTACATAGACTGTGTGACTGCGCTCACTCTGTGATATCACCATCCAGTCACACACTAACCTGCTACATAGACTGTGTGACTGCACTGCGCTCACTCTGTGACATCACCATCCAGTCACACACTAACCTGCTACATAGACTCTGTGACTGTGCTCACTCTGTGACATCACCATCCAGTCACACACTAACCTGCTACATAGACTGTGTGACTGTGCTGCGCTCACTCTGTGACATCACCATCCAGTCACACACTAACCTGCTACATAGAATGTGTGACTGCGCTCACTCTGTGATATCACCATCCAGTCACACACTAACCTGCTACATAGACTCTGTGACTGTGCTCACTCTGTGACATCACCATCCAGTCACACACTAACCTGCTACATAGACTGTGTGACTGCGCTCACTCTGTGACATCACCAGCCAATCACACACTAACCTGCTACATAGACTGTGTGACTGTGCTGTGCTCACTCTGTGACATCACCATCCAGTCACACACTAACCTGCTACATAGACTGTGTGACTGCGCTCACTCTGTGATATCACCATCCAGTCACACACTAACCTGCTACATAGACTCTGTGACTGTGCTCACTCTGTGACATCACCATCCAGTCACACACTAACCTGCTACATAGACTGTGTGACTGCGCTGCGCTCACTCTGTGACATCACCATCCAATCACACACTAACCTACTACTTAGACTGTGTGACTGCACTCACTCTGTGACATCATCATCCAGTCACATACTAACCTGCTACATAGACTGTGTGACTGCGCTGTCCTCACTCTGTGACATCATCATCCAGTCACACACTAACCTGCTACATAGACTGTGTGACTGCGCTGCGCTCACTCTGTGACATCACCATCCAATCACACACTAACCTACTACTTAGACTGTGTGACTGCACTCACTCTGTGACATCATCATCCAGTCACATACTAACCTGCTACATAGACTGTGTGACTGCGCTGCCCTCACTCTGTGACATCATCATCCAGTCACACACTAACCTGCTACATAGACTGTGTGACTGCGCTGCGCTCACTCTGTGACATCACCATCCAATCACACACTAACCTACTACTAAGACTGTGTGACTGCACTCACTCTGTGACATCATCATCCAGTCACACACTAACCTGCTACATAGACTGTGTGACTGCGCTGCGCTCACTCTGTGACACCACCACCCAGTCACACACTAACCTGCTACATAGACTGTGTGACTGCGCTGCGCTCACTCTGTGACATCACCATCCAATCACACACTAACCTACTACTTAGACTGTGTGACTGCACTCACTCTGTGACATCATCAGCCAGTCACATACTAACCTGCTACATAGACTGTGTGACTGTGCTGTGCTCACTCTGTGACATCACCATCCAGTCACACACTAACCTGCTACATAGACTGTGTGACTGCGCTCACTCTGTGATATCACCATCCAGTCACACACTAACCTGCTACATAGACTCTGTGACTGTGCTCACTCTGTGACATCACCATCCAGTCACACACTAACCTGCTACATAGACTGTGTGACTGCGCTGCGCTCACTCTGTGACATCACCATCCAATCACACACTAACCTACTACTTAGACTGTGTGACTGCACTCACTCTGTGACATCATCATCCAGTCACATACTAACCTGCTACATAGACTGTGTGACTGCGCTGCCCTCACTCTGTGACATCATCATCCAGTCACACACTAACCTGCTACATAGACTGTGTGACTGCGCTGCGCTCACTCTGTGACATCACCATCCAATCACACACTAACCTACTACTTAGACTGTGTGACTGCACTCACTCTGTGACATCATCATCCAGTCACATACTAACCTGCTACATAGACTGTGTGACTGCGCTGCCCTCACTCTGTGACATCATCATCCAGTCACACACTAACCTGCTACATAGACTGTGTGACTGCGCTGCGCTCACTCTGTGACATCACCATCCAATCACACACTAACCTACTACTAAGACTGTGTGACTGCACTCACTCTGTGACATCATCATCCAGTCACACACTAACCTGCTACATAGACTGTGTGACTGCGCTGCGCTCACTCTGTGACACCACCACCCAGTCACACACTAACCTGCTACATAGACTGTGTGACTGCGCTGCGCTCACTCTGTGACACCACCACCCAGTCACACACTAACCTGCTACATAGACTGTGTGACTGCGCTCACTCTGTGACAACACCATCCAGTCACACACTAACCTGCTACATAGACTCTGTGACTGTGCTCACTCTGTGACATCACCATCCAGTCACACACTAACCTGCTACATAGACTTTGTGACTGCGCTGCGCTCACTCTGTGACATCATCATCCAATCACACTAACCTGCTACATAGACTGTGTGACTGCGCTCACTCTGTGACATCACCATCCTGTCACACACTAACCTGCTACATAGACTGTGTGACTGCGCTGCGCTCACTCTATGACATCATCATCCAATCACACACTAACCTGCTACATAGACTGTGTGACTGCGCTGCGCTCACTCTGTGACATCATCATCCAATCACACACTAACCTGCTACATAGACTGTGTGACTGCGCTGCGCTCACTCTGTGACATCATCATCCAGTCACACACTAACCTGCTACATAGACTGTGTGACTGCGCTGCGCTCACTCTGTGATATCACCATCCAGTCACACACTAACCTGCTGCATAGACTGTGTGACTGCGCTGCACTCACTCTGTGACATCACCATCCAATCACACACTAACCTGCTACATAGACTGTGTGACTGCGCTCACTCTGTGACATCACCATCCAATCACACTAACCTGCTACATAGACTGTGTGACAGCGCTGCGCTCACTCTGTGACATCATCATCCAATCACACACTAACCTGCTGCATAGACTGTGTGACTGCGCTGTGCTCACTCTGTGACATCATCATCCAATCACACTAACCTGCTACATAGACTTTGTGGCTGCGCTCACTCTGTGACATCATCATCCAATCACACTAACCTGCTACATAGACTGTGTGACTGCGCTGCGCTCACTCTGTGACATCATCATCCAATCACACTAACCTTCTACATAGACTTTGTGACTGCGCTGCGCTCACTCTGTGACATCATCATCCAATCACACTAACCTGCTACATAGACTTTGTGACTGCGCTGCGCTCACTCTGTGACATCATCATCCAATCACACGCTAACCTGCTACATAGACTGTGTGACTGCGCTCACTCTGTGACATCACCATCCAGTCACACACTAACCTGCTACATAGACTGTGTGACTATACTGCGCTCACTCTGTGACATCACCATCCAGTCACACACTAACCTGCTACATAGACTGTGTGACTGCGCTGCCCTCACTCTGTGACATCATCATCCAATCACACTAACCTGCTACATAGACTTTGTGACTGCGCTGCGCTCACTCTGTGACATCATCATCCAATCACACGCTAACCTGCTACATAGACTGTGTGACTGCGCTCACTCTGTGACATCACCATCCAGTCACACACTAACCTGCTACATAGACTGTGTGACTGTGCTGCGCTCACTCTGTGACATCATCATCCAATCACACTAACCTGCTACATAGACTGTGTGACTGCGCTCACTCTGTGACATCACCACCACCCAGTCACACACTAACCTGCTACATAGACTGTGTGACTGCGCTCACTCTGTGACATCACCATCCAGTCACACACTAACCTGCTACACAGACTGTGTGACTGCCAGTCACACACTAACCTGCTACATAGACTGTGTGACTGTGTGACTGCGGTGCGCTCATCCTGTGACATCATCATCCAGTCACACACTAACCTGCTACATAGACTGTGTGACTGCGCTCACTCTGTGACATCACCATACAGTCACAAACTAACCTGCTACATAGACTGTGTGACTGTGCTGCGCTCACTCTGTGACATCACCATCCAGTCACACACTAACCTGCTACATAGACTGTGTGACTGCGCTGCGCTCACTCTGTGACATCACCAGCCAATCACACACTAACCTACTACATAGACTGTGTGACTGCACTCACTCTGTGACACCACCATCCAGTCAAACACTAACCTGCTACATAGACTGTGTGACTGCGCTGCGCTCACTCTGTGACATCACCATCCAGTCACACACTAACCTACTACATAGACTGTGTGACTGCACTCACTCTGTGACATCACCATCCAGTCACACACTAACCTGCTACATAGACTGTGTGACTGCGCTGCGCTCACTCTGTGACATCATCATCCAGTCACACACTAACCTACTACATAGACTGTGTGACTGCCCTCACTCTGTGACATCATCATCCAGTCACACACTAACCTGCTACATAGACTGTGTGACTGCCCTCACTCTGTGACATCACCATCCAGTCACACACTAACCTGCTACATAGACTGTGTGACTGCCCTCACTCTGTGACATCACCATCCAATCACACTAACCTGCTACATAGACTGTGTGACTGCGCTCACTCTGTGACATCACCACCCAGTCACACACTAACCTGCTACATAGACTGTGTGACTGCGCTCACTCTGTGACATCACCACTACCCAGTCACACACTAACCTGCTACATAGACTGTGTGACTGCGCTCACTCTGTGACATCATCCAATCACACACTAACCTGCTACATAGACTGTGTGACTGCGCTCACTCTGTGACATCACCATCCAGTCACACACTAACCTACTACATAGACTGTGTGACTGCACTCACTCTGTGACACCACCACCCAGTCACACACTAACCTACTACATAGACTGTGTGACTGCCCTCACTCTGTGACATCATCATCCAATCACACTAACCTGCTACATAGACTGTGTGACTGCACTTCCCTCACTCTGTGACATCACCATCCAGTCACACACTAACCTGCTACATAGACTGTGTGACTGCGCTCACTCTGTGACATCTCCATCCAGTCACACACTAACCTGCTACATAGACTTTGTGACTGCGCTGCGCTCACTCTGTGACATCGTCATCCAATCACACGCTAACCTGCTACATAGACTGTGTGACTGCGCTCACTCTGTGACATCACCATCCTGTCACACACTAACCTGCTACATAGACTGTGTGACTGCGCTGCGCTCACTCTGTGACATCATCATCCAATCACACACTAACCTGCTACATAGACTGTGTCACTGCACTGCCCTCACTCTGTGACATCAGAATAAATATAAAAAGGAGTTATTTGTATAAGCATGAAGTAATTGTGGAGGGAGATGACATTTTGTGACTTGAAGTATGAGACATATATAATAACAGGGTGTTTGCAGAACATTGCGCTGGGAGATGTAATTTCACAGATTTCTGTTGCCTGGAAATATGCTAATTAGTATGAACTTCAGAGGGTTGTGACAAGGCCTCCTGCACAATATACAGAACTAGCGGCTCTACCCGGTCTTCACACGGGAGTGTCTGATTGTCACGGCTGTACATATAAATGAGTGATAATAATTTGGTAAATCTATAGAGATGTAAATCTGAGACGTGTTAATGTGAGTAAATATTAATCCCTGGTTCTTGGCGTTACCTGAGGAGCCCCCGTAGCAGACACGGTAAAAAGTGACAGAACCATCTGTGTAGTTTATTACATTCTACACACCGGAGGTATAATCCACATTCTGATCCGATTGTCCGTTTGGGGGTTATCATTCACGGAAAGCAAGCCACGCATCGGTAATGACGTCATTATGTCACCCCCTGTTCATCCCCTTAGGGGAGGTTTATTAACATTCTAATTACGTTGTTTTCCTATTTCCCACCTAAAGAATACTGATGTTACATTTCATCTTCCTGACATATCGGGAAGTCAGAGAAATAAGAGGGACATGTACTAAGCAGTGATAAAAGTGGAGAAGTGAGCCAGTAATGAAGTTGCCCTTGGCAATCAATCAGCTGCTCCGTATGCTTTTCTAGTATGCAAATTATAAATGTTACGTTAATGCTGATTGGTTGCCATGGGCAACTTCTCCACTGGATCACTTCTCCGCTTTTATCACTGCTTAGTACATGTCCCTCTTAGTGATGAATCAGTGAGTGAGTGAGTGAGTGAGTGAGTGAGTGAGTGAGTGAGTGAGTGAGTGAGTCAGTGGGTGGGTGAGTGAGTCAGTCAGTGAGTGAGTGTGTGAGTGAGTGAGTGAGTGAGTGGGTGAGTGAGTGAGTGAGTGAGTCAGTGGGTGAGTGAGTCAGTGGGTGAGTGAGTCATTGGGTGGGTGAGTGAGTGAGTGAGTGAGTGAGTGAGTGAGTGAGTGATTGAGTGAGTCAGTGGGTGAGTCAGTCAGTGGGTGAGTGAGTGAGTCCGTGAGTGAGTGAGTGAGTGAGTGAGTGAGTGAGTGAGTGAGTGAGTGAGTCAGTGGGTGGGTGAGTGAGTGAGTCAGTGGGTCAGTGAGTCAGAGGGTCAGTGAGTGAGTCAGTGGGTGAGTGAGTGAGTCGGTGAGTGGGTGAGTCAGTGAGTGAGTGAGTCAGTGAGTGAGGGCTTTCACATTTATATATATATAGATAATGCATCGGTACATAACGTATTACAGGACAGTATGAGTACTATTATGGTCTGTATATATGTCTCTGCCTGAGCCTGTCTCACCCCTCTGTGCTCCCCCTTCCCCTGATACTGGAGTAGATGGCAGCGTTAGGAATGTGTATTGCTTACTAACTGCTGTCTCATTATACTGCCCAGCAATGCGGGGAGGGCCACAGTACAGGATAATGGGACGCAGCCGGAACGCTTCTTCGTGCTGTAACCCCTCGCTCCAGCAGGACACAGGCTAAGAGTCACCTACTCCTTCTCTGTAGCTATATGATATAACTGAGAATGCGCTGTTCCTCCAGCAATGTGCGGCCAGAGGCGGATTGCCCATAGGGTCTACAGGGAAGATTCCCGGTGGGCCGACGCACCTGTGGGGCCTGTTTTGTTTGAGGACATGTGGTCCTATTTATAGGCTTAATGAATAAGATGCCAAACAATTAGCATATATGAAAATGACTTTGCCACTTAGCCTGTGATTGCAGATGATCTAGTGTATGCTCTGTCTGTCTGCTTGGCTGACATATAAGACTGAGTGAATAGTGATTGGGATACGGTTGGTGTAATAAGCAAAAAAAAAAATATTTCTAAAGAATGATATAGTTTTTTAAATTCTGAAGGTGTATCATATAATGTGCTCATAATATTTCATTTTATTTATTTTTATCTTCCCCCTTGATGCTGGACATGCCCACTATCTGGAAAGTCTTGGGGGGAGGGTGCTGCTGCTGCCATGGCCCATGGCTAGACCTTACACCTCTGGTGCTGCCCATGTGGGGCCACTAGTACAAATTTTTCCAGGGGCGCTTTTTGCTCCCAATCCGCCCCTGTGTGCGGCTGATGTAACACCATTGTATATAAGGCGGGCACAGGCTACACTTGATAGATTGTGCATGACATACAATGCAGGGAATACAGGTGAGAGCAAAAACAAGCCGCCACCCCCCCCCTCAATGATTATAGTGTTCCGCCCGTTCTGTAAGTATAATATATGTGATAGGTTTAGTTGTCGGCTACAGAGTTGGGATTGGTTTGATGGTTATTCTCATATCTCCATTCTACATACATGATCCTGTAGCTCCGTATGCATGGCGTTCATACACTTGGGTGCGGATGCTGCAGACGTATCGGACGTGCATCACACGTACACCCCCGGCCAGATCAAAAGTGCAAAAACAAAAATTTCCGTATTGTTTTGTTGGTGAAAAAACACATTCACTATTAAGTGTGATTTAAACAGAAAGAACACAAACCATACAGCAAGCAATTCATTATAGAATCATGTTATATATTTATTTCCCTCATCAATTATCAGCCAATCAGAAGCAGCTACTTAGTGTTGGCGTCCAGCCCTTAGGCACCCACAAGCAATGTGTCTACTGATGCGCATACTGTATCTGCGTCTCCATGTGGGTCTGCCTTAATCACAGTTACGCAAAGTCGCTTATACTGTAGCAACCCTACACCCCTGACCCCTTCCCCCATTCCACCTCTCCCTCCATAGCGTGCGACTTCTTTTGACCACATGAGCTGTACAGAAAGGCGTAATTTACACTAAACAAGCGGCATACGCCCAAGTCAGCACCTTGGGGTGTCAGACTGTCTACAGTCTGTGTATTACTAAATGTCCCTCTGCTCTGCCTGTGGTGTCACTCCCGTTGGAGCTGTCCGGACTGTTTTCGGGACGGCTGTGTGACGTCACATGCAGTCGCTCCAAGAAAACAAAATGGCGCCGGGCCGCCTTCCAGCGCAGCCAGGAAGGCTGCATAATCTTCATATTGATCGCTATCCGCGTATTTATTACACAGCACTTTGTAGCCTGGAGACTCCGAGGTGTGAGAGTTCGGTGCCAACACACATGCTTTTATTTTCACTCTGTTTCCCTCACCCGTCGGCTTGTAGCGTCGGACAACCTGTAAGCAGCATCTGGGGTGTGTAATTGCTCATTTAGGACAAGATACAGAAGCCTAAGTGAGCGATAGCCGCCACCGACAGACTCATCGGGAGAGGTTATGAGAAGATTGGTTCTGGATCATGCACCAGCGAGCGTCCCCGGGAACCAGGGCCTCTTCCTTCTGTGTAAGCGGGACGGTATCAGTTATACGCATGTCTACCGGTCATTAATCCATCTTTATACTTAATCAAATTAAAAATGAGAGGAGTAATGGAGCGGCAGGGGAGTTATCACTAGCAGAGAATGTCTCTAACAATTTATAGTGTGTAATAAACGCCAGGTTGTTGCCGGTCGCTCCAGACGCAGCTTAAAAAAACCACCACGGGCATAAAAATAGAACGGCGCTACGAAACGTACAGTATGGAGGCGTTTATCGCAAAGCAGTCTTTCCAGTGATCAGAGTGGAGATTATCTACCTCTTTCCGCTCTCTGGGGGTTATTCAGAGTTGTTAGCAACTGCTGGGCAAAACCGTGCTGCAGTGAAGGTGGGGCAGATGTAACATGTGCAGAGAGAGTTAGATTTGGGTGGGTTATATTGTTTCTATGCAGGGTAAATACTGGCTGCTTTACTTTTACACTGCAATTTAGATTTCAGTTGAAGTTTTGAACACATCCCCACCCAAATCTAACACTCTCTGCACGTTAGCCCACTTGCAGTGCACATCCCCCATCCCTCATTCCGAGTTGATCGCTCGCTAGCTATTTATTGCAGCGCTGCAAACAGATGGTCGCCGCCTATGGGGGAGTGTATTTTTGCTTTGCAAGTGTGCGATCGCATGTGCAGCCGAACGGTACAAAAAAGTTTTGTGCAGTTTCTGAGATGGCCAGAACTTACTCAGCCGCTGCGATCACTTCAGCCTGTCCGGGACCAGAATTGACGCCAGACACCCGCCCTGCAAATGCTTGGACACGCCTGCATTTTTCCAACCACTCCCAGAAAATGGCCGGTTGCCACCCACAAACGCCTTCTTCCTGTCAATCTCCTTGCGATCAGCTGTGCGAATGGATTATTCATAAAATCCATCATTAAGCAATGATCCGCTTTTTACCCGTATGACGCGCCTGCGCATTGCGGTGCATACGCATGCACAGTTCTGACCTGATCGCAGCGCAGTGAAAAATCCTAGCATGCGATCAGGTCGGAATGACCCCCCGTGGTTTTGCCCAGTTGCTACTTTTTTGGTTTGCTAACAACTCTGACCTTTCTTCATCTTAATTCTCGTTACTGAAATTAGAGGAGTTAATACTCTTTCTACTTTAACAAACAAAAAGAATTTAGTCCCCTTAAGCAGTAAATGATCTGATGTATTAATGAGGTGGTAGGAAGAGTTGTCACCTCTCAGAGATTCACCGACCAGGTCCGTGAGCACTTCCGGGGCTCATTTATTGGTGCAGGTATTATAATCCAACATGCTTGGTCTGCATGAACAGGGGCATAGAGCACTCTCCAGTTACTAGCTGTCCCTGTTTTGGACCTAGAACCCCTCTGTCCCCCCTCCTTACCGTGCTGTTCCTCTTTGGAGTTTGATATGCACATCTATATGGATAAGCAGCTGCCTCTTATGTTAATGTATATTAGTATCCATACTGCCTATCTCTGTGCTATAGAGAGCATCACAGTGTCTGTATCTGTGCATAGTAAACCGTGATTTACCCTCATTCCTGTAAGGAGTGACTGCTGAGATGTCTGCACACAGGAGAAAAGTGGCATCTTCTGGTGTCCTGACCCTTCATAAGAGCAAGGCATCAGCTAGGCAATGGACTATCACCTGCAGGGGCTGTTTGACCCCTATAGAAGGCCCTCTTTAAGCTCTCCGAGGCTCTCTCCTCATGCAGGGGTGCCACGGGTGGGGCTGGTGCGGTGGTGACGCGGGTGGGGGAGGGGCGGGTGCGTGGGTGACGCTGGTGGGGAAGGGGCGGTTGCGGGGGTGCCGTGGGTGGGGGAGGGACTGGTGCGGTGGTGCTGTGGGTTGAGGTGGGGCAGGTGCATAGGTGCCGCTGGTGGGGGTCCGGAGCCTCCACGGGTGGGGGGAGAGTGGTTGTGGGGGTGCAGCAGGTGGGTGAGGGGTGGGTGCGGGGGTGCTGTTGGTGGGGGAGGGGGTCAGGAGCCACCGCTGGTGCTGGAGGGGGAGTGTGGGGGTGCCACCGAAGGGGCCCGGAGGTACTGCGAGTGGGGCGGGTAATGCTTCTCCTGCTTCTCCTCCTGGAAGCAGCTAAGCTGCTGTCCTCCCTTTGGCAGTGGCTCTCCCGGAGACTCGCACAGCAGCCAGTTACTATTGTTAGCGCCGGTGTCCCAACACGCCGCATTACAGGTAAGAAGATGCACTCAATAAACTACAGCTCCCAGCAGGCCTTAGCTCCGGAATGCTTTGGCACTAAGGGCTGCTGGGAGCTGTAGTTTATTTAGTGCGTCTTCTTCCCTGTAATGCGGCGCGTTGGGACACCGGCGCTAACAATAGTGACTGACTGGCAGAACTGAATCAATGTAAAAGGTGAGAGTGCTGTGCAGTGTCAGTGACACTGCACACCCACTGCACTGCACAGCACTGTCACCTTTTACATTGATTCAGCGTCCAGACATTACCCTCCGCGATATCACCCACTCTATCCGTTACATTATCCATCTCGGGGCTTCCAGGCCGGCAGCCCAGGTGCTGTGTTGCGGAGTCAGGGCCTCTGGGGATCTGGGCGCGGCTGTGGCGAGGAGGCACTTTTGTGACATCACGCGCAGAGGAGGCTCCGGGGCTCAGAGAGTATGCGGCGCAGGGAGGGCTATGAAAGTCTTCCACTGCGCCGCGTTCATACATATCTATGCCGGTGGCCGCAGCAGCTTTTGTTCCACCTGCGCCACGGCTAGGGAGTGGGGATTGTTGATGGCGGAGGGGGCAGGCGGACTGGCAGCAGGACATAGGACGCTGCAGTAAAAGGATTTTTTCCCCTATCTACAGCACAGAGACTTGCTGCAGATGCAGTGGGCCTATTTTAGGGTGTGGGCCTAGAGCTGCAGCTCCACCAGCCCCATTGTTAAGGATGGAGAGGGTGACCTTCTGGTGCCCCGCCGGCTTGCTCTAATCAAATAACTGGAGACGAGACTTGTAATTTTGTGCAAAGAATAAATGGTCACAGCTTTATTTCCACCTAATACCAAAAACACACCATTGCAGGGTAAAAAGGAGAGGAAGCGGTGCACGGCTCTCCCGCTGTTTAGAGAAACGCCTGGGGCGTGCCTTACCGGCAACGGCCATGCCCCCTCCCCGCCTGAGGCGTACCCGGCCCGCCCTTGCGGGCCGACGGACCACGCCCCCTGCGCTGGGGGACCAGCTACCATGCGCATAACACCCTACCACGGCGCGCAACCCGTATGGCCCCTGCCGCATTTAGCTGGAACCAGGCGTACGGCCTACTAATTGGTGACTTATGCGAGGCATTCTGACAATCCCCCCTTACCATGCCTTGTGCACCGCTCCTTCCCCGCCACACGAGGTCCCAGCGACCTGCGGACCGAAGCCCCACCCTGCGCTACCACCGCAAACCCTCCAACGCATCCTGCAACGCATTGTTGAAGATATCAAGGCCTATGTCCGACAGGTGCACCCCATCGTGCCTGTAAAAACCCTCACATCTCCCTGCAAGGTCATTGTGGTGTATAACGCTTCCCCCGTTGGCTGTGACCACTTTACCGATGGCGGCATTGACTTTCTTCCTAGCTCTGTCTATTCCGTGCCCTGACCTAGCCCCCCTCCAGGCTAGTCGCGGGATAATTTTTGACCAGACTATGCGCACGTTGCTCCACCGCCCTTTTATCCAGGCAATGTCCTCCCTGGCCTGCCTGATCAGGTCTAGCGACTTTGTTTTCCCGATATCGTTTCCCCCAAGGTGCAACACCAACACGTCGGGCTTTCCCAATGCCCGCTCGGCTTTGAGCCAGGCCTCCCTGGCCTGCTCCCATACCATGCCCCTGTTGCCCAGCCAAAAAACTGCTGCCTCTTCTCGCCTCATCCCCAGCTGGCGCCCGTATGGTCTTTTTGCGGCCCGTGCCGCTGCCCAGAATATGTATGAATGGCCGAAGATCCAACACCGCTTCCCGATGATCCCTGCGAAGATTAGAGGAAGCGGGGGGGGGGGGGGGGGGGAGGGGGTGTTAGGACAGTTGTCAATTCCTTCTATTGCGGCGGCGCCCTGGCCACCGGCCTGACGTAAGATTTGTAACTGTTTGACTTCCACCCCCCTTTCCCCTTTATCTCTTCGGCTGAGCATCCCTGGCTTGCGGCGGATGTTGCCGCGCCGATCCTAAATGAGTGGGTTCCGAACTTCTTCGGGTTCCAGCCTAACTCCCTGATGCATTTTTTAAATATGGCTGTGAACTGGAACCTGGTAAGTGCTGTCTGATCCACATGAATAAGGAAATTCTCGCCCCCTTTTGGCCTGACCTCCAAAAAATTTTGTACCGCCTCGATTGGACAGACTGTTGTGTCCTGGTGCCTGCCCAACTGGACCCATCTTCCCTTCCCTATCTGGTCCGTTTTTGACTTGTGAATTTTGCACAAGACCGCGCCCTGCGAGGCCGCTACGTTTTTTACCAACAGGCCTGTTCCTGTGGCCGTTTTTGACTGCGCTACCAGCTCCCCGACCCTAAATGCTCCGCTAAACGCCATGATAAACGCTGCTTTAAACAGTGTTTCCTCGTACTCTCCGCTACATACTTTCGCCACTATGTGAATAATGCTCTTAAGCCTCTCTATGGTTACTGGCTCCCGGGAGTCCGGGCTCCGTATCTCCGCTCTGGCCCATCCCTTCATCACTGTGCGCACTACGAATGCCTTAGTTAGGTCCTCTTTCCCTAGCAACTTTGAAAAGAAAGATACCCCTGCCAGCCTGGTGTTTGCCACTGCCCTTGATGCTCCCTCCTCCCTACTCTTGCCTAAGAATTCCAACAATTGCTGCAGGGGCGCCTGGCCCTCTGAGCTTACGTTCCCCTGGAACTGCTGCCATTTCTCCCATGCTGCCACGTACGCTTTCCAGGTCTTGGGCGCCAGGGACCTTTCCACCAGCTCGTTCAAACAGGCTCGGCTATCTGCCAAAGATGAGAAGGGCATGTTAAACCTTGGCCCCGCGCGAACGGCGCTGCCGCCCTAAACACCTCCCATTTCTGACGTGACAGCGCGTCCGCGATAACGTTCTCGACTCCTGGCACATGCTTTGCCCTGAATGTGATGTTGTGCCTCAAGCATGCCGCTACCAACCACCTCAGCAACCTAATCACCGGTGCGGACGAGGCAGATTGGCTGTTTATGGCCTGTACCACACCCATATTGTCGCACCAAAACTGTATGAACTTATTCTCTAGCCTGCGGCCCCAAACCTCTACGGCTACCACTATAGGAAACAACTCCAAAGCTGCCAAGTTCTTAGTCAAACCGCTGTCCTTCCACCTTTGCGGCCATTCTTCTGCGCACCACTCTCCCTGCAAGTACGCTCCGAAGCCTATGGCTCCTGCTGCGTCTGTGAACAGCTGCAGTGCATGGTTTGGCGATATCTTGCTCGGCCACATGCGTACCCCGTTAAACTGTTTCAAGAAATCCTGCCATACTAACAAATCTTCCTTCAATTCCCCGCTGATGTGGATGAAGTGATGTTTCTTCCTCACTCCCGCTGTTGCCCTTTCCATACGTCGCTTGAAAATCCGCCCCATAGGGATTACGCGACAAGCAAAATTCAGAGACCCTAGCAATGACTGCAACTGGCCCAAGGTAACTGACTTCGCTTGGGCGCATGCACTGATTTCTCGCTCCAACTTTTCGATTTTTTCTGTTGGCAACCGGCACTCCATCTTCTCTGTGTCGATCTCTATACCTAGGTAAGAGATAACCTGTTTTGGGCCCTCAGTTTTCTCCCCCGCAATGGGGACTCCGAACTCGTTCAGCATCTTTGTGAGCTCTTGCAGCAACTGCGCGCACTGTCCAGACTGAGCTGGGCCTGCCAGCAAGAAATCGTCCAGGTAGTGCGCTACTGCCCTACAGCCTGTCCGTGCTTCCAAGCACCAGTGCAAGAAGGAGCTGAAAATTTCGAATAACGCGCAAGATATTGCGCATCCCATAGGCAAACATTTGTCCACGAAATATTGGCCCTCAAACTGGAAACCCATAAGGTAAAAACTGTCCGGATGCAGGGGGAGTAGCCTGAACGCTGACTCGATGTCCAGCTTCGCCAACAAGGCCCCTTTCCCTTGCCTCCTAACCATTTTTATCGCATGGTCAAACGACTGATATTGCACCGAGCACTGTTCCACGTCCAGGGCATCATTAACCGATGCCCCCTCCGGGAAAGATAGGTGTTGAATAAGTCTGAACTTTCCCGGTGCTTTCTTGGGAACTAACCCCAGCGGTGACACTACCAAATTTTCAATTGGGGGGGCCGCGAATGGCCCGGCCATCCTGCCCATCTCCAATTCTTTTCCAATTTTCTGTCGCGCCACCTGCGGCTGCTCCCTGATGGAATGAAGGTTCCTATTGCGGTCGCCCGGAAGGACTTCCCGTCTTACTGGGATCTTGAACCCTACTCTAAAACCCTCCTGCAACCGCTGGGCTTCTAAACGCTTGGGGTACCTGGCTAGCCATGCCTGCATACCCTCCAGCCTGACTGGGCTACTTGCCTTTGACAGGCACAAGCGCTCCAGATACCTTCTCCCCTCTCTCTCCCTGGCGGCCTTTTTTCCTAAAGCAGTCTTTTGCCGGGTGACTTCCGCTGCAGTGCGTGCATGCGTGCTTGAATTTGCAGAACGCCCGTGTGCACCGGGTGTCATTGAAGGCGTAGCATTTGAGCATATCTTGTCTATGCGTGCCAGGCCTCCCTGTCCCCTGCCTTTGCGCTGTCGCTTCTTTATCGCTAGCCCCTCTTGCCTGCGCCTTGAGCCACAGCTCGATATCCTTTGTCCCAAACTTGATGGGTTGCTGCCCTTGCGCTCTTAACCTAAAGGACTCGTCGTATCTGCGCCACGCAGTTCCCCCATAATCCTTGTACACTGAATAAACAAGATTGATGTATTTCATCATGTTCATTGCCATATTTGGGTAAGCTTCTATGTAGCAACCAGAGTATGCGAACATCCCGGTCATCCAATTGTCAATTGTCTTGTAGGATTCCCCTCGCCCTACTCCCTTCTCGCTGCCCCTCTCCTTGTCCCGGAGACCCTCCTCTGTAAGGGAGCATATGTCGATGAAATCCCCCTTCACAATTTCCTTCCTAATTTCTTTAGGCAAATGCCCTGCCAATGCGCCTAGCTCGTGATCCAATGCGCCTCCCTGCTGTAAGAAAACTGGCTTAGCTGCTCCGGTCTGACCTAGCTTACTCCACGCTGTATCTGCCCCTGGGGCTGACAACTTCTTCTTCTTGTGATTGGCCCTGGCCAACCGCAGTTGCTCTTTCAATACCTTGCATGCCTCGTCGTCGTCTGACTCGGGCGCGCTGCTACTGCCCCGCTTGCCCGCCTGATTATCTGCGGCGCTGTTACCCTCCCATTGTGTGTTCGCTACATCGTTTAAGGTGGCCCCCCTGCCATTTGCGCTGTTTTGGTGCAACCCCTGCCTCTGCCCCTTTTCAGTACCACCCCTCACACTTTGTGTATTGCTATTAAACAACGGCATAACATTCACATTCTGCATATTAAACACATGGTTCATCTCACCGTTCCTGAGTGATGCTGTGGAGACGTCTTCTCTGGCCGGGCTGGTCACGGCACCGGCCTTCGCTGTATTCTTCTCCGCCGCTCTTGCAGCGGCAAGATGCTGCCCTGACGGGCCGCTGGGCATGGCGAGGACCGCACTGTCTCTGTAACTGCTGTAATTGTCTTGGATTCTCGCTTGTGGTTGTGATGTGAAATCTTGCGATTGTGATGAGAAATTTTGCGATTGTGATGTGAAATTTTGCGATTGTGATGTGAAATCTTGCGATGTGGCTCCTTGCTCCCGATTGCTTGCTTGCAGCGTTTCGTGGCCCCTGCTCTGTCCTGTGACTGGCGTTGGTATCTGCTGGTACATTCTCCTGGGCGGGGATATAAACGCAGGGGAGCGGGCAAGCTGGTTTCGCAACCCTAGCGTAATGTCCCTGTCCTGTGCGCTCCCAGCGCCCTGTCCCCAGTTACCCCCTTGCCTAGGAGTGCCCTCTGGCTGCCTAGCCGGGCTATTATATTGCTGTGTCTCTGCCAGGAATACCCATCTCCCCCTCACTTCGGGTGACCCTGCCCCGCTAGCTGTGTCGGTGAGAATAACTCCCCCTTCCTGGCATGCTGCTCCTACGTTCCTAGCCTGTGTTGGGGTATTCTGCAACCGTTGTGCTGCAACGTTAATAGGGGTTCCCCTGGACTGTAGTAGGCCATAGCCGCTCTGCCCCTCCCCCCTTGGGCCTAAAATGGCTGCCCCATTCCCCCTTTCTCCTATGCCTTCTTGCCCCGGCTGGTACTTACCCCCCTCTTGCCCTTGCTCCTTTCGCAGGGCTGCTGGTCGCTGCTGCCTTCCGGATCTAGCAGTTGCTTTTCCTGCTTTCTTTCTTTTTTCCCCTGGTTGTTTCTTCTTATGTGTCCTCCGGCCACCAGATGGCGCCACAGCACCATTTTCACTGCTCCTGTGCTGCCTTTCTGAAGAGGAACGAACGGATGGGCCCTGCAGCTGCTGGCCAGAAATGCTGACCTCCCGGCCTCTGTATCGTGCTGGAAGCTCCCTTCTCCTCTCTGGCCGCTCTGCCAAGCGCTGCCCGACCCTTGCTCCCTGCTGTGATGGTGACCTGCCTCCGGTCACTGTGGAAGCCATGCCTGGATCCCTGGAATTGCAGCAGCCACCGGACAGACACAGGTACTTCCTTTCCTGTGTGGGGAAAATGGAGCTATTAACTTCCTCCCCCCCGGCTGCTGCTTTATCTGCCTCTCCCTCCTCCCCCCCCCCCCCCCGCCTCTGGGCCGCACCTTTTACTGGCCCAGGGCTCCCTGCAGGTGATGCAAAGGGGAGGGGGTCCTGCCTCCCTGCAGCCAACCCCCCCTCCCCCGGCGTTCACGCCTTCGGGCCGCCCGGCACCCCTCCTCCTTATCCTGCTGCGGCGCCATTGCTGCCCCCTTCGCCCCTGTAATCCTGCTCTGGTAACACACAGCAGCCAAAGTGCAGAGCCTCCCATTGGATGTAACCTGTGTGGGAGGGCGTTTCTCGCCCAATCAGATGTGGACTGGGTGTGATAGACCTGCTGCTAACCCAATGAGAGCTCCTAGCCACGCCCAGCGTTATCCACACAGTCACAGAGTGACAGATCTGAGCTATTATATAGGAGATTATAGGAATTTCCTGTGTTATGTTCTATTAGACATAAATACAGAACTCAGGGGGTAATTCTGAGTTGATCGCAGCAGAAAGTTTGTTAGCAATTGGGCAAAACCATGTGCAGTGCAGGTGGGGCAGATGTAACATGTGCAGAGAGAGTTAGATTTGGGTGGGGTGTGTTCAAACTGAAATCTAAATTGCAGTGTAAAAATAAAGCAGCCAGTATTTACCCTGCACAGAAACAAAATAATCTAACTCTCTCTGCAAATGTTATATCTGCCCCCCCCCCCCCCCCCCCCCTGCAGTGCACATGGGGGGTCATTCCGAGTTGTTCGCTCTGTAAACTTTTTCGCATCGCAGCGATTTTCCGCTTTGTGCGCATGCGCAATGTCCGCACTGCGACTGCGCCAAGTAAATTTGCTATGCAGTTAGGATTTTTACTTACGGTTTTTTCTTCGTTCTGGTGATCGTAATGTGATTGACAGGAAGTGGGTGTTTCTGGGCGGAAACAGGCCGTTTTATGGGTGTGTGCGAAAAAACGCTACCGTTTCTGTGAAAAACGCGGGAGTGGCTGGAGAAACGGAGGAGTGTCTGGGCGAACGCTGGGTGTGTTTGTGACGTCAAACCAGGAACGACAAGCACTGAACTGATCGCACTGGAAGAGTAAGTCTGGAGCTACTCAGAAACTGCACAGAGAAGTCTTTTCGCAATATTGCGAATCTTTCGTTCGCAATTTTAAGAAGCTAAGATTCACTCCCAGTAGGCGGCGGCTTAGCGTGTGCAATGCTGCTAAAAGCAGCTTGCGAGCGAACAACTCGGAATGACCCCCATGGTTTTGCCCAATTGCTAACAAACTTTCTGCTGCGATCAACTCAGAATTACCCCCTCAGTCCCTTCCTATTTCTGACCATCCTTTGGAATTCCGTCTTTTTCGGTCAACTCTTTTGACACTGCAAAGAAAGTGAGGAATACATAGATGATTTTCCCTGGTAGATCAACTAGGTTGAGCGAGTGTCGATATAGACAGATGTTCTGACTGGAGCCACCCAAATAATCCCAAATACAATAGAGCAATAAATACATTAAAAAGTGGTGGGTGTAGCCAGTAGCGGATCTTGCCATGGGCAAGCAGGACTTTTGCCCCTTGGGCGCCGCCTTCCGGAGGGCGCCGCACCATGGCAAGATCTGCTACTGCTGTGCCCCCCGCTGCCCGCTGTGTCCCCCGCTGGTCCTGCTGGTTCCCCGCTGTGAAGGAAACTAGACACTACGCGTCTAGTTTCCCTTTGTGGAGAGGACCTTTGCTGTGCGGAGCGCGATGACGTCATCGCGCACAGCACAGAATTGTGGGGCTGACACAGACGCTAGGGGTCATAATTGACCTCTAGTGTCTGTCTATGCCAGATCCGAGGAGAGGAGCGGCGCCGGCGGAGGTCTGCAGCGGTCGGGAATCAGGAGCGGGGATAGTAAGTATTCTTTTTTTTTTTCTCTCTTTCAGCGGTGCTACTCTACTGTACAGGGGGCGTAACTGACCACGCCCCCTGTATGAAGCTACGCCCCTATTTCCCGCCCGGGGCGCCAAAAGGGCTAGAACTGGCCCTGGGTGTAGCGTACTGTGGCCATGGAGAATCAGGGGCTTCCCAAAAAGCCCCATGGGGTTAAAAAGAAAGGTTTGTGTGTCTCTCTGGCGATGGATATGACATATTTATTCTTTAATAATAGTAGGAGGATCCCAAACAGCTCACGTTTTCCAGGTCACCCGGCAGGAGCACAGGTGTACTCATTACTAACTGACATTTTAAAAGAGCCACATGTGGCGCTAATTACTTCACTTGTGATTCCGTGAGGAGACCTGGAAAACATGCACTGTTTGGGGGGGGGGGGGGGGGGGCAGAGGACAGACCTTGATAACCTATGTTTTAAACCAAAATGGGGGTGATTGAGATTTTTGGTGGAATGTAATAGCGTCCGAGTTTGCCAGACATGCAGGGAACCGACCGAACTCGTAATTTTTTTTAAAGCTCATACATTTTTTTATAGCGGCGATCATAGTTTTGCTTTAAAAAGCTTTATTACATCCCGTCTGTGGTTGGAAATAGCATTACTGCGGCTCTATTTGTGGTCAGAATGATTCCCGCGCAGTGGAGATCTAATCTCATACTCATATAATAATGAAAAATCAATGTACAGAAAAGATCAGCCGATTGGTTAGTGAAATACAGTAAATGAATGAAATTATAGAAGCGTAGAATTCTGGGGTGTTCCGTTATTCACTCCCGGAAACCAGCGGCGTACAAAGATCTATAGCCGGTTATATGTAGGATATTAGTCTCACTTGTAGTGTATAAATGAATAAATAATGGAGAATACAAAGCAAGTATATTAAAAACCAGATGTTTTAAAATGCTTCTGTACCAATATAAACTATATAAAACCACAATTATTACTTTTTTAAACAACAAAGGCAATATAAAAATGTTGATGATAAATCAGAAAGTGAAAACTAAATAAAAAACAAGAGTTCTCATATGGAAAAAAGTGCTTGTGTCTCTGTAACGTGTTTCCCGGTGCAATGCACCACTTCCTCAGGTAGTTTCCTGTGCAACGGACCGCTTCCTCAAGTAGTTTCCTGTGCAACGGACCGCTTCCTCAGGTAGTTCCGCGGTCAACGGACCGCTTCCTCAGGTAGTTTCCCAGTGCACTGGGCTGCTTCCTCAGGTAGTTTACTGTGCAATGGACCACTTCCTCAGGTAGTTTCCTATGCAACTGACCGCTTCCTCAGGTAGTTCCTTGTCAAAGGACCGCTTCCTCGGGTAGCTCCCCGATTAACGGAACGCTTCCTCAGGTAATTCCCCATGCAACGGACAGCTTCCTCAGGTAGTTCCCCATGCAACGGACCGCTTCCTCAGGTAGTTCACCGTGCGATGGACCGCTTCCTCTGGTAGTTCCCCGTGCAACGGACTGCTTCCTCAGGTAGTTCCCCGGTCAACGGACCACTTCCTCAGGTAGTTTCCCAGTGCACTGGACTGCTTCCTCAGGTAGTTTCCGGTGCAATGGAGCACTTCCTCAGGTAGTTTCCTGTGCAAAGGATCGCTTTCTCAGTTAGTTCCCCGGTCAACGGACCGCTTCCTCAGGTAGTTCCCTGGTCAACGGACCGCTTCCTCAGGTAGTTTCCCGTGCAACGGACCGCTTCCTCAGGTAGTTTCCCGTGCAACGGACCTCTTCCTCAGGTAGTTTCCCAGTGCAACGGACCGCTTCCTCAGGCAGTTTCCCAGTACAACGGACCGCTTCCTCAGGCAGTTTCCCAGTACAGCGGATCGCTTCCTCAGGCAGTTTCCCAGTACCACGGACCGCTTGCTCAGGCAGTTTCCCAGTACAGCGGACCGCTTCCTCAGGCAGTTTCCCAGTACAGCGGATCGCTTTCTCGGATAGTTTTCCAGTGCAATGGACTGCTTCCTCAGGCAGTTTCCCAGTACAGCGGATCGCTTCCTCAGGTAGTTTCCCAGTGCAACGGACCGCTTCCTCAGGCAGTTTCCCAGTACAGCGGATCGCTTCCTCAGGTAGTTTCCCAGTGCAACGGACCGCTTCCTCAGGCAGTTTCCCAGTACAGCGGATCGCTTTCTCAGGTAGTTTCCCAGTACAGCGGACCGCTTCCTCAGGCAGTTTCCCAGTACAGCGGATCGCTTCCTCAGGTAGTTTCCCAGTGCAATGGATCGCTTCCTCAGGCAGTTTCCCAGTACAGCGGATCGCTTCCTCAGGTAGTTTCCCAGTGCAACGGACCGCTTCCTCAGGCAGTTTCCCAGTACAGCGGATTGCTTCCTCAGGCAGTTTCCCAGTACAACGGACCGATTCCACAGGTAGTTTCCAAATACAATGGATCGCTTCCTCAGGTAGTTTCCCAGTACAACGGACCGCTTCCTCATGTAGTTTCCTAGTTTCCTGGTGCAGATTAGTGGCCTATACCATTATCTATACTGGGGTCCCAAGGAGTCTGGTAGGGCACTCTGTGTGTGTGTGTGTGGGGGGGGGGGATCGGTGGCCCATACCATTATCTATGCTGGGGTCCCGTGGGGTCTGGTCCTGCACACTGTGAAGTTGGGGGCAGATTGAGGGCCTACACCATTATCTACGCTGGGGTCCCGTGGGGTCTGGTTGGGCACACTGTGAGGGGGGGTTTGCTTGTATCCCGGTGTCGCACAGACAGTGACCGCAATCTCTGCCCTCTCTTGCAGCATTTTCTTCTGTTGGAGATGGAAATATTTTCCATTCAGCCCTTAGAAGAAGAGACAGAACCGACCTCACAAACACTTAAAATCAAAATCCCCCCCAGAGAGTGGAAAGTGGATGCGCAGCGACTTTATGCGCTCTGGGAACACAGTGTCTATTCTCCGCTGTAAGAATAGAACAAGCAGCAGATCGTATCTGGTGTTATTAGCCTGCAGACAATGCCATAAATATCCCTGTTTCTGTGTTCTGCTTCCTCGCCAGACTGGAGGTATGCTTTGCAGGTAAGCAGAATCACTCGTCTTGTCTGCTGCTTCCTCCTGTTCTTATGCCCTTGCTACAGGGCTGCCCCGGTGCACAGGAGCTCTCCACACTGTAATTATCTTCTATAGTTTTCTTTATGTCTGCGCTTTGCATTCATTTAAAAATCACATTACTAGCAATGCTGAGAGAGGTAGAAAACATTGCAGGGACTGGGAGGCTGCGGCGTGCTGGGGGAGCAGAGCAATTCACGCTTCGCAGGCCTGTGAAGGAAGGGGGTGTTCAGTCAGGGAGGGGTTCAGCGTCCTCCGCAAGTAACAAGTCTGTGATAAGTATTATAGCATTTCTGGAAAATCACCGTACAGGTCATTCTGTGCATATACTGTACTAGGTGATTCACCGCGCCGTACGGGCGCTCTTCACACCGTTGTAAGGGGCCACGCCCCTTTAACCCTTGCGCGCTCTTGTGGCGTGCAATATTTGTATTATATGGAGAATTACCTCCAATCATGATTGTGGGAGTGGTGAAATATTGCATGTACAAAGGGCGTGCGATGGTTAAGGGGTCGTAGCCCCTTGCAACGGCGTGAACAGCGCATGCAGGGCCTGATGAATCACCTTGTAGGTGCTGTGGTTGGGGGAGTTGCGGCTGCGGGGGAGACGCGGATGGGGGAGTGGGTCCGGGGGTGCCACAAGTGGGGGAGGGGCGGTTGGGGGGATGCCGCGGGTGGGGATAGGGCTGCTGTGTTAGTGTCGCGGATGAGGGAGGGGCAGGTGCGTGGGTGCTGCGGGCGGGATTCGGAGCCACCGCGGGTGGGGGAGGGGCGTGTGCGGGGGTGTTGTGGGTGTCTGGAGCCACTGCGGGTGGGTGCGATGGTGCCGTGGGTTGGGGAGGGGTGGGTGCGGGGGTGCTGTGTGTGTAGGAGGGGGTCTGGTGCCACCGCGGATGGTGGAGGGGGGGGGGGGGGCGTGCCGTGGATGGGGCCCGGAGGTACTGTGAGTGGGGGAGGAGCGGGTAATGTTTATCCTGCTTTTCCTCCGGGAAGCAGCTAAGTTACTGTCCTCCCTTTGGCAGTGGTTCTACTAGAGACTCGCACAGCAGCCAGTCACTATTGTTAGCGCCGGTGTCCCAATGCGCCGCATTACAGGGAAGAAGATGCACTCAATAAACTACAGCTCCCAGCAGCCCTAAGGGCCGGAATGCTTTGGTGCTAAGGGCTGCTGGAAGCTGTAGTTTATTTAGTGCGTCTACTTCCCTGTAATGCGGCGCGTTGGGACACTGGTGATAACAATAGTGACTGGCTGGCAGAACTGACTGACTCGCTGGATCAATGTAAAAGGTGAGAGTGCTGTGCAGTGTCAGTGACACTGCACACCCACTGCACTGCACAGCACTGTCACCTTTTACACTGATTCAGCGTCCATACATTACCCTCCGCGATATCACCCACTCTATCCGTTACATTAGCCATCTCGGGGCTTCCAGGCCGGCAGCCCAGGTGCTGTGTTGCAGAGTCAGGGCCTCTGGGGATCTGGGCGCGGCTGTGGCGGGGAGGCACTTCTGTGACATCACGCGCAGAGGAGGCTCCGGGGCTCAGAGAGTATGCGGCGCAGGGAGAGCTATGAAAGCCTTCCGCTGCGCCGCTTTCATACACATCTATGCCGGTGGCCGCGGCAGCTTTTGTTCCACCTGCGCTGCGGCTAGGGAGTGGGGATTGTTGATGGTGGAGGGGGCAGGTGGACTGGCAGCAGGACATAGGACGCTGCAGTAAAAGGATGTTTTCCCCCTATCTACAGCACAGAGACTTGCTGCAGATGCAGTGGCATACCCTCCAGCTGCACCTTTTTGGCAGGTACAGAACCTTTTTTTATGGTCTGTACCGATTTTTGGCTCTCCAAGCTTCCATTGAAAGTATAGGGAAGGGGGCTGGGCGCACGCCACTTTACCTGTGGCCATGCCCCCTTTTTGAATTTGTCCCGATTTTTATGTATAAAGTGTTGGAGGGTATGTTGCTGCAGATGCAGTGGGCCTATTTTGGAGTGTGGGCCTGGAGCTGCAGCTCCATCAGTCCCATTGTTAATCCTGCTCTGGGAACACACAGCAGCCAAAGGACAGAGCCTCCTGTAATACCCTGAAGCTATTGCACCATGGAGATCCCCTTGTGATTTTTTTTTTTTTTAGTGTTTACATTGTGGAACTACAAGTCCCAGAGTAGATCGTGGGCTGAACTTTATGTGACCCTGTCAGATTGGGACAGGGATTTTGCCGCCAATTCTCTGGTCCTGTCACTTCTTACCCAGCAACATAAAAAGTCTTGGAAACATGTCCCCAGCTGATTGGGTCCCCTGGGTTGTAGGGCAGAGTGACCAGGGGGTAGTCTGTTGCTGGGGCCCCGGGAGCCAGTCATCATAGAGGAGAGGGGAGGTGGAGGAGCACCAGGACCCTTAAAAGAAGCCTCACAGCACAGGAGGAGAGAGACCCTGGAGGATGGGAAAGTGTACCTGGGGAAGTGGAGCCATGTAGTATCCGGGAGCCTGAAGTGAGGAGCCTCTGCTCAAGTGAGCCTGTTGCCCAGCTCAGCCGCCACCGGGATTTGACGTGATGACCTGCCTGGGGAAGAAGAGGAGCCGCCTGCCACGCCATGGAGATCGTCGGCGCTGAAGACGACTGGAGACCCTGCTGCAGAGGGGAAGAGCTGGCCGCGTCAGGGCCAGCGGGGATGGAGTGCGGAGAAGAGCCGCCGCTGCCGAGAGACTGGAGCGTTGGAACGGAGGAATCGCAGCCCGTTCAGCAGAGCAGTGAAGACCCCCATCCCCTGGATCAGGAAGAAAAGCGGCCGCTGGAGTGGCGAGAAGCGCGCAGGCACCGCGAAGGACGACCCCGGGAAGAAGACCCCAGCGAGGACCCCTGGCGGCTGGAGTACGGCGAGGAGTGGACCCGAGAAGACCCCAGCGTGGGAGATGACGGCGCGGACCGGAGCCTGCTGCACGGAGAAAAGCGACCTGCGGCTGGAGACCAGTGAGAGGACGGCGCGGACCTGCGGCTGGAGACCAGTGAGAGGACGGCGGGGACCGGAGCAGAAGAGGACATCGCCGGCAGAAGGAATGAAGAAGCGGAGCATCGGAGGTGGCAGAAGCGCCGCAGCAGGTGGTGAGACCCTGATCGCCCTTCCGCTGCCCTACTCTGCCCCTGTTGTGCCCTCCGCTGCAAAAACTCTGCTAATAGGGGACATAGTATTTGAAAAAAGGTGTAGACACCCCTAAGATCCCCTGTGTCTGGTATTTAACCCCTTCCGCTGCATGAACTCTGCATTTGGGGAACATATTTACTAAGTGGGTAGGTTGCCCTTCATGAGTGCCCCGGTGAGACAATTAATAATAAAAGGGGTGGGCTCCCCTCATCACAATACCCCCGCAAGTTTAGATAATTAGGAGTTGCGCTCCCCTCATTTGTATGTGCCCGGCTTAACCCCTTCTGCTGCAAAGACTCTGTAATCTGGGGGCAATATATTGTATTCCAGGGGAAGAGGCTCCCCACTAGTGCTGTGCCCCGCATATTTGTTTTGGAATGTTGTAAAAGGGGGTAGACTGCCCTTATATATTTGTGAATGTATTTATCTGCTATTAAGGAATGCTGGTACTGATAGTTCTTTTTATGCAAGCTCCGCCCAGCAGTGTGAAAGCTAATGTTAAAGCATTTATCTGCTATTAAGGAATGCTGGTACTGATAGTTCTTTTTTATGCAAGCTCCGCCCAGCAGTGTGAAAGCTAATGTTAATGCATTTATCTGCTATTAAGGAATGCTGGTACTGATAGTTCTTTTATTGCAAGTTCCGCCCAGCAGTGTGAAAGCTAATGTTAATGCATTTATCTGCTATTAAGGAATGCTGGTACTGATAGTTCTTTTTTATGCAAGCTCCGCCCAGCAGTGTGAAAGCTAATGTTAATGCATTTATCTGCTATTAAGGAATGCTGGTACTGATAGTTCTTTTATTGCAAGTTCCGCCCAGCAGTGTGAAAGCTAATGTTAATGCATTTATCTGCTATTAAGGAATGCTGGTACTGATAGTTCTTTTATGCAAGCTCCGCCCAGCAGTGTGAAAGCTAATGTTAATGCATTTATCTGCTATTAAGGAATGCTGGTACTGATAGTTCTTTTTATGCAAGCTCCGCCCAGCAGTGTGAAAGCTAATGTTAATGCATTTATCCGCTACTAAGGAATGCTGGTTACCTGAGACTGTTGTTTACAAGCCATAACCAGCCTGCTTTAATTGTGCACAAGTTCCTGCTTACCTGTTACCTGTATTGCTGATGCTGGTTACCTGAGACTGTTGTTAAGAAGCCATAACCAGCCTGCTTCAGTTGTGCACCAGTTACCTGCTTACCTGCCACCTGTATTGCCAACGCTGGTTACCTGAGACTGTTATTTAGAAGCCATAACCAGCCTGCTTCAATTGTGCACCAGTTACCTGCTTACCTGCCACCTGTATTGCCAACGCTGGTTACCTGAGACTATTATTTAGAAGCCATAACCAGCCTGCTTTAATTGTGCACAAGTTACCTGCTTACCTGCTACTTGTATTGCTAACGCTGGTTACCTGAGACTGTCGTTTAATAGCCATAACCAGCCTGCTTTAATCGTGCACAAGTTCCTGCTTACCTGCTACCTGTATTGCTGACGCTGGTTACCTGAGACTGTTGTTTAGTAGCCATAACCAGCCTGCTTTAATTGTGCACAAGTTCCTGCTTACCTGCTACCTGTATTGCTAACGCTGGTTACCTGAGACTGTCGTTTAATAGCCATAACCAGCCTGCTTTAATCGTGCACAAGTTCCTGCTTACCTGCTACCTGTATTGCTGACGCTGGTTACCTGAGACTGTTGTTTAGTAGCCATAACCAGCCTGCTTTAATTGTGCACAAGTTACCTGCTTACCTGCTACTTGTATTGCTAACGCTGGTTACCTGAGACTGTCGTTTAATAGCCATAACCAGCCTGCTTTAATCGTGCACAAGTTCCTGCTTACCTGCTACCTGTATTGCTGACGCTGGTTACCTGAGACTGTTGTTTAGTAGCCATAACCAGCCTGCTTTAATTGTGCACAAGTTCCTGCTTACCTGCTACCTGTATTGCTGACGCTGGTTACCTGAGACTGTTGTTTAGTAGCCATAACCAGCCTGCTTTAATTGTGCACAAGTTACCTGCTTACCTGCTACTTGTATTGCTAACGCTGGTTACCTGAGACTGTCGTTTAATAGCCATAACCAGCCTGCTTTAATCGTGCACAAGTTCCTGCTTACCTGCTACCTGTATTGCTGACGCTGGTTACCTGAGACTGTCGTTTAATAGCCATAACCAGCCTGCTTTAATCGTGCACAAGTTCCTGCTTACCTGCTACCTGTATTGATAACGCTGGTTACCTGAGACTGTCGTTTAATAGCCATAACCAGCCTGCTTTAATCGTGCACAAGTTCCTGCTTACCTGCTACCTGTATTGCTGACGCTGGTTACCTGAGACTGTCGTTTAATAGCCATAACCAGCCTGCTTTAATTGTGCACAAGTTACTTGCTTACCTGCTACCTGTATTGCTAACGCTGGTTACCTGAGACTGTTATTTAGAAGCCATAACCAGCCTGCTTCAATTGTGCGCCAGTTCCCTGTTTACCTGCCTCTTGTAAATTTTGTTAGGATAATAAAATGGAGTTGGATACTATATTATGTTTGTGTTGTCATTGTGTCTGAGAGGTAAAGCAGGTCTGCCGCTCTGATCACCCGAACCTGATTCACACTAGCACCCCACAATTTAGTTCAAGTTTTCGGCACCGTAAATGTCATGTGTTTGTTTGTGGGTGGATATTACATAAAATTTTGGCGTCACGAACAGGATCAGAGAATCGCAGGCGGGCCTGTGCTCCAGACACAATGACTTGTTTGCCAACAGAGCTGTACCCAGTTCAAGGCTTATGTTAACCGATGTATAATGTTAAAGTGTATACGTGAGGACACGTATAATTTTAGGGGGGAAGAATGTAATACCCTGAAGCTATTGCACCATGGAGATCCCCTTGTGATTTTTTTTTTTTAGTGTTTACATTGTGGAACTACAAGTCCCAGAGTAGATCGTGGGCTGAACTTTATGTGACCCTGTCAGATTGGGACAGGGATTTTGCCGCCAATTCTCTGGTCCTGTCACTTCTTACCCAGCAACATAAAAAGTCTGGGAAACATGTCCCCAGCTGATTGGGTCCCCTGGGTTGTAGGGCAGAGTGACCAGGGGGTAGTCTGTTGCTGGGGCCCCGGGAGCCAGTCATCATAGAGGAGAGGGGAGGTGGAGGAGCACCAGGACCCTTAAAAGAAGCCTCACAGCACAGGAGGAGAGAGACCCTGGAGGATGGGAAAGTGTACCTGGGGAAGTGGAGCCATGTAGTATCCGGGAGCCTGAAGTGAGGAGCCTCTGCTCAAGTGAGCCTGTTGCCCAGCTCAGCCGCCACCGGGATTTGACGTGATGACCTGCCTGGGGAAGAAGAGGAGCCGCCTGCCACGCCATGGAGATCGTCGGCGCTGAAGACGACTGGAGACCCTGCTGCAGAGGGGAAGAGCTGGCCGCGTCAGGGCCAGCGGGGATGGAGTGCGGAGAAGAGCCGCCGCTGCCGAGAGACTGGAGCGTTGGAACGGAGGAACCGCAGCCCGTTCAGCAGAGCAGTGAAGACCCCCATCCCCTGGATCAGGAAGAAAAGCGGCCGCTGGAGTGGCGAGAAGCGCGCAGGCACCGCGAAGGACGACCCCGGGAAGAAGACCCCAGCGAGGACCCCTGGCGGCTGGAGTACGGCGAGGACCCGAGAAGACCCCAGCGTGGGAGATGACGGCGCGGACCGGAGCCTGCTGCACGGAGAAAAGCGACCTGCGGCTGGAGACCAGTGAGAGGACGGCGCGGACCTGCGGCTGGAGACCAGTGAGAGGACGGCGGGGACCGGAGCAGAAGAGGACATCGCCGGCAGAAGGAATGAAGAAGCGGAGCATCGGAGGTGGCAGAAGCGCCGCAGCAGGTGGTGAGACCCTGATCGCCCTTCCGCTGCCCTACTCTGCCCCTGTTGTGCCCTCCGCTGCAAAAACTCTGCTAATAGGGGACATAGTATTTGAAAAAAGGTGTAGACACCCCTAAGATCCCCTGTGTCTGGTATTTAACCCCTTCCGCTGCATGAACTCTGCATTTGGGGAACATATTTACTAAGTGGGTAGGTTGCCCTTCATGAGTGCCCCGGTGAGACAATTAATAATAAAAGGGGTGGGCTCCCCTCATCACAATACCCCCGCAAGTTTAGATAATTAGGAGTTGCGCTCCCCTCATTTGTATGTGCCCGGCTTAACCCCTTCTGCTGCAAAGACTCTGTAATCTGGGGGCAATATATTGTATTCCAGGGGAAGAGGCTCCCCACTAGTGCTGTGCCCCGCATATTTGTTTTGGAATGTTGTAAAAGGGGGTAGACTGCCCTTATATATTTGTGAATGTATTTATCTGCTATTAAGGAATGCTGGTACTGATAGTTCTTTTTATGCAAGCTCCGCCCAGCAGTGTGAAAGCTAATGTTAAAGCATTTATCTGCTATTAAGGAATGCTGGTACTGATAGTTCTTTTTTATGCAAGCTCCGCCCAGCAGTGTGAAAGCTAATGTTAATGCATTTATCTGCTATTAAGGAATGCTGGTACTGATAGTTCTTTTATTGCAAGTTCCGCCCAGCAGTGTGAAAGCTAATGTTAATGCATTTATCTGCTATTAAGGAATGCTGGTACTGATAGTTCTTTTTTATGCAAGCTCCGCCCAGCAGTGTGAAAGCTAATGTTAATGCATTTATCTGCTATTAAGGAATGCTGGTACTGATAGTTCTTTTATTGCAAGTTCCGCCCAGCAGTGTGAAAGCTAATGTTAATGCATTTATCTGCTATTAAGGAATGCTGGTACTGATAGTTCTTTTATGCAAGCTCCGCCCAGCAGTGTGAAAGCTAATGTTAATGCATTTATCTGCTATTAAGGAATGCTGGTACTGATAGTTCTTTTTATGCAAGCTCCGCCCAGCAGTGTGAAAGCTAATGTTAATGCATTTATCCGCTACTAAGGAATGCTGGTTACCTGAGACTGTTGTTTACAAGCCATAACCAGCCTGCTTTAATTGTGCACAAGTTCCTGCTTACCTGTTACCTGTATTGCTGATGCTGGTTACCTGAGACTGTTGTTAAGAAGCCATAACCAGCCTGCTTCAGTTGTGCACCAGTTACCTGCTTACCTGCCACCTGTATTGCCAACGCTGGTTACCTGAGACTGTTATTTAGAAGCCATAACCAGCCTGCTTCAATTGTGCACCAGTTACCTGCTTACCTGCCACCTGTATTGCCAACGCTGGTTACCTGAGACTATTATTTAGAAGCCATAACCAGCCTGCTTTAATTGTGCACAAGTTACCTGCTTACCTGCTACTTGTATTGCTAACGCTGGTTACCTGAGACTGTCGTTTAATAGCCATAACCAGCCTGCTTTAATCGTGCACAAGTTCCTGCTTACCTGTTACCTGTATTGCTAACGCTGGTTACCTGAGACTGTCGTTTAATAGCCATAACCAGCCTGCTTTAATTGTGCACAAGTTCCTGCTTACCTGCTACCTGTATTGCTAACGCTGGTTACCTGAGACTGTCGTTTAATAGCCATAACCAGCCTGCTTTAATCGTGCACAAGTTCCTGCTTACCTGCTACCTGTATTGCTGACGCTGGTTACCTGAGACTGTTGTTTAGTAGCCATAACCAGCCTGCTTTAATTGTGCACAAGTTACCTGCTTACCTGCTACTTGTATTGCTAACGCTGGTTACCTGAGACTGTCGTTTAATAGCCATAACCAGCCTGCTTTAATCGTGCACAAGTTCCTGCTTACCTGCTACCTGTATTGCTGACGCTGGTTACCTGAGACTGTTGTTTAGTAGCCATAACCAGCCTGCTTTAATTGTGCACAAGTTCCTGCTTACCTGCTACCTGTATTGCTAACGCTGGTTACCTGAGACTGTCGTTTAATAGCCATAACCAGCCTGCTTTAATCGTGCACAAGTTCCTGCTTACCTGCTACCTGTATTGCTGACGCTGGTTACCTGAGACTGTTGTTTAGTAGCCATAACCAGCCTGCTTTAATTGTGCACAAGTTACCTGCTTACCTGCTACTTGTATTGCTAACGCTGGTTACCTGAGACTGTCGTTTAATAGCCATAACCAGCCTGCTTTAATCGTGCACAAGTTCCTGCTTACCTGTTACCTGTATTGCTAACGCTGGTTACCTGAGACTGTCGTTTAATAGCCATAACCAGCCTGCTTTAATTGTGCACAAGTTCCTGCTTACCTGCTACCTGTATTGCTAACGCTGGTTACCTGAGACTGTCGTTTAATAGCCATAACCAGCCTGCTTTAATCGTGCACAAGTTCCTGCTTACCTGCTACCTGTATTGCTGACGCTGGTTACCTGAGACTGTCGTTTAATAGCCATAACCAGCCTGCTTTAATTGTGCACAAGTTACCTGCTTACCTGCTACTTGTATTGCTAACGCTGGTTACCTGAGACTGTCGTTTAATAGCCATAACCAGCCTGCTTTAATCGTGCACAAGTTCCTGCTTACCTGCTACCTGTATTGCTGACGCTGGTTACCTGAGACTGTTGTTTAGTAGCCATAACCAGCCTGCTTTAATTGTGCACAAGTTCCTGCTTACCTGCTACCTGTATTGCTAACGCTGGTTACCTGAGACTGTCGTTTAATAGCCATAACCAGCCTGCTTTAATCGTGCACAAGTTCCTGCTTACCTGCTACCTGTATTGCTGACGCTGGTTACCTGAGACTGTCGTTTAATAGCCATAACCAGCCTGCTTTAATCGTGCACAAGTTCCTGCTTACCTGCTACCTGTATTGATAACGCTGGTTACCTGAGACTGTCGTTTAATAGCCATAACCAGCCTGCTTTAATCGTGCACAAGTTCCTGCTTACCTGCTACCTGTATTGCTGACGCTGGTTACCTGAGACTGTCGTTTAATAGCCATAACCAGCCTGCTTTAATTGTGCACAAGTTACTTGCTTACCTGCTACCTGTATTGCTAACGCTGGTTACCTGAGACTGTTATTTAGAAGCCATAACCAGCCTGCTTCAATTGTGCGCCAGTTCCCTGTTTACCTGCCTCTTGTAAATTTTGTTAGGATAATAAAATGGAGTTGGATACTATATTATGTTTGTGTTGTCATTGTGTCTGAGAGGTAAAGCAGGTCTGCCGCTCTGATCACCCGAACCTGATTCACACTAGCACCCCACAATTTAGTTCAAGTTTTCGGCACCGTAAATGTCATGTGTTTGTTTGTGGGTGGATATTACATAAAATTTTGGCGTCACGAACAGGATCAGAGAATCGCAGGCGGGCCTGTGCTCCAGACACAATGACTTGTTTGCCAACAGAGCTGTACCCAGTTCAAGGCTTATGTTAACCGATGTATAATGTTAAAGTGTATACGTGAGGACACGTATAATTTTAGGGGGGAAGAATGTAATACCCTGAAGCTATTGCACCATGGAGATCCCCTTGTGATTTTTTTTTTTTTAGTGTTTACATTGTGGAACTACAAGTCCCAGAGTAGATCGTGGGCTGAACTTTATGTGACCCTGTCAGATTGGGACAGGGATTTTGCCGCCAATTCTCTGGTCCTGTCACTTCTTACCCAGCAACATAAAAAGTCTGGGAAACATGTCCCCAGCTGATTGGGTCCCCTGGGTTGTAGGGCAGAGTGACCAGGGGGTAGTCTGTTGCTGGGGCCCCGGGAGCCAGTCATCATAGAGGAGAGGGGAGGTGGAGGAGCACCAGGACCCTTAAAAGAAGCCTCACAGCACAGGAGGAGAGAGACCCTGGAAGATGGGAAAGTGTACCTGGGGAAGTGGAGCCATGTAGTATCCGGGAGCCTGAAGTGAGGAGCCTCTGCTCAAGTGAGCCTGTTGCCCAGCTCAGCCGCCACCGGGATTTGACGTGATGACCTGCCTGGGGAAGAAGAGGAGCCGCCTGCCACGCCATGGAGATCGTCGGCGCTGAAGACGACTGGAGACCCTGCTGCAGAGGGGAAGAGCTGGCCGCGTCAGGGCCAGCGGGGATGGAGTGCGGAGAAGAGCCGCCGCTGCCGAGAGACTGGAGCGTTGGAACGGAGGAACCGCAGCCCGTTCAGCAGAGCAGTGAAGACCCCCATCCCCTGGATCAGGAAGAAAAGCGGCCGCTGGAGTGGCGAGAAGCGCGCAGGCACCGCGAAGGACGACCCCGGGAAGAAGACCCCAGCGAGGACCCCTGGCGGCTGGAGTACGGCGAGGACCCGAGAAGACCCCAGCGTGGGAGATGACGGCGCGGACCGGAGCCTGCTGCACGGAGAAAAGCGACCTGCGGCTGGAGACCAGTGAGAGGACGGCGCGGACCTGCGGCTGGAGACCAGTGAGAGGACGGCGGGGACCGGAGCAGAAGAGGACATCGCCGGCAGAAGGAATGATGAAGCGGAGCATCGGAGGTGGCAGAAGCGCCGCAGCAGGTGGTGAGACCCTGATCGCCCTTCCGCTGCCCTACTCTGCCCCTGTTGTGCCCTCCGCTGCAAAAACTCTGCTAATAGGGGACATAGTATTTGAAAAAAGGTGTAGACACCCCTAAGATCCCCTGTGTCTGGTATTTAACCCCTTCCGCTGCATGAACTCTGCATTTGGGGAACATATTTACTAAGTGGGTAGGTTGCCCTTCATGAGTGCCCCGGTGAGACAATTAATAATAAAAGGGGTGGGCTCCCCTCATCACAATACCCCCGCAAGTTTAGATAATTAGGAGTTGCGCTCCCCTCATTTGTATGTGCCCGGCTTAACCCCTTCTGCTGCAAAGACTCTGTAATCTGGGGGCAATATATTGTATTCCAGGGGAAGAGGCTCCCCACTAGTGCTGTGCCCCGCATATTTGTTTTGGAATGTTGTAAAAGGGGGTAGACTGCCCTTATATATTTGTGAATGTATTTATCTGCTATTAAGGAATGCTGGTACTGATAGTTCTTTTTATGCAAGCTCCGCCCAGCAGTGTGAAAGCTAATGTTAATGCATTTATCTGCTATTAAGGAATGCTGGTACTGATAGTTCTTTTTTATGCAAGCTCCGCCCAGCAGTGTGAAAGCTAATGTTAATGCATTTATCTGCTATTAAGGAATGCTGGTACTGATAGTTCTTTTATTGCAAGTTCCGCCCAGCAGTGTGAAAGCTAATGTTAATGCATTTATCTGCTATTAAGGAATGCTGGTACTGATAGTTCTTTTTTATGCAAGCTCCGCCCAGCAGTGTGAAAGCTAATGTTAATGCATTTATCTGCTATTAAGGAATGCTGGTACTGATAGTTCTTTTATTGCAAGTTCCGCCCAGCAGTGTGAAAGCTAATGTTAATGCATTTATCTGTATTAAGGAATGCTGGTACTGATAGTTCTTTTATGCAAGCTCCGCCCAGCAGTGTGAAAGCTAATGTTAATGCATTTATCTGCTATTAAGGAATGCTGGTACTGATAGTTCTTTTTATGCAAGCTCCGCCCAGCAGTGTGAAAGCTAATGTTAATGCATTTATCCGCTACTAAGGAATGCTGGTTACCTGAGACTGTTGTTTACAAGCCATAACCAGCCTGCTTTAATTGTGCACAAGTTCCTGCTTACCTGTTACCTGTATTGCTGATGCTGGTTACCTGAGACTGTTGTTAAGAAGCCATAACCAGCCTGCTTCAGTTGTGCACCAGTTACCTGCTTACCTGCCACCTGTATTGCCAACGCTGGTTACCTGAGACTGTTATTTAGAAGCCATAACCAGCCTGCTTCAATTGTGCACCAGTTACCTGCTTACCTGCCACCTGTATTGCCAACGCTGGTTACCTGAGACTATTATTTAGAAGCCATAACCAGCCTGCTTTAATTGTGCACAAGTTACCTGCTTACCTGCTACTTGTATTGCTAACGCTGGTTACCTGAGACTGTCGTTTAATAGCCATAACCAGCCTGCTTTAATCGTGCACAAGTTCCTGCTTACCTGTTACCTGTATTGCTAACGCTGGTTACCTGAGACTGTCGTTTAATAGCCATAACCAGCCTGCTTTAATTGTGCACAAGTTCCTGCTTACCTGCTACCTGTATTGCTAACGCTGGTTACCTGAGACTGTCGTTTAATAGCCATAACCAGCCTGCTTTAATCGTGCACAAGTTCCTGCTTACCTGCTACCTGTATTGCTGACGCTGGTTACCTGAGACTGTTGTTTAGTAGCCATAACCAGCCTGCTTTAATTGTGCACAAGTTACCTGCTTACCTGCTACTTGTATTGCTAACGCTGGTTACCTGAGACTGTCGTTTAATAGCCATAACCAGCCTGCTTTAATCGTGCACAAGTTCCTGCTTACCTGCTACCTGTATTGCTGACGCTGGTTACCTGAGACTGTTGTTTAGTAGCCATAACCAGCCTGCTTTAATTGTGCACAAGTTCCTGCTTACCTGATACCTGTATTGCTAACGCTGGTTACCTGAGACTGTCGTTTAATAGCCATAACCAGCCTGCTTTAATCGTGCACAAGTTCCTGCTTACCTGCTACCTGTATTGCTGACGCTGGTTACCTGAGACTGTTGTTTAGTAGCCATAACCAGCCTGCTTTAATTGTGCACAAGTTACCTGCTTACCTGCTACTTGTATTGCTAACGCTGGTTACCTGAGACTGTCGTTTAATAGCCATAACCAGCCTGCTTTAATCGTGCACAAGTTCCTGCTTACCTGCTACCTGTATTGCTGACGCTGGTTACCTGAGACTGTCGTTTAATAGCCATAACCAGCCTGCTTTAATCGTGCACAAGTTCCTGCTTACCTGCTACCTGTATTGATAACGCTGGTTACCTGAGACTGTCGTTTAATAGCCATAACCAGCCTGCTTTAATCGTGCACAAGTTCCTGCTTACCTGCTACCTGTATTGCTGACGCTGGTTACCTGAGACTGTCGTTTAATAGCCATAACCAGCCTGCTTTAATTGTGCACAAGTTACTTGCTTACCTGCTACCTGTATTGCTAACGCTGGTTACCTGAGACTGTTATTTAGAAGCCATAACCAGCCTGCTTCAATTGTGCGCCAGTTCCCTGTTTACCTGCCTCTTGTAAATTTTGTTAGGATAATAAAATGGAGTTGGATACTATATTTTGTTTGTGTTGTCATTGTGTCTGAGAGGTAAAGCAGGTCTGCCGCTCTGATCACCCGAACCTGATTCACACTAGCACCCCACAATTTAGTTCAAGTTTTCGGCACCGTAAATGTCATGTGTTTGTTTGTGGGTGGATATTACATAAAATTTTGGCGTCACGAACAGGATCAGAGAATCGCAGGCGGGCCTGTGCTCCAGACACAATGACTTGTTTGCCAACAGAGCTGTACCCAGTTCAAGGCTTATGTTAACCGATGTATAATGTTAAAGTGTATACGTGAGGACACGTATAATTTTAGGGGGGAAGAATGTAATACCCTAAAGCTATTGCACCATGGAGATCCCCTTGTGATTTTTTTTTTTTTAGTGTTTACATTGTGGAACTACAAGTCCCAGAGTAGATCGTGGGCTGAACTTTATGTGACCCTGTCAGATTGGGACAGGGATTTTGCCGCCAATTCTCTGGTCCTGTCACTTCTTACCCAGCAACATAAAAAGTCTGGGAAACATGTCCCCAGCTGATTGGGTCCCCTGGGTTGTAGGGCAGAGTGACCAGGGGGTAGTCTGTTGCTGGGGCCCCGGGAGCCAGTCATCATAGAGGAGAGGGGAGGTGGAGGAGCACCAGGACCCTTAAAAGAAGCCTCACAGCACAGGAGGAGAGAGACCCTGGAGGATGGGAAAGTGTACCTGGGGAAGTGGAGCCATGTAGTATCCGGGAGCCTGAAGTGAGGAGCCTCTGCTCAAGTGAGCCTGTTGCCCAGCTCAGCCGCCACCGGGATTTGACGTGATGACCTGCCTGGGGAAGAAGAGGAGCCGCCTGCCACGCCATGGAGATCGTCGGCGCTGAAGACGACTGGAGACCCTGCTGCAGAGGGGAAGAGCTGGCCGCGTCAGGGCCAGCGGGGATGGAGTGCGGAGAAGAGCCGCCGCTGCCGAGAGACTGGAGCATTGGAACGGAGGAACCGCAGCCCGTTCAGCAGAGCAGTGAAGACCCCCATCCCCTGGATCAGGAAGAAAAGCGGCCGCTGGAGTGGCGAGAAGCGCGCAGGCACCGCGAAGGACGACCCCGGGAAGAAGACCCCAGCGAGGACCCCTGGCGGCTGGAGTACGGCGAGGACCCGAGAAGACCCCAGCGTGGGAGATGACGGCGCGGACCGGAGCCTGCTGCACGGAGAAAAGCGACCTGCGGCTGGAGACCAGTGAGAGGACGGCGCGGACCTGCGGCTGGAGACCAGTGAGAGGACGGCGGGGACCGGAGCAGAAGAGGACATCGCCGGCAGAAGGAATGAAGAAGCGGAGCATCGGAGGTGGCAGAAGCGCCGCAGCAGGTGGTGAGACCCTGATCGCCCTTCCGCTGCCCTACTCTGCCCCTGTTGTACCCTCCGCTGCAAAAACTCTGCTAATAGGGGACATAGTATTTGAAAAAAGGTGTAGACACCCCTAAGATCCCCTGTGTCTGGTATTTAACCCCTTCCGCTGCATGAACTCTGCATTTGGGGAACATATTTACTAAGTGGGTAGGTTGCCCTTCATGAGTGCCCCGGTGAGACAATTAATAATAAAAGGGGTGGGCTCCCCTCATCACAATACCCCCGCAAGTTTAGATAATTAGGAGTTGCGCTCCCCTCATTTGTATGTGCCCGGCTTAACCCCTTCTGCTGCAAAGACTCTGTAATCTGGGGGCAATATATTGTATTCCAGGGGAAGAGGCTCCCCACTAGTGCTGTGCCCCGCATATTTGTTTTGGAATGTTGTAAAAGGGGGTAGACTGCCCTTATATATTTGTGAATGTATTTATCTGCTATTAAGAAATGCTGGTACTGATAGTTCTTTTTATGCAAGCTCCGCCCAGCAGTGTGAAAGCTAATGTTAAAGCATTTATCTGCTATTAAGGAATGCTGGTACTGATAGTTCTTTTTTATGCAAGCTCCGCCCAGCAGTGTGAAAGCTAATGTTAATGCATTTATCTGCTATTAAGGAATGCTGGTACTGATAGTTCTTTTATTGCAAGTTCCGCCCAGCAGTGTGAAAGCTAATGTTAATGCATTTATCTGCTATTAAGGAATGCTGGTACTGATAGTTCTTTTTTATGCAAGCTCCGCCCAGCAGTGTGAAAGCTAATGTTAATGCATTTATCTGCTATTAAGGAATGCTGGTACTGATAGTTCTTTTATTGCAAGTTCCGCCCAGCAGTGTGAAAGCTAATGTTAATGCATTTATCTGCTATTAAGGAATGCTGGTACTGATAGTTCTTTTATGCAAGCTCCGCCCAGCAGTGTGAAAGCTAATGTTAATGCATTTATCTGCTATTAAGGAATGCTGGTACTGATAGTTCTTTTTATGCAAGCTCCGCCCAGCAGTGTGAAAGCTAATGTTAATGCATTTATCCGCTACTAAGGAATGCTGGTTACCTGAGACTGTTGTTTACAAGCCATAACCAGCCTGCTTTAATTGTGCACAAGTTCCTGCTTACCTGTTACCTGTATTGCTGATGCTGGTTACCTGAGACTGTTGTTAAGAAGCCATAACCAGCCTGCTTCAGTTGTGCACCAGTTACCTGCTTACCTGCCACCTGTATTGCCAACGCTGGTTACCTGAGACTGTTATTTAGAAGCCATAACCAGCCTGCTTCAATTGTGCACCAGTTACCTGCTTACCTGCCACCTGTATTGCCAACGCTGGTTACCTGAGACTATTATTTAGAAGCCATAACCAGCCTGCTTTAATTGTGCACAAGTTACCTGCTTACCTGCTACTTGTATTGCTAACGCTGGTTACCTGAGACTGTCGTTTAATAGCCATAACCAGCCTGCTTTAATCGTGCACAAGTTCCTGCTTACCTGTTACCTGTATTGCTAACGCTGGTTACCTGAGACTGTCGTTTAATAGCCATAACCAGCCTGCTTTAATTGTGCACAAGTTCCTGCTTACCTGCTACCTGTATTGCTAACGCTGGTTACCTGAGACTGTCGTTTAATAGCCATAACCAGCCTGCTTTAATCGTGCACAAGTTCCTGCTTACCTGCTACCTGTATTGCTGACGCTGGTTACCTGAGACTGTTGTTTAGTAGCCATAACCAGCCTGCTTTAATTGTGCACAAGTTACCTGCTTACCTGCTACTTGTATTGCTAACGCTGGTTACCTGAGACTGTCGTTTAATAGCCATAACCAGCCTGCTTTAATCGTGCACAAGTTCCTGCTTACCTGCTACCTGTATTGCTGACGCTGGTTACCTGAGACTGTTGTTTAGTAGCCATAACCAGCCTGCTTTAATTGTGCACAAGTTCCTGCTTACCTGATACCTGTATTGCTAACGCTGGTTACCTGAGACTGTCGTTTAATAGCCATAACCAGCCTGCTTTAATCGTGCACAAGTTCCTGCTTACCTGCTACCTGTATTGCTGACGCTGGTTACCTGAGACTGTTGTTTAGTAGCCATAACCAGCCTGCTTTAATTGTGCACAAGTTCCTGCTTACCTGCTACCTGTATTGCTAACGCTGGTTACCTGAGACTGTCGTTTAATAGCCATAACCAGCCTGCTTTAATCGTGCACAAGTTCCTGCTTACCTGCTACCTGTATTGCTGACGCTGGTTACCTGAGACTGTCGTTTAATAGCCATAACCAGCCTGCTTTAATTGTGCACAAGTTCCTGCTTACCTGCTACCTGTATTGATAACGCTGGTTACCTGAGACTGTCGTTTAATAGCCATAACCAGCCTGCTTTAATCGTGCACAAGTTCCTGCTTACCTGCTACCTGTATTGCTGACGCTGGTTACCTGAGACTGTCGTTTAATAGCCATAACCAGCCTGCTTTAATTGTGCACAAGTTACTTGCTTACCTGCTACCTGTATTGCTAACGCTGGTTACCTGAGACTGTTATTTAGAAGCCATAACCAGCCTGCTTCAATTGTGCGCCAGTTCCCTGTTTACCTGCCTCTTGTAAATTTTGTTAGGATAATAAAATGGAGTTGGATACTATATTATGTTTGTGTTGTCATTGTGTCTGAGAGGTAAAGCAGGTCTGCCGCTCTGATCACCCGAACCTGATTCACACTAGCACCCCACAATTTAGTACAAGTTTTCGGCACCGTAAATGTCATGTGTTTGTTTGTGGGTGGATATTACATAAAATTTTGGCGTCACGAACAGGATCAGAGAATCGCAGGCGGGCCTGTGCTCCAGACACAATGACTTGTTTGCCAACAGAGCTGTACCCAGTTCAAGGCTTATGTTAACCGATGTATAATGTTAAAGTGTATACGTGAGGACACGTATAATTTTAGGGGGGAATAATGTAATACCCTGAAGCTATTGCACCATGGAGATCCCCTTGTGATTTTTTTTTTTTAGTGTTTACATTGTGGAACTACAAGTCCCAGAGTAGATCGTGGGCTGAACTTTATGTGACCCTGTCAGATTGGGACAGGGATTTTGCCGCCAATTCTCTGGTCCTGTCACTTCTTACCCAGCAACATAAAAAGTCTGGGAAACATGTCCCCAGCTGATTGGGTCCCCTGGGTTGTAGGGCAGAGTGACCAGGGGGTAGTCTGTTGCTGGGGCCCCGGGAGCCAGTCATCATAGAGGAGAGGGGAGGTGGAGGAGCACCAGGACCCTTAAAAGAAGCCTCACAGCACAGGAGGAGAGAGACCCTGGAGGATGGGAAAGTGTACCTGGGGAAGTGGAGCCATGTAGTATCCGGGAGCCTGAAGTGAGGAGCCTCTGCTCAAGTGAGCCTGTTGCCCAGCTCAGCCGCCACCGGGATTTGACGTGATGACCTGCCTGGGGAAGAAGAGGAGCCGCCTGCCACGCCATGGAGATCGTCGGCGCTGAAGACGACTGGAGACCCTGCTGCAGAGGGGAAGAGCTGGCCGCGTCAGGGCCAGCGGGGATGGAGTGCGGAGAAGAGCCGCCGCTGCCGAGAGACTGGAGCGTTGGAACGGAGGAACCGCAGCCCGTTCAGCAGAGCAGTGAAGACCCCCATCCCCTGGATCAGGAAGAAAAGCGGCCGCTGGAGTGGCGAGAAGCGCGCAGGCACCGCGAAGGACGACCCCGGGAAGAAGACCCCAGCGAGGACCCCTGGCGGCTGGAGTACGGCGAGGACCCGAGAAGACCCCAGCGTGGGAGATGACGGCGCGGACCGGAGCCTGCTGCACGGAGAAAAGCGACCTGCGGCTGGAGACCAGTGAGAGGACGGCGCGGACCTGCGGCTGGAGACCAGTGAGAGGACGGCGGGGACCGGAGCAGAAGAGGACATCGCCGGCAGAAGGAATGAAGAAGCGGAGCATCGGAGGTGGCAGAAGCGCCGCAGCAGGTGGTGAGACCCTGATCGCCCTTCCGCTGCCCTACTCTGCCCCTGTTGTGCCCTCCGCTGCAAAAACTCTGCTAATAGGGGACATAGTATTTGAAAAAAGGTGTAGACACCCCTAAGATCCCCTGTGTCTGGTATTTAACCCCTTCCGCTGCATGAACTCTGCATTTGGGGAACATATTTACTAAGTGGGTAGGTTGCCCTTCATGAGTGCCCCGGTGAGACAATTAATAATAAAAGGGGTGGGCTCCCCTCATCACAATACCCCCGCAAGTTTAGATAATTAGGAGTTGCGCTCCCCTCATTTGTATGTGCCCGGCTTAACCCCTTCTGCTGCAAAGACTCTGTAATCTGGGGGCAATATATTGTATTCCAGGGGAAGAGGCTCCCCACTAGTGCTGTGCCCCGCATATTTGTTTTGGAATGTTGTAAAAGGGGGTAGACTGCCCTTATATATTTGTGAATGTATTTATCTGCTATTAAGGAATGCTGGTACTGATAGTTCTTTTTATGCAAGCTCCGCCCAGCAGTGTGAAAGCTAATGTTAATGCATTTATCTGCTATTAAGGAATGCTGGTACTGATAGTTCTTTTTTATGCAAGCTCCGCCCAGCAGTGTGAAAGCTAATGTTAATGCATTTATCTGCTATTAAGGAATGCTGGTACTGATAGTTCTTTTATTGCAAGTTCCGCCCAGCAGTGTGAAAGCTAATGTTAATGCATTTATCTGCTATTAAGGAATGCTGGTACTGATAGTTCTTTTTTATGCAAGCTCCGCCCAGCAGTGTGAAAGCTAATGTTAATGCATTTATCTGCTATTAAGGAATGCTGGTACTGATAGTTCTTTTATTGCAAGTTCCGCCCAGCAGTGTGAAAGCTAATGTTAATGCATTTATCTGCTATTAAGGAATGCTGGTACTGATAGTTCTTTTATGCAAGCTCCGCCCAGCAGTGTGAAAGCTAATGTTAATGCATTTATCTGCTATTAAGGAATGCTGGTACTGATAGTTCTTTTTATGCAAGCTCCGCCCAGCAGTGTGAAAGCTAATGTTAATGCATTTATCTGCTATTAAGGAATGCTGGTACTGATAGTTCTTTTTATGCAAGCTCCGCCCAGCAGTGTGAAAGCTAATGTTAATGCATTTATCCGCTACTAAGGAATGCTGGTTACCTGAGACTGTTGTTTACAAGCCATAACCAGCCTGCTTTAATTGTGCACAAGTTCCTGCTTACCTGTTACCTGTATTGCTGATGCTGGTTACCTGAGACTGTTGTTAAGAAGCCATAACCAGCCTGCTTCAGTTGTGCACCAGTTACCTGCTTACCTGCCACCTGTATTGCCAACGCTGGTTACCTGAGACTGTTATTTAGAAGCCATAACCAGCCTGCTTCAATTGTGCACCAGTTACCTGCTTACCTGCCACCTGTATTGCCAACGCTGGTTACCTGAGACTATTATTTAGAAGCCATAACCAGCCTGCTTTAATTGTGCACAAGTTACCTGCTTACCTGCTACTTGTATTGCTAACGCTGGTTACCTGAGACTGTCGTTTAATAGCCATAACCAGCCTGCTTTAATCGTGCACAAGTTCCTGCTTACCTGTTACCTGTGTTGCTAACGCTGGTTACCTGAGACTGTCGTTTAATAGCCATAACCAGCCTGCTTTAATCGTGCACAAGTTCCTGCTTACCTGCTACCTGTATTGCTGACGCTGGTTACCTGAGACTGTTGTTTAGTAGCCATAACCAGCCTGCTTTAATTGTGCACAAGTTACCTGCTTACCTGCTACTTGTATTGCTAACGCTGGTTACCTGAGACTGTCGTTTAATAGCCATAACCAGCCTGCTTTAATCGTGCACAAGTTCCTGCTTACCTGCTACCTGTATTGCTGACGCTGGTTACCTGAGACTGTTGTTTAGTAGCCATAACCAGCCTGCTTTAATTGTGCACAAGTTCCTGCTTACCTGCTACCTGTATTGCTAACGCTGGTTACCTGAGACTGTCGTTTAATAGCCATAACCAGCCTGCTTTAATCGTGCACAAGTTCCTGCTTACCTGCTACCTGTATTGCTGACGCTGGTTACCTGAGACTGTTGTTTAGTAGCCATAACCAGCCTGCTTTAATTGTGCACAAGTTACCTGCTTACCTGCTACTTGTATTGCTAACGCTGGTTACCTGAGACTGTCGTTTAATAGCCATAACCAGCCTGCTTTAATCGTGCACAAGTTCCTGCTTACCTGCTACCTGTATTGCTGACGCTGGTTACCTGAGACTGTCGTTTAATAGCCATAACCAGCCTGCTTTAATCGTGCACAAGTTCCTGCTTACCTGCTACCTGTATTGATAACGCTGGTTACCTGAGACTGTCGTTTAATAGCCATAACCAGCCTGCTTTAATCGTGCACAAGTTCCTGCTTACCTGCTACCTGTATTGCTGACGCTGGTTACCTGAGACTGTCGTTTAATAGCCATAACCAGCCTGCTTTAATTGTGCACAAGTTACTTGCTTACCTGCTACCTGTATTGCTAACGCTGGTTACCTGAGACTGTTATTTAGAAGCCATAACCAGCCTGCTTCAATTGTGCGCCAGTTCCCTGTTTACCTGCCTCTTGTAAATTTTGTTAGGATAATAAAATGGAGTTGGATACTATATTATGTTTGTGTTGTCATTGTGTCTGAGAGGTAAAGCAGGTCTGCCGCTCTGATCACCCGAACCTGATTCACACTAGCACCCCACAATTTAGTTCAAGTTTTCGGCACCGTAAATGTCATGTGTTTGTTTGTGGGTGGATATTACATAAAATTTTGGCGTCACGAACAGGATCAGAGAATCGCAGGCGGGCCTGTGCTCCAGACACAATGACTTGTTTGCCAACAGAGCTGTACCCAGTTCAAGGCTTATGTTAACCGATGTATAATGTTAAAGTGTATACGTGAGGACACGTATAATTTTAGGGGGGAATAATGTAATACCCTGAAGCTATTGCACCATGGAGATCCCCTTGTGATTTTTTTTTTTTTAGTGTTTACATTGTGGAACTACAAGTCCCAGAGTAGATCGTGGGCTAAACTTTATGTGACCCTGTCAGATTGGGACAGGGATTTTGCCGCCAATTCTCTGGTCCTGTCACTTCTTACCCAGCAACATAAAAAGTCTGGGAAACATGTCCCCAGCTGATTGGGTCCCCTGGGTTGTAGGGCAGAGTGACCAGGGGGTAGTCTGTTGCTGGGGCCCCGGGAGCCAGTCATCATAGAGGAGAGGGGAGGTGGAGGAGCACCAGGACCCTTAAAAGAAGCCTCACAGCACAGGAGGAGAGAGACCCTGGAGGATGGGAAAGTGTACCTGGGGAAGTGGAGCCATGTAGTATCCGGGAGCCTGAAGTGAGGAGCCTCTGCTCAAGTGAGCCTGTTGCCCAGCTCAGCCGCCACCGGGATTTGACGTGATGACCTGCCTGGGGAAGAAGAGGAGCCGCCTGCCACGCCATGGAGATCGTCGGCGCTGAAGACGACTGGAGACCCTGCTGCAGAGGGGAAGAGCTGGCCGCGTCAGGGCCAGCGGGGATGGAGTGCGGAGAAGAGCCGCCGCTGCCGAGAGACTGGAGCGTTGGAACGGAGGAACCGCAGCCCGTTCAGCAGAGCAGTGAAGACCCCCATCCCCTGGATCAGGAAGAAAAGCGGCCGCTGGAGTGGCGAGAAGCGCGCAGGCACCGCGAAGGACGACCCCGGGAAGAAGACCCCAGCGAGGACCCCTGGCGGCTGGAGTACGGCGAGGACCCGAGAAGACCCCAGCGTGGGAGATGACGGCGCGGACCGGAGCCTGCTGCACGGAGAAAAGCGACCTGCGGCTGGAGACCAGTGAGAGGACGGCGCGGACCTGCGGCTGGAGACCAGTGAGAGGACGGCGGGGACCGGAGCAGAAGAGGACATCGCCGGCAGAAGGAATGAAGAAGCGGAGCATCGGAGGTGGCAGAAGCGCCGCAGCAGGTGGTGAGACCCTGATCGCCCTTCCGCTGCCCTACTCTGCCCCTGTTGTGCCCTCCGCTGCAAAAACTCTGCTAATAGGGGACATAGTATTTGAAAAAAGGTGTAGACACCCCTAAGATCCCCTGTGTCTGGTATTTAACCCCTTCCGCTGCATGAACTCTGCATTTGGGGAACATATTTACTAAGTGGGTAGGTTGCCCTTCATGAGTGCCCCGGTGAGACAATTAATAATAAAAGGGGTGGGCTCCCCTCATCACAATACCCCCGCAAGTTTAGATAATTAGGAGTTGCGCTCCCCTCATTTGTATGTGCCCGGCTTAACCCCTTCTGCTGCAAAGACTCTGTAATCTGGGGGCAATATATTGTATTCCAGGGGAAGAGGCTCCCCACTAGTGCTGTGCCCCGCATATTTGTTTTGGAATGTTGTAAAAGGGGGTAGACTGCCCTTATATATTTGTGAATGTATTTATCTGCTATTAAGGAATGCTGGTACTGATAGTTCTTTTTATGCAAGCTCCGCCCAGCAGTGTGAAAGCTAATGTTAATGCATTTATCTGCTATTAAGGAATGCTGGTACTGATAGTTCTTTTTTATGCAAGCTCCGCCCAGCAGTGTGAAAGCTAATGTTAATGCATTTATCTGCTATTAAGGAATGCTGGTACTGATAGTTCTTTTATTGCAAGTTCCGCCCAGCAGTGTGAAAGCTAATGTTAATGCATTTATCTGCTATTAAGGAATGCTGGTACTGATAGTTCTTTTTTATGCAAGCTCCGCCCAGCAGTGTGAAAGCTAATGTTAATGCATTTATCTGCTATTAAGGAATGCTGGTACTGATAGTTCTTTTATTGCAAGTTCCGCCCAGCAGTGTGAAAGCTAATGTTAATGCATGTATCTGCTATTAAGGAATGCTGGTACTGATAGTTCTTTTATGCAAGCTCCGCCCAGCAGTGTGAAAGCTAATGTTAATGCATTTATCTGCTATTAAGGAATGCTGGTACTGATAGTTCTTTTTATGCAAGCTCCGCCCAGCAGTGTGAAAGCTAATGTTAATGCATTTATCCGCTACTAAGGAACGCTGGTTACCTGAGACTGTTGTTTACAAGCCATAACCAGCCTGCTTTAATTGTGCACAAGTTCCTGCTTACCTGTTATCTGTATTGCTGATGCTGGTTACCTGAGACTGTTGTTAAGAAGCCATAACCAGCCTGCTTCAGTTGTGCACCAGTTACCTGCTTACCTGCCACCTGTATTGCCAACGCTGGTTACCTGAGACTGTTATTTAGAAGCCACAACCAGCCTGCTTCAATTGTGCACCAGTTACCTGCTTACCTGCCACCTGTATTGCCAACGCTGGTTACCTGAGACTATTATTTAGAAGCCATAACCAGCCTGCTTTAATTGTGCACAAGTTACCTGCTTACCTGCTACTTGTATTGCTAACGCTGGTTACCTGAGACTGTCGTTTAATAGCCATAACCAGCCTGCTTTAATCGTGCACAAGTTCCTGCTTACCTGTTACCTGTATTGCTAACGCTGGTTACCTGAGACTGTCGTTTAATAGCCATAACCAGCCTGCTTTAATTGTGCACAAGTTCCTGCTTACCTGCTACCTGTATTGCTAACGCTGGTTACCTGAGACTGTCGTTTAATAGCCATAACCAGCCTGCTTTAATCGTGCACAAGTTCCTGCTTACCTGCTACCTGTATTGCTGACGCTGGTTACCTGAGACTGTTGTTTAGTAGCCATAACCAGCCTGCTTTAATTGTGCACAAGTTACCTGCTTACCTGCTACTTGTATTGCTAACGCTGGTTACCTGAGACTGTCGTTTAATAGCCATAACCAGCCTGCTTTAATCGTGCACAAGTTCCTGCTTACCTGCTACCTGTATTGCTGACGCTGGTTACCTGAGACTGTTGTTTAGTAGCCATAACCAGCCTGCTTTAATTGTGCACAAGTTCCTGCTTACCTGCTACCTGTATTGCTAACGCTGGTTACCTGAGACTGTCGTTTAATAGCCATAACCAGCCTGCTTTAATCGTGCACAAGTTCCTGCTTACCTGCTACCTGTATTGCTGACGCTGGTTACCTGAGACTGTTGTTTAGTAGCCATAACCAGCCTGCTTTAATTGTGCACAAGTTACCTGCTTACCTGCTACTTGTATTGCTAACGCTGGTTACCTGAGACTGTCGTTTAATAGCCATAACCAGCCTGCTTTAATCGTGCACAAGTTCCTGCTTACCTGCTACCTGTATTGCTGACGCTGGTTACCTGAGACTGTCGTTTAATAGCCATAACCAGCCTGCTTTAATCGTGCACAAGTTCCTGCTTACCTGCTACCTGTATTGATAACGCTGGTTACCTGAGACTGTCGTTTAATAGCCATAACCAGCCTGCTTTAATCGTGCACAAGTTCCTGCTTACCTGCTACCTGTATTGCTGACGCTGGTTACCTGAGACTGTCGTTTAATAGCCATAACCAGCCTGCTTTAATTGTGCACAAGTTACTTGCTTACCTGCTACCTGTATTGCTAACGCTGGTTACTTGAGACTGTTATTTAGAAGCCATAACCAGCCTGCTTCAATTGTGCGCCAGTTTCCTGTTTACCTGCCTCTTGTAAATTTTGTTAGGATAATAAAATGGAGTTGGATACTATATTATGTTTGTGTTGTCATTGTGTCTGAGAGGTAAAGCAGGTCTGCCGCTCTGATCACCCGAACCTGATTCACACTAGCACCCCACAATTTAGTTCAAGTTTTCGGCACCGTAAATGTCATGTGTTTGTTTGTGGGTGGATATTACACTCCCATTGGATGTAACCTGTGTGGGAGGGCGTTTCTCGCCCAATCAGCTGTGGACTGGGTGTAATAGACCTGCTGCTAACCCAATGAGAGCTCCTAGCCACGCCCAGCGTTAGAGACCCAGGCACAGAGTCACAGATCTGGGCTATTATATAGGAGATAACGTGTATATTATATACTGTGTATATAGGTACTTCCCTCTCCAGCACACGCTTAGTGATCATACATACTGATGTGTACCCAGACCAGGGATTAAGGGGTCTATTTACTAAGCCTAGGGTGGAGGTAAAGTGGACGGAGATAAAGTAGCAGCCAATCAGCTCCTAACCGTCATTTCTCAAATCCAGCCTGTGACATGACAGTTAGGAGCTGATTGGCTGGTACTTTATCTCCGTTTACTTTATCTCCATTCAAGGCTTAGTAAATAGACCCCTAAATGCATTGCTACCCTAAGTGCCCCACTCACCGACACTGAGCTGGTGGCTTCTACTCTTGCCACGTGCCAAACACATGCGTCTGCTTCACGTCTTCTGCACTGAAATGCGACCGGCAGGAATTTCGTGGCACACAGTCGGGCCCTGCTGCATCTGTGTCTGCGTTTTTACCTGTCTTGCGTATGCGACTTCACGCTAAGGCCGCTACAAGTGGACATCCGTCCATTCGGATGTGCAAAGACCGAGACCCCTACTGTGGGAGCTCAGATTCAGCTGGGTCTATATTTAGACGCAACAATCGGTCGCATCATCGAAACTTCAACCATGCTAGGTACAGATTCTCCATCAGCGTATGGCCTCCAATACACTCCTATAACACGGACCATCCACGTAGCCAAAGTGCAGAGAATTTGGGCCCTCATTGATCTCCTGGCCTCAAGTGCTGCACCGCCTGCAGAAACAGCAATTCCACCACTGGGGAGAATGTGACCGATCGTTCCTAGGCTCCTAGAATGTCCAGGAGACTCCCAAGTGAGGGGGACACCATCCAGAGCCCCGATACGGCAGGCAAGTCTCCTGAAGAGCACCTACCTGCTGTAAGATGGACGGAGATATGGCACACATTATCACCCACCTCAGATACCACCAGGGGCCTCGTGTGGATTGTGTTACTGAGGTGGACGGGGCTTTTTCACAAATCAAAAATTCTAAATCAAACCCCACTCACCCCCTCAGGTTACTATTCCCAAGTCCACGCGGATGGTAAATTAAGCAAAAGTTTAAAAAAATGTGAAAATTTTCCCCAAAAAACTTGTGTTGACCTTATGCGCGTCGACCACGTCATGTCAATCTTTTGTACCTGTTGATCTTTAGCATTGTCTACCTTTTACCTGTAGGCGTTTGACCCTGTTGACCTTTTCGTCATGGCGGCCATATGGTGTAGACATAATAACTATCTAGACCAGGCCTAGCCAACCTGTGGTTCTCTAGATGTTGTGAAACTACACATACCAGCATGCCCTGGCACAGTGTTATCATTCACTAACAGCAAAACTGTGGCAAAGCATGATGGGACTTGTAGTTTTACAACAGCTGGAGAGCCACAGGTTGGCCAGGCCTGATTTAGACAGTGTAGCTCTATCATCCGGGTGCCGCATTATCCTGCGCGATACCGGAGCAGCTGCCCCTCACAAAGACATGAGAGCGGAGTATTTATTACATATGTACTTTGCTACTTTACCCATTTCTATTCTGTTGTTTCTTCTGTGCTTCTGTTTATCCGTTGGCCTCATGAGTGGGCTGCGTGGTCGCAGGATGGGGCCATTGTAGGTGGGGGGAGAGAAGATGGCAGCAGATGAGCCGCCGGTTCCAACACAGCATTGGGAACCAGTGCGAAATGTATTGTTATATGTGTCGGCCATGAATGAGTTATGATAAGGGGTATACTTTTTTACTTTTCTATTCCCCTCCTTTTCTCTGTCTGATTCTATTGCTTGTATTATGGCCCTCATTCCGAGTTGTTCGCTCGGTAAAAATCTTCGCATCGCAGCGATTTTCCGCTTAATGCGCATGCGCAATGTTCGCACTGCGACTGCGCCAAGTAAATTTGCTATGCAGTTAGGAATTTTACTCACGGCTTTTTCATCGTTCTGGCGATCGTAATGTGATTGACAGGAAATGGGTGTTACTGGGCGGAAACAGGCCGTTTTATGGGCGTGTGGGAAAAAACGCTACCGTTTCCGAAAAAAACGCGGGAGTGGCCGGAGAAACGGAGGAGTGTCTGGGCGAACGCTGGGTGTGTTTGTGACGTCAAACCAGGAACGACAAGCAGTGAAATGATCGCAGATGCCGAGTAAGTCTGGAGCTACTCAGAAACTGCTACGAGGTGTGTAATCGCAATATTGCGAATACATCGTTCGCAATTTTAAGATGCTAAGATTCACTCCCAGTAGGCGGCGGCTTAGCGTGAGCAAATCTGCTAAAATCCGCTTGCGAGCGAACAACTCGGAATGAGGGCCAATATTACTATATTTCATATCTTTGAAGCAAATGTATAATTTTAACCCTTTAGTGATTTATAATAATTCATCACTAATTGTGTACCTTTTATTAACAAACCCGCAGAAGTTGCATCTAGACATATATATCTTTAAACTAGGTGATTCATCGCGCCCTGCGGGCGCTCTTCACACCGTCGTAAGGGGCTACGCCCCCGTAACCCCTATATAAAGGTGAAGGTCTAGAATAGTAGTTGTTAAATGTATTGTGGTGGACTGTTGGTTTTGATGTTGGTTAAATGTTGTTTTGCAAAAGGGGAATGTGATGGTGAATGGTGGGGGAGGGTTTTTGTTGGCTGTTAATGAGGGGGGTTGTGGGTGTTAGGCATGTGTGTGTTGTGTGATTGTGGGGCAACAGTGTACATGGTGTTTTGTTGGAATGTGAAAGGGGATGGGTGTAGTGATGTGGAGGTGTGTGTGTGTGTTGGTGTAGGCCTGTGAGTGAGGTCTTGAATGGGTGTGTGGAGGGTTGGTGTTGTAGGTGGTGCGTGCGGTGAATGGTTGTTTGTACAATTGTATTGTGGAGGGGGATGTTGGTGCAGAGGTGGAATTGTAAATGGGATATGTGGATGTTGTGAGTGTTGGAGGGTTGCCAGGGGCGTTATGGATGAGTAGAAGGGGTAAGGGATGTGGGTGTGTGTGAGGGAGGAACATGTGGTGTGTAGGTGGGTTAAGAGGGTGTTTTTGGATTGGAATAAGTGGTTATGGGGTGTTGTGGTGTGGTGGGGTGGTTACGTGGGTTAGGGTTTGAGGATGTATGTGTTTTGGAGAGTGGGGGTTGTGTTAGGAGTGTTGATGGTGGTCAAGGTAATGTGTTTGGTGTGGGGATGTGTGTGTGTGTGAGTAGGGTAGCGGTGTGGGTTGGTAATATGGTAGGAAGGGTGAATGATCATGTATGTCGGTAACCGTGGATGTTGGCTGGTGACTGTTGGTTTTTGTGTGGTGGTTGAGTTAAGATGGTTAAGGTGTTTTCTGTGTTGAGGGTGGAGAGTTAGATTAAGGCACATGTGTTTGGGGGGGTTTGGAGGCAGCAGAGAGTGGGGGCTGGTAAATAGGCAGGTGGGTATGGTGGCCAGCATGTAGAGTAATGTGTTGATGCGGTCCACAGTAGCGTTTGGCTGTGGCTCCTGGGCAGTGTGTACATGTGGGAGTTGTGGAGGGGGGGATGCCGAAGGAGTGTGTGGTGGTGTGGGTGTGTTGCGGCTGTCAAAGAGCGTTGTATGTGAGAGGCTGGAGGTGGGAGCTGGGGAGTTGTGTTTAAGGGGGGGGGACTTTGGTGGATTGTGGTGCGGGTGTATTGGGGATTTAGTCATGTGCTTCTTGCGAGAGGCTGGAGGTGGGAGGCAGGATTGATGTGGTGTGTGTGTATCTTGGGGCTCCAGTTCCCCGCCTTCATGTGAGAGGTGGGAGCTGGGGAGGGGCGTTAGGGGAGGGTGGCTGTTGTGGCTTGGGGTGCGGGTGGCTGGCGTGGTGCGGAGATGTGAGAGGCTGGAGGTAGGAGCTGGGGAGGGGAATTAGCGGAGGCTGGCTGTGTTGGGTTGGGTTGCGGGTGTCTCCCGTGTTGCGGGTGATGAGAGGCTGGAGGTGGGAGCTGGTGAGGGGGTTAGCGGAGGCTGCCTGTGGTGGGTGGGAGTGGTGTGTGCGAGTGGGCCCCGTGCTGCGGGTGATGACAGGCTGGAGGTGGGAGCTGGGGAGGGTGTTTAGCGGAGGCAGGGAGCATTGGTTAGGGTGGGCCCCGTGTTGCGGTTGATAAGAGGGTGGGTATGGGATTTGGAGAGTGGGGTTAGCAGAGGCTGCCTTTGGTGGGTCTGGGTGGGGGGTACGGGTGTGTCCCGTGCTGTGGGTGATGACAGGCTGGAGGTGGAAGCTGGGGAGGGGGGTTAGGGGAAGCTGGATGAGGTGGGTTTGGGTTGTTTCATGAGAGGCTAGAGGTGGAAGCTGTGGAGGGTGGTTAGCAGAGGCGGGATGTGGTGGGTGAATCTGGGTGGTGTATGCAGCCCCCGTGCTGCGGCTGGTGACAGGCTGGAGGTGTAAGGTGGGGAGGGGGGTTAGTGGAGGATGGATGTGGTGGGTCGGGGTGGGGGGTGTGTGTGAGAGGTGGGAGGTGTAGAGGGGGGTTAGTGGAGGGTGGATTTTGGGTGTGGGGGCTGCTCCCGTACCGGGGGTGATGACAGGCTGCAGGTGGGAGGTGGGGACGGGATTTAGGGCATGCTAGTTGTGTTGGTAGTGGGGTGGGGGGTGGGGCCTGCTGCTGTGCTGCGGGTGATGAGAAGCTGCAGGTGGGAGGTGGGTAGGGGGGTTATTGGAGTGTGGGTGTGGTGGGTTGAGGTGCGGGTGGCTCCCGTGCTGCGGGTGATGAGAGGCAGTAGGAGGTAGCTGTGGAGGGGGGTTAGTGGAGGCTGGATGTGGTAGATCGTTGTAGGGGGTGCGTGTGAGAGTGGGCAGCTGGGGAGTGGAGTTATTGGAGTCTACATGTTGTGGATCGGGGTGGGGGGTGCAGGCTGCTTGCGTGCTGCGGTCGATCAGATGCTGGATGAGGTGGCTTTGGGTTGTGGGGTGTGGCCGGCCACCGTGCGGTGGGTCATGAGAGGCTAGAGGTGGGAGCTGGGGAGGGTGGTTAGCAGAGCCTGGATGTGGTGGGTGGATCTGGGGGTTGCATGCAGGCCCCGTGCTGCGGGTGATGACAGGCTGGAGGTGGAAGCTGGGGAGGGGGGTTAGTGGAGGATGGATGTGATGGGTCGGGGTGGGGGGGGGGGGGGGGTGAGAGGTGGGAGGTGTAGAGGGGGGTTAGTGGAGGGTGGATGTTGGGTGTGGGGGCTGCTCCCGTACAGGGGGTGATGACAGGCTGCAGGTGGGAGCTGGGGAGGGGGTTTAGGGTAGGCTACTTGTATTGTTAGCGGGGTGGGTGGTGCGGGCTGCTCCCGTGCTGCGGGTGATGATAGGCTGGAGGTGGAAGCTGGGGAGGGGGATTAGTGGAGGATGGATGTGGGGTTCGGGGTTGGGGGGGTGTGTGTGAGGTGGGAGGTGTAGAGGGGGGTTAATGGAGGGTGGATGCTGGGTGTGGGGACTGCTCCTGTACAGGGGTTGATGACAGGCTGCAGGTGGGAGGTGGGGAGGGGATTTAGGGTAGGCTAGCTGTGTTGGTAGTGGGGTGAGGGGGGGCGTCCTGCTTCGGTGCTGCGTGTGGTGAGAAGCTGCAGGTGGGAGGTGGTTAGGGGTCTTAGTGGAGTGTGGGTGTGGTGTGTTGGGGTTGGGGGTGCATGGGGTTTCCGTGGTGCGTCCGCAGAGATAGCGGATGAGGTTGCTGGAGAGGGAGGGTGGCGGAGGCAGGTCGCGGTGCTAGTAGCGGGTTCCGTCCTCGGCTTCATGTCAGAGGTGAGAGCTGGGGACGGGGGTGAGTGCAGGCTGCCTGTGTAGAATCGCGGTGGGGGGTGCGGGTGGCTCCCGTGCTGTGGAGGCTGAGAAGCTGCAGGTGGGAGCTGGGGCGGGGGTTAGCGGAGTGTGGCTGTAGTGGGTTAGGGTACGAATAGCAGGTGTCATTAGGGGTGTGAGTGGGTGTTTGTGGTGGGGAAACCAAGGGAGGGGTGTGTGTTACCGTGCTGAGTAGGGTGTCCGTCCAGTGCTGTTTCCCTGTGCTGATGGTGCTGAATTGTTCAGAAGCAGGTGGCTCCGCCCCAGACAGCCCTGTGACTCCACCCAGCGTTATGGGCAGGCACAGAGTCACAGATGTAGCCAAATATATAGGAGATCATTAGGAATATTCTGTACATGGAAGAATGCACGCCAGTCATATAGAATGTAAAATGTAAGAATGTATTTCAACAAACAATTACTACTCATAGAATTCTCTTTTATCATTAAACAGTATTGGTCAAATACAATGCAAGTCACCATATAATAGTTTCACAGATTCAAACTATATAAGAAAAGAACAGGATGAAAGAAGTGTGAAAATGTATGTATGTGTGTATATATATATATATATATATTTATTACTGGGGAGATATCACTCAAAGCACTCGGCTAAACCCCAGATTGCATACAATGAAATCCTAGGTTTATTGATATATATTGGAAGGATATATATCTTAAAGATATCTTAGGGGATTGGTTTTGGTTCATGTGTGTGTGTTTGTGTGTGGGGGAGGGGCAGCATGTGACTGCATTGTCCACAGACCGCATGGGACAGAAGCTAGACTCCATTTTGGGAAAACTCCCATGATTCCAAAGTCTGTAACATATGGTTCAAAAGGGAATGCCAGCAGCCATTTTAAGTTTGCAAGTTTAAACACATGGCATTCTTTGCTAGGCCATAAAGTTACATAGCAGAAGCCATATATATAAAACTACATATCTCTGAAAGACTCCACTATATTCCAGAATGTATAAGCTTCAATATAATGCATATGTGCTGATTTCACAATTCCAAGCCATCTAATCACCTTTCACAATTCCAAGACAACACAGTATCTCAATAACCAGAGCATATTGTATGCTGGCTATGCTATATAATGTAGCCTGTAATTATATGCCAATCCCGGTCTGTACCACATTATGCTAACTTTTCAGGCCTAAAACCAGGGTCGTAACTACGTGTGTGCCAAGTGGGCTTGGCACACAGCGCAGTTGCCCTGAGGGCGCACGGCCAGCGGCATGCAATGAGTCAAATTGACTCATTACATGCCGCCTCTGCTGTGTGCGCCGTGCGCCGCGCTGGAGGGAGAAGAGACCAGCGCCGGGCAGCGGACAAGGAAGAGGAGGGAGGGGGAGCAGGGAGCCGCAGCAGCGCTATTTCATTGGTAGTAAGCGCCGCTGCAGCAGGGCCGTAACTACGTGTGTGCCAAGAGGGCGCAACGGCCAGCGGCATGTAATGAGTCAAATTGACTCATTACATGCCGCCTCTGCTGTGTGCGCCGCCGCCGCGCTGTGGAGGGGAAGACAGCGCCGAGCAGCGGAGAGAAGGAGGAGGAGGGAGGGGGAGCAGGGAGCCGCAGCAGCGCTATTTGATTGGTAGTAAGCGCCGCTGCAGCATCCCCCTCTCCTTCTGTATTGGCTGCCCGGCGCTGCTATGGATGCTGGGATGCGGTTCCTTCATCCCAGCATCCTCAGCAGCGCCAGGCAGCCAATACAGAAGAAGAGGGGGATGCTGCAGCGGCGCATACTACCAATCAAATAGCGCTGCTGCGGCTCCCTCCTCTTCCTTCTCATCTCACTGCCTGCACCGAGGGAGCTGCCAGCACGAGGAGCCTGTCAGGTAAGTATATCTCTCTCTCTCTCTCTCTTTTAGGGGGACACCGTCTGCCATAATGTGTAAAAAGGGGTCCTGGCTGCCGCATTGTGTAAAAAGGGGTCCTGGCTGCCGCATTGTGTAAAAAGGGGGACTGGCTGCCGCAAGGTGTAAAAAGGGGGCCTGGCTGCCGCATTGTGTAAAAAGGGGGACTGGCTGCCGCATTGTGTAAAAAGGGGTCCTGGCTGCCGCATTGTGTAAAAAGGGGGACTGGCAGCCGCAATGTGTAAAAAGGGGGACTGGCTGCCGCATTGTGTAAAAAGGGGTCCTGGCTGCTGCAATGTGTAAAAAGGGGTCCTGGCTGCCGCAATGTGTAAAAAGGGGGACTGGCTGCCGCAATGTGTAAAGAGGGGGACTGGCTGCCGCAATGTGTAAAAAGGGGTCTGGCTGCCGCAATGTGTAAAAAGGGGGTCTGGCTGCCGCAATGTGTAAAAAGGGGGCCTGGCTGCCGCAATGTGTAAAGAGGGGGCCTGGCTCCCGCAATGTGTAAAAAGGGGGCCTGGCTGCCGCAATGTGTAAAAAGGGGTCCTGGCTGCCGCAATGTGTAAAAAGGGGTCCTGGCTGCCGCAATGTGTAAAAAGGAGGACCGGCTGCCGCAATGTGTAAAAAGGGGTCCTGGCTGCCGCAATGTGTAAAAAGGGGTCCTGGCTGCCGCAATGTGTAAAAAGGGGGACTGGCTGCCGCAATGTGTAAAAAGGGGGACTGGCTGCCGCTGCCGCAATGTGTAAAAAGGGGGCCTGGCTGCCGCAATGTGTAAAAAGGGGGACTGGCTGCCGCAATGTGTAAAAAGGGGGACTGTCTGCTGTAATGTGTAAAAAGGGGGACGCTGTCTGCTGTAATGTATAAAAGGGGCTCTACCTGGTGTAGTGGCGCTACTGTGCAGCGTAATTTGAATAATGTAGACTACTGTGCACCGTAGTATGAATTGCTATTATTTTGTGGCCACGCCCCTTCCCCGTGAAGCCACGCCCCTATAAATTTTTAACGCGCCTGCGGCGCGCACAGCCCCTATCTTACATGGGGGGGGCGCCACTGTCGTTTCTTACACACAGCGCTAAAATGCCTAGTTACGGCACTGCCTAAAACCAACTAATTCCAGCCTTCCAATATCATCACCACATATCTCATGCTGTCCATATGAGCCATCACAAGACCAGATCACCAAGTAACCACAAATATCAGCATGCCATTGCTACAAGCACATGATTACAGTAACAAAAGGAAGTATGTGTTGACTTCTATATTTCAGCAAGATGCATATATATATATAAAACCACTACAATCTGTTATAAATCACCATCCACAAATGTATACCAGAGATGCTATTCTACAGATTGTCTACTGTTCCAATTACCATTACAGATTTCACAGAGTATTATCACCAACACATAACAATCACATAATTGCACAAGTACCATTAACCTTGAGCCATTTGTATTTCCAAATTAACTATTCTATGCCAATCGTTTCACTTTACCACAAACACATATTTAACTATTCTATGTTATTTATCTATGAGATATTGAGAGCATGATACTTAGCCATCCAGGGGAATAACTTCCAAGCATCCCTGGCGTTTGGAGGCCCATACTTCTGAGAGACTTTGTAGCTGTGTGCAGCTACTGTACATCTGCCTCTGGTTTTGGGAGAGTGGTCTCTGATTTCAAGTAGATATATCATACCTGCGTTCCAGCTATGGGGGGGTGTGATCCACAGGAAGTGCGTGTCTTTCACAGCATATGGGCTAGCTGTATCAGTGAGCTGAGCTGACCCATGTGCTGGTATTGGGCGGGATGTACTAATGTACATTGCCGCCCAGCGCCACGATGCTGATCGCATATGTACTAACATATGCGATCAGCATTGCGGAGGACAGCTCTTCCGATAAGAGCTGTCCTCCGCGATGCGCAGCGGCATTCTGACTTCCGGGATTCGGCCTCAGGAGTCAGTCTGCGCATGCGCGGGGTGACGGGGGCGGCCGCAAGGCATGCTGGGAGGGATCCGATCGGATCCCTCACACAGCGCCGCGGAGAGAAGCCCATAGGCTTCTATGGACGTACGCAAGCTAAAGCTGACGTACCCCGCCGCGGCACTGTCCTGCCGGCCGGGAGTTAGTACATCAGGAAAATGCGGTAAACAGGGAGTTTACCGCATTTTCCGCTTAGTACATCCCGCTCATTGTCTGTTCAAATTCTAACTAGCCAAGACTACAGTGTATAGATGTTAATTGGGCTCAGGTTACAGAAGCCAATATTATCAATTCATTCTTTGTATAATAGTAAAATATAATATATGTCTCTAAAATGAATATAAGGGAGTTACTCTGTAACAAGTTACATCCCTGAGTGGGCCCCATTGGTGTGGGCTATTGCTAGACTCCGTGCCGGACCTGCTGGGCGTTGTTGTGCAGCTATGATAGATGAAGTATATATACATACAGTATAATATGTGTTTTTACTTTTTACAGAACTGCATGACCATTGCTGGGAGGCCTGTGGGGCAGATGAAGTGTACAATGGCGGATGTGAGGTCATCAACCAGCCGGTGGAGGGGAGAGTGCCGTGCTCAGGGTTACACTGCACAGCAGAGCCACACCTGCATTGCTGCAGATAAGGACGCTGATCTCTATTATCTGACTTTCCCGTCTTCCCGTCTGCAGTTCCTTGCCGGAAACCTCATGTGAGGCAGATCTGGGACTTTGAAGCTGCTGCTGTTACTGTATGATAACTTTGTCACCGGAATCATCTGTGTCCCCTCTTACCCGTGCCTGGATCCGGCAGCCAATCACAGTGCCAGGAGCTTATGCTGGGGTCTGCGACCATCTCATTCTCTGCCTGTGGTTATCTAGCAGATCTGTGCATACAGAATATATTCACTATGAACTATTTGCAGATGACTGCATCAGATTTCCACCTGAGAACTTATGTATTTGTGCTGGGAGCTGACACCTACATTAATAATAACTTTCTTTTCCATTATATTATAATTCTCCAATCTGTAAGAAGCAATCGTGCGCGTATCCCTGTGTATTCCCTGCATTCCATGTGTTATCTCGTACAACCATTCTGTACGTCAGCTTTGCAGACCTTCAGGGAACGGAGAGACAGACCTCTTACCCCCAGCCAGGACAGAGAGTGTTCTAGAATAGTCTTCAGTGGTTTGGGGTCTGCACACATGCAGGACGCGTTCTGTGCAGTGCAGGTTGGCTTCTATGTGATCGCTTCCAGTCCCCGTCCCCCCCCCTCCTTGGATGCGGCGAGATTGACATGTTGCAGTGTTCGGGGTCGGTGACCGAGTCATGCTCTTTTTGTATTCCTGCCAAAACCGAGATCTGCATCATCCGACGCAGACTCCCTGGGCCCGGCAGACGGGTTCTTACTCAAGTCCGGCTCAAGTAGACTGGCCGAGAGCTGCAACTGATGGTTGCGATGGTGATCTGGCGCTGCGTCTTTGGACGCCGCACTCGGATGGGAGATGCTGGCGGGAGGCGTCTATCTCCTGCTGCATTAGAATTTTTGTGGTAGGGTGTTACACAGCCACTTACCTGCCGCTGGGCAATACCAACCGCATCAGTATCAGGCATTAGAACCTTAGACAGTAATTAGGGCCACATTAGTGTTACAGAATTATGTGCTCGATATACGGTCTCCATTGGCCTGGCACCACAATAACCCCGGCGTTTGGCTGTGGACCATAGCACAGACAGTGACTAGGTCGACCACTATTGGTCGACAGTGACAAGGTCGACGCCTAAAATAGGTCAACATGAGTTTTTTTAAAGTTTTTTTGTGTAGTTTTCTTCGTGAAGCGACCAGGAACCCCAATTAGTGCACCGAGTCCCCTTCGGGCATTCAGGTTACCGTTCCCGATTGTAGTCCACGTGGATCGCAAAGTATGAAAAAGCTCAAAACAATGAAGGAAATTTAAAAAAAAACCTCACGTCGACCTTTTTCCATGTCGAACTAAGCTGTGTCAACCAATAGTGGTCGACGTAATGAGTGTCGATTTAAGGACTGGATACCGTTTGGAGCTGGGGGTAAGGGGGTTATGTTTGGCTTAACTCTTGGGCCCCTCAGTGTGTTTAGCACATTGTATTCATTGTGCTTTGTGATGAGGTCATCAGTATATCTTATCGGTAGGTGCCCCGACATGTTAGTTGCCTTGGGGCCCCCCACTTAGTACAGCCTTGCCCTCACCCAATATAAGACCGTGTCTATATCCAGGGGCGCTGAGTGGATGGGTACAAAGTACTGGGGTACGTGTATGCCTGGCTGGTCTGTTCCTTAGCAGTGTGACCAGATACTGTACCCTAATGTGTCCATGAACACTTCCGGCCTAATTCAGGCCTGATTGCTAGGCTGCATTTTCGCACAGCGGGCGATCAGGTCTAAACCGCAATGCGTAGGCGTGTTGCACGGGTACAAAGCGGATCGCCGCTCAGCGAGCTCAGCGATGGGCTTGTGCGAAGGATCCATTCGCACAGGCGATCGCAAGGAGATTGACAGGAAGAGGGCGTTTGTGGGTGGCAACTGACCGTTTTCAGGGAGTGGTTGGGAAAACGCAGGCGTGTCCAGGCGTTTGCAGGGCGGGTGTCTGACGTCAATTCCGGCCCCGGACAGGCTGATGTGATCGCAGCGGCTGAGTAAGTCCTGGGCTGCGCAGAGACTGCACAAGATCTGTTTGTACAGCTCTGCTACACATGAGATCGCACACTTGCACTGCTAAAATACACTCCCCTGTGGGCGTCGACTATGCGAACGCAGGACTGCAAAGATCGCCTGCTAGCGATCAGGTCTGAATTACCCCCTTCATATTGAGCGATATCTCTGTCTGTATCTCCCCATTGCTTCCCCCCTCCTGTCTCAGCCTTTACACCCCCCTTGAAGCGCCAGTTCTGCATCTGTTCAGTCATTTAACTTTCTGCAATATAATGTAACTACCCGGTCACCGCAGATCACTGCACTCCACCATACAGTCTCATAGACCACGTATTACAGCGGACAGTAACGCCTCAGGGGTCCCGCAGACCCCCATTGGCCTACCGCTGACACGCTCCCTCACCTTCACAACATCACAAATAAGCGGGATACGCTTTTCTGAACATGAATATTCTCTGCAGAGGCATTGGAATGAGCGCAGAGCGGAACGCGGGGCGACAGTGTGGGTGTTCTGTCGTCTCCCATGGCATCCTTCCATAATAACATTGTAATACATCAGATGCTGCAACCTCCCATCGTAATAAAGTCCCATTAGCGAGTTCAGCATCGCAGTAATTTGGGTTTATCTGCTCCTGACAAGCGCGGAGGTGTATATCTGCAAGTTTAGTGTCTGATTTAAATGCCGCTTTTCTCTCGTTATTATTACAGGAGTATCCAGAAGTCTTCCCTAATCTGTCATTTGTACAACATGTAGATCAGTGTTTGGGGAAGATTATAGGTCCCTTAGCGCAGACAATTATAGGAATATTAGTGATATCTTGCTGATGGCGGCCTGTCACAGGGTTGTGTAGTGTCCCTGCTGCATTACGGCAGACAGGGGTGATTACATCCCAATGTTAGGGAGCGGCTAGATTGCCGCCAAATGAGTCACTTTAACTAAAGAGGGCGTAGCGACGGGTGAGGTGCTGAAAACATTCCGCAATATACAGGATCTGTGCAATTATAGTAAGTAGCAGATTATATTCACAAAGGCCGGCATATAACTCTGATCCGTTATACATGAAACTAATCACTATATTCTAGTTCTACCAGTCACGCCCACAAACACGCATAGGACGCCATACTCTAAGCAGCCATATGCCCACAGTATATGTACTTATACATGGCACCTCCACCACTAGCACCACATCTGGTGAAGAGCTGCAACTGCTGCATTGATACCCCTGTAACCTCCACGTTTGTGTGATTAGCTGGAAGTATTCAGGACAACAAATGCTCCGGGCTGACTGCACTGCGGTAAAATCACATACAGAGGTAGGTTCCGCGACGTCACTGCAAACATAACTGACATGCTGTGATATGCATTGTAGCTTTTTGTCCTAAAGATATAAAACATGTCTGTAATGGGGGGGGGGTTTGTGTTAAAGAAGACCAGCCCTGGACATGCTTACCCAGTGCGACGATCTCTGCGATGATGGGGCCGGCTTTGACGTCAGACATCCGCCCTCCGTTCTCCTGGACATGCCTGCGTTTTCCTTACCACTCCCTGAAAATGGCCGCCAATGGACAGGTGACGCCCCCCGGAACGCCTTACTTCTGTCAATCTTCTTGCGGTCGCCACAGCGACCGCTTTCTTCGTAACCAGCGTCGTTGCCCGGCGACCCCGAAGAACCGCTGCGTGCGAATGGGTCGGAATGACCCCCGATGTGAATGTAATGTAACTCCTGGCTACTTTGCTATACTTTCTCGTATACCTTCACACAGCTCCCTGCTCCGGGAGTATAAGGACTGAGTCATGTTTGGAAGTAAAGAAACAAACAGCAAGTAACGTTGTGTCTGGAACAAACCACGTTGCCTTGCAGGGGGGGCAAGTACATTTATCTTTTTTCTGTGCAGGGTAAATACTGGCTATTTTTGCATGTAGCCCACATGCAGTGGTGCAAGTGGGCGGGTACGGGTGGGTACGGCGTACCCGTAAGAATTTAGCCGTGGGTACGCCGTACCCACACCGACGGGCCGCCGCTCCTCTTCCTTCCCTCCCTCCCCCACGCCGCACCGCCGCACACGCCTCTGATGTGAGGGCAGGAGAGTGCAGCCTGCGCCTCTCGTTCCCCTCAGTCTCCGGTGGGTGTTTCAGTTTACTTCAGCGCCGATCCGTGAGCCAATCAGAGCTCGCACCCGCGAGCTCTGATTGGCTCACGGATCGGCGCTGAATTAAACTGAGACACCCGCCGAAGACTGAGGGGAACGAGAGGCGCAGGCTGCACTCTCCTTCCCTCACATGACAGACAGGAGGACAGCGACGGCAGCGGTGAGTAGGGGAGGGGGGCATGTTATACCTGGCACTGGGGGGGCATGTATACCTGGCACTGGGGGCATATCTGGCACAGGGGGGCATATATACCTGGCACTGGGGGCATATCTGGCACAGGGGGGCATATATACCTGGCACTGGGGGATATCTGGCACAGGGGGGCATGTATACCTGGCACCGGGGGCATATCTGGCACAGGGGGGCATATATACCTGGCACTGGGGGCATATCTGGCACAGGGGGGCATATATACCTGGCACTGGGGGATATCTGGCACAGGGGGGCATGTATACCTGGCACTGGGGGCATATCTGGCACAGGGAGGCATATATACCTGGCACTGGGGGATATCTGGCACAGGGGGGCATGTATACCTGGCACTGGGGGATATCTGGCACTGGGGGGGCATGTTATACCTGGCACTGGGGGATATCTGGCACTGGGGGGGCATGTTATACCTGGCACTGGGGGATATCTGGCACTGGGGGGGCATGTATACCTGGCACTGGGGGATATCTGGCACTGGGGGGGCATGTATACCTGGCACTGGGGGATATCTGGCACTGGGGGGGCATGTATACCTGGCACTGGGGGATATCTGGCACTGGGGGCATATCTAGCACAGGGGGGCATATATACCTGGCACTGGGGGATATCTGGCACAGGGGGGCATGTATACCTGGCACTGGAGGATATCTGGCACTGGGGGCATATCTGGCACTGTAGGGGCATTTCTGTATCTGGCACGGGGGGCAATGTATATCTGACACAGTGGGGGCATTTGTGTATCTAGCACTGTGGGGCAATGTGTATCTGACACTGTGAGGCAATGTATGGCACTCTGGGGGCATTTCTGTATCTGGCACTGTGGGGCAATGTGTATCTGGCACTGTGGGGCAATGTGCATCTGGCACTGTGGGGCAATGTGCATCTGGCACTGTGGGGCAATGTGTATCTGGCACTCTGGGGACATTTGTGTATCTGGCACTGTGGGGCAATGTGTATCTGGCACTGTGGGGCAATGTGTATCTGGCACTCTGGGGACATTTGTGTATCTGGCACTGTGGGGCAATGTGCATCTGGCACTGTGGGGCAATGTGTATCTGGCACTGTGAGGCAATGTGTATCTGACACTCTGGGGACATTTGTGTATCTGGCACTCTGGGGACATTTGTGTATCTGGCACTGTGGGGCAATGTGTATCTGGCACTGTGGGGTTATATGTATCTGGCACTGTGGGGCAATGTATATCTAGCACTGTGGTGCAACGTGTATCTGACACTATTGGGGTCATACGTGTATCTGCCCCTCCCCCATATGTGTATCACGCCCCCATTTTCATTGGCCACGCCCCATGTGGCATTTGGCCACACCCATTTTTTTGCGCGCGCGCCTTCGGCGCGCGCACACAGTACCCGTAAGACATTTTTTCTACTTGCACCACTGCCCACATGTTACGCAGCTTTATTTTTACACTGCAATTTAGATTTCAGTTTGAACACACCCCACCCAAATCTAACTCTCTCTGCACATGTTACATCTGCCCCACCTGCACTGCAGCATGGTTTTGCCCAGTTGCTTGCTGTTTTGCTTTACTTACACCCCTGAATCAGACCCATAAACTGAAAAGTGAAATCTTATAACTTTCCCTTTTTTTAGTGACACTTCAGAGGGCATTATGGGAAATTGTGGAGGCCGGCATCAGCTGTAACCAGGGCCGGAATCAATATCCTATGGGACTGGGGCTGAGAGTGATCAAGGGCAATCGTACTGACTTTCCGGGTGCCCCATGCGGGAAGGGCCAGCCAGGTTAGTACAACAGTGGGGCGTGGCCTCATCATGGGTGGGTGGTATGGAGGCGTGGGGGGCGTGATTCCGTCATCGTGACCCCGCTATTCAATGTGCAATGGGCCTATATGTAGCATACTTGCCTACCTGACCCTCTCCATGAGGGAGAAAATGCTCTGTTCCTGGACTTTCCTGGTAATGTATGATTGCCATCACCTGTGGTGAAACACCTTTCTTATCAATTAACTAGCTCACCACAGGTGCCAGCAATCATACATTACCAGGAAAGTCCAGGAACAGAGCATGTTCTCCCTCATGGAGAGGGGCAGGTAGGCAAGTATGATATGTATACGCTGGCCTGGAGCTGTAGTCTCATCCACCCCACTGTTAATCTGTCCCTGGCTGTAACGCATGCAGCATATAGAGGCACGGAACATCGCAGGGAAGTCTATAGTATCGGAGAGCAGTACGCACAAGGACCTCGCCCATTGTCACAGTATATAATGGTGCACATTCTCTTCTTCCTGCGCACTCACTAGTGACGCCAGCGTGTCCTGTACTGGAATGCAGAGCGCCAGGCATGTCACAGCACAAGTGATGTCAGCGTCACCTTATATAAACATATCATACTTTATATTATATAGTTGCTAGCGCCGGGCTGTAATAAATCATTTCTCTCCATGTATCCCAATTTCCCGGCATCTCCAGACGCAATAAACTGTCAGAAAAGGAAGTGTCGACAGAGGCCGTAATAGGAGCAACGCTAATGGAGAGATAAGTGGCGGATTCAGGCATAGAAATCTATCATTTTAAATAAATACCTGTGAAGAGGAAATGGGCTGTAGGTGAAGCGCCGCTGACATATTTTTTTTATTTTTTTTGAGCTGAAATAAAATGACTGAGTGGGAAACAGCAATATCTCAATGTTGGTATTAAAATCCACTTGCAGTTACTCTGAGTGATGATCTAAAGTGTCCGTACAGCGCACTTTCTCATAAAGCCTCCATTATGGGGCTTCTAGCTAGGAACAATAAGAAGCAATTGCCGGATCCGCCAGACGAGGCTGATTCATGGAGAGGACTATATTTTGGGAGGGAGCACACTTCTTTCCAATCTGACTCCTATTAATCACTCTGCTGTCTGTACAGAGACGGCGGACGTCCTATCCCTGCACTGCGCCGGAGAGAGCAATTCTAGGTGCACGCCTCCTATTGCCCCCCACCTTCCGTCGCTGGGGTCCTGAATTACTATTATCCTTTATTTATAGAGAGCCGGCATATAATGTAGGGCTGTATAGTAAAGGGATTATACAATTTACAGGTGTCTCTCTCTGGACTGACGGCTTCTTCCTGCCCGCTGTCCTCCCCTCACTCCAGGGCAGGGCCATAATGAGGACGGGGCGGCCAGTGGCATTGCACAGGAAGGAGTGCACTGCGGGTGGAATCGTGGCTGCCCCTCGGCCTCTGCATCTGGCTAGCTCTGTGCCTGGAATGGCTCTTTGCAGCCAGTGTACTCCGGCCGTGCACTCTGCAGCCTGTACAGCCGCCCTGAGCATCCGCGTGGTATTGTTTCCGGTGATGGCGGGCCTGGCCACTCACCCTGACAAGTGCAGTTTTATGGCAGCACGTCCTCAGGGGAGTGGGCGGTGGCTTCACAGGCCGCACTGCCTCCCTGTTACGGGGGTGGTCCAGTGACCCTCATATACAGGGGTGTATCTACCTATTGGCCAGGATGGCACTCGCCAGGGGCGCCAGGCAAGGAGGGGGCGCCGCCTGGCTGTGCCACCCGCGGCCAAAAGATAGAAAAAGCAGTACTGTCAGACTGTAGCTGGGTGAGAGTCTGTTACTGCTGGAGCGGCGCTGGTGTCCGGCAGCACCGCACTTGTATTCAGACTCAAAATAAACTACAGCTCCCCCCAGCCCTTGTTGTTGGGAGCTCCCGGCAGCAAGGGCTGCTGGGAACTGTAGTTTATTGTGAGTCTGATTTCAAGTGCGGTGCTGACGGACACTGGCTCCGCGCCGGCAGTAACAGACTCTCATCAGGTACACAGCAATTGTTTAATAGCACAGTGGTATAGATCTATTTGTTGTTGAAGATAATAAAAAAGTGTCAGTGTTTGGGAGAAGGGACTGTAGTACCTGGAAAACTACACGATTTTTCATGCATGTTAGATGTAAGTAAGTAAGTAGTAAGCGAAAACCATAACTTGTTGATTGTAATAAAGAAAATACATATCTTACCTATTTCAAGGCCAGGTTCAAGGAAATGTATATCAGTTAATTGTATAATTGATCATTTTATCTTGGAAGTGATGGCACCCTGATGTTTTTTCTAACAGGAAGCACTTCTACCATCCAACTAATGGTGTTTGGTTAATGGCTGGGTCCATATGAGGCTCATCTCACTGCAGCTTATTAGCATTTCATTCAGGATGCAGTCAAGATGCCGGCGTTTGGCATCCCGGCGGTCGGAAAGCTGACGCCAGCATCCCGAAACTGCTCGGAATGCTGAAGCTGGCATCCCAACATAGATAGCGATGCAGAATGCCAAAATCCGGATCGAGTTGGTGCCAAAGTCTCCACTGGCAAGCCACGTGGGAGGGTTAGGGTTAGGCTGCGAGGGCGGGAGGGCTAGGGCTAGGTTGCAGGGAGGGAGATTAGGAAGGGTGGGTTAGGGTTAGGCACCATCGAAGAGGCTTTTGGAGGGGGGGGCGGGTTAAGGTCAGGCTGTTGGAAAGGTGGGTTAGGGGGGAGGGATGGTGTATCGTGAATACGAGACACTACTGTGCGGTGTAATGTGAATAAGGGACACTACTGTGTGGCATAATTTTAATTGGAAGTACTATTGTGTCCACGCCCTTCCCCCACAAGACCATTCCCCATTTCCAATACTCGCACCTTATTCCAAATGTGTGTGGGGTGGGGGCGCCAGCCCCTTACTTTGCCAGGGGCGCTCAGACCCCTAGATACACCCCTGCTCATATAGTCCCTAAACTCACATCGATCTGAGGATACTGTAAAATCCTGTGCACTTACCTAAACACTTACGAGGCCAAGGGCCTGGTTCTGAGATGGCTGCTACGCTGATATTCACACAAATGGTCGATGGTTTTCTTCTGTGAAAGTCGCTATTCAGACGCACGGAGATAGCCCGTCTTATGGGCGAGTTATGGGAATGCTGTAGGCGGGTCACTGAAGGGGTTGCGAATTCAGATGCTCAATCGCTCACATTGGAGGCCTAGTCTGACAGAGAACCTGCACCACCCATCCATGGTGGGATGGATGGTGGCATCTAAACATGCTGCAGGTGGGGACTCGGTCTTTGCACAGTCAGATGCACGGCTGTACCCCAGAGAATGGCTCGTAGCGCTATTACCACACACAGGCGCCACTGCATCCAACTCGGAATCAACCGCTAAATGTGACCACACCTCTAGGCCGGACAGCACCCAGGACAAAATCAGGTACTATTAGTAAGCAACACAGATCGGCGATAAGCAGTCTACGCTGTATGGCAAATACTGTATGAGCGATGCCACAATGGGAAAACGTGCCTGCCGCTGTGTGTATGTAACACCAAGAGGTCGTTATATCCATCCCCTCCAGTTACTACAGATAAGATGGAATCCTCCAAGATCTGCTACAAAGTCTGACACAATCCTGAATAACCTGCACATTGCATCTCTGCTAAACTGCAATGTTCTTCCCATCATGCTGTGTGTCTGCCTCCCGTACACATAACATCCAGCGTACCGCAAGCGGCATGCTGTATAATTAATGTGCAGGAGGCAGCTCATCCATCCAGCGCACTCTATTCCCGGGGAAGTTGTAGGATTTCTGAAGCTGACCTTGGAATTTCTTTATACCCCCTCCCCCTTGTTTAATACGGCTCAGTCAATGGCGTAACTAGAAATTTTTCTCCTCCCCCCTACATAATTGCCACTAAAAAGTGAAGATGCGTGCGCCTAAAAAGGGGTGTGGCCCCATAAAATGGGTGTGGCTTCACTTGAAGGGACGTGGCATTGCAGGAAAATACTACCTTATACCCAGTTTTGCAACCTGTACGCCGAGACGTTGGCCACCACAGGAAAAACAAATAATCCCGATTCATGCCCCTTACATTATTTGTCATTTTCATGCCTTATAGTAATGCCCCTTACACATTATGCCACATACTGCAATGCCCCTTACACATTATGCCACACACTGCAATGCCCCTTACACATTATGCCACATACTGCAATGCCACTTACACATTATGCCACACACTGCAATGGCCCTTAGACATTATGCCACACACCATAATGCCCATTACACAATATGCCACACACCGTAATGCTTGTGACACATTATGCCACACACCACAATGCCCGTTATAAATGATGCCACACACTGCAATGCCCCTGAGACATTATACCACATACCACAATGCCCATGATATAGTATGCCACACACCGTAATGTCTGTGACACATTATGCCACACACAGCAACGCCCGTGATACATTATACCACACACCGCAATGCCTGTGACACATTATGCCACACACAACAACGCCCGTGATACATTATGCCACACACCGCAATGCCCATTACACATTAATCCCTACAGTAAGGCTTCTAATTACTTTTAAATTACCTGTTCGTTGCCAGGGGTTTCATGCTCTTGGTTCCATGCACGGTGCCAGGGGTTTTCATGTTCAGGATGTCATGCTCGTTGCCAGGGGTTTAATGCACTGGGTGTTATGCTTGTTGCCAGGGGTTTCATGTGCTGGGTGTCAAGCTCATTGCCAGGGGGTAATATTCATTGCCAGGGGTTTCATGCACTGGGTGTCATGCTCGTTGCTAGTAATGCTTGTTGCCAGGGATTTCATGAGCTGGGTGTCGTGTTTGTTACCAGAGGGTAATGCTTGTTGCTAGGGGTGCGCCCCCAGTGCCAGATATTCCCCTGCAGTGCCAGATAACCATATGCCCCCATAGTGCCAGAAGCACATATGCCCCCAGTGCCATATATGCCCCCCAGTGCCAGATACACATATGCCCCCCAAGTGCCAGCTACACATATGCCCCAGTGTCAAATATGCCACCCCACTGCCAGATAAACATATGCCCCAGTGCCAAATATGCCCCCCCAGTGCTAGATACTACACATATGCCCCCAGTGCCAAATATGACCCCCAGTGCCAGATACACATATGCCCCCAGTGCCATATATGCCCCCCCCCCCCCCAGTGCCAGGTACTCCCCACCCTCACTGCTGCTGTGCTGTGTGTGAGTCTGGTAAGGAGGGCACAGCACACGCCTCTCCTGTATCCATCCTACTGTGTCTCCGGCGGCCTATCAAATGAAGCGCTGGTTCGTGAGCCAATCAGAGCTCGCGGACTGCCAGCTGCGGCTCCAGATTGGCTGCCGGTCCGCAAGCTCTGATTGGCTCACGAACCGGCGCTTCATTTGACGGACACGCCGCTGCCGCCAGAGACACAGGAGAGGCGCGCGCTGCACCCTCCTTTACGGCCTCACATGCAGCACTATTTGGCAGTGCCCGCGCAGCCCTGCACCTCCAAGCCTCCGCAGTGGCTGCGGGCGTGGTAATTATGCCAGTGGCGCCTCTCAGTAGTACTTACCAGGGTTGATGCATTTGTCAGAATCCTATTGCATCCCGTATAAGATGTCGCTGGTAAATAGGGTGGTCTTCGGTGCTGCCGGACGTTGTGAGAGGCTCATTCGGGTGCGGTCGCAAAGCGGCTATTGTACGCACCTCTATCGATGTTTTCTTACTGCGCATGTATCTGAGGCGCAGTGTGCACACACAGCGAGTGAATTGTGATTGCAGTCGCTGTGAGGCATTAGTTGCAGAGTGAGTGACAGGTAGACAGGCTTTGGGGGTGGTAACGGGGAGTGGTCGGGGTAAACGCAGGCGTGTCATGGCCGTTCAGATGGCGTTTCCTGGGCGTGCATAAATTAGCAGATGCGATCTTACTTGTTACTGGAGAGCCCTCTGCGTCCTGGGAGAGAAGCTCAGCCTGCACATCTACAGAGGCACTCAGACTCTGCCACATGACCCAGTATGCGGCGATGGTACCGATGTATCAACAATTATACAAGTCAGACAGGAATGATGCAACTGCAGGGGGCATTACGTATGCTCGGGTTGTCTTCTGCCCATATAAGCATATAATCGCAATTGTGAAAATGCCAAAAGAGAGCAACGCCAACCGCAAGAACAACGATACCTGAATGAGCCTCTGACAATCTCATACAGAACTGGCCTGTAGGGGGCGCTGCAGCATGGTCCTACAGACCATTCATATTATTGAGTATAAAGATTTCTGCACAATTCCGGTGCCTGCGCAGCAGCTAAGCTCCAGTCTGAGGTTGTTAGAGAAAGGAAATGTTTAAAGGATTGCAGATTAATTAATAAAACAAGTGAATGGGTAAAAAAATAAGATTTTAAACCTACTGGTAAATCTTTGTCTCCTAGTCCGTAGAGGATGCTGGGGACTCCGTAAGGACCATGGGGATAGACGGGTTACGCAGGAGACATGGGCACTAAGAAAGAACTTTAGGTATGGGTGTGCACTAGAGATGAGCGGGTTCGGTTTCTCTGAATCCGAACCCGCCCGAACTTCATGTTTTTTTTCACGGGTCCGAGCGACTCGGATCTTCCCGCCTTGCTCGGTTAACCCGAGCGCGCCCGAACGTCATCATGACGCTGTCGGATTCTCGCGAGGCTCGGATTCTAACGCGAGACTCGGATTCTATATAAGGAGCCGCGCGTCGCCGCCATTTTCACACGTGCATTGAGATTGATAGGGAGAGGACGTGGCTGGCGTCCTCTCCATTTAGATTAGGGTTGAGAGAGAGAGAGATTGACCTGAGGCTGTGATACTGTAGAAGAGAGTGCAGAGTTTAGTGACTGACGACCACAGTGACCACCAGACAGTGCAGTTGTTTGTTTTATTTAATATATCCGTTCTCTGCCTGAAAAAAACGATACACACAGTGACTCAGTCACATACCATATCTGTGTGCACTGCTCAGCCCAGTGTGCTGCATCAATGTATATATATATCTGACTGTGCTCAGCTCACACAGCTTATAATTGTGGGGGAGACTGGGGAGCACTGCAGTGCCAGTTATAGGTTATAGCAGGAGCCAGGAGTACATAATATTATATTAAAATTAAACAGTGCACACTTTTGCTGCAGGAGTGCCACTGCCAGTGTGACTAGTGACCAGTGACCTGACCACCAGTATATATAATATTAGTAGTATACTATCTCTTTATCAACCAGTCTATATTAGCAGCAGACACAGTACAGTGCGGTAGTTCACGGCTGTGGCTACCTCTGTGTCGGCACTCGGCAGCCCGTCCATAATTGTATATACCACCTAACCGTGGTTTTTTTTTCTTTCTTTATAGTCATACTAGTTACGAGTATACTATCTCTTTATCAACCAGTCTATATTAGCAGCAGACACAGTACAGTGCGGTAGTTCACGGCTGTGGCTACCTCTGTGTCGGCACTCGGCAGCCCGTCCATAATTGTATATACCACCTAACCGTGGTTTTTTTTTTCTTTCTTTATACATACATACTAGTTACGAGTATACTATCTCTTTATCAACCAGTCTATATATTAGCAGCAGACACAGTACAGTGCGGTAGTTCACGGCTGTAGCTACCTCTGTGTCGGCACTCGGCAGCCCGTCCATAATTGTATATACCACCTAACCGTGGTTTTTTTTTCTTTCTTTATAGTCATACTAGTTACGAGTATACTATCTCTTTATCAACCAGTCTATATTAGCAGCAGACACAGTACAGTGCGGTAGTTCACGGCTGTGGCTACCTCTGTGTCGGCACTCGGCAGCCCGTCCATAATTGTATATACCACCTAACCGTGGTTTTTTTTTCTTTCTTTATACATACATACTAGTTACGAGTATACTATCTCTTTATCAACCAGTCTATATATTAGCAGCAGACACAGTACAGTGCGGTAGTTCACGGCTGTGGCTACCTCTGTGTCGGCACTCGGCAGCCCGTCCATAATTGTATATACCACCTAACCGTGGTTTTTTTTTCTTTCTTTATACATACATACTAGTTACGAGTATACTATCTCTTTATCAACCAGTCTATATTAGCAGCAGACACAGTACAGTGCGGTAGTTCACGGCTGTGGCTACCTCTGTGTCGGCACTCGGCAGCCCGTCCATAATTGTATATACCACCTAACCGTGGTTTTTTTTTCTTTCTTTATACATACATACTAGTTACGAGTATACTATCTCTTTATCAACCAGTCTATATATTAGCAGCAGACACAGTACAGTGCGGTAGTTCACGGCTGTGGCTACCTCTGTGTCGGCACTCGGCAGCCCGTCCATAATTGTATATACCACCTAACCGTGGTTTTTTTTTCTTTCTTTATACATACATACTAGTTACGAGTATACTATCTCTTTATCAACCAGTCTATATATTAGCAGCAGACACAGTACAGTGCGGTAGTTCACGGCTGTGGCTACCTCTGTGTCGGCACTCGGCAGCCCGTCCATAATTGTATATACCACCTAACCGTGGTTTTTTTTTCTTTCTTTATAGTCATACTAGTTACGAGTATACTATCTCTTTATCAACCAGTCTATATTAGCAGCAGACACAGTACAGTGCGGTAGTTCACGGCTGTGGCTACCTCTGTGTCGGCACTCGGCAGCCCGTCCATAATTGTATATACCACCTAACCGTGGTTTTTTTTTCTTTCTTTATACATACATACTAGTTACGAGTATACTATCTCTTTATCAACCAGTCTATATATTAGCAGCAGACACAGTACAGTGCGGTAGTTCACGGCTGTGGCTACCTCTGTGTCGGCACTCGGCAGCCCGTCCATAATTGTATATACCACCTAACCGTGGTTTTTTTTTCTTTCTTTATACATACATACTAGTTACGAGTATACTATCTCTTTATCAACCAGTCTATATATTAGCAGCAGACACAGTACAGTGCGGTAGTTCACGGCTGTGGCTACCTCTGTGTCGGCACTCGGCAGCCCGTCCATAATTGTATACTAGTATCCAATCCATCCATCTCCATTGTTTACCTGAGGTGCCTTTTAGTTGTGCCTATTAAAATATGGAGAACAAAAATGTTGAGGTTCCAAAATTAGGGAAAGATCAAGATCCACTTCCACCTCGTGCTGAAGCTGCTGCCACTAGTCATGGCCGAGACGATGAAATGCCAGCAACGTCGTCTGCCAAGGCCGATGCCCAATGTCATAGTACAGAGCATGTCAAATCCAAAACACCAAATATCAGTAAAAAAAGGACTCCAAAACCTAAAATAAAATTGTCGGAGGAGAAGCGTAAACTTGCCAATATGCCATTTACCACACGGAGTGGCAAGGAACGGCTGAGGCCCTGGCCTATGTTCATGGCTAGTGGTTCAGCTTCACATGAGGATGGAAGCACTCAGCCTCTCGCTAGAAAAATGAAAAGACTAAAGCTGGCAAAAGCAGTAGCACCGCAAAGAACTGTGCGTTCTTCGAAATCCCAAATCCACAAGGAGAGTCCGACTCCAATTGTGTCGGTTGCGATGCCTGACCTTCCCAACACTGGACGTGAAGAGCATGCGCCTTCCACCATTTGCACGCCCCCTGCAAGTGATGGAAGGAGCACCCGCAGTCCAGTTCCTGATAGTCAGATTGAAGATGTCAGTGTTGAAGTACACCAGGATGAGGAGGATATGGGTGTTGCTGGCGCTGGGGAGGAAATTGACCAGGAGGATTCTGATGGTGAGGTGGTTTGTTTAAGTCAGGCACCCGGGGAGACACCTGTTGTCCGTGGTAGGAATATGGCCGTTGACATGCCTGGTGAAAATACCAAAAAAATCAGCTCTTCGGTGTGGAAGTATTTCACCAGAAATGCGGACAACAGGTGTCAAGCCGTGTGTTCCCTTTGTCAAGCTGTAATAAGTAGGGGTAAGGACGTTAACCACCTCGGAACATCCTCCCTTATACGTCACCTGCAGCGCATTCATAATAAGTCAGTGACAAGTTCAAAAACTTTGGGTGACAGCGGAAGCAGTCCACTGACCAGTAAATCCCTTCCTCTTGTAACCAAGCTCACGCAAACCACCCCACCAACTCCCTCAGTGTCAATTTCCTCCTTCCCCAGGAATGCCAATAGTCCTGCAGGCCATGTCACTGGCAATTATGACGAGTCCTCTCCTGCCTGGGATTCCTCCGATGCATCCTTGCGTGTAACGCCTACTGCTGCTGGCGCTGCTGTTGTTGCTGCTGGGAGTCGATGGTCATCCCAGAGGGGAAGTCGTAAGCCCACTTGTACTACTTCCAGTAAGCAATTGACTGTTCAACAGTCCTTTGCGAGGAAGATGAAATATCACAGCAGTCATCCTGCTGCAAAGCGGATAACTGAGGCCTTGACAACTATGTTGGTGTTAGACGTGCGTCCGGTATCCGCCGTTAGTTCACAGGGAACTAGACAATTTATTGAGGCAGTGTGCCCCCGTTACCAAATACCATCTAGGTTCCACTTCTCTAGGCAGGCGATACCGAGAATGTACACGGACGTCAGAAAAAGACTCACCAGTGTCCTAAAAAATGCAGTTGTACCCAATGTCCACTTAACCACGGACATGTGGACAAGTGGAGCAGGGCAGGGTCAGGACTATATGACTGTGACAGCCCACTGGGTAGATGTATGGACTCCCGCCGCAAGAACAGCAGCGGCGGCACCAGTAGCAGCATCTCGCAAACGCCAACTCTTTCCTAGGCAGGCTACGCTTTGTATCACCGCTTTCCAGAATACGCACACAGCTGAAAACCTCTTACGGCAACTGAGGAAGATCATCGCGGAATGGCTTACCCCAATTGGACTCTCCTGTGGATTTGTGGCATCGGACAACGCCAGCAATATTGTGTGTGCATTAAATATGGGCAAATTCCAGCACGTCCCATGTTTTGCACATACCTTGAATTTGGTGGTGCAGAATTTTTTTAAAAACGACAGGGGCGTGCAAGAGATGCTGTCGGTGGCCAGAAGAATTGCGGGACACTTTCGGCGTACAGGCACCACGTACAGAAGACTGGAGCACCACCAAAAACTACTGAACCTGCCCTGCCATCATCTGAAGCAAGAAGTGGTAACGAGGTGGAATTCAACCCTCTATATGCTTCAGAGGTTGGAGGAGCAGCAAAAGGCCATTCAAGCCTATACAATTGAGCACGATATAGTAGGTGGAATGCACCTGTCTCAAGCGCAGTGGAGAATGATTTCAACGTTGTGCAAGGTTCTGATGCCCTTTGAACTTGCCACACGTGAAGTCAGTTCAGACACTGCCAGCCTGAGTCAGGTCATTCCCCTCATCAGGCTTTTGCAGAAGAAGCTGGAGACATTGAAGGAGGAGCTAACACGGAGCGATTCCGCTAGGCATGTGGGACTTGTGGATGGAGCCCTTAATTCGCTTAACAAGGATTCACGGGTGGTCAATCTGTTGAAATCAGAGCACTACATTTTGGCCACCGTGCTCGATCCTAGATTTAAAGCCTACCTTGGATCTCTCTTTCCGGCAGACACAAGTCTGCTGGGGTTGAAAGACCTGCTGGTGACAAAATTGTCAAGTCAAGCGGAACGCGACCTGTCAACATCTCCTCCTTCACATTCTCCCGCAACTGGGGGTGCGAGGAAAAGGCTCAGAATTCCGAGCCCACCCGCTGGCGGTGATGCAGGGCAGTCTGGAGCGACTGCTGATGCTGACATCTGGTCCGGACTGAAGGACCTGACAACGATTACGGACATGTCGTCTACTGTCACTGCATATGATTCTCTCAACATTGATAGAATGGTGGAGGATTATATGAGTGACCGCATCCAAGTAGGCACGTCACACAGTCCGTACTTATACTGGCAGGAAAAAGAGGCAATTTGGAGGCCCTTGCACAAACTGGCTTTATTCTACCTAAGTTGCCCTCCCACAAGTGTGTACTCCGAAAGAGTGTTTAGTGCCGCCGCTCACCTTGTCAGCAATCGGCGTACGAGGTTACATCCAGAAAATGTGGAGAAGATGATGTTCATTAAAATGAATTATAATCAATTCCTCCGCGGAGACATTGACCAGCAGCAATTGCCTCCACAAAGTACACAGGGAGCTGAGATGGTGGATTCCAGTGGGGACGAATTGATAATCTGTGAGGAGGGGGATGTACACGGTGATATATCGGAGGGTGATGATGAGGTGGACATCTTGCCTCTGTAGAGCCAGTTTGTGCAAGGAGAGATTAATTGCTTCTTTTTTGGGGGGGGGTCCAAACCAACCCGTCATATCAGTCACAGTCGTGTGGCAGACCCTGTCACTGAAATGATGGGTTGGTTAAAGTGTGCATGTCCTGTTTTGTTTATACAACATAAGGGTGGGTGGGAGGGCCCAAGGACAATTCCATCTTGCACCTCTTTTTTCTTTTCTTTTTCTTTGCGTCATGTGCTGTTTGGGGAGGGTTTTTTGGAAGGGACATCCTGCGTGACACTGCAGTGCCACTCCTAGATGGGCCCGGTGTTTGTGTCGGCCACTAGGGTCGCTTATCTTACTCACACAGCTACCTCATTGCGCCTCTTTTTTTCTTTGCGTCATGTGCTGTTTGGGGAGGGTTTTTTGGAAGGGACATCCTGCGTGACACTGCAGTGACACTCCTAGATGGGCCCGGTGTTTGTGTCGGCCACTAGGGTCGCTTATCTTACTCACACAGCTACCTCATTGCGCCTCTTTTTTTCTTTGCGTCATGTGCTGTTTGGGGAGGGTTTTTTGGAAGGGACATCCTGCGTGACACTGCAGTGCCACTCCTAGATGGGCCCGGTGTTTGTGTCGGCCACTAGGGTCGCTAATCTTACTCACACAGCTACCTCATTGCGCCTCTTTTTTTCTTTGCGTCATGTGCTGTTTGGGGAGGGTTTTTTGGAAGGGCCATCCTGCGTGACACTGCAGTGCCACTCCTAGATGGGCCCGGTGTTTGTGTCGGCCACTAGGGTCGCTTATCTTACTCACACAGCGACCTCGGTGCAAATTTTAGGACTAAAAATAATATTGTGAGGTGTGAGGTATTCAGAATAGACTGAAAATGAGTGGAAATTATGGTTTTTGAGGTTAATAATACTTTGGGATCAAAATGACCGCCAAATTCTATGATTTAAGCTGTTTTTTAGGTTTTTTGGAAAAAAACACCCGAATCCAAAACACACCCGAATCCGACAAAAAAAATTCGGTGAGGTTTTGCCAAAACGCGGTCGAACCCAAAACACGGCCGCGGAACCGAACCCAAAACCAAAACACAAAACCCGAAAAATTTCCGGCGCTCATCTCTAGTGTGCACTGGCTCCTCCCTCTATGCCCCTCCTCCAGACCTCAGTTAGAGAAACTGTGCCCAGAGGAGACGGACAGTACGAGGAAAGGATTTTTGTTAATCCAAGGGCAAGATTCATACCAGCCCACACCATCCACACCGTATAACTTGGGATATACGAACCAGTTAACAGTATGAAACAACACAGCATCAGTCCGAGACTGATGAAAACTGTAACATAACCCTTATGTAAGCAAAACTATATACAAGTCTTGCAGAAGTAGTCCGCACTTGGGACGGGCGTCCAGCATCCTCTACGGACTAGGAGAAAAAGATTTACCGGTAGGTTTAATTCTTATTTTCTATTACGTCCTAGAGGATGCTGGGTACTCCGTAAGGACCATGGGGATTATACCAAAGCTCCCAAACGGGCGGGAGAGTGCGGATGACTCTGCAGCACCGACTGAGCAAACAGGAGGCCCTCCTCAGCCAGGGTATCAAACTTGTAGAACTTTGCAAAGGTGTTTGAACCCGACCAAGTAGCAGCTCGGCACAGTTGTAATGCCGAGACCCCTCGGGCAGCCGCCCAAGAAGAGCCCACCTTCCTAGTGGAATGGGCCTTAACCGATTTTGGTAACGGCAATCCCGCCGTAGAATGAGCCTGCTGAATCGTGTTACAGATCCAGCGAGCAATAGTCAGTTTTGAAGCAGGAGCGCCAACCTTGTTGGCTGCATACAGGACAAACAGTGCTTCTGTTTTTCTGACCCTAGCCGTTCTGGCCACTAAATTTTCAAAGCCCTGACCACATAAAGGGACTCGGAATCCTCCAAGTCTCGCGTAGCCACAGGCACCACAATAGGTTGGTTCATATGAAAAGATGACACCACCTTAGGCAAGAATTGAGGACGGGTCCGCAATTCCGCTCTATCCATAGGGAAAACCAGATAGGGGCTTTTATGAGACAAAGCCGCCAATTCCGACACTCGCCTAGCCGAAGCCAAGGCTAACAACATGACCACCTTCCAAGTGAGATATTTTAATTCCACCATTTTAAGTGGTTCAAACCAGTGCGACTTAAGGAAACTCAACAACACATTAAGGTCCCAAGGCGCCACCGGCGGTACAAAAGGAGGCTGAATATGCAGCACTCCCTTCACAAAAGTCTATACTTCTGGGAGAGAAGCTAATTCCTTCTAAAAGAAAATGGATAGGGCTGAAATCTAAACCTTAATGGAGCCTAATTTTAGGCCCAAATTCACTCCAGTTTGTAGGAAGTGAAGGAAACGGCCCAGATGGAATTCTTCCGTAGGAGCATTCCTGGCCTCACACCAAGAAACATACTTCCGCCATATATGGTGATAATGTTTAGCTGTCACGTCCTTCCTAGCCTTTATCAGAGTAGGAATGACCTCATCCGGAATGCCCTTTTCCGCTAGGATCCGGCGTTCAACCGACATGCCGTCAAACGCAGCCACGGTAAGTCTTGGAACAGACAGGGGCCCTGTTGTAACAGGTCCTGTCTTAGAGGAAGAGGCCACGGATATTCTGTGAGCATTTCCTGCAGATCCGGATACCAGGCCTTTCGCGGCCATTCTGAAATAATGAGAATTGTCTGTACTCTTTTTCTTATTATTCTCAACACCTTGGGGATGAGAGGAAGAGGAGGAAACACATAGACCGACTGGAACACCCACGGTGTCACTAGGGCGTCCACCGCCACCGCCTGAGGGTCTCTTGACCTGGCGCAATGCCTCTGTAGCTTTTTGTTGAGGCGGGACGCCATCATGTCTATCTGGGGCAGTCCCCACTGACTTGCAATCTGTGCGAAGACTTCCTGATGAAGTCCCCACTCTCCTGGATGTAGATCGTGTCTGCTGAGGCAGTCTGCTTCCCAGTTGTCCACTCCCGGAATGAACACTGCTGACAGTGCGCCTACATGATTTTCCGCCCAGCGAAGAATCCTGGTGGCTTCTGCCATTGCCACTCTGCTCCTTGTGCCGCCTTGGCAGTTTACATGAGCCACTGCGGTGATGTTGTCTGACTGGATCAGAACCGGTAGGTCGCGAAGCAAAGTCTCCGTTTGATGAAGGGCGTTGTATATGGCCCTCAGCTCCAGGACGTTGATGTGAAGACAAGTCTCTTGACTTGACCAAAGACCTTAGAAGTTTCTTCCCTGTGTGACTGCTCCCCAACCTCGGAGGCTCGCGTCCGTGGTTACTAGAATCCAGTCCTGAATGCCGAACCTGCGACCCTCTAGAAGGTGAGCACTCTGCAGCCACCACAGGAGAGATACCCTGGCCCTGGGGGACAGGGTGATCAACTGATGAATCTGTAGATGTGACCCGGACCACTTGTCCAGTAGGTCCCATTGGAAGGTCCTCGCATGGAACCTGCTGAAGGGAATGGCCTCGTAAGATGCCACCATCTTTCCCAGGACTTGAGTGCAGTGATGTACTGACACCTGTTTTGGCTTCAATAGGTCCCTGACCAGAGTCATGAGTTCTTGGGCCTTTTCTATCGGAAGATAAACCCTTTTCTGGTCCGTATCCAGAATCATGCCTAAGAAAGGCAAACGAGTCGTAGGAACTAACTGTGACTTCGGGATATTGAGAATCCAGCCGTGTTGCTGTAACACCTTCAGTGAAAGTGACACGCTGTTCAACAACTGCTCTCGTGATCTTGCTTTTATCAGGAGATCGTCCAAGTATGGGATAATTGTGACACATTGCTTCCGCAGGAGCACCATCATTTCCGCCATTACCTTGGTGAAAATCCTCGGGGCCATGGAAAGCCCAAACGGCAACGTCTGAAATTGGTAATGACAATCCTGTACCGCAAATCTCAGGTACGCCTGATGAGGTGGATATATGGGAACATGAAGGTATGCATCCTTTATGTCCAGAGATACCATAAAATCCCCCCTTCTAGGCTGACGATGACCGCTCTGAGCAATTCCATCTTGAACTTGAACCTTTTCAAGTATAGGTTCAAGGATTTTAAATTTAAAATGAGTCTGACCGAACCGTCCGGTTTCGGGACTACAAACAGGGTTGAGTAATACCCCCTCCCTTGTTGAAGTAGGGGAACTTTGACCACCACCTGCTGAAGATACAATTTGTGAATTGCATTTAACACTATCTCCCTTTCTGGGGGAGAAGCTGGTAGGGACGATTTGAAAAACCGGCGAGGAGGCACCTCTTCGAATTCCAGCTTGTAACCCTGAGAAACAATTTCTATTGCCCAGGCATCCACCTGTGAGTGAACCCAGATGTGGCTGAAAAGTCGAAGACGTGCCCCCACTGGGGCGGACTCCTTCAGCGGAGCCCCAGAGTCATGCGGTGGATTTTGTAGAGGCCGGGGAGGACTTCTGCTCCTGGGAACTAGCTGTGGTTGGCAGCTTTTCCCCTCTGCCCTTACCTCTGGCAAGAAAGAACGATCCTTGTACTCTCTTGTTTCTATTTGACCAAAAGGACTGCATTTGATAATGTGGCGCTTTCTTAGGCTGTGAGGGAATATAAGGCAAAAAATTTGATCTTTAATATGACCCAGGGTCAATAAAATGGTATCCTTATCCAGGGTATCAATGTCCGCCGATAAGGAATCTGTCCACGCTGCTACAGCGCTACAAACCCAAGCCGACGCTATCGCCGGTCTGAGTAAGGTACCAGAATGTGTGTAAATGGACTTTAGGGTAGCCTCCTGCTTGCGATCAGCAGGATCCCTGAGGGTAACCGTATCTTGGGATGGCAGCGCTACCTTTTTGGATAAGCGTGTCAACGATTGTCTACCCTTGGGGAGGATTCCCACCGTATCCTGTCCTTGGTCGGGAAAGGATACGCCATAAGAATCCTTTTGGGAATCTGCAGTTTCTTGTCTGGAGATTCCCAAGCCTTTTCAAATAACTCGTTCAGCTCATGAGAAGGGGTAGAGGTTACCTCAGCTTTCTTTTCCTTATACATGTGTACCTTCGTGTCAGGGACAGGGGGTTCCTCTGTGATATGCAAAATATCTTTTATTGCAATAATCATATATTGAATACTTTTAGCCAGTTTTGGCTGTAACTTTGCATCATCGTAGTCGACACTGGAGTCAGAATCCGTGTCGGTATTAGTGTCTACTATTTAGGATAGTGGGCGCTTTTGAGACTCCGAAGGTCCCTGCAACATAGGGGCAGGCAGGGCTTGATTCCCTGCATGTTCCCTGGACTCAGCTTTGTCCAACCTTTTGTGCAATAAATTCACATTAGCACTTAAAACATTCCACATATCCAACCAGTCAGGTGTCGGTGTTGCAGACGGAGACACCACACTCATTTGCTCCACCTCCTCCCTAGGAGAGCCTTCTACCTCAGACATGCCGACACACGCGTACCGACACATCACACACTCAGGGAATCCTCTTATCTGAAGACAGTTCCCCCACAAGGCCCTTTGGAGATACAGAGAGAGAGTATGCCAGCACACACCCAGCGCTAATGGCCCAGGAAAAAACACAATATGTTTACCCAGATAGCGCTGTTATATCTATTTTGCGCCAAATTATGTGCCCCCCCCCCTTCTTAAAAACCCTCTTTCACCGTGGTTAAGCAGGGGAGAGTCCGGGGAGCTTCCTCTCAGCGGTGTGCTGTGGAGAAAATGGCATCGGTGAGTGCTGAGGAACAAGCTCCGCCCCCTCAGCGGTGGGCTTCGGTCCCGCTGAAAATTTTTAAAAACTGGCGGGGGTCTCATATATACAGTGTCTAGCCTGTATAACACTATTTTAGCCAGATTTGGAGGTCCTTATTGCTGCCCAGGGCGCCCCCCCTGCGCCCTGCACCCTTACAGTGACTGCCGTGTGTGAGATCTGTGTGGGAGCAATGGCGCGCAGCGTTACCGCTGTGCGTTACCTCTATGAAGATCTGAAGTCTTCTGCCGCCTCTGAAGTCTTCTTTCTTCACATACTCACCCGGCTTCTATCTTCCGGCTCTGCGAGGAGGACGGCGGCGCGGCTCTGGGACGAACGGCGAGGGTGAGACCTGCGTTCCGTTCCCTCTGGATCGAATGGTGTCCAGTAGCCTAAGAAACAGAGGACTACAAGGGAGGGGTCCCGGGGTGCACACCGGTAATGAGAGGTGCGACCCTGCGGAGACCTTTTAGTAGAACTGCAAACAAAGAAAAAGGTTGTAGGTGCACAATTCAAACATTACCAATTTATTAATAATAATCATTGCAATAAAATTTTGCATTTTGAGCGAGGTTCTTCGCATAGTTATGGCCATAAGTAACGGCTTGCCCACCGCGTCCAGGTGACCTCATTAGTCGGTCAAGTCCCTAAGAAACAGAGCCTAACATTAAAGTAGGTCTGTTTCTCTCCCCTCAGTCCCTCGCTGCAGGGAGGCTGTTGCCAGCAGTGCTCCCTGAAAATAAAAAACCTAACAAAATACTTTCTTTTCAGGAAACTCAGGAGAGCTCCCTGTAATGCACCATATCTCCTCTGGGCACAGTAGTAAACTGAGGTCTGGAGGAGGGGCATAGAGGGAGGAGCCAGTGCACACCCATACCTCAAGTTCTTTCTTAGTGCCCATGTCTCCTGCGGAGCCCGTCTATCCCTATGGTCCTTACGGAGTCCCCAGCATCCTCTAGGACGTAAGAGAAAATACATTGGTAAATATAAATTGAGCATTCAGCAATGTATTTGAAGTAACTCAGATAGCTTTTTTTATATAATTAAAATAAGCTTATTGCATGGATCCCTGTACCTGCCCATTACCTGTGGCTAGTTACACCTCTACCAAAGTGTATCTGGCAGTACCTGTACCTGCCCAGTACCTGTGGCTAGTTACACCTCTAGCAGAGTGTATCTAGCAGCACCTGTACCTGCCCTGTTCCTGTGGCTAGTTACACCTCTAGCAAAGTGTATCTGGCAGTACCTGTACCTGCCCTGTACCTGTGGCAAGTTACACCTCTAGCAGAGTGTATCAGGCAGCACCTGTACCTGCCTGTACATGTGGCTAGTTACACCTCTAGCAGAGTGTATCTGGCAGCACCTGTACCTGCCCTGTACCTGTGGCTAGTTACATCTCTAGCAGAGTGTATCAGGCAGCACCTGTACCTGCCCTGTACCTGTGGCTAGTTACGCCTCTAGCAGAGTGTATCTGGCAGCACCTGTACCTGCCTGTACCTGTGGCTAGTTACACCTCTAGCAGAGTGTATCTGGCAGTACCTGTACCTGCCCAGTACCTGTGGCTAGTTACACCTCTAGCAGAGTGTATATGGCAGCACCTGTACCTGTCCTGTACCTGTGGCTAGTTACACCTCTAGCAGAGTGTACCTGGCAGCACCTGTACCTGCCCTGTACCTGTGGCTAGTTACACCTCTAGCAGAGTGTATCTGGCAGCACCGGTACCTGCCTGTACCTGTGGCTAGTTACACCTCTAGCAGAGTGTATCTGGCAGTACCTGTACCTGCCCAGTACCTGTGGCTAGTTACACCTCTAGCAGAGTGTATCTGGCAGCACCGGTACCTGCCTGTTCCTGTGGCTAGTTACACCTCTAGCAGAGTGTATCTGGCAGCACCTGTACCTGCCCTGTACCTGTGGCTAGTTACACCTCTAGCAGAGTGTATCAGGCAGCACCTGTACCTGCCCTGTACCTGTGGCTAGTTACACCTCTAGCAGAGTGTATCTGGAAGCACATGTACCTGCCTGTACCTGTGGCTAGTTACACCTCTAGCAGAGTGTATCTGGCAGTACCTGTACCTGCCCAGTACCTGTGGCTAGTTACACCTCTAGCAGAGTGTATCTGGCAGCACCGGTACCTGCCTGTTCCTGTGGCTAGTTACACCTCTAGCAGAGTGTATCTGGCAGCACCTGTACCTGCCCTGTACCTGTGGCTAGTTACACCTCTAGCAGAGTGTATCAGGCAGCACCTGTACCTGCCCTGTACCTGTGGCTAGTTACACCTCTAGCAGAGTGTATCTGGAAGCACATGTACCTGCCTGTACCTGTGGCTAGTTACACCTCTAGCAGAGTGTATCTGGCAGCACCTGTACCTGCCTGTACATGTGGCTAGTTACACCTCTAGCAGTGTGTATCTGGCAGCACCTGTACCTGCCCTGTACCTGTGGCTAGTTACACCTCTAGCAGAGTATATCTGGCAGCACCTGTACCTGCCCTGTACCTGTGGCTAGTTACACCTCTAGCAGAGTGTATCTGGCAGCACCTGTACCTGCCCTGTACCTGTGGCTAGTTACACCTCTAGCAGAGTGTATTAGGCAGCACCTGTACCTGCCCTGTACCTGTGGCTAGTTACACCTCTAGCAGAGTGTATCAGGCAGCACCTGTACCTGCCGAGTACCTGTGGCTAGTTACATCTCTAGCAGAGTGTATCAGGCAGCACCTGTACCTGCCCTGTACCTGTGGCTAGTTACACCTCTAGCAGAGTGTATCTGGCAGCACCTGTACCTGCCTGTACCTGTGGCTAGTTACACCTCTAGCAGAGTGTATCTGGCAGCACCTGTACCTGCCCTGTACCTGTGGCTAGTTACACCTCTAGCAGAGTGTATCTGGCAGCACCTGTACCTGACCTGTACCTGTGGCTAGTTACACCTCCAGCAAAGTGTATCTGGCAGCACAGGTACCTGCCTGTACCTGTGGCTAGTTACACCTCTAACAGAGTGTATCTGGCAGCACCTGTACCTGCCTGTACCTGTGGCTAGTTACACCTCTAGCAGAGTGTATCTGGCAGTACCTGTACCTGCCCAGTACCTGTGGCTAGTTACACCTCTAGCAGAGTGTATCTGGCAGCACCTGTACCTGCCCTGTACCTGTGGCTAGTTTCACTTCTAGCAGAGTGTATCTGGCAGCACCGGTACCTGCCTGTACCTGTGGCTAGTTACACCTCTAGCAGAGTGTATCAGGCAGCACCTTTACCTGCCATGTACCTGTGGCTAGTTACATGTCTAGCAGAGTGTATCTGGCAGCACCTGTACCTGTCCTGTACCTGTGGCTAGTTACACCTCTAGCAGAGTGTATCTGGCAGCACCTGTACCTGCCTGTACATGTGGCTAGTTACACCTCTAGCAGAGTGCATCTGGCAGCACCTGTACCTGCCCTGTACCTGTGGCTAGTTACACTTCTAGAAGAGTGTATCTGGCAGCACCGGTACCTGCCTGTACCTGTGGCTAGTTACACCTCTAGCAGAGTGTATCTGGCAGCACCTATACCTGCCCTGTACCTGTGGCTAGTTACACCTCTAGCAGAGTGTATCTGGCAGCACCTGTACCTGACCTGTACCTGTGGCTAGTTACACTTCTAGAAGAGTGTATCTGGCAGCACCGGTACCTGCCTGTACCTGTGGCTAGTTACACCTCTAGCAGAGTGTATCAGGCAGCACCTTTACCTGCCATGTACCTGTGGCTAGTTACATGTCTAGCAGAGTGTATCTGGCAGCACCTGTACCTGCCCTGTACCTGTGGCTAGTTACACCTCTAGCAGAGTGTATCTGGCAGCACCTGTACCTGCCCTGTACCTGTGGCTAGTTACACCTCTAGCAGAGTGTATCTGGCAGCACCTGTACCTGACCTGTGCCTGTGGCTAGTTACAGCTCTAGCAGAGTGTATGTGGCAGCACCTGTACCTGTCCTGTACCTGTGGCTAGTTACACCTCTAGCAGAGTGCATCTGGCAGCACCTGTACCTGCCCTGTACCTGTGGCTAGTTACACCTCTAGCAGAGTGTATCAGGCAGCACCTATACCTGCCCTGTACCTGTGGCTAGTTACACCTCTAGCAGAGTGTATCTGGCAGCACCTGTACCTGCCCTGTACCTGTGGCTAGTTACACCTCTAGCAGAGTGTATCTGGCAGCACCTGTACCTGCCCTGTACCTGTGGCTAGTTACACCTCTAGCAGAGTATATCTGGCAGCACCTGTACCTGCCCTGTACCTGTGGCTAGTTACACCTCTAGCAGAGTATATCTGGCAGCACCTGTACCTGCCTGAACATGTGGCTAGTTACACCTCTAGCAGAGTGCATCTGGCAGCACCTGTACCTGCCTGTACATGTGGCTAGTTACACCTCTAGCAGAGTGTATCTGGCAGTACCTGTACCAGTCCTGTACCTGTGTCTAGTTACACCTCTAGCAGAGTGTATCTAGCAGTACCTGTACCTGTGGCTAGTTACACCTCTAGCAGAGTCTATCTTGCAGCACCTGTACCTGCCCTGTACCTGTGGCTAGTTATACCTCTAGCAGAGTGTATCTGGCAGCACCTGTACCTGCCCTGTACCTGTGGCTAGTTACACCTCTAGCAGAGTGTATCTGGCAGTACCTGTACCAGTCCTGTACCTGTGGCTAGTTACACCTCTAGCAGAGTATATCTGGCAGCACATGTACCAGTCCTGTACCTGTGGCTAGTTACACCTCTAGCAGAGTGTATCTGGCAGCACCTGTACCTGCCCTGTACCTGTGGCTAGTTACACCTCTAGCAGAGTGTATCTGGCAGTACCTGTACCAGTCCTGTACCTGTGGCTAGTTACACCTCTAGCAGAGTATATCTGGCAGCACCTGTACCAGTCCTGTACCTGTTGCTAGTTACACCTCTAGCAGAGTGTATCTGGCAGCACCTGTACCTGCCCTGTACCTGTGGCTAGTTACACCTCTAGCAAAGTGTATCTGGCAGTACCTGTTCCAGTCCTGTACCTGTGGCTAGTGTGACAAGAACACTGGGATAGTGTTTGAGGGCAGGTATATTTGTCCCAGGTTCTTGTCTTACATGTTTTAGAAAATGTTAACTTCTAGGAAAAATGCTTTTTTGTTTTGTCTGAACCTTTTCAGTTTGCTGTAAAAGCTGGGTAAAGGCTCTGAGAGAGAGATAAGGCGAGTTCTAGACATTGGGCCCAGTTCGGGTCTTTGGCCTCACAGAGGGCTAATCAGGGTTTCAGCTGTGTAAGAGTGATATAGTGCTTCTAACCTGATTAGTATGGGCAGACTGCCTGGGAAGGCTGCAGGATCTGTGTGTGAGAGACACGCTTTCTGATGCAAGTAAGCTATACAGTATGTACTGAAGAACTCTGTGTTTTGTTTAGTGACAGTTAGGAACATCTTATGTTTAGTTAGTGCCGGACAGGCAAGGTATTTTTATTTTGGGGTTTGTTTTATTTTCTGTTTCAATAAAACTGGCCGGGGTCAGTTGTACCAGAAACTGGACTTGTGTTGTTCCTCAGCTGCTGCGTGCTGCCATATTCCCCAGGAAAAGGCACCTTGCACCCCTACAGTGTTACAACTTGGTGGAGAATGCGAGCAGGCCGTTCTGCGCATAAGTGAAAGCAGCAGCTTTGTGAGGCCTGCAGAAAACGGTGGTTTATGCAGATACAGCCCAGTGTGAAGTTACTGAGACTCACCCCTGAGGGTTTGATATATGTCCTGGGTGAAAGCAGCTGCAAAGCCGCCTGAAAAATCTGTTGACATGGAGGATCTGCTTAAAGCCTTGCTGCAAGCTACAGCGGCTCAGCAGGAGGCCAACCGACAGCAGCAGGTGGCAATGGAGGAAAATTGGAGACTACAGCGTCAGGATAGAGAGGCCTTAGCAGAAGTGGTGCAGAGACTTGCAGCTCGGGTTGGAGATGTGGCCGTCAGTGCTCCAACCAGCTCTAGTTCTATACGAGCCAGTCACTTCCTGCAGAAAATGACAGAGGCTGATGATGTGGAGGCCTATCTGACCACGTTTGAAAGGACTGCCGAGCGTGAGAACTGGCCGAAAGCACAGTGGGCCAGTCTGCTGGCACCTTTCCTGTCAGGTGAGCCCCAAAAAGCTTACTTTGATTTAAGCCCTGCTGAGGCTCGGGACTATGATAAACTAAAGACTGAGATCCTGACCCGCCTGGGAGTCACGCTGTCAGTACGAGCACAACGGGTGCACCGTTGGCTGTACGCCATGGAGAAGCCTCCGCGCTCCCAGATGCACGACCTTATTCAGCTAACAAAAAAATGGCTGCAGCCAGAGACATTAACTGGTCCCCAGATGGTGGAAAGAGTCGTCATGGACCGCTACTTGAGATCTTTGCCCATGGTCCTGCGCAAGTGGGTGAGCCATGGAAACCCGGGTACTGCTGACCAATTAGTGGACATGGTAGAGAGGTATTTGGCAGCAGAGGAACTACTGATGACCACCCAGCAACCCATAGATCCTCGACAGCGCCCTTCAGTAAAGACTGGTAAGACTGTTCCGTGGGAAAACGTTGCTGGGCGGTTAAGAGAACGCAAGGCTGGAGAGACTGTAAACACTGGCCCTGGAAACAGGCCAATGGGGCTAGAACGGTCTATGCTGCCCAAATGGGTTGATAATCGTGTGGTTAAATGTTTTAGGTGTGGTATGCCAGGTCATGTTATTGCCAATTGCCCAGTCACGCAAGAACCCATGCAATGTGATGCTGCCTTTGAATGTCGCAGAATGTCTTTCTTTGCTAGGTTAGCCTGTACTGTGGTACCTTCACCTGAGCTGGAAAAACAAATGTGTGATGTGTTCTTAGAAGGTAACCGGGTAGAGGCCTTGCTAGATTCAGGAAGTTTAGTTACCCTCGTGAAAGCTGGGTTAGTGAACCCCTTAAAGGTCCAGCAAATACCTATTGGGGTAACTTGCATACATGGGGATACCCAATATTATGCCACTGCTGAGGTGAATATAGAAACTTGTTGTGGGTCAGCAATGGTTAAAGTGGGACTGGTCCCTACCTTGGTGCATGAGGCCATAATAGGGAGGGATTTTCCTCATTTTTGGAAACTGTGGGAATCACGGTTATCAATAGATGTGAGAAGTAAAAAGCCAGTTGATAATACCTGTGATTTTTTGGATGTACGTGGGTCTTCGGAACTTTCTGGCCCTTTGCCTTTTGCTAGTTTGGCTGGGGAAGTGACAGATGGGGAGTCCAGTGAGGACCCTCTTGCCGGGAACAGAGACATAGTAGTTAGAACTGAAAGCGTGCCTGACCTGGAGGTAAAGAAGGATATGTTTGCGTCTGAACAGTTAAAGGATCCTACCTTAATCAAGGCTAGAGAGAATGTTAAGATTGTTAATGGGGAACCTGTGGTACCAGGTGACAGGGTTACGTATCCCCACATGGCCATCTGTAATGAGCTCTTGTACCACATTGTCAAAAGGGGTGAGGATGTGGTGGAACAGCTGGTAGTTCCCCAGCCTTATCGGAGAACGGTACTAGATTTAGCTCATAGTCACGTTACCGCAGGACATTTAGGGGCAGAAAAAACCACTGAAAGAGTTTTACAAAGGTTCTTTTGGCCAGGGGTTTATAAAGAAGTGTCTGAATATTGTTCTTCCTGTCCTGAATGCCAGTATCATGCCCCTAGACCCCATTTCAGGAGCCCACTAGTTCCCATGCCTATTATAGAGGTCCCGTTTGACAGAATAGCCATGGATCTCGTGGGGCCCTTGTTAAAGTCTGCTCGGGGCCATCAGTATATCCTGGTAATTATGGACTATGCCACTCGATATCCTGAGGCTGTCCCTTTACGCACTATCACAACCAAGGCGATAGCTAGGGAGCTGGTGCAGGTATTTAGTAGAGTGGGAATACCAAAAGAAATTTTGACTGACCAAGGTACTCCATTTATGTCAAGGATCGTGAAAGAATTGTGCAAGTTATTTAAGGTCACTCACCTCAGGACGTCCATCTACCATCCCCAAACTGACGGGTTGGTGGAAAGGTTTAATAAAACATTAAAAAGTATGTTAAAAAAGGTTGTTGAGAGAGATGGGAAAAACTGGGATTGTTTGTTGCCCTACTTGTTAATGGCCATCAGAGAAGTTCCTCAGTCCTCTACGGGGTTTTCTCCATTTGATTTGTTGTATGGTAGACACCCCAGAGGGCTGTTGGATGTTGCCAAAGAGACGTGGGAAGGACAGCCCACTCCTTATAGAAGCGTTATTGAGCATGTAACACAAATGCAGGATAGGATTGCAGCCGTGGTACCTGTTGTCAGAGAGCACATGGAACAGGCCCAAAGTGCTCAACAGAGGGTCTATAACCGGAGTGCCAAGATACGGGAATTTGCTCCTGGAGATAGAGTTCTTGTTTTGGTACCCACTGTGGAAAGCAAATTCCTAGCTAAATGGCAGGGTCCATTTGAGATTAGGGAAAAAGTGAATGAGGTTAATTACAAAGTATACCAGCCGGGAAAGAGAAAACCCGAACAGATCTACCATGTTAACTTAATCAAACCCTGGAAAGATAGGTTGTCTCTGTCAGCGGAGCCTTGCCCTTCGGTGTCTTCACCCCGGTTGCTTCCCGCAGTGAAGGTGTCGGAGACATTATCAGCTGATCAGAACAATCAGGTTAAAGAATTTCTCATCCAAAATAGGGAGGTATTTTCAGAGCTGCCTGGCCGAACGACCATAATAAAACATGACATTGTCACAGAACCAGGGGTCAGGGTTCATTTAAAGCCATATAGGATTCCTGAAGCTCAGCGAGAAGCTATTTCTAAGGAAGTTAAAACCATGTTAGAACTTGGAGTCATAGAGGAGTCTAACAGTGAGTGGTCCAGTCCCATAGTGCTCATCCCGAAGCCCGACGGTAGCATACGCTTCTGTAATGACTTTCGTAAGTTAAATGAGGTGTCCAAGTTTGACGCATACCCCATGCCCCGTGTGGATGAGCTTGTAGAAAGGCTGGGAACAGCCAGGTTTCTCACCACATTGGACCTGACCAAAGGTTACTGGCAAATACCTTTATCTGATAGCGCCAAAGAAAAAACAGCCTTTTCGGTTCCGGAGGGGCTGTACCAGTATAAGATGTTACCCTTTGGGTTGCATGGGGCTCCAGCAACCTTTCAACGGGCGATGGATAAAATTTTGAGGCCCCATAGAAAATATGCAGCTGCCTATTTGGATGATGTGGTAATTCACAGTACAGACTGGGGGTCACATTTGGTTAAAGTACAAGCAGTACTGGACTCAATCAGAGAGGCAGGGTTAACTGCTAACCCAAAGAAGTGCTGCCTCGCAATGGAGGAGGTCAAATACTTGGGCTTCACCATAGGCAGAGGTCTGATTAGGCCCCAATTGAATAAAGTTGATGCTATTCAAAACTGGCCTCGTCCAGTGAATAAAAAACAGGTAAGGGCTTTTTTGGGAATTACTGGGTACTATAGACGGTTTATTCCTAATTTTGCGACCACAGCGGTGCCGTTGTCAGACCTTACCAAAGGGAAGCAGTCAAATGTGGTGAAATGGAACCCTGATGCAGAAAAGGCGTTCCAAGCGTTAAAAGTGGCTTTGTGTTCACAACCGGTGTTGATAACACCAGATTTTTCAAAAGAATTTGTGGTACAGACAGATGCCTCAGAGGTAGGGATAGGTGCTGTGCTGTCCCAAACCAGAGATGGGGACGAACACCCTATCATTTATTTGAGTAGGAAACTCAATGAGCATGAAAAAAGGTATGCCATTGTGGAAAAGGAGGCTTTGGCCATTAAGTGGGCACTAGATACCTTGAGATATTACCTCTTGGGTAGACAATTCAGACTAGTGACAGACCATGCCCCTTTAAAATGGATGTATGTAAATAGAGGCAAGAATGCTCGTGTAACTAGATGGTTTCTAGCGTTGCAGGACTTTAAGTTTACTGTCGAACATAGACCGGGAACACAATTGGCCAACGCAGATGCATTGTCTTGCATCTTCTGTTTGGGGGCTACAAGTGTTCCGGCCCCTAGGTCGAAACAGGGGAGGGGGATATGTGACAAGAACACTGGGATAGTGTTTGAGGGCAGGTATATTTGTCCCAGGTTCTTGTCTTACATGTTTTAGAAAATGTTAACTTCTAGGAAAAATGCTTTTTGTTTTGTCTGAACCTTTTCAGTTTGCTGTAAAAGCTGGGTAAAGGCTCTGAGAGAGAGATAAGGCGAGTTCTAGACATTGGGCCCAGTTCGGGTCTTTGGCCTCACAGAGGGCTAATCAGGGTTTCAGCTGTGTAAGAGTGATATAGTGCTTCTAACCTGATTAGTATGGGCAGACTGCCTGGGAAGGCTGCAGGATCTGTGTGTGAGAGACACGCTTTCTGATGCAAGTAAGCTATACAGTATGTACTGAAGAACTCTGTGTTTTGTTTAGTGACAGTTAGGAACATCTTATGTTTAGTTAGTGCCGGACAGGCAAGGTATTTTTATTTTGGGGTTTGTTTTATTTTCTGTTTCAATAAAACTGGCCGGGGTCAGTTGTACCAGAAACTGGACTTGTGTTGTTCCTCAGCTGCTGCGTGCTGCCATATTCCCCAGGAAAAGGCACCTTGCACCCCTACAGTGTTACACTAGTTACACCTCTAGCAGAGTATATCTGGCAGCACCTGTACCAGTCCTGTACCTGTGGCTAGATACACCTCTAGCAGAGTGTATCTGGCAGCACCTGTACCTGCCCTGTACCTGTGGCTAGTTACACCTCTAGCAGAGTGTATCTGGCAGCACCTGTACCTGCCCTGTACCTGTGGCTAGTTACACCTCTAGCAGAGTGTATCTGGCAGTACCTGTACCTGCCTGTACCTGTGGCTAGTTACACCTCTAGCAGAGTGTATCTGGCAGTACCTGTACCTCCCAGTACCTGTGGCTAGTTACACCTCTAGCAGAGTGTATCTGGCAGCACCGGTACCTGCCTGTACCTGTGGCTAGTTACACCTCTAGCAGAGTGTATCTGGCAGCACCTGTACCTGCCCTGTACCTGTGGCTAGTTACACCTCTAGCAGAGTGTATCAGGCAGCACCTGTACCTGCCTGTACATGTGGCTAGTTACACCTCTAGCAGAGTGTATCTGGCAGCACCTGTACCTGCCCTGTACCTGTGGCTAGTTACACCTCTAGCAGAGTATATCTGGCAGCACCTGTACCTGCCCTGTACCTGTGGCTAGTTACACCTCTAGCAGAGTATATCTGGCAGTACCTGTACCTGCCCTGTACCTGTGGCTAGTTACACCTCTAGCAGAGTGAATCAGGCAGCACCTGTACCTGCCCTGTACCTGTGGCTAGTTACACCTCTAGCAGAGTGTATCAGGCAGCACCTGTACCTGCCGAGCACCTGTGGCTAGTTACATCTCTAGCAGAGTGTATCAGGCAGCACCTGTACCTGCCCTGTACCTGTGGCTAGTTACACCTCTAGCAGAGTGTATCTGGCAGCACCTGTACCTGCCCTGTACCTGTGGCTAGTTACACCTCTAGCAGAGTGTATCTGGCAGCACCTGTACCTGTGGCTAGTTTCACCTCTAGCAGAGTGTATCTAGCAGTACCTGTACCTGACCTGTACCTGTGGCTAGTTACGCCTCTAAAAGAGTGTATCTGGCAGCACCGGTACCTGCCTGTTCCTGTGGCTAGTTACACCTCTAGCAGATTGTATCTGGCAGCACCTGTACCTGCCCTGTACCTGTGGCTAGTTACACCTCTAGCAGAGTGTATCTGGCAGCACCTGTACCTGCCCTGTACCTGTGGCTAGTTACACCTCTAGCAGAGTGTATCTGGCAGTACCTGTACCTGCCTGTACCTGTGGCTAGTTACACCTCTAGCAGAGTGTATCTGGCAGTACCTGTACCTGCCCAGTATCTGTGGCTAGTTACACCTCTAGCAGAGTGTATCTGGCAGCACCGGTACCTGCCTGTACCTGTGGCTAGTTACACCTCTAGCAGAGTGTATCTGGCAGCACCTGTACCTGCCCTGTACCTGTGGCTAGTTACACCTCTAGCAGAGTGTATCAGGCAGCACCTGTACCTGCCTGTACATGTGGCTAGTTACACCTCTAGCAGAGTGTATCTGGCAGCACCTGTACCTGCCCTGTACCTGTGGCTAGTTACACCTCTAGCAGAGTATATCTGGCAGCACCTGTACCTGCCCTGTACCTGTGGCTAGTTACACCTCTAGCAGAGTATATCTGGCAGTACCTGTACCTGCCCTGTACCTGTGGCTAGTTACACCTCTAGCAGAGTGTATCTAGCAGTACCTGTACCTGACCTGTACCTGTGGCTAGTTACACCTCTAAAAGAGTGTATCTGGCAGCACCGGTACCTGCCTGTACCTGTGGCTAGTTACACCTCTAGCAGAGTGTATCTGGCAGCACCTGTACCTGCCCTGTACCTGTGGCTAGTTACACCTCTAGCAGAGTGTATCTGGCAGCACCTGTACCTGCCCTGTACCTGTGGCTAGTTACACCTCTAGCAGAGTGTATCTGGCAGTACCTGTACCTGCCTGTACCTGTGGCTAGTTACACCTCTAGCAGAGTGTATCTGGCAGTACCTGTACCTGCCCAGTATCTGTGGCTAGTTACACCTCTAGCAGAGTGTATCTGGCAGCACCGGTACCTGCCTGTACCTGTGGCTAGTTACACCTCTAGCGGAGTGTATCTGGCAGCACCGGTACCTGCCTGTACCTGTGGCTAGTTACACCTCTAGCAGAGTGTATCTGGCAGCACCTGTACCTGCCCTGTACCTGTGGCTAGTTACACCTCTAGCAGAGTGTATCTGCCAGCACCTGTACCTGCCCTGTACCTGTGGCTAGTTACACCTCTAGCAGAGTGTATCTGGCAGTACCTGTACCTGCCTGTACCTGTGGCTAGTTACACCTCTAGCAGAGTGTATCTGGCAGTACCTGTACCTGCCCAGTATCTGTGGCTAGTTACACCTCTAGCAGAGTGTATCTGGCAGCACCGGTACCTGCCTGTACCTGTGGCTAGTTACACCTCTAGCAGAGTGTATCAGGCAGCACCTATACCTGCCCTGTACCTGTGGCTAGTTACACCTCTAGCAGAGTGTATCAGGCAGCACCTGTACCTGCCGAGTACCTGTGGCTAGTTACATCTCTAGCAGAGTGTATCAGGCAGCACCTGTACCTGCCCTGTACCTGTGGCTAGTTACACCTCTAGCAGAGTGTATCTGGCAGCACCTGTACCTGCCCTGTACCTGTGGCTAGTTACACCTCTAGCAGAGTGTATCTGGCAGCACCTGTACCTGTGGCTAGTTTCACCTCTAGCAGAGTGTATCTAGCAGTACCTGTACCTGACCTGTACCTGTGGCTAGTTACACCTCTAAAAGAGTGTATCTGGCAGCACCGGTACCTGCCTGTACCTGTGGCTAGTTACACCTCTAGCAGAGTGTATCTAGCAGTACCTGTACCTGTGGCTAGTTACACCTCTAGCAGAGTGTATCTGGCAGCACCTGTACCTGCCCTGTACCTGTGGCTAGTTACACCTCTAGCAGAGTGTATCTGGCAGCACCTGTACCTGACCTGTACCTGTGGCTAGTTACACCTCTAGAAGAGTGTATCTGGCAGCACCGGTACCTGCCTGTACCTGTGGCTAGTTACACCTCTAGCAGAGTGTATCTGGCAGCACCTCTACCTGCCCTGTACCTGTGTCTAGTTACACTTCTAGCAGAGTGTATCTGGCAGCACCGGTACCTGCCTGTACCTGTGGCTAGTTACACCTCTAGCAGAGTGTATCAGGCAGCACCTTTACCTGCCATGTACCTGTGGCTAGTTACATGTCTAGCAGAGTGTATCTGGCAGCACCTGTACCTGACCTATACATGTGGCTAGATACACCTCTAGCAGAGTGTATCTGGCAGCACCTGTACCTGCCCTGTACCTGTGGCTAGTTTCACCTCTACAGAGTGTATCAGGCAGCACCTATACCTGCCCTGTACCTGTGGCTAGTTACACCTCTAGCAGAGTGTATCTGGCAGCACCTGTACCTGCCCTGTACCTGTGGCTAGTTACACCTCTAGCAGAGTGTATCTAGCAGCACCTGTACCTGCCTGTACATGTGGCTAGTTACACCTCTAGCAGAGTGCATCTGGCAGCACCTGTACCTGCCTGTACATGTGGCTAGTTACACCTCTAGCAGAGTGTATCTGGCAGCACCTGTACTTGCCTGCACATGTGGCTAGTTACACCTCTAGCAGAGTGTACCTGGCAGTACCTGTACCAGTCCTGTACCTGTGGCTAGTTACACCTCTAGCAGAGTGTATCTAGCAGTACCTGTACCTGTGGCTAGTTACACCTCTAGCAGAGTGTATCTGGCAGCACCTGTACCTGCCCTGTACCTGTGCCTAGTTACACCTCTAGCAGAGTATATCTGGCAGCACCTGTACCTGCCCTGTACCTGTGGCTAATTACACCGCTAGCAGAGTGTATCTGGCAGCACCTGTACCTGCCCTGTACCTGTGGCTAGTTACACCTCTAGCAGAGTGTATCTGGCAGTACCTGTACCAGTCCTGTACCTGTGGCTAGTTACACCTCTAGCAGAGTGTATCTAGCAGCACCTGTACCTGCCCTGTACCTGTGGCTACTTACACCTCTAGCAGAGTGTACCTGGCAGTACCTGTACCAGTCCTGTACATGTGGCTAGTTACACCTCTAGCAGAGTGTATCTGGCAGCACCTGTACCTGCCCTGTACCTGTGGCTAGTTACACCTCTAGCAGAGTGTATCTGGCAGTACCTGTACCAGTCCTGTACCTGTGGCTAGTTACACCTCTAGCAGAGTGTATCTGGCAGCACCTGTACCTGCCCTGTACCTGTGGCTTGTTACACCTCTAGCAGAGTGAATCTGGCAGCACCTGTACCTGCCCTGTACCTGTGGCTAGTTACACCTCTAGCAGAGTGTATCTGGCAGCACCTGTACCTGCCCTGTACCTGTGGCTAGTTACACTTCTAACAGAGTGTATCTGGCAGCACCTGTACCTGCCTGTACCTGTGGCTAGTTACACCTCTAGCAGAGTGTATCTGGCAGCACCTGTACCTGCCTGTACCTGTGGCTAGTTACACCTCTCGCAGAGTGTATCAGGCAGCACCTGTACCTGCCTGTACCTGTGGCTAGTTACACCTCTAGCAGAGTGAATCTGGCAGCACCTGTACCTGCCTGTACCTGTGGCTAGCTACACCTCTAGCAGAGTGTATCTGGCAGCACCTGTACCTGCCTGTACCTGTGGCTAGTTACACCTCTAGCAGAGTGTATCAGGCAGCACCTGTACCTGCCTGTACCTGTGGCTAGTTACACCTCTAGCAGAGTGAATCTGGCAGCACCTGTACCTGCCTGTACCTGTGGCTAGTTACACCTCTAGCAGAGTGTATCTGGCAGCACCTGTACCTGCCTGTACCTGTGGCTAGTTACACCTCTAGCAGAGTGTATCAGGCAGCACCTGTACCTGCCTGTACCTGTGGCTAGTTACACCTCTAGCAGAGTGAATCTGGCAGCACCTGTACCAGTCCTGTACCTGTGGCTAGTTACACCTCTAGCAGAGTGAATCTGGCAGCACCTTTACCTGCCATTTACCTGTGGCTAGTTACACCTCTAGCAGAGTGTATCAGGCAGCACCTGTACCTGCCCTGTACCTGTGGCTAGTTACACCTCTAGCAGAGTATATCTGGCAACACCTGTACCTGCCTGTACCTGTGGCTAGTTACACCTCTAGCAGAGTGTATCTGGCAGCACCTGTACCAGTCCTGTACCTATGGCTAGTTACACCTCTAGCAGAGTGAATCTGGCAGCACCTTTACCTGCCCTGTACCTGTGGCTAGTTACACCTCTAGCAGAGTGTATCAGGCAGCACCTGTACCTGCCCTGTACCTGTGGCTAGTTACACCTCTAGCAGAGTGTATCTGGCAGCACCTGTACCTGCCTGTACCTGTGGCTAGTTACACCTCTAGCAGAGTATATCTGGCAGCACCTGTACCTGCCTGTACCTGTGGCTAGTTACATCTCTAGCAGAGTGAATCTGGCAGCACCTGTACCTGCCTGTACCTGTGGCTAGTTACACCTCTAGCAGAGTGTATCAGGCAGCACCTGTACCTCCCCTGTACCTGTGGCTAGTTACACCTCTAGCAGAGTGTATCTGGCAGCACCTGTACCTGCCTGTACCTGTGGCTAGTTATACCTCTAGCAGAGTGTATCAGGCAGCACCTGTACCTGCCCTGTACCTGTGGCTAGTTACACCTCTAGCAGAGTGTATCTGGCAGCACCTGTACCTGCCCTGTACCTGTGGCTAGTTACACCTCTAGCAGAGTGTATCTGGCAGCACCTGTACCTGCCCTGTACCTGTGGCTAGTTACACCTCTAGCAGAGTGAATCTGGCAGTACCTGTATCTGAAGAATAGACGTAAAGCTAAGTCTATGGTACACTCTGGCTCCTGTGTAATTGATATGTGAATTATTCACGTTGTAAAATAAATTCCTATTCATAAAAACATCCCCATAATCTTCGATATTGTTTCCCTGGCGAAATCTGCATTTAAAACACAAGTTCCTTGTACCAGATATTACAACATAAAATCTTTATAGCTTGGGATGTTTTATGTCAGAAGTCTCTTCTCTTTCCCCCAGCGCTTTATCCTATTTCTGGCTGTTTACAAGCATTTAATTTAAAAACTGCAAAGGGTCATTTGCCGGCCCATAGAGACATGGCATCGGACATCCCACCCTGCCTGCATGCAGACGCACCTGTGCGGAACTGCAGGGGGTAGAAATGTGTGACCTTACTGATACGTGGGGTGGGAGTGGCGGTGGAATGTGCGATTATTCAGGCTACACACTTGGTAATCATCGCAAGTGAAGCTGCCTCCCAGAAATTATTATATCCACCCACCAGAGTCATCATAAAGTACTCAGCAACTGCGTACACACACCTCGCACCGATGCTATAACTAAGAACATCGATTCCTCAAGTGAGCCTATGGTCACGCAGACTGACTGCAGCAGTAGCGACGCTGGCACCATGTTTCCCTATGTACATGATCGCAGCTGAAAGCAGATACACACCCTGAAAAAAACGCCCATGGCATGCCTGCATTTTTGCAGTCACTCCCCGTTCTCTTCCCCAAATGGTCACTTCATTGAAATCAGTCTGCGCTAATATCTCACTGCGAGCGCTATTGCAAAGGTCTCTTGGTGCGTGAGCAGTGCACGCTCAGTCTGCTGATTATTGCTCAGTCTGCTGATTATTGCTCAGTTGCGTGAACTTGTGTACAAACATGAATTAGGCGCAGTGTATGTTCAGCACCACGAACAGGTGAAGGGATAGTATCTGTTCAGCACCATGTACAGGTAAAGGGATAGTATCTGTTCAGCACCATGTACAGGTAGAGGGATAGTATCTGTTCAGCACCATGTACAGGTAACAGGATAGTATCTGTTCAGCACCATGTACAGGTAAAGGGATAGTATCTGTTCAGCACCATGTACAGGTAGAGGGATAGTATCTGTTCAGCACCATGTACAGGTAAAGGGATAGTATCTGTTCAGCACCACGGACAGGTAGAGGGATAGTATCTGTTCAGCACCACGGACAGGTAGAGGGATAGTATCTGTTCAGCACCACGGACAGGTAGAGGGATAGTATCTGTTCAGCACCACGGACAGGTAGAGGGATAGTATCTGTTCAGCACCACGGACAGGTAGAGGGATAGTATCTGTTCAGCACCACGGACAGGTAGAGGGATAGTATCTGTTCAGCACCACAGACAGGTAACAGGATAGTTTCTGTTCAGCACCATGGACAGGTAACAGGATGGTTTCTGTTCAGCACCATGGACAGGTAACAGGATAGTTTCTGTTCAGCACCACGGAGACGTAACAGGATAGTATCTGTTCAGCACCACGGACAGGTAACAGGATAGTCTCTGTTCAGCACCACGGACAGGTAACAGGATAGTTTCTGTTCAGCACCACGGACAGGTAACAGGATAGTATCTGTTCAGCACCATGGACAGGTAACAGGATGGTTTCTGTTCAGCACCATGGACAGGTAACAGGATAGTTTCTGTTCAGCACCACGGAGACGTAACAGGATAGTATCTGTTCAGCACCACGGACAGGTAACAGGATAGTCTCTGTTCAGCACCTCGGACAGGTAACAGGATAGTTTCTGTTCAGCACCACTGACAGGTAACAGGATAGTCTCTGTTCAGCACCATGGACAGGTAACGGGATAGTTTGCATACAGGTGGATGCAGTTATGTTGGGAATTTCTGGGTGTTTACTGGGGGGGGGGGGGGGGGGGGCTAGCTAGACACGGCCATGTCTCAGCCAGTGACTGCATGTAAAGACTCAGTTCTACTGATACCGGCACACTCAATGGTAATTCTGTGCCTCTATAGGCATGGTGCAATCTCCAATTATACATCTTCATACGCACAGCGATGCATTAGTACCGCAGCTGGTGGAAGTAGGAAGGCCACCAGAAGCAGCATTAGCATAAAGACACAGTCACGAATGCATAAAAAGGCACAATCATGTCTACACCTCCATATCAGGCCCATTTTGTACAGCACCATGAACAGAGACAGATAGAGATGGTCTGATTTAGAGGTGGATGCTAACTGAACGCAATGCAGACATTTGTGCAACTGAGCGATTGCTTCATCCACGCTTGTGCAAATTAGTCTGAACCCCCTACTGCGTATGTGTTACCATGAGTGTACTCTAGAAGTGTCATGGGTGTGTCACTGCATATGTGTTCTGAGATGCGTAGCCACTTTCACAGAGGCCATGTTTTGATGGAGACACCATAGGCAGGTGCAAGTATCGATGGTGGACATAGTGGTGCACCAACGGTGGACTGTGAGAACAACCGGCAGTGTTACGGCATGCAGGGCCAAAAAAATTGGGCACCTCAAGGTTTGTACACTCCGAAGCACAGCAGTACACAAGGGGAAAGTTACCACTACCATTTGCATATGGGTAATAATGCACTGATAGCGATCACCACTATGACACATAGGGCCTAATACAGATCTGATCACAGCAGCAAATTTGTTAGCTAATGGGCAAAACCATACTGCACTGCAGATGGGGCAGATGTAACATGTGCAGAGAGAGTTAAATTTGGGAGGGTTATATTGTTTCCGTGCAGGGTAATTACTGTCTGCTTTTTTACTAAACTGCAATTTACAGTAGAGTTCAGTTTGAACACACCGCACCCAAATCTAACTCTCTCTGCACATGTTACATCTGCCCCACCTACAGTGCAGCACGGTTTTGCCCATTAGAGAGCTTTTTTTGGTTTGCTAACATCCCTGAATAAGACATGTAGCCTACAAATGCAGGACAGCTTTTCACACATAGCAATTTAGATCTGAGTACGGACACAGCCCTCCCACACCTACACCTGCACATCTTACATCTACCCCCTGACACTCCCTCCCCCCACCCCAGATTGCGGCAGGGTTTTACCAAGGTGCAAAGCTCTTTTCATTTGTTTTTTTTGTTGTTGTTTTTGCTCTGCTGTCTCCTCAGAATCAGCCCCAGAGTGTGGGGAGAACTTGTGACATCTACTGTGAGTGTCATACAGCAGAAAGGGTCCTCGTCTCTGGCCTGAGTCCACCGATGTTCTCCCATAGCTTCCCCGAGCAACAGCCCAAACTTCTGTCTGCTCCTCTGACTCCTCTACGGATGATCAGACTGAGCAATTCTACTGTAATCGCCTTCAACGTGCCCCATTATCTTATCACAGACTGACACACAATGAAATTTCCATCTGCTCAGAGCAACAACCGGGATGAAAGCCTCATTTCAAACCGAGGTTATTTTTGGGTCTAAGTAGTTGTTGTTTTGTTATTGTGTCAGGAATGCATCGGAGGAGGCGGAGGGAGAGATGTGCGAGGAGGTTATAGAGGTAATGATGAAGTTATGGAATGGTAGAGTCTGTCTGATAGAGCAGGGGGTGTTTTGTCCTAAACCATGCACACATAACAATGTCACCAATACACAGTACATGACAGATAATCGGAGACTACATGACAGACAGACACAGAGGTCGGAGGGCCCTGCTCGCAGGCTTACATTCTATAGGGAAATAGGCATTAATGCACCAGGATGAGCGCTACATATTGCATATTGGTCCTGCAGATGAAGATGTTTCTGGTGGGCTGCATGGAACGTTTGCCGGCTGCGAATAGTCACAGCAAGATGAGCGCGGCGACATCTGTAACAAATGATAACTAACTGGCCCAAGTGTCTATCGCAGGATGAGCAAATATCTGGGGCGATTCATTTTCAATGGTACACCGGATATTGAGCAATTGTACAAAATATGATTAAGGTGTAAACACTGCATGGGGTTATAGCCGGCACTATAGGGTGATAGCAAAAATAACACGGTATATGTCAGCAATAGGGATTTTACCATAAAGAGTAAAAAAAAAATGTCTTCATTAACCATAACCACAGACGTGTACTCATACACCTAGCCTCAATACGTCACACGGCGCACTGTGTCCAGCGCAACTGGGAGGAGGAGCCTATCATCATTTTATTCAAATTTTGCATCATATTCACATCTAATATCTATCTATCTATATATCTCTATCTATCTATAGCTATCTATCTATCTGCCTAACTATCTGTCTGTCTGTCTGTCTATCTATCTGTCTATCTATATCTAATTCTATCTATCTATCTATCATCTATCTATCATCATAGATATCTGTCTGTCTATCTATCTATCTGTCAGTCTGTCTGTCTATCTACTGTAGATATCTGTGTGTGTGTGTATCTATCTATCTGTCTGTCTATCATCTGTCTGTCTGTCTGTCTGTCTATCTGCTGTAGATATTTGTGTATCTATCTGTCTGTCTGTCTGTCTGTTTGTCTGTCTGTCTATCATCCATCTATCTATCTATCTATCTATCTATCTATCTATCTATCTATCTACTGTAGATATCTGTCTGTCTGTCTGTCTGTCTACTGTAGATATCTATCTATCTATCTATCTATCTATCTATCTATCTATCTATCTATCTATCTATCTGTCTGTCTATCTACTGTAGATATCTATCTATCTTTCTTTCTATCTATCTATCTATCTATGTATCTATCTACTGTAGATATCTATCTGTCTGTCTACTGTAGATATCTGTCTGTCTGTCTGTCTGTCTGTCTGTCTGTCTATCTATCTACTGTAGATATCTGTCTGTCTATCTATCTATCTATCTATCTATCTATCTATCTATCTATCTATCTACCTACCTACCTACAGTATCTGATCTACGGACCCTATCATAGAGATCTATGAATACTGTTTTATACAGATGCAGGCAGGTGGAGTTTGGGAGTTGGAGCTCTGCAGCAGCCTGATATACTGTACACAACCCTGGGGGCTGAGCTGTAGGAAAGGGCCACATCTGCAGACAGTGGTACTCCTAGCTGCAGGGGGAACAATGACATATCTGACATGCAGAATGCATTGTGCCTCTCAGTCCCCTGAAGAAGCAATGAATGGAGTGGGAAGAGGGGGGCTGAGAGCTGCTGCCTCCACATTCTGCCTCTGCGTCTTGTGCTGATAACTCTGTGCTGCTGTGGCCTCCGCGCCTCGGTGTCACACTCTGTGAGTCTCATGATGTTTCTTCTGCTCAGCCAAAAGCACAGACACTTTGCAGTCATTAGAATTTGGCACGGAGGCCGCACTTGGGATGTCACACAATGGTGAGATTAGGGTACATCGTCCCCTCCCAAACACACACACTATCCATACAGAATGGCAGCTGATGTGGCTGGGGATAGTTCTGTATCTAACTCATCTGTCAACACTACAACTCCCCCTGCAAGTCCACTGTTGTCTCTCGGCGATACCTTTGTTGTATAGAATCCTGATTTCCTTGTTTTCTGTGGCAAATCTACAGCATTATACCGAAAGCCAAAATGTATTTATATATGGAGCTCAATGGGTTAAGGTAAAAACCACAATGATACTCAATATGGATGCATTGTGCACGGGTAATGTGTGCACCAACATGACGTCTCAGAACATATTTATATATCTATATATATATATATATATACATATACAGATGGGTCCACAGTTATCTTGACTTCTTTGCTGCGCCTAGGCACACCATGGTTTATTTACATAAAACATTCATCTATTGTTTTCAGCTGCAATACAATACAGAGAACAATACAGCAGGGGATTAAGGGGGTCATTCTGACCCGATCGCTCGCTGCAGTTTGTCGCAGTGCAGCGATCGGGCCGGAACTGCGCCGGTGCCTAGCGATTGCCTCTGAGACAGAGGTTGTCGCTGGGCGGGAGGGGGCTGGACAGCGGCGTTAAGCCGCCATTTAGGGGGCATGGTCTAGCCAACGTAGGCGCGGCCCGACCGTTGCGGGGGCGGGCCGTGGTGGCTGCGTGATGTCACATGCAGCCGCTGCGGACCAGGGAGCGACGAGCAGCTCCCGGCCAGCACGCTAAAGCTGCGCTGTTCTGGAGCTACTCTTGAAGTGCAAAGGCATCGCCGCTGTGCGATGCCTTTGCACTTCTGCGGGAAGGGGGGGGGCGGCACTGACGTGCGTGGCGGACTAGCCCTGTGCATGTCCGTGTGAATGATCATAGCTGTGCTAAATTTAGCATAGCTACGATCAACTCGGAATGACCCCCCAAGTCCGCCTGCCCAGTCTCAGCTAATCCTATTAAAGGTCAAGATAAACATGGACCCATCTGTATATATATATATATAGTATATAAATATATAGTATGTATATATATATATTTATTTATTTTCTATCTAATTATATTACAGTAATAACGAAGCAAAGTGACAGTGTTCTGATTGAAAGATGTTTGCTAAGAATTGCGTAATACCATCAGAATTGCATCATTTGAACCAGCCAAATGGAAAAGGAACAGATGGCGTATTAATGCAATACAAGGTATAATTTCCTGCCTGAGGTTAGGGGTTGCCATCGACCATCGGTAGTTGCCAAACATCGATGGCTAACTACCAATGTTTTGCCATCGATGACAGAGAGCCAATGGTCCTCTGTCATCGATGGCTGAGTGGAACTAAATATTCACCCCACCCCCCACACACAGTGCTCAGCCCCACCCACAGCTACCGCTAAGCCCTGCCCCCATTTTTTATTTGCCCAGTGGCGGCCATCGAGTGATGCAAGTCATCAATGGTTCACCATAGATGGTTTATGTGTTATCACCGATGACACTATCAATGGCAACTATCGATGGGCAGCCTAACAATGACCATTCCTACCTTATGTTGTGTACAGGCCCTAAACCCTTTTTCCAGCACTCAGCGGGATAACTGCTTGACTTATGGTATTTTTTACATTACAGAGAGGATTTACGACTACACCGGCCAAAGGTGTTCCAAAGCCTTCCTACTCACTACATTATGTGTCATGTGACTGTGGTCACCATGGTAATCACAAATGCTGCAGAATTATAAATCATTAATAGCAGCCTGTCAAAACACACTAAGGAAAGGCGGTAATTACCAAGCTTCTTGTTCCAGCCTGATACAGTGGTTTATGCTAAGAACGCACCTGCTATTTTCACAGGATTGCTGCTTTAGGAACAACAAGGTGGCAACAAATGTGTTTCTTCTTTGTTACAAAACATGGTGAAATAGAATAATAGAATTCCATTGTGATGAGACATGATGCAGAACAGACAGATTGCTGCTGCGTACAACACAAAGAGCCGCGGACCCCTGTTCCGCTCATGTATACGTCTTATACGTGGCTGACTGTGTTTACTTATAATTAATGCAGGAATATATAGATTATTTTACTTCTTATAGAAGCATTTTACCAACAGATCCTGTCATCACCAAAGCCTGCGGATCCACATCTGCCCACAAGAGGGCGCTACTTGTCCTCCACAGTATCCATGAACCCACAGTGCCCACTCGTGTGGATTCCAGGAACTTGCCATCATTTTAATATTTCTATATTTCGAAAGGCTTATCATTTCAAAAGTGCCTAAATGTCAATATTTCTCCAGGAAAAAAAAAATCCCTCGGAAAACCACGGAAAAACAGTACGAATTTAAGCTTGAGTTAACAAGTCTGCTAATTAAATGGCTCCCTCAAAATCATTAAAAAGGAACTGTCGGAATACATTTCTTTCTCAATAGTCAGTTGAAAGAGCTTGTTCATAATTAAGATGCTATTCACTGGGTAGATGGAGCGGGGAGGGGAGCGACGGAGGAAGAAGTGTGTTGCGCGCAGTTTTTGGCTGGTATTGAGCTGTACCTACAGTGGAATGATCATAAACAGGCAGACATGGGTCAGATGTATCTTTACCGTTCCTGCCACAAGGGCCTCAGCGGTGGGAAATCCACCCACATTGTCCCATTTTGAAGAAGCGAAGGCCACAAAAAATGTAATGGAGCGTTTGCGCAGGCAGTTGTACAACTTAATTCCCATTACTGTAATTGTGCAGTACAGTATATCTGCCCAGTGCAGGGTTCCCTGTGTCATTGTTGTTTTTTGTATCCTTTTGGACAACTTAAAGTTGCTGTCCTCACTTCTGCTTGTATAATGGGCTGTTGCATTGTTTGCCACCTGCCCTGACCACTGCATAGACCTGGACTATTCTATTGCTAGCACCTGCCCTAACCTTAATTCAGGCACTGAATATCCCTCCTAGTTAGTAAATAGTTACCTGCCCTGATCTCCTCTCGGACTATTGTATTATTAGCTGCCCGACCTTACGTTTACCTGAACACTGACTGTTCCTTCTTATCATCTGACAAGACCAATGCTTTGTTGAACTGTTTTTTTGTTCCTTGCCCAGTGCTGTACTTGCTTTTGCCCTGTCTGTACGGCCCATGGTGCTTGCTTTTTGTTACTAACCAAAGCTCCAGCATCATATTGGACATGACCACAGGGTCTGACAATATCTCTACAGTGGCACCTTCCTGCATTACGCCTCTGAGTACATGGAAGCTTGCTCAGTGGTAAGGTAAAATAAAGAATCCTCTGTCTCTAAACTCCTTAACCTAACATCATCGGTTGGTCTTTCCCAGTTGACCTTTTCACCTTCCTATATGAGTGGGCACTCACTTGATCTGGTCTTCACTCCCCGTTGTGATATTTCTGACTTCTCCAACTGCCCGTTCCCCCTCTCTGATCAGCTCTCTATTAACTTATCCCTCTCTGCTTCTGCATCTCTACCTCCTAAGGCTACCATCACTAAGCATAACATTGAGGCCATCACTACATCGACTCCCTTCTGCACTCTCTGCCCTTGGCTTTGCCACCTACTTCACATCCAAAATTGACTCCATACGGCAGGACATCACATCCAAAAAAAAACCTCAGCAACATGCCCCTTTTTTTCCATGGCCACCCCTCCCCATCCATCTCACCAACTCAGACTTCTTTTTCCCCTGTATCTGGAAATTAAGTAATGACCCTCATCTGCCGCGCCCCCATCTATCTCCCAACTTGACCCTATCCCTTCCCACCTCCTCCGCTACCTCTCTCCTTCTGCCTATTCCCATCTTGCCCACCTCCTCAGTCTGTCCCACTCATCAGGCACTGTTCCCTTTGCCTTCAAGCATGGTCTTGTCTCCCCTATTCTTAAAACACCTACCTTTGATCCTAACACTCTCTCCAGCTATCGGCCCATCTCTCTCCTTCCTTTTGCCTCCAAACTCCTTGAGCGTATGGTCTACAACCGCCTTACTGCCTTTCTTTCCTCCCACTCACTGCTTGACGCATTTCAGTCTGATTAATTTTCCATCCTCACTCCACTGAAACTGCCCTCACAAAAGTCTGCAATGACCTCCATGCTGCCAAATCTAACAGACACTACTCTCTGCAAATTCTCCTTGACCTCTCTGCTGCTTCTGACACTGTGGACCACCCTCTCCTCCATCAAATCCTTCACACCATTAGTCCAGATGATACTGCCCTATTCTGGCTGACCTCCTACCTCTCTGACCACTCCTTCTCTACCTCACCCGCACTTCCCCTAACAGTAGGTGTCCCCCAAGGTTCTGATCTTGGTCCTCTCCTTTTCTCTCTCTGTACCTCCTCTTTAGGTAAGCTCATTAGTTCTTTTGACTTCCGATATCATCTCCATGCTGATGATACTCAGATCTACCTTTCCTCCCCTGATCTCTCCCCCGCTTTCCTCACTTGTATCTCCAACTGTCTCTCTGCTGTCTCTACTTGGGCTGTCCCAGTGATGTCTTAAACTTTCCTCCCATAACTTAACCTCCCACAATTTCACTATCCATTGACAGAACAACTATATCCTCTAGCCCCCAAATACGCTGTCTTGAAGTTGTCCTTAATTCCACCTTAAAACTATACATTCAGTACCTCTCGCAGTCCTGTCATTCCATTTCAAAAACATCTCCAGGATCAGACCCTTTCTCACCCTAGATGCTGCTAAGACCCTCATCCACTCACTGGTCATCTCCAGACTGGACTACTGTAATCTCCTCCTATCTGGTATCCCTGACAAATGCCTCTCTCCACTCCGATCTATCCTCAGTGCTGCAGCCCGGCTCATTTTCCTCATCAAACGCACTACGTCCACCTCCCCTCTCCTACAAGTCCTTCACTGTCTCTCCTTCCTCTTCCAAATCCAATTCAAGCTTCTTACATTCACTTACAAAGACCTCACCCACTTCTCTCCCAGTTACATATCTGCCCTTATCCCACCCGCACACTTCACTTCACAAACAAACGCCGCCTTTCCTGCCAACTGATCACTTCCTCCCATTTCTGCCACCAAGATTTTGCCTATGCTGCTCACTACCTCTGGAATTCTCTACCTCTCCCTGTCAGACTCTCCACCTCTCTACAAAGCTTTAAACAGGCTCTTAAGACCCACTTCTTTATCAAACCCAGCTGTCTCTCATCCTAAGCCTCTGTCCCACGCTCTCTGTCTACCCCATCTGTGCACCCGTCTGTCTGACCCTCCCCTTTAGAATGTAAGCTCTCACAAGCAGGGCCCTCCTCCCTCATGTGTTTTACCCTCTCTTGGGGGTATATTTACTAAGGTGTGGGTTTATAGAAGTGGAGGTGTTGCCCATAGCAACCAGTCATATTCTAGCTATTATCTTCGAGAAGGTGCTAGATAAATGAAAAGCAGAATCTGATTGGTTGCTACAGGCAACACCTCCACTTCTATAAACCCGCAGCTTAGTAAATATACCCCTTAGACTCTTTTCTAGTCCATACTCCCTACAACGGCACCCAACCCTCGGTTTCTGCCCCACTGATGCTTATCTCAGTGTCCTGTCAGCAATGTGTATATACCATATACTTCTCCTACATTGTCTTGTACTGTAAGTCGTGGTTTTCCTGTTTGGCTCATTTATTTATGCACTTTGGGGGTAATTCAGACCTGATCGCAGTAGCATGTTAGCTAATGGGAAAAACCATGGGGGTCATTCCGAGTTGTTCGCTCGGTAAAAATCTTCGCATCGCAGCGATTTTCCGCTTAATGCGCATGCGCAATGTCCGCACTGCGACTGCGCCAAGTAAATTTGCTATGCACTTAGGAATTTTACTCACGGCATTTTCATCGTTCTGGCGATCGTAATGTGATTGACAGGAAATGGGTGTTACTGGGCGGAAACAGGCCGTTTTATAGGCGTGTGGGAAAAAACGCTACCGTTTCCCGAAAAACGCAGGAGTGGCTGGAGAAACGGGGGAGTGTCTGGGCGAACGCTGGGTGTGTTTGTGACGTCAAACCAGGAACGACAAGCAGTGAAATGATCGCAGATGCCGAGTAAGTCTGAAGCAACTCAGAAACTGCTACGAGGTGTGTAATCGCAATATTGCGAATACATCGTTCGCAATTTTAAGATGCTAAGATTCACTCCCAGTAGGCGGCGGCTTAGCATGAGCAAATCTGCTAAAATTCACTTGCGAGCGAACAACTCGGAATGACCCCCCATGTGCATTGCAGGGAAGGAGGGGGGCATATGTAACATGTGCAGAGAGAGTTAGATTTGGGTGTGGTGTGTTCAAACTGAAATCTAAATTGCAGTGTAAAGATAAAGCAGCCAGTATTTACCCTGCACAGAAACAATATAACCCACCCAAATCTAACTCTCTCTGCACGTTACATCTGCCCCACCTGTAGTGCACACGGTTCTGCCCAACTGCTAACAAATTTGCTGCTACGATCAGGTCTGAATTACCCCCTTTTGTTAGGCGATGCAGAACCCTTGTGTCACCGTATAAACAATTATAATAATAATAAAAGGAGGTTGCCAAAAGTAAAGACATTGAAGAAGTTGTAATGGTTGATCCCGGGAGCCCACAGACAGCCAGAAAAGCCGTTCCCGACTCTTGGCTGAGCAGTATATTGTGTATCTGCTTTATTAGTCGAGAGCAGGAAATGACCCTCTGTTCTGAGGCTCGTACTATAATCGTACAATAATACTTTCAGCTCTGGATGATTATAAAGCCTCCAGTATGTTCAGTTCCACAACACGGGAAAACAAGTGCACCTCAGATCTCCGCTGTGTGTATATACAGTATATATATGATATCGGGAACAAGTAGCAGCAGTTACATGGGGGCCCTGGATTGAATGGAGAAGAGCGGACAGGCCATCAGACCATTTGTAGTAACACTCTGATTACCAGGTAACGCTCTGCGCGTTCCAGTGCAGAGACCAGGTAGGGAGACCCTTCTAGCTGTGTCCCACTGCCTGGGGAAGATCCCGGGAATGTCTCCCACCTCTCTGAGAGACGTCTGATCTGGAAGTTGGGAAACATGCTTATTGTGACTGTTATACTGTGCGGCCTAGGTGCATGGTCCCCCTAAAGCAGACTAACCTCAAATACAGCACAATACAGATGCCCAACGTAGGGACTGACAAAGCGGAGCAGCAGTATAGGGTTTGGTGTATGTAATTAATGCTTACAGAAGCATTTTGCAAACAAATCCTTTGCATATAGATTATTGCAATGGGGTTAATGCGGTGTAATGTGAGAGATGGGCGTATTCTGGATGTGTTTCTGAGCTGTATGTAATACAGGAGAGCCCCGAGTCAGGCAGTGAGATTGAGTTGCAGTGTCAGTCACTATGTATGATCCAGACACTACAATGTTTGTAACTAATGCCTTGGGTCGCCATTGGCTCCTACAGACGGGGCCGTTTCTGGGTCCCCAAAAGCTTATTTCCCCTTCTAGAGAATGATCCATTCATTGCCAATTCCCAACGTGACAGACCCCAGCCCTGTGGCAGCAGGAACATGGGACTGTTCCTTGTAACTAAAGGCAACTGCCGCAGGATTATTGGGGGTCATTCCGACCCGTTCGCACGCAGCGGTTTGTCACTGCAGTGCAAACGGGTCCGGAATGCGCATGCACGGCGGCCGCACTGCGCATGCGTGACGTTGCCCGGCGACATGGGTCGCCGGGTTACGTCCAGGACAACGAAGAAAGCGGTCGCAGAGCCGTCCGCATGAAGATTGACAGAAAGAAGGCGTACCGGGGAGTCACCGGACCGTTGCCTACTGTTTTCGGGGAGTGGTGAAGAAAACGCAGGCGTGTCCAGGAGAACGGAGGGCAGATGTCTGACGTCAAAGCCGGCCCCAGCATCGCAGAGATCGTCGCACAGGGTAAGTATGTCCAGGGCTGGTCTTGTTTTGCAGGAATCTGTTTCAGCATAGCAGGGCTGAACCAGCGATCGCATCCCTGCTAAGCTAAAATACACTCCCCCATAGGCGTGGCCTAGTTGATCGCAGCAGCAGCAAAAAGTTGCTGGCTGCGATCAACTCGGAATGACCACCATAGTCCCATATTTTCCCCTAAAAGTGCCATCTGCCCCTCGACCCTGGCAGAGATGAGGCTACATTTGCAGCAGTTGTCTCAGCGATTATCGGTGGCAATAGGGGCTTATTCACATCACTCTAACGCAGGTCACGTGTTCAAAAACTCAATATAAGTTACATTCCAAGTGACCATTGTGAATTTCCCACGCAGCGTTTAACCCTTTAGCTTCTCACGCTGAACGTCAGTCTCTGCGGAGAGATTATATTCCAGTACTGCTCCGCACGCTGAGGATTTCTGGATGAATACGCCGTGTTATTAGCACGCAGGCGCTTGCAGAGGGGGTTACTGGTGAAATCTCCCTTGTGCCGCTCAGCAAACAATTTTGGCTAAGTATTGTCTGCAATCAGTCCGCCCCGGAAAGGTGGCGGGTAATGGAGAAGCCGTCTGTGCAAGGCTCTGCTATGGAAATGCGATCATCTTTAATGACCCATACAAATAAGACATTGCCGGCGTTTCTCAACAAAATATCATAACTATTGGAAAAAGTCGTAATGGATTACACAGGGATGGAAATGGGAAATGTACGGGAGGCGTGCTAAGATCAACAGAGCCAAATACATTGCCTTCGCCGCTGTGCGGGCCCAGGTCTTCCAAGCAGTGCTACGCGAAGACACAGCAAGCATCAGAGGTGGCCCGGCTTTAGATCTGTGACCCCAATAAGTAACTGTCTCTCTGCCGTGTAACGAGATGGATGTAGGAGTAGACGGGACTGCAACAGACATCTCCAAGTCCTGCCGCGATCCCTCCATTCCCTCCGGCAGCCGTATCCCCCAGTAGGTTTTTATAGGGGGATGCGATGCTGACAGATTTATCAATATCCGGAATGTGACGCATTCTCGATTCTGGCCCCTGCAGCCCCCCCCATCTTTAGATGGCGGTAGCTCATTGTAGCCCATGGGCTACACTTTGCATTTGTAGCCAGCAGACGGTTCCCCTGGAATCCTCCCCGGAAGGGGCCACAATGCAAGTGCGGCCAGCGAGACCGCACATGCGCAGCAGCCCCGGCGCTACACTCGCCACTTGTGATTCGTCCCCTTTTAAAGGGACGGAGGAGGGGGGGTTTCAAGTGTTTTCCCTGGAGGGAAATTTTGAGTGCTTTATGATGGGATCTTATACAGGGATATTGGGGGTCATTCCGAGTTGATCGCACGCTAGCAACTTTTTGCAGCGCTGCGATCAGGTTAAATCTCTGCAAAACTGCGCATGCGTATGCACCGCATTGCGCAGGCGCGTCGTGCGGGTACAAAGCGGATCGTTGCTGAGCGATGGATTTACCGAAGAATCCAGTCGCACAGCTGATCGTAAGGAGATTGACAGGAAGAAGGTGTTTGTGGGTGTCAACTGACCGTTTTCTGGGAGTGGTAGGGAAAACGCAGGCGTGTCCAGGCGTTTGCAGGGCGGATGTTTGACGTCAATTCCGGGACCAAAAAGACTGAAGTGATCGCAGCGGCTGAGTAAGTCCAGAGCTACTCAGAAACTGCAAAAAAACTTTTTTGTGCCGTCGGCTGCAAAAGTGTTCGCACACTTGCAAAGCTAAAATACACTCCCCCATAGGCGGCGACTATCTGATCGCTGCGCTGCAAAAAGTTGCTAGCGAGCGATCAACTCGGAATGACCCCCTAACTCCTCAGTGGGAATAGGCTGTGATCCTAGACCTAGAGTCTTGTTACAAGGCTTTGAACAACCCTTCATCAGTCAACAGGCTCCTGATGTTTAGCACATAGGGACAGCGCCCCCTGCTGCTCGTAGATTAAATTACAACCATGGTGCTGCTCTGATGACAAACCATTATAGCAAGCGGAATAGTAGAATGTTACAAGTATCTAGTTCAGCAAACACTCCGTATCGCTTCACAGAAAACAGATTTTCTAGTTTGTTGTTTTCTCAATAAGTCACAAGTAGGGGTAACACAATGCCCATATATCCATATCCTTCTAAAGAGGACAGCTTATAGCTTCCATCTAAATGTACTAGATAAATGATTGGTTGCTATGGGCAACTTCCCCACTTATCCACTCAGAGGATTTGATACCTCTCTCCATAAGTCTACCTGTACTATAGTATATGGTGATACTGTTTCATGTAAACTAGAACTGGTCCCCCAATTGTAATATAAAATCTGTGCGTTATTGGCCTGCGGGGGGGGGGGAAAGGTGACCAGCACTTGTGCGTCAGGAAGGGGGTGCACACACTTGTTTTCCCTGCGATGAATGTTAGTACATAGGGATAGCAGCATCCACAGGCACAGGTGGGTGCTGGGTCACTGTAGATCCCATTCCTATATGTGTGTACAGTGCAATCTCTTACATCAGTGTTAATGAATGATTGCACAGATCTGTACAGGGAATGGCCTATGTGATGTCTAGAAATGAGATGATACGAGTATAAGGATATTATACAAGTGAGTGATGCTGTGTAATGTAATGATGACAGCTCAACATCAGTGTTTTCATTTCTGGTACGATGTAAATATTACTCATCTCTGTAACGTGTTTAATTACACTGTAATGCAGACTTGTATTATCCTCTGCCGGTTCCCGAGCTCCTATCCAGTGCGTTACTGTCTGCGGAGCAGTCGCCGAGCTCCTCCATGTACAGCGGTGGTGTCTGCAGGTTGTACATCAGTCTCCGTAGCCCCATACAGAGACAGCAAGAATCTGCTATAGCAATAGGTGCCCTTCATAATCTAGATTGTAATCACCTCTGGCACCTAGAACATGATCACCTCTGGGACCTAGATTAGCATCCCCCCCTTCACCAAGAACGTGATCACCTCTGGCACCAAGAACATAATCACCTTTGGCACCTAGAAGAGGATCACCTCTGGCACCAAGAACATAATCATCTCTGGCATCTAGAACATGATCAACTCTGGCACCAAGAACGTGATTACCCCTGGCAACAAGAACATAATCACCTTTGGCACCTAGAACAGGATCATCTCTGGCACCTAGAACATGATCACTTCAGGCACCAAGAATGTGATCCCCTCTGGCACCTAGATTAGCATCACCTCTGGCACCAAGAACATGATCACCTCTGGCCCCAAGATCCTCATCACTTATTGAACCAAGAACATAATCACCTCTGGCACCTTGACCATGATTACCCCTGGCACCAAGAACCTCATCACTTATAGAACAAGCACATAATCACCTCTGGCACCTTGAACGTGATTACCCCTGGCACCAAGAATGTGGTCACCTCTGGCACCTAGACTAGAATCACCTCTGGCACCAAGAACTTGATCACCTCTGGCACCTAGATCAGGATCACCTCTGGCACCAAGAACATGATCACCTCTGACACCTAGAACATGATCACCTCTGGCACCAAGAATGGGATCACCACTGACAACTAGAACATGATCACCTCTAGCACCTAGAATGTGATTACCTCTGGCACCAAAGCATAATCACCTTTGGCACCTAGAACATGATCACCTCTGGCACCAAGAACATAATCACCTCTGGCACCAAGAACATAATCCTCTCTGGCACCTAGAACATGATCACCAAGAACGTGATTACCCCTGGCACCAAGAACATAATCACCTTTGGCACCTAGAACAAGATCATCTCTGGCACCTAGAACATGATCACCTCTGGCACCAAGAATGTGATCCCCTCTGGCACCTAGATTATCATCACCTCTGGCACCAAGAACGTGATCACCTCTGGCACCAAGAACATCATCACTTATAGAACCAAGAACATAATCACCTCTGGCACCTTGAACGTGCTTACCCCTGGCACCAAGAATGTGGTCACCTCTGGCACCTAGATTAGAATCACCTCTGGCACCAAGAACCTGATCACCTCTGGCACCTAGATCAGGATCACCTCTGGCACCAAGAACATAATCACTTCTGGCACCAAGAACATAATCACCTCTGGCACCTAGAATGTGATTACCTCTGGCACCAAGAACATAATTACTTTTGGCACCTAGGACAGGATCACCTCTGGCACCTAGAATATGATCACCTCTGGCACCAAGTACCTAATCACTTCTGGAACCAAGCACATAATCACCTCTGGCACCTAGAACGTGATCACCTCTGGCACCAAGAACGGGATCACCTCAGGCACCAAGAACGGGATTATCTCTGGCACCAAGAACATAATCACTTCTGGCACCAAGAACATACTCACCTCTGGCACCTAGAACGTGAATATCCCTGGCACCAAGAATGTGATCACCTCTGGCACCTAGATTAGGATCACCTCTGGTGCCAAGAACATAATTATCTCTGGCACCTAGAACAGGATCACCTCTGGCACTTAGAATGTGATTACCCCTGACACCATGAATGTGATCACCTTTGGCACCTAGATTAGGATCACCTCAGGCACCAAAAACGGGATCACCTCTGACAACTAGAATGTGATCACCTCTGGCACCAAGAACATGATCACCTCTTGCACCAAGAATGTGATGACCTCTGGCACCAAGAACCTGATCACATCTGGCACCTAGAACGTGATCACCTCTGGCACCTGGAACGTGATCACCTCTGGCACCAAGAACGAGATCACCTCAGGCACCAAGAATGTGATCACCTCAGGCACCAAGAATGTGATCACCTTTGGAACCCTGGGGGTCATTCCGAGTTGATCGCTCGCTAGCTACTTCTTGCAGCGCTGCGATCAGATAGTCGCCGCCTATAGGGGAGTGTGCCTGTGCTGCTGAGCTCTGCAAAAATATTTTGTGCAGTTTCTGAGTAGGGCTGAACTTACTCAGCCGCTGCGATCACTTCAGCCTGTCTGGTCCCGGAATTGACGTCAGACACCCGCCCTGCAAACGCTTGGACACGCCTGCGTTTTCCCAAACACTCCCAGAAAATGGTCAGTTGACACCCATAAACGCCTTCTTCCTGTCAATCTTCTTGCGATCGGCTGTGCGAATGGATTCTTCATTAAATCCATTGCTCAGCAACGATCTGCTTTGTACCCGTACGACGCGCCTGCGCATTGCGGTGCATACGCATGCGCAGTAGTGACTTGATCGCTGCACTGCGAAAAACAGCAGCGTGCGATCAGGTTGGAATGACCCCCAAGAACGGGATCACCTCTGGCACCTGGAATGTGACCACCTCTGGCACCTGGAATGTGACCACCTCTGGCACCTGGAATGTGATCACCTCTGGCACCAAGAATGTGATCAATTAAGGCACCTGGAACATGATCACGTCTGGCACCAAGAATGCTATCACCATGGTCACTTAGAACTGGACTGCCTAGAGCATATGCAAGGCACACTGGGATATGTAGTTCAATAGCATTTAGCAAGTCCACCTGGCTGCTAGGGAATGATTTGCATGCTGGGACATGTAGTTTCTCAGCAGCTGGAGGGTCACAGGTTGCCTCTGGCTGTCAGAGCATGCTGGGACTAGTAGTTCTACACTGGAGAGAGACACAGGGCCTGATTCTCTCCTAATTAAGCCCTATCTGCCATCATTCTCCTAAGTCCTTACAAACATCTTTACTAACTTGACAGCAGATCTTCAATGGAGTCTTGCGAAAAGCAATAAAGAGCAGAACCGGTGCCAGCGCCCTGCAGAGAGGTGGAGGATGCTGACCCCCATGTCTTGGCCACCTCAGCGTGCCACCTGCAGGCACACATGGCACTGGCGCCGGCTACATCGCAGATGAAAGCAATTGGTGTCTGATGTATCTTTGATGAGCATTTGCCTGGAGGGCAGCTGGTGGATCCCGGGCCCCTCGGCAAGCGAGTGGTTAACTCGTTTTCGGGCCCCAGGTGCTGCGCTCTCCTCCATCTGCCCGCTCCGTGCTTTGGGCATGAGCCTGGCACTGCGCTGAACACGTCTGAGATGAGAGTATATTTCTGAATATTTCATAAGGATAAATTCTCTCTTGCCGCACGCAGTGTGTTCCCGTGGAAGAGCTTTAAAGACGCGGCTCGTGTTACTGCCGTACTTGACTGACATAATTTAACCCTCCTTTCAGGCAACACGCTGGGCCCGGACAGAATATTTTACTGGTGAATTATTAACAGGTCTGGCTCATCTGCATGGCGCGGTGCTGAGAGGGGGGTGAGGTGTTGATTCATTTAGTTGGGGTCCAGACGCAAATTTACCAGCACCAGGACCGGTGGGTTTTGGGAAGCTGGGAACCAGCGGAACCCAGGCCGACATCTTTGTTTATCTGCAGAGAATGGCATTGTGGTCACACCTCATATAAATAAAAGGACAGAGCTTCCGTCTCATGCCAGCGTCTTCTATCCCTGCAGTTACTAGAATGGGGCGGATTCCTCTTGGTATATGGTTATCCAGCTGTGCCAGTATCTGGAAACAGTGCCGGGCTGGGACATGAAGGGCCCTCCGGGTGAATGCAGTGGTAGGGGCCTATGTTTAGGGGTGTTGCCAGTCTCCGGGGGAGAGGGGGGTCAGCCACCACGGAGGTCTGGCTAACCATTGGAGAGTGCATGGTCTGGGCCCCTAGATAAATATAAATAGTAAATACTGCTAGTGCATGATAATGTATCATGTTACTATCAGAGATGCGCTGTAGAGATTACAACATAGTCCTAAGCAGTATAAGGTAAGATGTATAATGTATAATTAGTGCACAATCTGGAACCTGATCCCTGGAGATGGGGCCCTCAGGCAAATGGTCCCACCAGGTTTTCCCCTGTACCCCAGTGGCCTGTGTCCCACTCGTATAAATCACTGCACAGGGCTTTTCCTTCAGACCTAGTTACCACAGAGAGGTAGGTAGTTTATTCAGAACTAGTGATCTTCCTGGATTACGTGTGCAGGCGCACAGTGGCAAAGCTAGGATTAGAAGTGAGGTGTAGCAAAGAGAGCGGGGCCTGTGCAGGATTGGTGGGAGCGGGGCCTGTGCAGGATTGGTGGGAGCGGGGCCTGTGCAGGATTGGTGGGAGCGGGGCCTGTGCAGGATGGGTTGGAGCGGGGCCTGGTCAGGAAGGGTGGGTGCGTGGCACATGCGGGATGGGTGCAATCAGGGCCTGTGCAGGATGGGTGGGAGCGGGGCCTGTGCAGGAAGGGTGGGAGCGGGGCCTGTGCAGGATTGTTGGTAGCTGGGCCAGTGCATGATAAGTGGGAGCGGGGCTTGTGCAGGATGGGTGGGAGTGGGGTCTGTGCATGATGAGTGGGAGCGGGGTCTGTGCAGGATGGGCGGGAGCCGGGCATGTGCAGGATGGGCGGGAGCTGTGCCTGTGCAGAATGGGTGGGAGCGGGGTCTGTGCAGGAAGGATGGGAGTGGGGCCTGTGCATGATGAGTGGGAGGAGCGGGGCCTGTGCAGGATCAATGGGAGTGGGGGTTGAGCAGGAAGGGTGGGAGTGAGGCATGCGCAGGAAGGGCGGGAGCGGGGCCTGTGCAGGAAGGGTGGGAGCGGGGAATGTGCAAGAAAGGTGGGAGCGGGGCCTGTGCAGGATGGGTGGGAGCGGGGCCTGTGTAGGGATGGTGGGAGCGGGGCCTGTGCAGGATTGTTGGTAGCTGGGCCAGTGCATGATAAGTGGGAGCGGGGCTTGTGCAGGATGGGTAGGAGCGGGGTCTGTGCAGGATGGGCGGGAGCGGGGCATGTGCAGGATGGGTGGGAGCGGGGTCTGTGCAGGATGGGTGGGAGCGGTGCCTGTGCAGGATGGGCGGGAGCGGGCCATCTGCAGGATGGGCGGGAGCGGGGTCTGTGCAGGATGGGTGGGAGCGGGGTCTGTGCATGATGAGTGGGAGTGGGGCATGTGCAGGATGGGCGGGAGCGGTGCCTGTGCAGGATGGGCGGGAGCGGGGCATGCGCAGGAAGGGCGGGAGCAGGGCCTGTGCAGGATCGGTGGAAGCGGGGGATGGGTGGGAGCAGGGCATGTGCAGGATGGGCGGGAGTGGTGCCTGTGCAGGATGGACGGGATCGGGGCCTGTGCAGGATGGGTGGGATCGGGGCCTGTGCAGGATGGGCGGGAGCAGGGCCTGTGCAGGATAGGTGGGAGCAGGGTCTGTGCAGGATGGGTGGGAGCGGGGTCTGTGCAGGATGGGTGGGAGCGGGGCCTGTGCAGGATGGGTGGGATCGGGGCTTGTGCAGGATGGTCGGGAGCGGGGCATGTGCAGGATGGGCGGGAGCGGTACCTGTGCAGGATAGGCGGGAGCGGGGCCTGTGCAGGATGGGTGGGAGCGGGGCCTGTGCAGGATGGGTGGGATCGGGGCTTGTGCAGGATGGTCGGGAGCGGGGCATGTGCAGGATGGGCGGGAGCGGTACCTGTGCAGGATAGGCGGGAGCGGGGCCTGTGCAGGATCGGTGGAAGCGGGGCATGTGCAGGATGGGGGGCATGTGCAGGATGGGCGGGAGCGGGGCATGTGCAGGATGGGTGGGATCGGGGCCTGTGTAGGATGGGTGGGATCGGGGCATGTGCAGGATGGGCGGGAGCGGGGCCAGTGCAGGATGGGTGGGAGCGGTGCCTGTGCAGAATGGGTGGGAGCGGTACCTGTGCAGGATAGGCGGGAGCAGGGCCTGTGCAGGATGGGTGGGATCAGGGCATGTGCAGGATGGGCGGGAGCAGGGCCTGTGCAGGATGGGTGGGATCGGGGCCTGTGCAGGATGGGCGGGAGCGGGGCCTGTGCAGGATGGGTGGGAGCGGGGCCTGTGCAGGATAGGTGGGAGCAGGGCCTGTGCAGGATGGGTGGGAGCAGGGCATGTGCAGGAAGGGCGGGAGCGGGGCATGTGCAGGATGGGTGGGAGCGGGGCATGTGCAGGAAGGGCGGGATCGGGGCCTGTGCAGGATAGGTGGGAGCAGGGTCTGTGCAGGATGGGTGGGAGCGGGGTCTGTGCAGGATGGATGGGAGCGGGGCCTGTGCAGGATGGGTAGGATCGGGGCTTGTGCAGGATGGGCGGGAGCGGGGCCTGTGCAGGATGGGCGGGAGCAGGGCCTGTACAGGATGGGTGGGAGCAGGGCATGTGCAGGAAGGGCAGGAGCGGGGCTTGTGCAGGATGGGTGGGAGCGGGGCATGTGCAGGAAGGGCGGGATCGGGACATGTGCAGGAAGGGCGGGATCGGGGCATGTGCAGGAAGGGCGGGATCGGGGCCTGTGCAGGATGGGTGGGAGCAGGGCCGGTACAGGAAGGGCAGGAGCGGGGCATGTGCAGGATGGGCGGGATCGGGGCCTGTGCAGGATGGTTAGGAGCAGGGCATGTGCAGGATGGGCGGGAGCGGTGCCTGTGCAGGATGGGCGGGAGCGGGGCCTGTGCAGGATGGGCGGGAGCGGGGCCTGTGCAGGATGGGCGGGAGCGGGGCCTGTGCAGGATGGGCGGGAGCGGTGCCTGTGCAGGATGGGTGGGAGCGGGGTCTGTGCAGGATGGGTGGGATCGGGGTCTGTGCAGGAAGGGTGGGAGCGGGGCCTGTGCAGGATGGGTGGGAGCGGGGCCTGTGCAGGATGGGCGGGAGCGGGGCCTGTGCAGGAAGGGTGAGAGCGGGTCCTGTACAGGATGGGTGGGAGCGGGGCCTGTGCAGGATGGGTGGGAGCAGTGCCTGTGCAGGATGGAGGAAGGGTGGGAGCGGGGCATGTGCAGGAAAGGTGGGAGCGGGGCCTGTGCAGGATGGGTGGGAGCGGGGCATGTGTAGGGATGGTGGGAGCAGGGCCTGTGCAGGATTGTTGGTAGCTGGGCTAGTGTATGGTAAGTGGGAGTGGGGATTGTGCAGGAAGGATGGGAGCGGGGCCTGTGCAGGGATGGTGGGAGCAGGGCCTGTGCAGGATTGTTGGTAGCTGGGCTAGTGTATGGTAAGTGGAAGTGGGGATTGTGCAGGATGGGCGGGAGCGGGGCATGTGCAGGATGGGCGGGAGCGGGGCCTGTGCAGGATCGGTGGAAGCGGGGCATGTGCAGGATGGGGGGCATGTGCAGGATGGGCGGGAGCGGGGCATGTGCAGGATGGGTGGGATCGGGGCCTGTGTAGGATGGGTGGGATCGGGGCATGTGCAGGATGGGCGGGAGCGGGGCCAGTGCAGGATGGGTGGGAGCGGTGCCTGTGCAGAATGGGTGGGAGCGGTACCTGTGCAGGATAGGCGGGAGCAGGGCCTGTGCAGGATGGGTGGGATCGGGGCATGTGCAGGATGGGCGGGAGCAGGGCCTGTGCAGGATGGGTGGGATCGGGGCATGTGCAGGATGGGCGGGAGCAGGGCCTGTGCAGGATGGGTGGGAGCGGGGCCTGTGCAGGAAGGGTGGGAGCAGGGCCTGTGCAGGATGGGTGGGAGCGGGGCCTGTGCAGGATGGGTGGGAGCGGGGCCTGTGCAGGAAGGGTGGGAGCAGGGCCTGTGCAGGATGGGTGGGAGCGGGGCCTGTGTAGGATGGGTGGGATCGGGGCATGTGCAGGATGGGCGGGAGCGGGGCCAGTGCAGGATGGGTGGGAGCGGTGCCTGTGCAGAATGGGTGGGAGCGGTACCTGTGCAGGATAGGCGGGAGCAGGGCCTGTGCAGGATGGGTGGGATCGGGGCATGTGCAGGATGGGCGGGAGCAGGGCCTGTGCAGGATGGGTGGGATCGGGGCTTGTGCAGGAACGGCGGGAGCGGGGCCTGTGCAGGATGGGTGGGAGCGGGGCCTGTGCAGGAAGGGTGGGAGCAGGGCCTGTGCAGGATGGGTGGGAGCGGGGCCTGTACAGGATGGGCGGGAGCAGTGCCTGTGCAGGATGGAGGAAGGGCGGGAGCGGGGCATGTGCAGGAAGGGCAGGAGCGGGGCATGTGCAGGAAGGGCAGGAGCGGGGCTTGTGCAGGATGGGTGGGAGCGGGGCCTGTGCAGGATTGTTGGTAGCTGGGCTAGTGTATGGTAAGTGGGAGTGGGGATTGTGCAGGAAGGATGGGAGTGGGGCCTGTGCATGATGAGTGGGAGTGTGGCTTTTGCAGGATGGGTGATCGCACCAGCAGCAAAAAGTTCCTTGGTGCGATCAACTCGGAATGACCCCCTATATCCGGATTAAAAGATGTGCCGGACCATAAATTGCCGGAAAATGGGTGGTGTATCTGTACTATGGGGGTGATTCCGAGTTGTTCGCTCGCTAGCTGCTTTTAGCAGCAGTGCACACGCTAAGCCGCCGCCCTCTGGGAGTGTATCTTAGCTTAGCAGAATTGCGAACGAAAGCCTCGCTAATTTTCTCATAACGATTACCCCACAGTTTCTGAGTAGCTCCAGACTTACTCTGCCACTGCGACCAGTTCAGTCCTTTTCGTTCCTGGTTTGACGTCACAAACACGCCCTGCGTTCGCCCAGCCACTCCCCCGTTTCTCCAGCCACTCCTGCGTTTTGCAACTCGTACGCCTGCGTTTTTCCGCACACTCCCAGAAAACGGCCAGTTTCCGCCCAGAAACACCCACTTCCTGTCAATCACACTCCGATCAGCACAGCCATGAAAAAGCTTTGTTATGCCGTGAGTAAAATACCAAACTTTTGTGTAAAATAACTAAGCGCATGCACAGTAAGCGACTAATCACAGTATAGCGAAAATCAGCAACGAGCGAACAACTCGGAATGACCCCCTATATACACACATACTATATACTGTATATATACTGGGCCTCCAGTGGATATAAAACGTTGCCGATGTCAGTGTGAGCGATACAGCAAATGTTCTATTAAACTGATGGAAAGTAGCAGCGGATCATTGCTGCTCCGGTGAATATCGCCTTTTCCATATCACAGGCTTACAGTTGTTGGAGGCAGAAGACGAAGGCACCATTATAATACGTGAGAGCTATTTCCTGGTGGGAGAGAAGCTTCGGGAAGCTGGGGAGTGATGGAAGGAATATACCAGGAATAGGAGGGGAGCACGTGGGGGAATTTATCCAGGCCGCACTTCACTGAGCAGGAAATAGCTTCTAGTGATTACACACTACAGGTCACCACATGGGACGTTGTATATTGACCTGCACCAAAGTGGTCTGGAATTGTGCGTACAATGTAACGCGTACTGGTAATAACAGCAGAGGTCTCCCTATTACTGAGGCTTCAATAGGATTACAGGAGCGCTGTACAGCCATTGCGTATATATGACGCCGCGGTGCCTGATTGCGATTTGTACGCACAGGGCTATGCAGCTGCGATTTTCCAGGCTACGGAAATCATTGCACTGGAGCCATCGCAACATCCTCAGTAACTCTGTACAGATACGCAGCACCGACGCAAAAACGAGTAACATCATTCTCCGGGTGAGTCTATGATCACGCAGACTGCCCGCGGTGTAAGCGGCGCTGGTGCCATATTTCTCTTCGTACATAATTGCCTGCGTTTTTCCACCACTCTTCCACGTTACCTCCCCCAGCGGTCCCTTCCTGTCAATCGCTGCGCATAAATCCTCACTGCAAGCGGCTTGGTGCGTGCGCAGTGCGATCGCGGCACATGCACAGTCTACCGATAATCGCTCAGCTGCGCGTACATCGGTCCTGCGTACAAATCTGAATCAGGTCCACGCCACTGTAGCGTAAATAGTAATAAAATCTGTGCGTTTATACGTGGGGCGGGGACCTACTTGCGCATTGCGCCGTGATTCGCCCCGTACTCAGTACCTGGCTATATAGGTGGATTGCCTAAAGCTGAAAGACAAATATGATCCGGCTGAATCACGCACCTGCGTTGTCCATCCAAACAAGGGTTAATGGGGGAAGACTGTCCATAAAAGGTTACAGCTCCTGGACACATTTATTATCATTCACAGAATGTCCCTTAAAACATTATTTGCGCCAGGTAATACTGCAATAATAAAGGAGTTTAATTAGACATTAATTAAAGTAACAGTGGCTCCGATAATAGCACATTCTAGCGTACGGTGATAGCCTACACCAGCGGTTCTCAAACACGGCCCTCAAGGCACCCCAGCGCTCCAGGGGGTACATTTACTAAAAATCGTATTTTTCTGAATGAGGTTAAAGTTCAAACACGAATGACATCGAATGTGTGAAATTGCAACTTTTTTAATTTTTTACGCCTCATTTACTATGCTGTCGTATTCTGCATTTTCAAGTTTTCCAATGTCGATGTCATTCGTATTTTCGACCAGTGTTTTACGGGAGTGAATAGTAAAACACTGCCGACATTAACACAATGAATCTTGGCTGGATCTGTGAGATCCGTGCTGGGCTTCATTGTGCACCTTTATAAAAAAAAAAAAAAAGTGTTAAAAATCAGAAAAAATTTGCGTGGGGTCCCCCCTCCTAAGCAAAACCAGCCTCGGGCTCTTTGAGCCGGTCCTGGTTGAAAAAATATGGGGATAAAATTGACAGGGGTTCCCCCATATTTGAACAACCAGCACCGGGCTCTGCGCCTGGTCCTGGTGCAAAAAATACGGGGAACAAAAAGCGTAGGGGTCCCCCGTATTTTTTGAACCAGCACCGGGCTCCACTAGCTGGAGAGATAATGCCACAGCCGGGGGACACTTTTATATAGGTCCCTGCGGCCCTGTCATTAAATCACTAACTAGTCACCCCTGGCCAGGGTACCCTGGAGGAGTGGGGACCCCTTAAATCAAGGGGTCCCCCCTCCAGCCACCCAAGGGCCAGGGGTGAAGCCCGAGGCTGTGCCCCCCATCCAAGGGCGGCGGATGGGGGGCTGATAGCCAAGTGTAAAAATAAGAATATTGTTTTTTGTAACAGTACTACAAGTCCCAGCAAGCCTTCCCCGCAAGCTGGTACTTGGAGAACCACAAGTACCAGCATGCGGTAGAAAAACGGGCCCGCTGGTACCTGTAGTACTACTACAAAAAAAATACCCAACAAAAAACAGAACACACACCGTGACAGTAAAACTTTATTACATACATGCACACCTACATACACACATACTTACCTATGTTCACACGAGGCTCGGTCCTCTTCTCCATGTAGAATCCACGGAGTACCTGTGAATAAAATTATACTCACAATCCAATGTAGCTTCTTTCCTCTTTGTAATCCACGTACTTGGCAAAAAAACAAACCGGAAAACGCGAACCACGCACTGAAAGGGGTCCCATGTTTACACATGGGACCCCTTTCCCCGACTGCCGAGACCCCCCGTGACTCCTGTCAAAGAGGGTCCCTTCAGCCAACCAGGGAGCGCCACGTCATGGCACTCTCCTGATTGGCTGTGAGCTCCTGAGCTGTCAGTCATGCTGCGCACGGCAGAGATACAATGTGGCGCATAGGTGCTACATTGTATCCAATGGTGGGAACTTTGCGGGCCCGTTTTTCCACCGCATGCTGGTACTTGTGGTTCTCCAAGTACCAGTTTGCGGGGAGGCTTGCTGGGACTTGTAGTACTGCTACAAAAAACAATATTCTTATTTTTACACTTGGCCATCAGCCCCCCATCCGCCGCCCTTGGATGAGGGGGACAGCCTCGGGCTTCACCCCTGGCCCTTGGGTGGCTGGAGGCGGGGGGGGGCTTGATTTAAGGGGCCCCCACTCCTCCAGGGTACCCCGGCCAGGGGTGACTAGTTAGTGATTTAATGCCAGTGCCGCAGGGACCTATATAAAAGTGTCCCCCGGCTGTGGCATTATCTCTCTGACTAGTGGAGCCCGGTGCTGGTTCCAAAAATACGGGGGACCACTACGCTTTTTGTCCCCCGTATTTTTTGCACCAGGACCAGGCGCAGAGCCCGGTGCTGGTTGTTCAAATATGGGGGAACCCCTGACAATTTTTCCCCCATATTTTTTCAACCAGGACCGGCTCAAAGAGCCCGAGGCTGGTTATGCTTAGGAGGGGGGACCCCACGCAATTTTTTTTTCTGATTTTTAACCCTTTCACATCCCTTCCCACTGATAAATATGCACGGATCTCACAGATCCGTGCATGCCTATCAGAACACGGTAAAAAAAAAAGCAGGTCTATTTTAAAACTGCTTTTTTTTACGATTTGTATTTTTTCACGACAGTGTTTGGCTATTGCCGGCAGTGTTTGTGAATTACAATTTTTAGTAAATTACCGAGTTGTATGAAATAACAGGCGTATTTGACCGATGGTGTATTCATTCATATTTTTTTTCTTTGACTTCCAAAAAAACACGAATGCACTCATCACTGCCGAGATTTGTGCTTAGTAAATTCCCGAGATGACACTTTGAAGAAAAAACACCAAATCGGTCAAAATCGGGAGCTTAGTAAATATACCCCCAGGTTTTCATCTTACCCATGGTTAAGCACAGGCGGTTAAATCAAATTGATTGAGGTACTAATTAAGTCACATGTGCCCAACTATGGTTATCCTTAATACCTGGACTGTTAGGGTGCCTTGAAGTCCGCGTTTGGGAACCTCTGTCCTAGACTATCACTTTACTACCTAGTTCTGACCCTGCGCAGACCAACGTGGTTCCAACGCTGCTTGTCATGTGTCAGTGTGATGTCAGCATGGTCATTACTGCGCTTTAGACGTGCTTTCGTGCGTGTCGGCGTGGTGGCGGATGCGTGGGATTCTTTGGTGGCCGTGGGCAGTTTTCTGTTTTTTTTAAATAGCACTCTGCGGTGGAAGGCGCAAATTGAGTTTGCATCTAACTCTGCGTGTGCCGCCTGCCCCGCACTATGGGGGTCATTCCGAGTTGATCGCTATCTGCATTTGTTCACAGCGCAGCGTTCAGGCTAAAAAACGGCACTTCTGCATATGCGGCGCAATGCGCACACGCGTCGTACGGGTACAATGAACGATGTAGTTTTGCACAGGGTCTAGCGATGCATTTCAGTCGCACTGCCGGCCGCAGAGTGATTGACATGAATTGGGCTTTCTGGGTGGCAACTGACCATTTTCAGGGAGTGTTCGGAAAAACGCAGGCGTGCCAGGAAAAATGCAGGCGTGGCTGGGCGAACGCAGGGCGTGTTCATGACGTCAAATCCAGGAACTGAATAGTCTGAAGTGATCGCAAGCGCTGAGTAAGTAATGAGCTACTCTAAAACTGCACTAAAAAAAATTGTAGCCGCTCTGCGATCCTTTTGTTCGCACTTCTGCTAAGCTAAAATACACTCCCAGTGGGCGGCGGCATAGCGTTTGCACGGCTGCTAAAAACTGCTAGCGAGCAAACACCTCGGAATGACCCCCAATACCTGCATTTATAGGGTTTATTTTGGGCTCTCTGTCACTCGGCAAATTAGCGCCGGAGGAAATCTTCCTACTGTAAGTCACTGTCACCGGATTCATGGCAGGAGTTGACAATGGGAGTCACCAGTGCGCAGGTCACTCTAGGGATGGCGTTTCGGAGCTGCGACAAGTGGCGGACAAGCTGGATCTTATCGGTTGTCAGATTGCATTGCGCTGTGAGTGAAGCAGGTGAGGAAACACGGCGGGTGGGTGGGATGAGGGACCCACACGTCTATCACTCACTGTCCATCCAGGCAGAATAATTACCAAAGAGAAAGAAAATGCAATCTCTATTCATTTATCATTTTAATTGAGATTAAATGACAGCACGCAGAGCCGGGAAGCCATCCATCAGGCAGAGCTGTGCTGCACTCAGGTGCTGTCTGGATGGAATAATTTGCAGGTAATCACATTTTTAAGCTGTGGCACCGGACATTGTGCTAAGGAATCAAAGAGATGACGGCGGGGGTCCCGCACTGACGCAGCCCCTCTTCCAGGAGGCTACCACATTCGCATTCAGCGCACAAGCCCCTCTTTTATGAATGCGTTGCAGTATTTTATTTTTCTGGCTGAGGCTTCCCCGCCACAACCTCCGTCTTTCATGCGGAGCAATTTGTGTGACTGCCTCAGCAGTTTGCGTTACTGCGAGCCTCGTGTTGCAGAGCGCTCTGCTTTTGATGTCTCCTTTTGTCCCACTGCAGGTAGTTTAAAGGCGCTCTTACATCTGAACTTATCCCAAGAGCACAACCTCCAAAGCTCGACAGAAAGATCCGCTCTCCCCACCTTGCTGCATCGCTCAGCTGGATCCGCTTTGTTGTGTCCCCTCTTCTTCTTTTTTTCTGCAAAGCCGGATTTTGATTCCGTCTCTACATGTGCCAAGATATTCCTGGGCCTGGAATAAAACATGCAGGACAGAAGTGTCAGCTGCCAGAACATAGCGATGCAGAGAGAAGAGAGGAAGCAGCGTTTCATGTCACGTCACCGCGCAGCTGGGCAAGAAAATGGTAGACTGTAGCACGACGACCCTGCGTCGTCACACCGTGCACAGATCCTATCATTGTATACGGTTCACATGTTAACACAACCACATGTAACAAGCACGCACGTGCCCTGTCCTCGTCCATAGGGGTTAATCCAATCTGGGAATGTGAAATATTGCACATTTTTGCACCCAAAGTGTCACTTATGGCATTGACGCTTCACGCAGGAAGCGGCAGCGGATGGCGATCAGGAAAGCTGGATGCAAAACCTCCGTGAGCAACGCTGACTCTGCCTCAGCTGCTGCCAACTGTTGTGGAACTACATGTCCCTGCATGCACTGGCAGCCAAAGACCGGATGGGCGTGCTGATGCTGTTTGAACCACAAGCACCAGCATGCACACCCAGTCAGTTGCTGCTTTGCGGTTATATAATGTGAAAGTCTTTCTTCTTTGTAATCTAACATCAGATAATCCCCATGAAAGACATTGGTCCTAATTCAGGCCTGGTCACTGCTGTACGTTTTCACACAGCAGCCGATCAGGTCTGAACTACACATGCGCCGTAGTGCGACAGCGCATGCCAGAGAGCCGACGGCCATCTCAGCCCTACGATCGCCTCTGCCTGATTGACAGGCAGAGCCAGTCGCTGGGCGGGAGGGGACGGGCTGACGTTTTAGCCGCGCGGTCTGGGCAGTGCAGGCGTGCCTGGACCATGCGGGGGTCACACGCAGCCGCTGCGACCCGGACAGCCACGAGTAGCTCTGTGCCAATGCGCAGGAGCTGCGCTGGTAGGTAGCTACTTTTCAAGTACAAAAGCATCGCCGCTGTGCGATGCTTTTGTACTTGTGCGGCGGGGTAGTGCCTGACATGCAGGGCGGACTAGCTCTGTGCTGGGCGTCCCCCGCAATATGTCAGGGAAGCTGATCGTAGACGTGCTAAATTTAGCACATCTACGGTCAGGACTGAATTAGGCCCCTTTTGAGGACGCCCAATGCTGAATGGTCATGACCTGATTTGGCCTGCACTTCCCTTAGCTGTGCAGCCAATCACAAGCAGCCAGAGTGTGGAAAAATGCCTGCGCCAGTACAGGGGCGGCCACATGGAGCTGTATTGGCCTTTATGGGGTTTCATCTTGTTGGTATGTGGACTGCGTTACTGCACTACTTCCATGATACTCCAAAACATCCTTTACCAATATGGCTGACATTAAGTGGTCTGTGTATGCACCGCGCCGTCTTGCTATTCTGGATCTGAGCACCACAGTACTACACAGACGTGCAGTGCTCAGCCCCGTGGAGCACCCCGAGATATCCTGCATTATCCTCCGCTGTATACTTCGTTCCATCTCTGCTACTTGTCTGTGTAACTGTGAATACGGCTGTACAAAACCATCACACTGTATTAAACCCATGCTCCTGGTTAAGTCTATCCTGCTCGTGTGTCTAGAACACTTTTTTTCCGCTGGTGTCTACTGTTTACTTACTGTGAACACCATAAAATAGTACACACATATCAACATGTTATAGACCCGGACACCAGAAGCCATAGAACTTTTATGTCACATAAGGAATACAGCAAGGCTGCAGAGTATCTCAGTGCACAACTTGCACACAGTAGCTGCATCCATGCTTAAAGGCTCAGATGGCTAGTATGCAACATGGAAGTTGACCCAGGTGAAAGTCCAAATTCTGATGATGTAGATAAAGCCATGGAACTATAGGCTTAAGTGTTGAACAACATGTTTACTCTATCATAAATGGGATAATGTCATCGTGTGACATGTGGACAGCCCTGCAGATATCATATGAGGATAAGGGTCTCATGAGAAGAATTAATTTGAGGTGAATACTGTAGAATACCAAGTTGAGTGAAAGCATAAGTATTATTGAGTACATTGATAAGATGATGTCCATATCCAAGCAATTAATGTCTGTAGAGTACAAGTCAATTACAAAGAGATAGACGTGGTGATGCTACAGAACTTTAACATCTGAATTCAATATCTTAGTGGTAGCACTATGAGCTAATATAGCCAAACAGCAGAGATCGTTAGGATGGAACTGCTGCAGTTCCCAGAACATGTACCAGTCACAGAAATCCAAGATGTGTTATGTGTACCCAATATGGGGACAAACCTCAGAGCCATAAGTGTCCAGAATGGATTAAAAGTTCAGTTTGCAGAAAGAAAATGTGCGGAACAAAAGAGGGACTGCAATAGCAACAGGTTCCCGGGGCCAACAAATATATGTCCTTGAAGCAGTGGACAGTCCACAATTTCGTATGAGAATGGCTATATTTTTAAAGCGTCAATCACTTACAAAGCAAAACCAGGTTGGTTTGAAAATACGGTAATTTTCGGACAAAATTCCGGACCTCTGGCAACTCAGACCAAATTACATTTACCCCTTAGTGTCAGAATTGTTTTCTCAGAATGGGAGTAACCACTGCATGCTTGAACAGTGGTGGGAAGATACCAGTAGAGAGATTACAGATTTGAGTTAAGGTTGGGCTGAGCACACAAGACAGAGCTCTATTGATATGTGAGGTTATATGGTGAAGAGGAGAGATAGTAAAGTAGGAGGATGAGAAGAGTGTAGATAGTCCATCTTTGTGGGATCATATGAAGAGAAGGTGCCAGAAAGTTCAGGGATGGAATTGAGCAGGTCACTGGCTGAGGAAGAATAAACATTTTATGTCAGACCTCACCACTCTTGTTCTTGAAGTAGCAAGCAAGATCTCGTGCACTTATAGTATCTGGTGGGTTGGGTGTGGGAGGGATGAGAAGGAAATTTGGGGCTACAACATTGAGCAGAGATGGGAGATTGCAGGTCTGATTGTTTAGTAGTATCCAGAGTAGACCTTCAACTACTTTCTTCCAATGTAGAATATGCCGGTTTTATATCTCTTTACAGAACGTATGTTCTTACACACCAAGCCTCGTCCTCTAGTCTTCACTGGAGGATGTTTTAGTGAGTAACACTGGGGGACTGGAGATGAAAACTTTCAGTCATATCCCACAACAGTCCCAACTGTTGGGCTGTGTCTTACCGAAAAAGCTGGTGTTTTGTCCGGAGCATTGGTGATACAGCTGGATATGGTTGGCTTTGGCCAGGTGGGGCTCCAGCCTAACGTGTCCTGATTTCTCAAATGTTGTGACTTATGGCTAGCCAAATCTGGTGTGGTGGCAACCGCTTATAATGGCCACTAAACTTCGCTTGCCATTTCTTAACCTTTTGGCTTTAGATGACTCCATGGTGCATTGATACCACCCACCATTATCTAGTCTTCTTTCCATATTTCCGGCACTGTACCAGTGGTGATGTTCTACTGTTTGTATTCATGCTTCAGCCCCAATGCAGCTGTTCTCAGTGAATAGCGGATCAGAGCCAAATGTGTTATCATAAATGTTTAACTTGTCCTGTTTCCTTTGTTCTTTTGGTTGTGATTGGCTCGTTTCCCAGAAAGGGAGGGATGGAACCCGTTGGTATTATTATGGCTCGGAATACTCTGCCTCTAAACAACAGTCTATGCTTCTTTATTTCTCGTGTCACCACAAAGGGGGCTGATAGAGGGGGGAGTAGGGACCATAGCGCAGGTTTCCCTAGGGGCAGATTTACTAAAACTTCTACAACAGACAAGTGTTGGCGTTGTCCAAATCATCCAATCAAATTCTATCATTTTCTAGGATGCAATAGAGGAACGATAGCTGGAATTTGATTGGAAGCTATTGGCAACACCTCCACTTTTTATTTTTGGAAACATTAGTCTACTCCTAATGTTCACCTGAATGTATTACACCACACCCACAGGGACAGGGAGCTCGTACAGGAGCTCGTCCCTGCGGTGTGTAAAAAGTGAAGGGATCGCATTAGTGAGTGCTGGTGGGGAGGGATCCTATTAATCCCTCTTCTGGTACTTTATGCATTATGTAGCTCATAGGCTACAATGACCAACGGCATCTTCAATGGAGATATCAGCTGTGGTCCCAGGATACATACATTTGGGAGATCATTATTATTTGCGAGTACCCCCAAAATTGGTTATTTTCAGGGGATAGCCCACAAATAATAATTGGTAAATAGGGCTCCGTGACAGGTATTTTGATAAAAAAAAAAATAACCTTTCCAGTCTGTTAAACCACCGCCCCAGTGATGGTCATCCTAGACCCCAATCCAATGGCTTATTGCTAATGTCTAATCAATTAACGGGTAACTGTCATTTCTTACTGACGTTATTCGCAGCAATAAGAATGGTATTCCGCCCCGACTGCAGCACAAGTCACCCGCAGGGAGTTCCTGCGATGTGTACAATGTGATGGCAGTAGTGGTGACTGCACTCCTCTGTCTGGTCTCCTGTGGTCTACTGAACATGTGTGTGGCCGTCCACAGGAAACAATGGGCTAAGGCTATCTTCAGATGACGTTAGCTGAGGGCACCAAACCGCGGAACACTTTGCATTCTGGAGCGTGGTAAATCTGAAACCGTGATCCCTCCGTGGTGTTTTCAGGGGATATCCTGCAAACATGGGAGTCATTCCGAGCTGATCGCTAGCTGCCGTCGTTCGCTGCGTAGTGATCAGTGAAAAAAACGGCTAATCTGCGCATGCGTATGCTCCGCAATGCGCACACGTACGGGTACAAAGTCCATTGTGGTTTTGCACTGGTTCTAGTGACGGTTCCAATCGCACAGCCGGCCACAAGGAGATTGACAGAAATTGGGCGTTTCTGGGCGTCAACTGACCGTTTTTAGGGAGTGCTTAGAAAAACGCAGGCGTGGCTGGGTGTTCGCTGGGCGGGAGTGTGACGTCAAAAGCCATCCCTCCGTCGTTAGAATCAACGCACATGAAGAGTAACTACAAGGCTGGTCTTGTTTTGCACAAAATAATTTTGCAGGCGCTCTGCTGCACAGGCGTTCACACTTCTGCAAAGCAAAAAACACTCCCCGGTGGGCGGCAACAATGCGTTTGCACGGCTGCTAAATACTGCTAGCAAGCAAGCGATCAACTCGGAATGACTCCCATTGTGTGATTAATAGGCAGGGCAGTTTCTTGGGGCAGGCGAGCAGTGCAACCGCACTGGGCGCCCGCCGCGGCACTAACTGTGGCTCCCTGCTTCCCCCTCCTATTTCTCCCCGAGTAACCCGCTCGGGGGGCGGAGTTTCACGTAATGACGCGGTTGTGTTGTTACGTCACGATGCAACCCCGTCACTCCGCGAAACTCCCCCCCCCCCCCGAGCGGGGTACAGAGGTGGATCCATGTTAGGAAGAGGGAAAGGCCGGCGCGAGGAGCGACTGGTGAGACGGGCCGAAGAGCGGTGATCGCCTCTGTAAGTATTCTCTCTCTCTCTCTCTCTCTCAATGTGTAAAATGGGGATACCTGCCGTAATGTGTGAAATGGGGACTTTTGCCTGCCGTAGTGTGGGGATTTAATGTATCAAGGGCATTGCGGTGTGGGGCTTAATATGGTAGAATTTTTTTTTCCCGTGGTGGTCGTGATCTGTTGGAGCGGGGTCAAAAACTGAATTGTGAGGTAGTCTTTTCAGACGAGGCCATGCCCATTTAAATGAGGCCACACCCATTTAGATGAGGCCACACACCCTTGCCGGGCGCAAGTTTTTTTTTAATCTAGGTGTGTGTGTGTGTGTGTGTGTGTGTGTGTGTGTGTGTGTGTGTGTGTGTGTGTGTGGGCACATTTTTTTATGTCATGGGGGGCGCATTTTTAAATCTCGCACTGGGAGCCAAATTGGCTAGAAACAGCCCTGTTAATAGGCTCTTAAGTCTGAGCAGCAAAAATGCGCGATGGTGTTCATAAAACAGCACCAATTTCCGACGGTTGTAGGGCTTACTCACTTTAGTAATTGAGGCATCACAATCCATGCAACTGCATCTGCCAAAAGGTTTATGGGTTAAGAATTGCAGGGGGAGCCGCAGTTGGGTAGAGGGGCGTTCCTGGAAGGGTACGGCGATTGTCACAGGGTGGAGGCTTGATTTCTCTTGGACTTTACACTATTACCCCATAAGAGGTGTGGTTTCACATAAAATGGGTGTAGTATTTGTATGTGGGGTGTGCTGATTATCCCGTGACATTACAATGTACAGTATGGAAGCCACTACAGCACCTACATGACCCCCCTCTGCTAGATGCAATGCGCAGAAGCAGTGAGTGGTGGCTGCAGCGCGGGAACTTGCGGAGTGCATATAAAAATTATTATTAATGACTACCGGGTGAAGGCTCAACGCACACCGGCGGAAGACAGATTGTCTGTCTGTGCCGCAGACATACACAGTGAAGACGGTGGGGATGTATAATTAAATGAAACATAGGTGTCTGTGTGTAATCAGAACGTAACACACACTTACAGCTGGAGCTGCTACTGTATCACTCACTCATCTTCTGCGTTCCGGCGCCACGCAGAACCAGCCTCTCAGCCCGGGACTTAAGTGTGTGCGTGTGTGTGTATGTGGGGGGGGGGGGGGGTCATTCTGTCCCTAGATGGGGCAGACTAGATGGGCCAAGTGGTTCTTATCTGCCGTCACATTCTATGTCTCTATGTTTCGGCTGCATAAATATATTTCTCCAGAAGAAAGACAACTAATTCCTGTATTGTCAGAGGCAGGGGGGGGGGGGCTGTCATTCCTGTGCATTAGTGAGGCACACAAGCCACACACTGGTACGGCAATACAGTCCTAATATACCACTCGGTCATCCCTGATGAACACCGGGGGGGGGGGGGGGGGGATACTAAATATAGATCAGTTATCCCAAATGGTATTAGACTGTCTTCACATGTCTTAAAGACGCAGTTGCCCTATATGTGCAGTTTCTCCATATGACCTGTGTCATACATGAATACATCAATAGTATATATAGAAAATTATGTGCAGGGGAGCTTTATATACCAGTGCCGGCTATATAGAGCGATTACGCAGCCCCTTTTGATTGAGACCCTGCCGCCGTAAAGTGCGGTGGAAGTTGCGCTAATTTGGATGGGTGAATCTGTTTGCCCACAATGGAATTACCCACTACAGTATGTGTGCACGGACTTTGAGTTATAGTGGGGGCAGGAGGCGTCATTGCTATGAGGCACAGAGGCCTGGGGAGCCTCAGCCATATACAGTATCGTACAGTTGTCTACCAAGTTCCCAGAACTGCCTGCTAAGCACCGAGTCTGACCTGTTGTCCACCCTAAATTGGGTGACAGTCAGTGTTTAGTGAAAGATGTGTGTAGTGAATGTTATAATTGTAAAGTGGGTCTGTAAGGTGGCGTCATCTGAACTGGGAACAATAATGTGGCAATGAGAACTGGAGGGTACGGTCATGTTACAAAATATGAAGTGGAAGCACTATAGTGTGGCATAATATGAAGTTGAGGCACTATAGTGTGGCATAATATGAAGTTGAGGCACTATAGTGTGGCATAATATGAACTGGGGCACTGTAATGTGTCACAATATGAACTGGAGACACTATAGTGTGGCATAATATGAACTGGAGACACTATAGTGTGGCACAATATGAACTGGAGACACTATAGTGTGGCATAATATGAAGTGGAGGCACTATAGTGTGGCATAATATGAACTGGAGACACTATAGCGTGGCACAATATGAACTGGAGACACTATAGTGTGGCACAATATGAACTGGAGACACTATAGTGTGGCACAATATGAACTGGAGACACTATAGTGTGGCATAATATGAAGTGGAGGCACTATAGTGTGGCATAATATGAACTGGAGACACTATAGTGTGGCATAATATGAAGTGGAGGCACTATAGTGTGGCATAATATGAACTGGAGACACTATAGTGTGGCATAATATGAACTGGAGACACTATAGTGTGGCATAATATGAACAACGGGCACTGTAATGTAGCACAATATGAAGTGGGGGCACTGTGATATGGTATATAAAGTGGGTGGGGTGTACTGAAGTGATGCATTGTATGAACTGTGGGCAGTACAGTGTGAGATAGTATGTACTGGGGACGCTGTATAATGTGATTGGGGGCACTGTGTGGTATAATGTGTACTGGCAGCCCTACAATGTAACATACTGTGAACTAGGGCACTGCTATGGGGCATAACATTAACTAGCGCATTTGTATGGGGTATAAAAGTAACTACAGCATTATTATGGGGTGTAACAGTATCTAGGGCATTATTATGGGGTATAAAAGTAACTAGGGGATTATTATGGGGTGTAACAGTATCTAAGGAATTATTATAGGGTGTAAGAGTAACTAGGGAATTATTATGGGGTGTAACAGTATCTAGGGCATTATTATGGGGTATAAAAGTAACTAGGGGATTATTATGGGGTGTAAGAGTAACTAGAGCATTATTATGGGGTGTAACAGTAACTAGAGTATTATTATGGTGTGTAAGAGTAACTAGAGCATTATTATGGGGTGTAGCAGTAACTAGGGAATTATTACGGGGTGTAACAGTAACTAGAGCATTATTATGGTGTGTAAGAGTAACTAGAGCATTATTATGGGGTGTAACAGTAACTAGGGAATTATTATGGGGTGTAGCAGTAACTAGAGCATTATTATGGGGTGTAACAGTAACTAGGGCCTTATTATGGGGTATAAAAGTAACTGGGGGATTATTATGGGGTGTAAGAGTAACTAGAGCATTATTATGGGGTGTAAGAGTAACTAGAGCATTATTATGGTGTGTAAGAGTAACTAGAGCATTATTATGGGGTGTAGCAGTAACTAGGGAATTATTATGGGGTGTAGCAGTAACTAGAGCATTATTATGGTGTGTAAGAGTAACTAGAGCATTATTATGGGGTGTAAGAGTAACTAGAGCATTATTATGGGGTGTAACAGTAACTAGAGCATTATTATGGTGTGTAAGAGTAACTAGAGCATTATTATGGGGTGTAACAGTAACTAGAGCATTATTATGGTGTGTAAGAGTAACTAGAGCATTATTATGGGGTGTAACAGTAACTAGGGAATTATTATTGGGGTGTAGCAGTAACTAGAGCATTATTATGGGGTGTAACAGTAACTAGGGCCTTATTATGGGGTGTAACAGTAACTAGGGCATTATTATGGGGTGTAACAGTATCTAGGGCATTATTATGGGGTATAAAAGTAACTAGGGGATTATTATGGGGTGTAAGAGTAACTAGAGCATTATTATGGGATGTAACAGTAACTAGAGCATTATTATGGTGCGTAAGAGTAACTAGAGCATTATTATGGGGTGTAACAGTAACTAGGGAATTATTATGGGGTGTAGCAGTAATTAGAGCATTATTATGGGGTGTAACAGTAACTAGTGCATTATTGTGGGGTGTAACAGTAACTAGAGCATTATTATGGGGTGTAAGAGTAACTAGAGCATTATTATGGGGTGTAACAGTAACAAGGGCATTACTACGGGGTGTAAGAGTATCAAGGGCATTATTACGGGGTGTAAGAGTATCAAGGGCATTATTATGGGTGTAAGAGTAACTAGAGCATTATTATGGGGTGTAACAGTAACTAGAGCATTATTATGGTGTGTAAGAGTAACTAGAGCATTATTATGGGCTGTAACAGTAACTAGGGAATTATTATGGGGTGTAGCAGTAACTAGAGCATTATTATGGGGTGTAACAGTAACTAGGGCCTTATTATGGGGTGTAACAGTATCTAGGGCATTATTATGGGGTATAAAAGTAACTAGGGGATTATTATGGGGTGTAATAGTAACTAGAGCATTATTATGGGATGAAACAGTAACTAGTGCCTTATTATGGGGTGTAGCAGTAATTAGAGCATTATTATGGGGTGTAACAGTAACTAGGGCCTTATTATGGGGTGTAACAGTATCTAGGGCATTATTATGGGGTATAAAAGTAACCAGGGCATTATTATGGGGTGTAACAGTAACTAGAGCATTATTACGGGGTGTAAGAGTAACTAGAGCATTATTACGGGGTGTAAGAGTAACTAGAGCATTATTACGGGGTGTAAGAGTATCTAGGGTATTATTATGGGGTGTAACAGTAACTAGTGCATTATTATGGGGTGTAAGAGTAACTAGAGCATTATTATGGTGTGTAAGAGTATCTAGGGTATTATTATGGGGTGTAAGAGTAACTAGAGCATTATTATGGGGTGTAAGAGTAACTAGAGCATTATTATGGAGTGTAAGAGTAACTAGAGCATTATTATGGGGTGTAAGAGTAACTAGGGCCTTATTATGGGGTATAAGAGTAACTAGAGCATTATTATGGGGTGTAAGAGTAACTAGAGCATTATTATGGGGTGTAAGAGTAACTAGAGCATTATTATGGAGTGTAAGAGTAACTAGAGCATTATTATGGGGTGTAAGAGTAACTAGAGCATTATTATGGAGTGTAAGAGTAACTAGAGCATTATTATGGGGTGTAAGAGTAACTAAAGCATTATTATGGGGTGTAACAGTAACTAGGGCCTTATTATGGGGTGTAAGAGTAACTAGAGCATTATTATGGGGTGTAAGAGTAACTAAAGCATTATTATGGGGTGTAACAGTAACTAGGGCCTTATTATGGGGTGTAAGAGTAACTAGAGCATTATTATGGGGTGTAAGAGTAACTAGAGCATTATTATGGGGTGCAAGAGTAACTAGAGCATTATTATGGGGTGTAACAGTAACTAAGGCCTTATTATGGGGTGTAAGAGTAACTGGAGCATTATTAAGGGGTGTAAGAGGAACTAGGGGATTATTATGGGGTGTAAGAGTAACTAGAGCATTATTATGGGGTGTAACAGTAACAAGGGCATTATTACGGGGTGTAAGAGTATCAAGGGCATTATTATGGGTGTAAGAGTAACTAGAGCATTATTATGGGGTGTAAGAGTAACTAGAGCATTATTATGGGGTGTGACAGTAACAAGGGCATTATTACGGGGTTTAAGAGTAACTAGAGCATTATTATGGGGTGTAAGAGTAACTACAGCATTATTATGGGGTGTAACAGTATCTAGGGCATTATTATGGGGTATAAAAGTAACTAGGGGATTATTTTGGGGTGTAAGAGTAACTTGAGCATTATTATGGGATGTAACAGTAACTAGAGCATTATTATGGTGCGTAAGAGTAACTAGAGCATTATTATGGGGTGTAGCAGTAACTAGGGAATTATTATGGGGTGTAGCAGTAATTAGAGCATTATTATGGGGTGTAACAGTAACTAGTGCATTATTGTGGGGTGTAACAGTAACTAGAGCATTATTATGGGGTGTAAGAGTAACTAGAGCATTATTATGGGGTGTAACAGTAACAAGGGCATTATTACGGGGTGTAAGAGTATCAAGGGCATTATTACGGGGTGTAAGAGTATCAAGGGCATTATTATGGGTGTAAGAGTAACTAGAGCATTATTATGGGGTGTAACAGTAACTAGAGCATTATTATGGTGTGTAAGAGTAACTAGAGCATTATTATGGGGTGTAACAGTAACTAGGGAATTATTATGGGGTGTAGCAGTAACTAGAGCATTATTATGGGGTGTAACAGTAACTAGGGCCTTATTATGGGGTGTAACAGTATCTAGGGCATTATTATGGGGTATAAAAGTAACTAGGGGATTATTATGGGGTGTAATAGTAACTAGAGCATTATTATGGGATGAAACAGTAACTAGTGCCTTATTATGGGGTGTAGCAGTAATTAGAGCATTATTATGGGGTGTAACAGTAACTAGGGCCTTATTATGGGGTGTAACAGTATCTAGGGCATTATTATGGGGTATAAAAGTAACCAGGGCATTATTATGGGGTGTAACAGTAACTAGAGCATTATTACGGGGTGTAAGAGTAACTAGAGCATTATTACGGGGTGTAAGAGTATCTAGGGTATTATTATGGGGTGTAACAGTAACTAGTGCATTATTATGGGGTGTAAGAGTAACTAGAGCATTATTATGGTGTGTAAGAGTATCTAGGGTATTATTATGGGGTGTAAGAGTAACTAGAGCATTATTATGGGGTGTAAGAGTAACTAGAGCATTATTATGGAGTGTAAGAGTAACTAGAGCATTATTATGGGGTGTAAGAGTAACTAGGGCCTTATTATGGGGTATAAGAGTAACTAGAGCATTATTATGGGGTGTAAGAGTAACTAGAGCATTATTATGGTGTGTAAGAGTAACTAGAGCATTATTATGGAGTGTAAGAGTAACTAGAGCATTATTATGGGGTGTAAGAGTAACTAGAGCATTATTATGGAGTGTAAGAGTAACTAGAGCATTATTATGGGGTGTAAGAGTAACTAAAGCATTATTATGGGGTGTAACAGTAACTAGGGCCTTATTATGGGGTGTAAGAGTAACTAGAGCATTATTATGGGGTGTAAGAGTAACTAAAGCATTATTATGGGGTGTAACAGTAACTAGGGCCTTATTATGGGGTGTAAGAGTAACTAGAGCATTATTATGGGGTGTAAGAGTAACTAGAGCATTATTATGGGGTGCAAGAGTAACTAGAGCATTATTATGGGGTGTAACAGTAACTAAGGCCTTATTATGGGGTGTAAGAGTAACTGGAGCATTATTAAGGGGTGTAAGAGGAACTAGGGGATTATTATGGGGTGTAAGAGTAACTAGAGCATTATTATGGGGTGTAACAGTAACAAGGGCATTATTACGGGGTGTAAGAGTATCAAGGGCATTATTATGGGTGTAAGAGTAACTAGAGCATTATTATGGGGTGTAAGAGTAACTAGAGCATTATTATGGGGTGTGACAGTAACAAGGGCATTATTACGGGGTTTAAGAGTAACTAGAGCATTATTATGGGGTGTAAGAGTAACTAGAGCATTATTATGGGGTGTAACAGTAACTAGTGCATTATTGTGGGGTGTAACAGTAACTAGAGCATTATTATGGGGTGTAAGAGTAACTAGAGCATTATTATGGGGTGTAACAGTAACAAGGGCATTATTACGGGGTGTAAGAGTATCAAGGGCATTATTACGGGGTGTAAGAGTATCAAGGGCATTATTATGGGTGTAAGAGTAACTAGAGCATTATTATGGGGTGTAACAGTAACTAGAGCATTATTATGGTGTGTAAGAGTAACTAGAGCATTATTATGGGGTGTAACAGTAACTAGGGAATTATTATGGGGTGTAGCAGTAACTAGAGCATTATTATGGGGTGTAACAGTAACTAGGGCCTTATTATGGGGTGTAACAGTATCTAGGGCATTATTATGGGGTATAAAAGTAACTAGGGGATTATTATGGGGTGTAATAGTAACTAGAGCATTATTATGGGATGTAACAGTAACTAGTGCCTTATTATGGAGTGTAACAGTATCTAGGGCATTATTATGGGTTATAAAAGTAACTGGGGGATTATTATGGGGTGTAAGAGTAACTAGAGCATTATTATGGGGTGTAAGAGTAACTAGAGCATTATTATGGTGTGTAAGAGTAACTAGAGCATTATTATGGGGTGTAGCAGTAACTAGGGAATTATTATGGGGTGTAACAGTAACTAGAGCATTATTATGGTGTGTAAGAGTAACTAGAGCATTATTATGGGGTGTAACAGTAACTAGGGAATTATTATGGGGTGTAGCAGTAACTAGAGCATTATTATGGGGTGTAACAGTAACTAGGGCCTTATTATGGGGTGTAACAGTATCTAGGGCATTATTATGGGGTATAAAAGTAACTAGGGGATTATTATGGGGTGTAATAGTAACTAGAGCATTATTATGGGATGTAACAGGAACTAGTGCCTTATTATGGGGTGTAACAGTATATAGGGCATTATTATGGGGTATAAAAGTAACCAGGGCATTATTATGGGGTGTAACAGCAACTAGAGCATTATTATGGGGTGTAAGAGTAACTAGAGCATTATTACGGGGTGTAAGAGTATCTAGGGCATTATTATGGGGTATAAGAGTAACTAGAGCATTATTATGGGGTGTAAGAGTAACTAGAGCATTATTATGGGGTGTAAGAGTAACTAAAGCATTATTATGGGGTGTAACAGTAACTAGGGCCTTATTATGGGGTGTAAGAGTAACTAGAGCATTATTATGGGGTGTAAGAGTAACTAGAGCATTATTATGGGGTGCAAGAGTAACTAGAGCATTATTATGGGGTGTAACAGTAACTAAGGCCTTATTATGGGGTGTAAGAGTAACTAGAGCATTATTATGGGGTGTAAGAGGAACTAGGGGATTATTATGGGGTGTAAGAGTAACTAGAGCATTATTATGGGGTGTAACAGTAACAAGGGCATTATTACGGGGTGTAAGAGTATCAAGGGCATTATTATGGGTGTAAGAGTAACTAGAGCATTATTATGGGGTGTAAGAGTAACTAGAGCATTATTATGGGGTGTGACAGTAACAAGGGCATTATTACGGGGTGTAAGAGTAACTAGAGCATTATTATGGGGTGTAAGAGTAACTAGAGCATTATTATGGGGTGTGACAGTAACAAGGGCATTATTACGGGGTGTAAGAGTATCAAGGGCATTATTATGGGTGTAAGAGTAACTAGAGCATTATTATGGGGTGTAAGAGTAACTAGAGCATTATTATGGGGTGTAAGAGTAACTACAGCATTATTATGGGGTGTAACAGTAACTAGTGCATTATTGTGGGGTGTAACAGTAACTAGAGCAGTATTATGGGGTGTAAGAGTAACTAGAGCATTATTATGGGGTGTAAGAGTAACTAGGGGATTATTATGGGGTGTAAGAGTAACTAGAGCATTATTATGGGGTGTAACAGTAACAAGGGCATTATTACGGGGTGTAAGAGTATCAAGGGCATTATTATGGGTGTAAGAGTAACTAGAGCATTATTATGGGGTGTAAGAGTAACTAGAGCATTATTATGGGGTGTGACCGTAACCAAGGGCATTATTACGGGGTGTAAGAGTAACTAGAGCATTATTATGGGGTGTAAGAGTAACTAGAGCATTATTATGGGGTGTAACAGTAACTAGTGCATTATTGTGGGGTGTAACAGTAACTAGAGCATTATTATGGGGTGAAAGAGTAACTAGAGCATTATTATGGGGTGTAACAGTAACTAGATCATTATTATGGGGTGTAAGAGTAACTAGAGCATTATTATGGGGTGTAACAGTAACTAGTGCATTATTGTGGGGTGTAACAGTAACTAGAGCATTATTATGGGGTGAAAGAGTAACAAGGTCATTACTATGGGTAATAAAATGAACGTCGTCTGCAGAGAGGTGTCTCTAGAAGCATTAGGGTGGGTGCTCTCTCAGAATGTTGCTATGGGGCTCACAAGGTTTTGGCTACGCCGCTGTGTGTGACAATCACCAGGTCAGTTAGCTGTATACAGATGTGTCCTCCCACCCTCTGAGCGGCGGTCTGTGGGTGTTCTTCCCCTCAGTGTGGGAGATCACGTATTGTTTAGCGATGCGTTTAGCTCTGGGATACCCTGTAATTACTCCTATTCCTCACGTGTTACACAATGACGCAGAGCAAAGGGGTCTGGCAATTAGACCTCTCCCGCCTATCCCCCAGTAACACGTACTGCAGACTGGGAGCGGAGGGGTTAACCATTGGCTGGAGGAAGATATTGCAGCCTCCGCGGCAATATGTATTTACGGAGTATTTATAAAGAGACATTGTGCAGATACGTGTCTGTGGGGGTCATTCATGAAGCAGTGAAAAGAGTGGAGAAGTGAGCCTGTGAAGAAGTTGCCCATGGCAACCAATCAGCTGCTCCGTACAATTGTATAGTATGCAAATTATAAATGTTACTTCAGTGCTGATTGGCTCTTCTCCACTGGCTCACTTCTCCACACTTTTCACTGCTTCATGAACAGACCCCTGTGTGTGTCTGGGTATGCGGAAAATACCGCCCGTCCGGATCCTGGCATTCTCAGTACCTACGCCGGAATGTTGACAGTCATCACAATGTAGATTGTAGAATCCCGACAGGGTTAGATCAGGGTTAGGCTCAGGTAGGTTAGGGGTAGGGTATAACATACTTACCTCTCCTCTGTCAGGATTTGAGAGATCGGGATGCCGGCGTCTGTATTCTGACCAGTCAAACATACTAAACCCGACCATGGACATAATTCACAGAAGGACACAGCGGCAGCGCTGCGACGGTTGTAGAGCGGATATATACATTTTATATGTAACTGGTTTTATGTCGCTGATCTGTTGAGACCAACTGACAGCAAACTTTTAATTGAATTAGGAAATCCCCACTAGGGGGCATCATAAGGGTCATCTTCAGGTGCTGTCCTTGTCTATGCAGTATGTGCTATGTTATTTATGTTATGTCCTATCTATATATGTTATGTCAGCATACCGGCATACCGGCGCCGGGTTCCCGATAGCCGCCACCCCATCCGTAAGGGTAGCCTGGGGGTGTTAGGTTTTTTTGTGAGGGTTAAGCTGCGGGGTGCGGGGTTAGGTTTAGGCTTCGGGGGGGGGGGAATGGGCTAGGCACCCCCGTAGGGGTTAGGTTTAGGCACCAACGGGAGGCTTAGGGTCAGGCACTAAGGGGCGAGGTTAGGGTTAGGCACCAGAAAGTAAGGGTTAGTGGGTAGTAGAGAGGGGCTAACAGTCTTTCCTCCTCCGCCTCTGAATTGGTGCTCACTTCTGAATCGGGACCTAGGACACCGCCCGCCTCTGAATCGGGTCCTAGGACACCGGCCGCCTCTGATCGAGACCTAGGACACCGGCCGCCTCTGAATCGGGACCTAGGACACCGGCCGCCTCTGAATCGGGACCTAGGACACCGGCCGCCTCTGAATCGGGACCTAGGACACCGGCCACCTCTGATTGAGACCTAGGACACCGGCCACCTCTGATCGAGACCTAGGACACCAGCCGCCTCTGAATCATGACCTAGGACACCGGCCGCCTCCGAATCGGGACCTAGGACACCAGCCGCCTCCGAATCGGGACCTAGGACAACGCCCGCCTCTGAATCGGGACCTAGGACAGCGCCCACCTCCGAATCGGAACCTAGTACAGCGCCCGCCTCCGAATCGGAACCTAGGAAACCGTCCGCCTCTGATCGAGACCTAGGACACTGGCCGCCTCTGAATCGGGACCTAGGACAGCGCCCGCCTCCGAATCGGAACCTAGGAAACCGTCCGCCTCTGATCGAGACCTAGGACACTGGCCGTCTCTGAATCGGGACCTAGGACAGCGCCCGCCTCCGAATCGGGACCTAGGAAACCGTCCACCTCTGATCGAGACCTAGGACACCAGCCGCCTCTGAATCGGGACCTAGGACAGCGCCCGCCTCTGAATCGGGACCTAGGACACCGGCCGCCTCTGAATCGGGACCTAGGACAGCGCTGGTCTCTGAATCGGGACCTAGGACAGCGCCCGCCTCCGAATCGGAACCTAGGAAACCGTCCGCCTCTGATCGAGACCTAGGACACTGGCCGCCTCTGAATTGGGACCTAGGACAGAGCCCGCCTCCGAATCGGGACCTAGGAAACCGTCCGCCTCTGATCGAGACCTAGGACACCAGCCGCCTCTGAATCGGGACCTAGGACAGCGCCCGCCTCTGAATCGGGACCTAGGACACCGGCCGCCTCTGAATTGGGACCTAGGACAGCGCTGGTCTCTGAATCGGGACCTAGGACAGTGCTCGTCTCCGAATTGGGACCGAAGACAGTGTCCACCTCTGAATTGGGACCTAGGACAGCGCCCGGCTCTGATCAGGACCTAGGACACCGGCTGCCTCCGAATCGGGACCTAGGACAGCGTCCACCTCTGAATCGGGACCTAGGACAGCGCCCGCCTCTGAATCGGGATCTAGGACAGCGTCCACCTCTGAATCGGGACCTAGGACAGCGTCCACCTCTGAATCGGGACCTAGGACAGCGTCCACCTCTGAATCAGGATCTAGGACAACGCCCGTCTCTGAATCGGGATCTAGGACAGCGCCCGCCTCTGAATCAGGACCTAGGACAGCGTCCACCTCTGAATCGGGACCTAGGACACCAGCCACCTCTGAATCGGGACCTAGGACAGCGCCCGCCTCTGAATCGGGACATAGGACAGCGCCCGCCTCTGAATCGGGACCTAGGACAGCGTCCACCTCTGAATCGGGACCTAGGACACCAGCCACCTCTGAATCGGGACCTAGGACAGCGCCCGCCTCTGAATCGGGACCTAGGACAGCGTCCACCTCTGAATCGGGACCTAGGACAGCGTCCACCTCTGAATCGGGACCTAGGACAGCGTCCACCTCTGAATCGGGACCTAGGACAGCGCCCGCCTCTGAATCAGGACCTAGGACAGCGCCCGCCTCTGAATCGGGACCTAGGACAGCGCCCGCCTCTGAATCGGGACCTAGGACAGTGTCCACCTCTGAATCGGGACTTAGGACAGCACCCGCCTGTTATCAGGACTTAGGACAGCGTCCTAGCCAGTTAGTGTCCCCTCCGCTTCTAGATCTACCTGTTTCCAGCTGCTGCTTTTACATTGATTCTGAAATAACACATCAGCCCAGACACACAAAGTCCAGTCCAAATGAGCTCGAGCTTCCAGAAGCATCGCCCGTGCGAGCCATTATAATTCCAGTCCCAGCTCCACCAGCAAAACAACAATATCTGGGCTGGCCCTCCCCACGCGCGGCCAGGGAGCCCCCGCAGCAGCACGTCTATGCTAAATCACAGCTACATAAACATGGATACTAAAAGTCATTTGGACACTTTCCAGATAACTTGCTGAGCAATTTAGGAAGAGATTACAGCAAACAACAGGAGAACCTACCTGACTCACATGACAATGTTGTCTAACAAGGCCGGCGTTCTGCAGCAGCCCCCGCGCGCCATACAATATTTAGCACCCCGGGGAGATGTAACGAATGTGTGCACATATCATAATACATTGAAATACTGATGTGGCAGTAACACAGTCTGCTTGATGCACATTCACACCCGGGACGCGGAACATTCCATAAAACCCTTTTTATTTTCAACCACAAAGACGAAGATTTTGTAAAAGTGTCGGGGGAGGTTCCCGCGCGCCGGGCCGGGCTCTGGGACTGCGTACAGATGAAGACAGAGGGTAAAGCACGGAGAAGAGGGAGGGAAGGGGGAGCAAGCGCCGGCTTTGATCAATAAACCAGGACTGTAGAAAATTGCTAAATGCTATGCAGCCTGGGTAAGGCTCTGCTTGTTTTATTTAACAGTTTTATTCTTGCAAAATAGTAGTCGCGGCCCAAGCGTAAAGCAATGAACGCAGCCTACTCTCCGTCTGGCCCTGGCCGAGAGGCGGGATGGGGCAGATTGTAGAGAGGTGGTGGCAGGGCAGAGACGGACCGTATACCCCTGCCACCGCGGGTTATACACTGACCCCCAATACTCCATCTGGACAAACGAAGCCATGGTAAAAGCGGCCTACTGGCCATCGAGAGGATGGACGGTGAGCTCTGTACAACGCTGTGGAATATGTAGGCGCTATGTAAAAGTAACGGGTCTAATGGCCACAATGATGCATTTTATAAAATAATCCAAAATGACTATTCTTTAATTTATTAATATTCTGCTGGGTTGTACATAGAAAACAAATACATATAAATATGCATAAACAGATCAAAACCAAAGATATAGAAGACCGTGCCCAGAAGAGCTTACAATCTAGAGGAAGTAAGAGCACATAACACACTAGAGGCCATTTCTTCTTATTATTATTATTATTCGTTTATGACCTAGTAGTGAGCAAAAGCCGTTTCCTCCAGGGTAATAGTGCAAATGTATTGTGTGGGTACGATGACGTAACATGAGACAGTGCGCCGTCTGGCTGCCCATAGCCTGCGCTGACCTAACGGCGCGATTACCATCGGGGCGGTTAATTTGCCGGCGGTCGGTATCCCGGCGGTCAATCTGATTAGCCGCTCATAAGAGGAGGGGGTAGGGGCTTATTAGAATGTATCAGAGTAGGGTAGTATATATATATATATATATATATATATATATACATATATATATATATATACATACACATACACTGCTCAAAAAAATAAAGGGAACACTAAAATAACACATCCTAGATCTGAATGAATGAAATATTCTTATTAAATACTTTGTTCTTTACATAGTTGAATGTGCTGACAACAAAATCACACAAAAATGATCAATGGAAATCAAATTTATTAACCCATGGAGGTCTGGATTTGGAGTCACCCTCAAAATTAAAGCGGAAAAACACACTACAGGCTGATCCAACTTTGATGTAATGTCCTTAAAACAAGTCAAAATGAGGTTCAGTAGTGTGTGTGGCCTCCACGTGCCTGTATGACCTCCCTACAACCCACACAAGTGGCTCAGGTAGTGCAGCTCATCCAGGATGGCACATCAATGCGAGCTGTGGCAAGAAGGTTTGCTGTGTCGGTCAGCGTAGTGTCCAGAGCATGGAGGCGCTACCAGGAGACAGGCCAGTACATCAGGAGACGTGGAGGAGGCCGGAGGATGGCAACAACCCAGCAGCAGGACCGCTACCTCCGCCTTTGTGCAAGGAGGAACAGGAGGAGCACTGCCAGAGCCCTGCAAAATGACCTCCAGCAAGATACAAATGTGCATGTGTCTACTCAAACGATCAGAAACAGACTCCATGAGGGTGGTATGAGGGCCCGACGTCCACAGGTAGGGGTTGTGCTTACAGCCCAACACCGTGCAGGACGTTTGGCATTTGCCAGAGAACACCAAGATTGCCAAATTTGCCACTGGCGCCCTGTGCTCTTCACAGATGAAAGCAGGTTCTCACTGAGCACATGTGACAGACGTGACAGAGTCTGGAGACGCCAAGGAGAACGTTCTGCTGCCTGCAACATCCTCCAGCATGACCGGTTTGGCAGTGGGTCAGTAATGGTGTGGGGTGGCATTTCTTTGGGGGGCCGCACAGCCCTCCGTGTACTCGCCAGAGGTAGCCTGACTGCCATTAGGTACCGAGATGAGATCCTCAGACCCCTTGTGAGACCATATGCTGGTGCGGTTGGCCCTGGGTTCCTCCTAATGCAAGACAATGCTAGACCTCATGTGGCTGGAGTGTGTCAGCAGTTTCTGCAAGACGAAGGCATTGATGCTATGGACTGGCCCGCCCGTTCCCCAGACCTGAATCCAATTGAGCACATCTGGGACATCATGTCTCGCTCCATCCACCAATGCCACGTTGCACCACAGACTGTCCAGGAGTTGGCGGATGCTTTAGTCCAGGTCTGGGAGGAGATCCCTCAGGAGACCATCCACGACCTCATCAGGAGCATGCCCAGGCGTTGTAGGGAGGTCATACAGGCACGTGGAGGCCACACACACTACTGAGCCTCATTTTGACTTGTTTTAAGGACATTACATCAAAGTTGGATCAGCCTGTAGTGTGTTTTTCCACTTTAATTTTGAGGGTGACTTCAAATCCAGACCTCCATGGGTTAATAAATTTGATTTCCATTGATAATTTTTGTGTGATTTTGTTGTCAGCACATTCAACTATGTAAAGAACAAAGTATTTAATAAGAATATTTCATTCATTCAGATCTAGGATGTGTTATTTTAGTGTTCCCTTTATTTTCCTGAGCAGTGTGTATATATATATATATATAGATATATATAGATAGATAGCCGCTGATACTGCGGAGGTGCCGGGCGCTGTGTATTAGAGCGTGTGACACGTACCTGAGCTCCCGGCTGCAGTTGACATGTCCCGTAAGGCGGGGTACACCGGGTTGGCGGTCTGCCTGGTGTGCTCCCCCCTGTGTGGCTGCTATCATTGTGTTGTCACACAGATGTGAAGTGTGTGTGTGCGCTAACTGCACCCGAGTCCTGATTGGCTGGTTCCAGAAAACACAAAACGTGTATTACGAAAAATCCAAGACGCCCCAAATGTGTTTCCCATCTATGAAACGGAGCGGTATAATTTATTCATGCACTTGAGATATATATACACCATTATACACATAGAAATCTATATATTTACACGCACATATGTACATAATTGGGAACAGCTGCTATGTAGAAGCACATCTGCTAATTACGTCTCTCTCTGTCTTCCCCGAGCCCACCCGCTGTGCCACGTTGTGCCCTCATCACACAGCTAACCCTTTCCCTGCTGACAGCCTGGCGATGCCACTGCTATATTCCCTGAACCAGCTCCACCCATCGCCACGGGCCCTGTGCCGCGTCCGTCATCCTGCGCCAAATATATTGCTCAGTAGAGAAGCCTGGGGTGTCGCTACTCTCTCTTGCAGAAGAGGGAAACCTGGAAGTGTAAACGCACATGCTTTATGTTCCCATTACATAGGTGCACACCCTACGGAGAACATACTGTATTAACACGCTCATTACGCTGCCACCTCTGTCATAGATAATAAGGCACTTGCGCTGGCCACAGGTGCTATGAACCCACTGACTGGACACTTACATGGTGCCAAACTGTACAAGACCTATTCCTGTGTCACTGGTGCCTGATAGTGTGGTCAGACGACGCATTTCACAGGCTGATAACAGTCACCATACAACTATATTTAGCAGCACGTCCGATGGTGCTTGATTTTGGCTGAGTATTTTGGGCGTGTGGAGGGGTATCCTGGGGACAGCACCTTCCTCATATCCAATATGGACAGGCTGGCAGCAGAGTTATGTGGTTAGAACGCTGCCATTGGCCCATTGGAAGATAATCCAGCAATTTTGGTAATACGGTAAACACAGGATCGGAATAATTTGCTATAATAGAATACTACACTATACACAGGAAAGTATATGACTGCAAACCGGAACTCCCGACCTGATAGCAATCAAATCGTAGTGCAACGAGAAGAGGGGTCTCTCAGATTTAGATGAATTACTGTGGTGGGGCGAAATGCGTGGCCCAAAGTGGCTGTGTTGCAAATGGCAATGTGGTCGTGACCGGAGGGAGGTGGTTTTATTTTCAGTGTGAGTAAAAGGTGTCGCTCTTGTGTCTATATATGAGCCAATGGTGAATCCGAACTTATTAGGACAAGACCGTAGTTCTATTAATGAGGTAACTGCATGATTACACAATAGGCTTTACCAGTGTACTCTGCTAGTGAGCGTACCGGACCACTGGGAAAGGATCTGCAGAGTACTACAACCAGTACCTTTAGGAGAACACTCTCTTTTGTCCTATAATGCACTATATATGGCCCTCTGAATACACCCTGCCCCAATTATCACAACATCTGGCCAACATACGTTGAACCTACTGGCGTCATACACTATTTACGGTCGTCATAATGGCACAGTGGCTGGACCTACACAGTGGTATGCTACACATCTCCGTCTAGACCTTGGGTCCCCCCCTCTTTCCCTCACAAAATGTCCTGACATAATGACTGGTCTCATATTATACAACATTTACATTTTCCTTCCCATCAGCACAATGCCTGGTCCAAAAAAATATTATGTCTTGGTGTTGCCAATTTACCAACCAGAGAACTCCTGCACCCATCATGAAAGTTGTTCTACAAGGAGGAGGAAACAGGAATCTACTAAGGGCACAAATATCTCTCTCTCAGGGTGAGGAAACTTGTCCACAAACCCCTACAGGACACAAGTGTGACAGATACAGGACACAAAGGGACCCACTGATTATACGACCAACCAAATATGTGACCTGATAAAGGCATTGTCTGCTCCCTATCCTATCTAGAGAACTACTGATTCCAGAAGGACAAAGCCTGGTTAAAGCTCAGCCTTCACCTGAGGTTATCGTCTCGTTCCACGAGGAGGCACAGGACAGTTGGAGATGGCCGTAAACATTCCCGAGAACCTAATAACACAATGTAACAGCATAGGAAAGATTCATTCCTGTTGTCACCACCGACTGAAATAGATCACCAAAAGCTATAGGATGAGCGGCAGCTGCCAAATCAGCAAAGTGCTGTCCGTGTCGCCTCCGGCCTGGACACTGCTGGTGGAAGGGTTAAAGTTCCGATAGCCAGGTCCTCCTGATATTATAACCACTGAGGTGATCTCTTTATGGTGAGAGTCTCTTGCACAAGGTCTGCTCCTAAACCACACGTCTGGGTCATCGGTCATCTCATATATAGAACCATCCTCCTCGGTGGTCTCCAGACTACCAGTGTCCGCTCTGGAACCCTCTTTGGCGGAGAGGTGGTTGCCGGGGAGGTGAGATGTTCCGCGCAGCCGGTACTGGAGGAGAATCCCTTTCAGCCGCGACGGTGGGAGGTTCTCAGAAGAGGGCTCATGGGATTGGCTGTTTGGAGTCTCCTTTGCTGCCGCCGCACCCTCACTTTCCCGAACGTCTTCCGATGACCCCTGGTCTGTCCTAAGAGCTTCTGGAGCCATTGTACTACAGGCAACGTTGAGGAACTGCACCGGCCCACAGTGTCCATTTAGGGAGACCATTCCTTTGCCTAAAAGAATAGATGGAGACATAACAGAAGTGAGTATGAGATTACTAGACAAGCTGCACAATCCTCTATATACACACACATATATATATATATATATATATATATATATATATATATATAACTGACTAACTGCAATACCCGGCGGGCAAGTTTGTGAGCAAACGTCAGAATAAAATTGAAAGGGGATTTTGTATGCGGACATCTGAGCGACGTCTACAGTAATATTCTGCAGAAAAAGAACAAGATAAGAGAAGTCACCTTTTTGCAGAGAAGATTCCTGAATGAAATTTACAAAGCTAGGCCTAAATTGGCAGCGTGCGTCGTCAGTGCACGTCCGCGTGTGAACTGCCGCGTGACTGTCGGCACTACAGATCTTCTCATCATGTGCTCTGCGTGGATGGGTCTGAGTCGCACATTGGAGTTGGTATACCAATACCTCCAAAAGTGAACAGCGAAACTCCCCCCCCTTCCCCCACAATACACACCACTCTCAGCACCTATAGTGAGCACACAGGAACAATGCAGAACTAGAGAGAACACCTCATGTCATGCGATGCACAGTGGTCAGCATTGCCGACTCACACTGCTGGTGTCATGGGTTCGATTCCTATCAGGGCTAAATCTGTATGGAGTGAGGATAGCACTGGCCGCAGTGTAGTCACAGCCAGGATAGCACTGGCCGCACGCAGTGTAGTCACAGCCAGGATAGCACTGGCCGCAGTGTAGTCACAGGCAGGATAGCACTGGCCGCAGTATACAGTCACAGCCAGGATAGCGCTGGCCGCAGTGTAGTCACAGGCAGGATAGCACTGGCCGCAGTATACAGTCACAGCCAGGATAGCGCTGGCCGCAGTGTACAGTCACAGGCAGGATAGCGCTGGCCGCAGTGTACAGTCACAGGCAGGATAGCGCTGGCCGCAGTGTACAGTCACAGCCAGGATAGCGCTGGCCGCAGTGTAGTCACAGGCAGGATAGCACTGGCCGCAGTATACAGTCACAGCCAGGATAGCGCTGGCCGCAGTGTACAGTCACAGGCAGGATAGCGCTGGCCGCAGTGTACAGTCACAGGTAGGATAGCGCTGGCCGCAGTGTACAGTCACAGGTAGGATAGCGCTGGCTGCAGTGTACAGTCACAGGCAGGATAGCACTGGCCGCAGTGTACAGTCACAGCCAGGATAGCACTGGCCGCAGTGTACAGTCACAAGCAGGATAGCACTGGCCGCAGTGTACAGTCACAGCCAGGATAGCACTGGCCGCAGTGTAGTCACAGGCAGGATAGCACTGGCCGCAGTGTACAGTCACAGCCAGGATAGCACTGGCCGCAGTGTACAGTCACAGGCAGGATAGCGCTGGTCGCAGTGTAGTCACAGCCAGGATAGCGCTGGCCGCAGTGTACAGTCACAGCCAGGATAGCGCTGGCCGCAGTGTACAGTCACAGCCAGGATAGCACTGGCCGCAGTGTACAGTCACAGGCAGGATAGCACTGGCCGCAGTGTACAGTCACAGGCAGGATAGCGCTGGCCGCAGTGCACAGTCACAGGCAGGATAGCGCTGGCCGCAGTGTACAGTCACAGGCAGGATAGCACTGGCCGCAGTGTACAGTCACAGGCAGGATAGCACTGGCCGCAGTGTAGTCACAGGCAGGATAGCGCTGGCCGCAGTGTACAGTCACAGCCAGGATAACACTAGCCGCAGTGTACAGTCACAGGCAGGATAGCGCTGGCCGCAGTGTACAGTCACAGCCAGGATAGCGCTGGCCGCAGTGTACAGTCACAGGCAGGATAGCACTGGCCGCAGTGTACAGTCACAGGCAGGATAGCACTGGCCGCAGTGTACAGTAACAGGCAGGATAGCGCTGGCCACAGTGTACAGTCACAGGCAGGATAGCGCTGGCCACAGTGTGTAGTCACAGGCAGGATAGCACTGGCAGCAGTGTAGTCACAGGCAGGATAGCGCTGGCCGCAGTGTAAAGTCACAGGCAGGATAGCGCTGGCCGCAGTGTAGTCACAGGCAGGATAGCGCTGGCCGCAGTGTACAGTCACAGGCAGGATAGCACTGGCCGCAGTGTACAGTCACAGGCAGGATAACGCTGGCCGCAGTGTACAGTCACAGCCAGGATAGCACTGGTCGCAGTGTACAGTCACAGGCAGGATAGCACTGGCCGCAGTGTACAGTCACAGGCAGGATAGCACTGGTCGCAGTGTACAGTCACAGGCAGGATAGCACTGGGCGCAGTGTACAGTCACAGCCAGGATAGCGCTGGCCGCAGTGTACAGTCACAGGCAGGATAGCACTGGCCGCAGTGTAGTCACAGGCAGGATAGCGCTGGCCGCAGTGTACAGTCACAGGCAGGATAGCACTGGTCGCAGTGTACAGTCACAGGCAGGATAGCACTGGCCGCAGTGTACAGTCACAGGCAGGATAGCACTGGTCGCAGTGTACAGTCACAGGCAGGATAGCACTGGCCGCAGTGTAGTCACAGGCAGGATAGCGCTGGCCGCAGTGTACAGTCACAGGCAGGATAGCGCTGGCCGCAGTGTACAGTCACAGGCAGGATAGCACTGGCCGCAGTGTACAATCACAGCCAGGATAGCACTGGCAGCAGTGTACAGTCACAGCCAGGATAGCACTGGCCGCAGTGTACAGTCACAGGCAGGATAGCGCTGGTCGCAGTGTAGTCACAGCCAGGATATCGCTGGCCGCAGTGTACAGTCACAGGCAGGATAGCACTGGCCGCAGTGTACAGTCACAGGCAGGATAGCACTGGCCGCAGTGTACAGTCACAGGCAGGATAGCGCTGGACGCAGTGTACAGTCACAGCCAGGATAGCGCTGGCCGCAGTGTACAGTCACAGGCAGGATAGCACTGGCCGCAGTGTACAGTCACAGGCAGGATAGCACTGGCCGCAGTGTACAGTCACAGGCAGGATAGCACTGGCCGCAGTGTACAGTCACAGGCAGGATAGCGCTGGCCGCAGTGTACAGTCACAGGCAGGATAGCGCTGGCCGCAGTGTACAGTCACAGGCAGGATAGCGCTGGCCGCAGTGTACAGTCACAGGCAGGATAGCACTGGCCGCAGTGTAGTCACAGGCAGGATAGCGCTGGCCGCAGTGTACAGTCACAGCCAGGATAACGCTAGCCGCAGTGTACAGTCACAGGCAGGATAGCGCTGGCCGCAGTGTACAGTCACAGCCAGGATAGCGCTGGCCGCAGTGTACAGTCACAGGCAGGATAGCACTGGCCGCAGTGTACAGTCACAGGCAGGATAGCACTGGCCGCAGTGTACAGTCACAGGCAGGATAGCGCTGGCCGCAGTGTACAGTCACAGGCAGGATAGCACTGGCTGCAGTGTAGTCACAGGCAGGATAGCGCTGGCCGCAGTGTAAAGTCACAGGCAGGATAGCGCTGGCCGCAGTGTAGTCACAGGCAGGATAGCACTGGCCGCAGTGTACAGTCACAGGCAGGATAGCACTGGCCGCAGTGTACAGTCACAGGCAGGATAACGCTGGCCGCAGTGTACAGTCACAGCCAGGATAGCACTGGCCGCAGTGTACAGTCACAGGCAGGATAACGCTGGCCGCAGTGTACAGTCACAGCCAGGATAGCACTGGCCGCAGTGTACAGTCACAGGCAGGATAACGCTGGCCGCAGTGTACAGTCACAGCCAGGATAGCACTGGTCGCAGTGTACAGTCACAGCCAGGATAGCACTGGCCGCAGTGTACAGTCACAGCCAGGTTAGCACAGGCCGCAGTGTACAGTCACAGGCAGGATAGCACTGGCCGCAGTGTACAGTCACAAGCAGGATAGCACTGGCCGCAGTGTACAGTCACAGGCAGGATAGCACTGGCCGCAGTGTACAGTCACAGCCAGGATAGCACTGGCCGCAGTGTAGTCACAGGCAGGATAGCACTGGCCGCAGTGTACAGTCACAGGCAGGATAGCACTGGCCGCAGTGTACAGTCACAGGCAGGATAGCGCTGGCCGCAGTGTACAGTCACAGGCAGGATAGCGCTGGCCGCAGTGTACAGTCACAGGCAGGATAGCACTGGCCGCAGTGTACAGTCACAGCCAGGATATCGCTGGCCGCAGTGTACAGTCACAGGCAGGATAGCACTGGTCGCAGTGTACAGTCACAGCCAGTATAGCACTGGCCGCAGTGTACAGTCACAGCCAGGATATCGCTGGCCGCAGTGTACAGTCACAGGCAGGATAGCACTGGCCGCAGTGTACAGTCACAGCCAGGATAGCACTGGCCGCAGTGTACAGTCACAGGCAGGATAGCGCTGGTCGCAGTGTAGTCACAGCCAGGATATCGCTGGCCGCAGTGTACAGTCACAGCCAGGATAGCACTGGCCGCAGTGTACAGTCACAGGCAGGATAGCACTGGCCGCAGTGTACAGTCACAGGCAGGATAGCACTGGCCGCAGTGTACAGTCACAGGCAGGATAGCACTGGCCGCAGTGTACAGTCACAGCCAGGATAGCACTGGCAGCAGTGTACAGTCACAGCCAGGATAGCACTGGCCGCAGTGTACAGTCACAGGCAGGATAGCGCTGGTCGCAGTGTAGTCACAGCCAGGATAGCGCTGGCCGCAGTGTACAGTCACAGCCAGGATAGCGCTGGCCGCAGTGTACAGTCACAGCCAGGATAGCACTGGCCGCAGTGTACAGTCACAGGCAGGATAGCACTGGCCGCAGTGTACAGTCACAGGCAGGATAGCGCTGGCCGCAGTGCACAGTCACAGGCAGGATAGCGCTGGCCGCAGTGTACAGTCACAGGCAGGATAGCACTGGCCGCAGTGTACAGTCACAGGCAGGATATCACTGGCCGCAGTGTAGTCACAGGCAGGATAGCGCTGGCCGCAGTGTACAGTCACAGCCAGGATAACACTAGCCGCAGTGTACAGTCACAGGCAGGATAGCGCTGGCCGCAGTGTACAGTCACAGCCAGGATAGCGCTGGCCGCAGTGTACAGTCACAGGCAGGATAGCACTGGCCGCAGTGTACAGTCACAGGCAGGATAGCACTGGCCGCAGTGTACAGTAACAGGCAGGATAGCGCTGGCCGCAGTGTACAGTCACAGGCAGGATAGCACTGGCCGCAGTGTACAGTAACAGGCAGGATAGCGCTGGCCGCAGTGTACAGTCACAGGCAGGATAGCGCTGGCCACAGTGTACAGTCACAGGCAGGATAGCACTGGCAGCAGTGTAGTCACAGGCAGGATAGCGCTGGCCGCAGTGTAAAGTCACAGGCAGGATAGCGCTGGCCGCAGTGTAGTCACAGGCAGGATAGCACTGGCCGCAGTGTACAGTCACAGGCAGGATAGCACTGGCCGCAGTGTACAGTCACAGCCAGGATAGCACTGGCCGCAGTGTACAGTCACAGCCAGGATAGCACTGGCCGCAGTGTACAGTCACAGGCAGGATAACGCTGGCCGCAGTGTACAGTCACAGCCAGGATAGCACTGGTCGCAGTGTACAGTCACAGCCAGGATAGCACTGGCCGCAGTGTACAGTCACAGCCAGGTTAGCAGAGGCCGCAGTGTACAGTCACAGGCAGGATAGCACTGGCCGCAGTGTACAGTCACAGCCAGGATAGCACTGGCCGCAGTGTACAGTCACAAGCAGGATAGCACTGGCCGCAGTGTACAGTCACAGGCAGGATAGCACTGGCCGCAGTGTACAGTCACAGCCAGGATAGCACTGGCCGCAGTGTACAGTCACAGCCAGGATAGCGCTGGCCGCAGTGTACAGTCACAGCCAGGATAGCACTGGCCGCAGTGTACAGTCACAGGCAGGATAGCGCTGGCCGCAGTGTACAGTCACAGGCAGGATAGCGCTGGCCGCAGTGTACAGTCACAGGTAGGATAGCGCTGGCCGCAGTGTACAGTCACAGGCAGGATAGCACTGGCCGCAGTGTACAGTCACAGGCAGGATAGCACTGGCCGCAGTGTACAGTCACAAGCAGGATAGCACTGGCCGCAGTGTACAGTCACAGCCAGGATAGCACTGGCCGCAGTGTAGTCACAGGCAGGATAGCACTGGCCGCAGTGTACAGTCACAGCCAGGATAGCACTGGCCGCAGTGTACAGTCACAGGCAGGATAGCACTGGCCGCAGTGTACAGTCACAGCCAGGATATCGCTGGCCGCAGTGTACAGTCACAGCCAGGATAGCACTGGCCGCAGTGTAGTCACAGGCAGGATAGCACTGGCCGCAGTGTAGTCACAGGCAGAATAGCACTGGTCGCAGTGTACAGTCACAGGCAGAATAGCACTGGTCGCAGTGTACAGTCACAGGCAGGATAGCGCTGGCCGCAGTGTACAGTCACAGGCAGGATAGCGCTGGCCGCAGTGTACAGTCACAGCCAGGATAGCACTGGCCGCAGTGTAGTCACAGGCAGGATAGCACTGGCCGCAGTGTACAGTCACAGGCAGGATAGCACTGGCCGCAGTGTACAGTCACAGGCAGGATAGCGCTGGCCGCAGTGTACAGTCACAGGCAGGATAGCGCTGGCCGCAGTGTACAGTCACAGGCAGGATAGCACTGGCCGCAGTGTACAGTCACAGCCAGGATATCGCTGGCCGCAGTGTACAGTCACAGGCAGGATAGCACTGGTCGCAGTGTACAGTCACAGCCAGGATAGCACTGGCCGCAGTGTACAGTCACAGCCAGGATATCGCTGGCCGCAGTGTACAGTCACAGGCAGGATAGCACTGGCCGCAGTGTACAGTCACAGCCAGGATAGCACTGGCCGCAGTGTACAGTCACAGGCAGGATAGCGCTGGTCGCAGTGTAGTCACAGCCAGGATATCGCTGGCCGCAGTGTACAGTCACAGCCAGGATAGCACTGGCCGCAGTGTACAGTCACAGGCAGGATAGCACTGGCCGCAGTGTACAGTCACAGGCAGGATAGCACTGGCCGCAGTGTACAGTCACAGGCAGGATAGCACTGGCCGCAGTGTACAGTCACAGCCAGGATAGCACTGGCAGCAGTGTACAGTCACAGCCAGGATAGCACTGGCCGCAGTGTACAGTCACAGGCAGGATAGCGCTGGTCGCAGTGTAGTCACAGCCAGGATAGCGCTGGCCGCAGTGTACAGTCACAGCCAGGATAGCGCTGGCCGCAGTGTACAGTCACAGCCAGGATAGCACTGGCCGCAGTGTACAGTCACAGGCAGGATAGCACTGGCCGCAGTGTACAGTCACAGGCAGGATAGCGCTGGCCGCAGTGCACAGTCACAGGCAGGATAGCGCTGGCCGCAGTGTACAGTCACAGGCAGGATAGCACTGGCCGCAGTGTACAGTCACAGGCAGGATAGCACTGGCCGCAGTGTAGTCACAGGCAGGATAGCGCTGGCCGCAGTGTACAGTCACAGCCAGGATAACACTAGCCGCAGTGTACAGTCACAGGCAGGATAGCGCTGGCCGCAGTGTACAGTCACAGCCAGGATAACACTAGCCGCAGTGTACAGTCACAGGCAGGATAGCGCTGGCCGCAGTGTACAGTCACAGCCAGGATAGCGCTGGCCGCAGTGTACAGTCACAGGCAGGATAGCACTGGCCGCAGTGTACAGTCACAGGCAGGATAGCACTGGCCGCAGTGTACAGTAACAGGCAGGATAGCGCTGGCCACAGTGTACAGTCACAGGCAGGATAGCGCTGGCCACAGTGTGTAGTCACAGGCAGGATAGCACTGGCAGCAGTGTAGTCACAGGCAGGATAGCGCTGGCCGCAGTGTAAAGTCACAGGCAGGATAGCGCTGGCCGCAGTGTAGTCACAGGCAGGATAGCACTGGCCGCAGTGTACAGTCACAGGCAGGATAGCACTGGCCGCAGTGTACAGTCACAGGCAGGATAACGCTGGCCGCAGTGTACAGTCACAGCCAGGATAGCACTGGTCGCAGTGTACAGTCACAGGCAGGATAGCACTGGCCGCAGTGTACAGTCACAGGCAGGATAGCACTGGTCGCAGTGTACAGTCACAGGCAGGATAGCACTGGGCGCAGTGTAGTCACAGGCAGGATAGCGCTGGCCGCAGTGTACAGTCACAGGCAGGATAGCACTGGTCGCAGTGTACAGTCACAGGCAGGATAGCACTGGCCGCAGTGTACAGTCACAGGCAGGATAGCACTGGTCGCAGTGTACAGTCACAGGCAGGATAGCACTGGCCGCAGTGTAGTCACAGGCAGGATAGCGCTGGCCGCAGTGTACAGTCACAGGCAGGATAGCGCTGGCCGCAGTGTACAGTCACAGGCAGGATAGCACTGGCCGCAGTGTACAGTCACAGCCAGGATAGCACTGGCAGCAGTGTACAGTCACAGCCAGGATAGCACTGGCCGCAGTGTACAGTCACAGGCAGGATAGCGCTGGTCGCAGTGTAGTCACAGCCAGGATATCGCTGGCCGCAGTGTACAGTCACAGGCAGGATAGCACTGGCCGCAGTGTACAGTCACAGGCAGGATAGCACTGGCCGCAGTGTACAGTCACAGGCAGGATAGCGCTGGACGCAGTGTACAGTCACAGCCAGGATAGCGCTGGCCGCAGTGTACAGTCACAGGCAGGATAGCACTGGCCGCAGTGTACAGTCACAGGCAGGATAGCACTGGCCGCAGTGTACAGTCACAGGCAGGATAGCACTGGCCGCAGTGTACAGTCACAGGCAGGATAGCGCTGGCCGCAGTGTACAGTCACAGGCAGGATAGCGCTGGCCGCAGTGTACAGTCACAGGCAGGATAGCACTGGCCGCAGTGTACAGTCACAGGCAGGATAGCACTGGCCGCAGTGTAGTCACAGGCAGGATAGCGCTGGCCGCAGTGTACAGTCACAGCCAGGATAACGCTAGCCGCAGTGTACAGTCACAGGCAGGATAGCGCTGGCCGCAGTGTACAGTCACAGCCAGGATAGCGCTGGCCGCAGTGTACAGTCACAGGCAGGATAGCACTGGCCGCAGTGTACAGTCACAGGCAGGATAGCACTGGCCGCAGTGTACAGTCACAGGCAGGATAGCGCTGGCCGCAGTGTACAGTCACAGGCAGGATAGCACTGGCTGCAGTGTAGTCACAGGCAGGATAGCGCTGGCCGCAGTGTAAAGTCACAGGCAGGATAGCGCTGGCCGCAGTGTAGTCACAGGCAGGATAGCACTGGCCGCAGTGTACAGTCACAGGCAGGATAGCACTGGCCGCAGTGTACAGTCACAGGCAGGATAACGCTGGCCGCAGTGTACAGTCACAGCCAGGATAGCACTGGCCGCAGTGTACAGTCACAGGCAGGATAACGCTGGCCGCAGTGTACAGTCACAGCCAGGATAGCACTGGCCGCAGTGTACAGTCACAGGCAGGATAACGCTGGCCGCAGTGTACAGTCACAGCCAGGATAGCACTGGTCGCAGTGTACAGTCACAGCCAGGATAGCACTGGCCGCAGTGTACAGTCACAGCCAGGTTAGCACAGGCCGCAGTGTACAGTCACAGGCAGGATAGCACTGGCCGCAGTGTACAGTCACAAGCAGGATAGCACTGGCCGCAGTGTACAGTCACAGGCAGGATAGCACTGGCCGCAGTGTACAGTCACAGCCAGGATAGCACTGGCCGCAGTGTAGTCACAGGCAGGATAGCACTGGCCGCAGTGTACAGTCACAGGCAGGATAGCACTGGCCGCAGTGTACAGTCACAGGCAGGATAGCGCTGGCCGCAGTGTACAGTCACAGGCAGGATAGCGCTGGCCGCAGTGTACAGTCACAGGCAGGATAGCACTGGCCGCAGTGTACAGTCACAGCCAGGATATCGCTGGCCGCAGTGTACAGTCACAGGCAGGATAGCACTGGTCGCAGTGTACAGTCACAGCCAGGATAGCACTGGCCGCAGTGTACAGTCACAGCCAGGATATCGCTGGCCGCAGTGTACAGTCACAGGCAGGACAGCACTGGCCGCAGTGTACAGTCACAGCCAGGATAGCACTGGCCGCAGTGTACAGTCACAGGCAGGATAGCGCTGGTCGCAGTGTAGTCACAGCCAGGATATCGCTGGCCGCAGTGTACAGTCACAGCCAGGATAGCACTGGCCGCAGTGTACAGTCACAGGCAGGATAGCACTGGCCGCAGTGTACAGTCACAGGCAGGATAGCACTGGCCGCAGTGTACAGTCACAGGCAGGATAGCACTGGCCGCAGTGTACAGTCACAGCCAGGATAGCACTGGCAGCAGTGTACAGTCACAGCCAGGATAGCACTGGCCGCAGTGTACAGTCACAGGCAGGATAGCGCTGGTCGCAGTGTAGTCACAGCCAGGATAGCGCTGGCCGCAGTGTACAGTCACAGCCAGGATAGCGCTGGCCGCAGTGTACAGTCACAGCCAGGATAGCACTGGCCGCAGTGTACAGTCACAGGCAGGATAGCGCTGGCCGCAGTGCACAGTCACAGGCAGGATAGCGCTGGCCGCAGTGCACAGTCACAGGCAGGATAGCGCTGGCCGCAGTGTACAGTCACAGGCAGGATAGCACTGGCCGCAGTGTACAGTCACAGGCAGGATATCACTGGCCGCAGTGTAGTCACAGGCAGGATAGCGCTGGCCGCAGTGTACAGTCACAGCCAGGATAACACTAGCCGCAGTGTACAGTCACAGGCAGGATAGCGCTGGCCGCAGTGTACAGTCACAGCCAGGATAGCGCTGGCCGCAGTGTACAGTCACAGGCAGGATAGCACTGGCCGCAGTGTACAGTCACAGGCAGGATAGCACTGGCCGCAGTGTACAGTAACAGGCAGGATAGCGCTGGCCGCAGTGTACAGTCACAGGCAGGATAGCGCTGGCCACAGTGTACAGTCACAGGCAGGATAGCACTGGCAGCAGTGTAGTCACAGGCAGGATAGCGCTGGCCGCAGTGTAAAGTCACAGGCAGGATAGCGCTGGCCGCAGTGTAGTCACAGGCAGGATAGCACTGGCCGCAGTGTACAGTCACAGGCAGGATAGCACTGGCCGCAGTGTACAGTCACAGGCAGGATAACGCTGGCCGCAGTGTACAGTCACAGCCAGGATAGCACTGGTCGCAGTGTACAGTCACAGGCAGGATAGCACTGGCCGCAGTGTACAGTCACAGGCAGGATAGCACTGGTCGCAGTGTACAGTCACAGGCAGGATAGCACTGGTCGCAGTGTACAGTCACAGGCAGGATAGCACTGGCCGCAGTGTACAGTCACAGGCAGGATAGCACTGGTCGCAGTGTACAGTCACAGGCAGGATAGCACTGGCCGCAGTGTAGTCACAGGCAGGATAGCGCTGGCCGCAGTGTACAGTCACAGGCAGGATAGCGCTGGCCGCAGTGTACAGTCACAGGCAGGATAGCACTGGCCGCAGTGTACAATCACAGCCAGGATAGCACTGGCAGCAGTGTACAGTCACAGCCAGGATAGCACTGGCCGCAGTGTACAGTCACAGGCAGGATAGCGCTGGTCGCAGTGTAGTCACAGCCAGGATATCGCTGGCCGCAGTGTACAGTCACAGGCAGGATAGCACTGGCCGCAGTGTACAGTCACAGGCAGGATAGCACTGGCCGCAGTGTACAGTCACAGGCAGGATAGCGCTGGACGCAGTGTACAGTCACAGCCAGGATAGCGCTGGCCGCAGTGTACAGTCACAGGCAGGATAGCACTGGCCGCAGTGTACAGTCACAGGCAGGATAGCACTGGCCGCAGTGTACAGTCACAGGCAGGATAGCACTGGCCGCAGTGTACAGTCACAGGCAGGATAGCGCTGGCCGCAGTGTACAGTCACAGGCAGGATAGCGCTGGCCGCAGTGTACAGTCACAGGCAGGATAGCGCTGGCCGCAGTGTACAGTCACAGGCAGGATAGCACTGGCCGCAGTGTAGTCACAGGCAGGATAGCGCTGGCCGCAGTGTACAGTCACAGCCAGGATAACGCTAGCCGCAGTGTACAGTCACAGGCAGGATAGCGCTGGCCGCAGTGTACAGTCACAGCCAGGATAGCGCTGGCCGCAGTGTACAGTCACAGGCAGGATAGCACTGGCCGCAGTGTACAGTCACAGGCAGGATAGCACTGGCCGCAGTGTACAGTCACAGGCAGGATAGCGCTGGCCGCAGTGTACAGTCACAGGCAGGATAGCACTGGCTGCAGTGTAGTCACAGGCAGGATAGCGCTGGCCGCAGTGTAAAGTCACAGGCAGGATAGCGCTGGCCGCAGTGTAGTCACAGGCAGGATAGCACTGGCCGCAGTGTACAGTCACAGGCAGGATAGCACTGGCCGCAGTGTACAGTCACAGGCAGGATAACGCTGGCCGCAGTGTACAGTCACAGCCAGGATAGCACTGGCCGCAGTGTACAGTCACAGGCAGGATAACGCTGGCCGCAGTGTACAGTCACAGCCAGGATAGCACTGGCCGCAGTGTACAGTCACAGGCAGGATAACGCTGGCCGCAGTGTACAGTCACAGCCAGGATAGCGCTGGTCGCAGTGTACAGTCACAGCCAGGATAGCACTGGCCGCAGTGTACAGTCACAGCCAGGTTAGCACAGGCCGCAGTGTACAGTCACAGGCAGGATAGCACTGGCCGCAGTGTACAGTCACAAGCAGGATAGCACTGGCCGCAGTGTACAGTCACAGGCAGGATAGCACTGGCCGCAGTGTACAGTCACAGCCAGGATAGCACTGGCCGCAGTGTAGTCACAGGCAGGATAGCACTGGCCGCAGTGTACAGTCACAGGCAGGATAGCACTGGCCGCAGTGTACAGTCACAGGCAGGATAGCGCTGGCCGCAGTGTACAGTCACAGGCAGGATAGCGCTGGCCGCAGTGTACAGTCACAGGCAGGATAGCACTGGCCGCAGTGTACAGTCACAGCCAGGATATCGCTGGCCGCAGTGTACAGTCACAGGCAGGATAGCACTGGTCGCAGTGTACAGTCACAGCCAGTATAGCACTGGCCGCAGTGTACAGTCACAGCCAGGATATCGCTGGCCGCAGTGTACAGTCACAGGCAGGATAGCACTGGCCGCAGTGTACAGTCACAGCCAGGATAGCACTGGCCGCAGTGTACAGTCACAGGCAGGATAGCGCTGGTCGCAGTGTAGTCACAGCCAGGATATCGCTGGCCGCAGTGTACAGTCACAGCCAGGATAGCACTGGCCGCAGTGTACAGTCACAGGCAGGATAGCACTGGCCGCAGTGTACAGTCACAGGCAGGATAGCACTGGCCGCAGTGTACAGTCACAGGCAGGATAGCACTGGCCGCAGTGTACAGTCACAGCCAGGATAGCACTGGCAGCAGTGTACAGTCACAGCCAGGATAGCACTGGCCGCAGTGTACAGTCACAGGCAGGATAGCGCTGGTCGCAGTGTAGTCACAGCCAGGATAGCGCTGGCCGCAGTGTACAGTCACAGCCAGGATAGCGCTGGCCGCAGTGTACAGTCACAGCCAGGATAGCACTGGCCGCAGTGTACAGTCACAGGCAGGATAGCACTGGCCGCAGTGTACAGTCACAGGCAGGATAGCGCTGGCCGCAGTGCACAGTCACAGGCAGGATAGCGCTGGCCGCAGTGTACAGTCACAGGCAGGATAGCACTGGCCGCAGTGTACAGTCACAGGCAGGATATCACTGGCCGCAGTGTAGTCACAGGCAGGATAGCGCTGGCCGCAGTGTACAGTCACAGCCAGGATAACACTAGCCGCAGTGTACAGTCACAGGCAGGATAGCGCTGGCCGCAGTGTACAGTCACAGCCAGGATAGCGCTGGCCGCAGTGTACAGTCACAGGCAGGATAGCACTGGCCGCAGTGTACAGTCACAGGCAGGATAGCACTGGCCGCAGTGTACAGTAACAGGCAGGATAGCGCTGGCCGCAGTGTACAGTCACAGGCAGGATAGCGCTGGCCACAGTGTACAGTCACAGGCAGGATAGCACTGGCAGCAGTGTAGTCACAGGCAGGATAGCGCTGGCCGCAGTGTAAAGTCACAGGCAGGATAGCGCTGGCCGCAGTGTAGTCACAGGCAGGATAGCACTGGCCGCAGTGTACAGTCACAGGCAGGATAGCACTGGCCGCAGTGTACAGTCACAGCCAGGATAGCACTGGCCGCAGTGTACAGTCACAGCCAGGATAGCACTGGCCGCAGTGTACAGTCACAGGCAGGATAACGCTGGCCGCAGTGTACAGTCACAGCCAGGATAGCACTGGTCGCAGTGTACAGTCACAGCCAGGATAGCACTGGCCGCAGTGTACAGTCACAGCCAGGTTAGCAGAGGCCGCAGTGTACAGTCACAGGCAGGATAGCACTGGCCGCAGTGTACAGTCACAGCCAGGATAGCACTGGCCGCAGTGTACAGTCACAAGCAGGATAGCACTGGCCGCAGTGTACAGTCACAGGCAGGATAGCACTGGCCGCAGTGTACAGTCACAGCCAGGATAGCACTGGCCGCAGTGTACAGTCACAGCCAGGATAGCGCTGGCCGCAGTGTACAGTCACAGCCAGGATAGCACTGGCCGCAGTGTACAGTCACAGGCAGGATAGCGCTGGCCGCAGTGTACAGTCACAGGCAGGATAGCGCTGGCCGCAGTGTACAGTCACAGGTAGGATAGCGCTGGCCGCAGTGTACAGTCACAGGCAGGATAGCACTGGCCGCAGTGTACAGTCACAGGCAGGATAGCACTGGCCGCAGTGTACAGTCACAAGCAGGATAGCACTGGCCGCAGTGTACAGTCACAGCCAGGATAGCACTGGCCGCAGTGTAGTCACAGGCAGGATAGCACTGGCCGCAGTGTACAGTCACAGCCAGGATAGCACTGGCCGCAGTGTACAGTCACAGGCAGGATAGCACTGGCCGCAGTGTACAGTCACAGCCAGGATATCGCTGGCCGCAGTGTACAGTCACAGCCAGGATAGCACTGGCCGCAGTGTAGTCACAGGCAGGATAGCACTGGCCGCAGTGTAGTCACAGGCAGAATAGCACTGGTCGCAGTGTACAGTCACAGGCAGAATAGCACTGGTCGCAGTGTACAGTCACAGGCAGGATAGCGCTGGCCGCAGTGTACAGTCACAGGCAGGATAGCGCTGGCCGCAGTGTACAGTCACAGCCAGGATAGCACTGGCCGCAGTGTAGTCACAGGCAGGATAGCACTGGCCGCAGTGTACAGTCACAGGCAGGATAGCACTGGCCGCAGTGTACAGTCACAGGCAGGATAGCGCTGGCCGCAGTGTACAGTCACAGGCAGGATAGCGCTGGCCGCAGTGTACAGTCACAGGCAGGATAGCACTGGCCGCAGTGTACAGTCACAGCCAGGATATCGCTGGCCGCAGTGTACAGTCACAGGCAGGATAGCACTGGTCGCAGTGTACAGTCACAGCCAGGATAGCACTGGCCGCAGTGTACAGTCACAGCCAGGATATCGCTGGCCGCAGTGTACAGTCACAGGCAGGATAGCACTGGCCGCAGTGTACAGTCACAGCCAGGATAGCACTGGCCGCAGTGTACAGTCACAGGCAGGATAGCGCTGGTCGCAGTGTAGTCACAGCCAGGATATCGCTGGCCGCAGTGTACAGTCACAGCCAGGATAGCACTGGCCGCAGTGTACAGTCACAGGCAGGATAGCACTGGCCGCAGTGTACAGTCACAGGCAGGATAGCACTGGCCGCAGTGTACAGTCACAGGCAGGATAGCACTGGCCGCAGTGTACAGTCACAGCCAGGATAGCACTGGCAGCAGTGTACAGTCACAGCCAGGATAGCACTGGCCGCAGTGTACAGTCACAGGCAGGATAGCGCTGGTCGCAGTGTAGTCACAGCCAGGATAGCGCTGGCCGCAGTGTACAGTCACAGCCAGGATAGCGCTGGCCGCAGTGTACAGTCACAGCCAGGATAGCACTGGCCGCAGTGTACAGTCACAGGCAGGATAGCACTGGCCGCAGTGTACAGTCACAGGCAGGATAGCGCTGGCCGCAGTGCACAGTCACAGGCAGGATAGCGCTGGCCGCAGTGTACAGTCACAGGCAGGATAGCACTGGCCGCAGTGTACAGTCACAGGCAGGATAGCACTGGCCGCAGTGTAGTCACAGGCAGGATAGCGCTGGCCGCAGTGTACAGTCACAGCCAGGATAACACTAGCCGCAGTGTACAGTCACAGGCAGGATAGCGCTGGCCGCAGTGTACAGTCACAGCCAGGATAACACTAGCCGCAGTGTACAGTCACAGGCAGGATAGCGCTGGCCGCAGTGTACAGTCACAGCCAGGATAGCGCTGGCCGCAGTGTACAGTCACAGGCAGGATAGCACTGGCCGCAGTGTACAGTCACAGGCAGGATAGCACTGGCCGCAGTGTACAGTAACAGGCAGGATAGCGCTGGCCACAGTGTACAGTCACAGGCAGGATAGCGCTGGCCACAGTGTGTAGTCACAGGCAGGATAGCACTGGCAGCAGTGTAGTCACAGGCAGGATAGCGCTGGCCGCAGTGTAAAGTCACAGGCAGGATAGCGCTGGCCGCAGTGTAGTCACAGGCAGGATAGCACTGGCCGCAGTGTACAGTCACAGGCAGGATAGCACTGGCCGCAGTGTACAGTCACAGGCAGGATAACGCTGGCCGCAGTGTACAGTCACAGCCAGGATAGCACTGGTCGCAGTGTACAGTCACAGGCAGGATAGCACTGGCCGCAGTGTACAGTCACAGGCAGGATAGCACTGGTCGCAGTGTACAGTCACAGGCAGGATAGCACTGGGCGCAGTGTAGTCACAGGCAGGATAGCGCTGGCCGCAGTGTACAGTCACAGGCAGGATAGCACTGGTCGCAGTGTACAGTCACAGGCAGGATAGCACTGGCCGCAGTGTACAGTCACAGGCAGGATAGCACTGGTCGCAGTGTACAGTCACAGGCAGGATAGCACTGGCCGCAGTGTAGTCACAGGCAGGATAGCGCTGGCCGCAGTGTACAGTCACAGGCAGGATAGCGCTGGCCGCAGTGTACAGTCACAGGCAGGATAGCACTGGCCGCAGTGTACAGTCACAGCCAGGATAGCACTGGCAGCAGTGTACAGTCACAGCCAGGATAGCACTGGCCGCAGTGTACAGTCACAGGCAGGATAGCGCTGGTCGCAGTGTAGTCACAGCCAGGATATCGCTGGCCGCAGTGTACAGTCACAGGCAGGATAGCACTGGCCGCAGTGTACAGTCACAGGCAGGATAGCACTGGCCGCAGTGTACAGTCACAGGCAGGATAGCGCTGGACGCAGTGTACAGTCACAGCCAGGATAGCGCTGGCCGCAGTGTACAGTCACAGGCAGGATAGCACTGGCCGCAGTGTACAGTCACAGGCAGGATAGCACTGGCCGCAGTGTACAGTCACAGGCAGGATAGCACTGGCCGCAGTGTACAGTCACAGGCAGGATAGCGCTGGCCGCAGTGTACAGTCACAGGCAGGATAGCGCTGGCCGCAGTGTACAGTCACAGGCAGGATAGCACTGGCCGCAGTGTACAGTCACAGGCAGGATAGCACTGGCCGCAGTGTAGTCACAGGCAGGATAGCGCTGGCCGCAGTGTACAGTCACAGCCAGGATAACGCTAGCCGCAGTGTACAGTCACAGGCAGGATAGCGCTGGCCGCAGTGTACAGTCACAGCCAGGATAGCGCTGGCCGCAGTGTACAGTCACAGGCAGGATAGCACTGGCCGCAGTGTACAGTCACAGGCAGGATAGCACTGGCCGCAGTGTACAGTCACAGGCAGGATAGCGCTGGCCGCAGTGTACAGTCACAGGCAGGATAGCACTGGCTGCAGTGTAGTCACAGGCAGGATAGCGCTGGCCGCAGTGTAAAGTCACAGGCAGGATAGCGCTGGCCGCAGTGTAGTCACAGGCAGGATAGCACTGGCCGCAGTGTACAGTCACAGGCAGGATAGCACTGGCCGCAGTGTACAGTCACAGGCAGGATAACGCTGGCCGCAGTGTACAGTCACAGCCAGGATAGCACTGGCCGCAGTGTACAGTCACAGGCAGGATAACGCTGGCCGCAGTGTACAGTCACAGCCAGGATAGCACTGGCCGCAGTGTACAGTCACAGGCAGGATAACGCTGGCCGCAGTGTACAGTCACAGCCAGGATAGCACTGGTCGCAGTGTACAGTCACAGCCAGGATAGCACTGGCCGCAGTGTACAGTCACAGCCAGGTTAGCACAGGCCGCAGTGTACAGTCACAGGCAGGATAGCACTGGCCGCAGTGTACAGTCACAAGCAGGATAGCACTGGCCGCAGTGTACAGTCACAGGCAGGATAGCACTGGCCGCAGTGTACAGTCACAGCCAGGATAGCACTGGCCGCAGTGTAGTCACAGGCAGGATAGCACTGGCCGCAGTGTACAGTCACAGGCAGGATAGCACTGGCCGCAGTGTACAGTCACAGGCAGGATAGCGCTGGCCGCAGTGTACAGTCACAGGCAGGATAGCGCTGGCCGCAGTGTACAGTCACAGGCAGGATAGCACTGGCCGCAGTGTACAGTCACAGCCAGGATATCGCTGGCCGCAGTGTACAGTCACAGGCAGGATAGCACTGGTCGCAGTGTACAGTCACAGCCAGGATAGCACTGGCCGCAGTGTACAGTCACAGCCAGGATATCGCTGGCCGCAGTGTACAGTCACAGGCAGGACAGCACTGGCCGCAGTGTACAGTCACAGCCAGGATAGCACTGGCCGCAGTGTACAGTCACAGGCAGGATAGCGCTGGTCGCAGTGTAGTCACAGCCAGGATATCGCTGGCCGCAGTGTACAGTCACAGCCAGGATAGCACTGGCCGCAGTGTACAGTCACAGGCAGGATAGCACTGGCCGCAGTGTACAGTCACAGGCAGGATAGCACTGGCCGCAGTGTACAGTCACAGGCAGGATAGCACTGGCCGCAGTGTACAGTCACAGCCAGGATAGCACTGGCAGCAGTGTACAGTCACAGCCAGGATAGCACTGGCCGCAGTGTACAGTCACAGGCAGGATAGCGCTGGTCGCAGTGTAGTCACAGCCAGGATAGCGCTGGCCGCAGTGTACAGTCACAGCCAGGATAGCGCTGGCCGCAGTGTACAGTCACAGCCAGGATAGCACTGGCCGCAGTGTACAGTCACAGGCAGGATAGCGCTGGCCGCAGTGCACAGTCACAGGCAGGATAGCGCTGGCCGCAGTGCACAGTCACAGGCAGGATAGCGCTGGCCGCAGTGTACAGTCACAGGCAGGATAGCACTGGCCGCAGTGTACAGTCACAGGCAGGATATCACTGGCCGCAGTGTAGTCACAGGCAGGATAGCGCTGGCCGCAGTGTACAGTCACAGCCAGGATAACACTAGCCGCAGTGTACAGTCACAGGCAGGATAGCGCTGGCCGCAGTGTACAGTCACAGCCAGGATAGCGCTGGCCGCAGTGTACAGTCACAGGCAGGATAGCACTGGCCGCAGTGTACAGTCACAGGCAGGATAGCACTGGCCGCAGTGTACAGTAACAGGCAGGATAGCGCTGGCCGCAGTGTACAGTCACAGGCAGGATAGCGCTGGCCACAGTGTACAGTCACAGGCAGGATAGCACTGGCAGCAGTGTAGTCACAGGCAGGATAGCGCTGGCCGCAGTGTAAAGTCACAGGCAGGATAGCGCTGGCCGCAGTGTAGTCACAGGCAGGATAGCACTGGCCGCAGTGTACAGTCACAGGCAGGATAGCACTGGCCGCAGTGTACAGTCACAGGCAGGATAACGCTGGCCGCAGTGTACAGTCACAGCCAGGATAGCACTGGTCGCAGTGTACAGTCACAGGCAGGATAGCACTGGCCGCAGTGTACAGTCACAGGCAGGATAGCACTGGTCGCAGTGTACAGTCACAGGCAGGATAGCACTGGGCGCAGTGTAGTCACAGGCAGGATAGCGCTGGCCGCAGTGTACAGTCACAGGCAGGATAGCACTGGTCGCAGTGTACAGTCACAGGCAGGATAGCACTGGCCGCAGTGTACAGTCACAGGCAGGATAGCACTGGTCGCAGTGTACAGTCACAGGCAGGATAGCACTGGCCGCAGTGTAGTCACAGGCAGGATAGCGCTGGCCGCAGTGTACAGTCACAGGCAGGATAGCGCTGGCCGCAGTGTACAGTCACAGGCAGGATAGCACTGGCCGCAGTGTACAGTCACAGCCAGGATAGCACAGGCCGCAGTGTACAGTCACAGGCAGGACAGCACTGGCCGCAGTGTACAGTCACAGGCAGGATAGCACTGGCCGCAGTGTACAGTCACAGCCAGGATAGCACTGGCAGCAGTGTACAGTCACAGCCAGGATAGCACTGGCCGCAGTGTACAGTCACAGGCAGGATAGCGCTGGTCGCAGTGTAGTCACAGCCAGGATATCGCTGGCCGCAGTGTACAGCCAGGATAGCGCTGGCCGCAGTGTACAGTCACAGGCAGGATAGCACTGGCCGCAGTGTACAGTCACAGGCAGGATAGCACTGGCCGCAGTGTACAGTCACAGCCAGGATAGCACTGGCCGCAGTGTACAGTCACAGGCAGGATAGCGCTGGCCGCAGTGTACAGTCACAGGCAGGATAGCGCTGGCCGCAGTGTACAGTCACAGCCAGGATAGCGCTGGCCGCAGTGTACAGTCACAGGCAGGATAGCACTGGCCGCAGTGTACAGTCACAGGCAGGATAGCACTGGCCGCAGTGTACAGTCACAGGCAGGATAGCGCTGGCCGCAGTGTACAGTAACAGGCAGGATAGCACTGGCAGCAGTGTACAGTCACAGGCAGGATAGCACTGGCTGCAGTGTAGTCACAGGCAGGATAGCGCTGGCCGCAGTGTAAAGTCACAGGCAGGATAGCGCTGGCCGCAGTGTAGTCACAGGCAGGATAGCACTGGCCGCAGTGTACAGTCACAGGCAGGATAGCACTGGCCGCAGTGTACAGTCACAGGCAGGATAACGCTGGCCGCAGTGTACAGTCACAGCCAGGATAGCACTGGCCGCAGTGTACAGTCACAGGCAGGATAACGCTGGCCGCAGTGTACAGTCACAGCCAGGATAGCACTGGCCGCAGTGTACAGTCACAGGCAGGATAACGCTGGCCGCAGTGTACAGTCACAGCCAGGATAGCACTGGTCGCAGTGTACAGTCACAGCCAGGATAGCACTGGCCGCAGTGTACAGTCACAGCCAGGTTAGCACAGGCCGCAGTGTACAGTCACAGGCAGGATAGCACTGGCCGCAGTGTACAGTCACAGGCAGGATAGCACTGGCCGCAGTGTACAGTCACAAGCAGGATAGCACTGGCCGCAGTGTACAGTCACAGGCAGGATAGCACTGGCCGCAGTGTACAGTCACAGCCAGGATAGCACTGGCCGCAGTGTACAGTCACAGCCAGGATAGCGCTGGCCGCAGTGTACAGTCACAGCCAGGATAGCGCTGGCCGCAGTGTACAGTCACAGCCAGGATAGCACTGGCCGCAGTGTACAGTCACAGCCAGGATAGCGCTGGCCGCAGTGTACAGTCACAGGCAGGATAGCACTGGCCGCAGTGTACAGTCACAGGCGGGATAGCACTGGCCGCAGTGTAGTCACAGGCAGGATAGCGCTGGCCGCAGTGTACAGTCACAGGCAGGATAGCACTGGCCGCACGCAGTGTAGTCACAGGCAGGATAGCACTGGCCGCAGTGTAGTCACAGGCAGGATAGCACTGGCCGCAGTGTACAGTCACAGGCAGGATAACGCTGGCCGCAGTGTACAGTCACAGGCAGGATAGCACTGGCCGCAGTGTACAGTCACAGGCAGGATAACGCTGGCCGCAGTGTACAGTCACAGCCAGGATAGCTCTGGTCGCAGTGTACAGTCACAGCCAGGACAGCACTGGTCGCAGTGTACAGTCACAGGCAGGATAGCACAGGCCGCAGTGTACAGTCACAGCCAGGATAGCACTGGCCGCAGTGTACAGTCACAGGCAGGATAGCACTGGCCGCAGTGTACAGTCACAGCCAGGATAGCACAGGCCGCAGTGTACAGTCACAGGCAGGATAGCACTGGCCGCAGTGTACAGTCACAGCCAGGATAGCACTGGCCGCAGTGTACAGTCACAGCCAGGATATCGCTGGCCGCAGTGTACAGTCACAGGCAGGATAGCACTGGTCGCAGTGTACAGTCACAGCCAGGATAGCACTGGCCGCAGTGTACAGTCACAGCCAGGATATCGCTGGCCGCAGTGTACAGTCACAGGCAGGATAGCACTGGCCGCAGTGTACAGTCACAGCCAGGATAGCACTGGCCGCAGTGTACAGTCACAGGCAGGATAACGCTGGCCGCAGTGTACAGTCACAGGCAGGATAGCGCTGGCCGCAGTGTACAGTCACAGCCAGGATAGCGCTGGCCGCAGTGTACAGTCACAGCCAGGATAGCGCTGGCCGCAGTGTACAGTCACAGCCAGGATAGCGCTGCCGCAGCGTACAGTCACAGCCAGGATAGCACTGGCCGCAGTGTACAGTCACAGCCAGGATAACACAGGCCGCAGCGTACAGTCACAGCCAGGACAGCGCTGGCCGCAGTGTACAGTCACAGCCAGGATAACACTGGCCGCAGTGTACAGTCACAGCCAGGATAGCACTGGCCGCAGTGTACAGTCACAGCCAGCATAGCACTGGCCGCACGCAGTGTAGTCACAGGCAGGATAGCACTGGCCGCAGTGTACAGTCACAGGCAGGATATCGCCGGCCGCAGTGTACAGTCACAGCCAGGATATCGCCGGCCGCAGTGTACAGTCACAGCAAGGATAGCGCTGGCCGCAGTGTACAGTCACAGCCAGGATAGCACTGGCCGCAGTGTACAGTCACAGGCAGGATAGCACTGGCCGCAGTGTACAGTCACAGGCAGGATAGCACTGGCCGCAGTGTACAGTCACAGGCAGGATAGCACTGGCCGCAGTGTACAGTCACAGGCAGGATAGCGCTGGCCGCAGTGTACAGTCACAGGCAGGATAGCGCTGGCCGCAGTGTACAGTCACAGGCAGGATAGCGTTGGCCGCAGTGTACAGTCACAGGCAGGATAGCACTGGCCGCAGTGTACAGTCACAGGCAGGATAGCACTGGCCGCAGTGTACAGTCACAGGCAGGATAGCACTGGCCGCAGTGTACAGTCACAGGCAGGATAGCACTGGCCGCAGTGTACAGTCACAGCCAGGATAGCACTGGCCGCAGTGTACAGTCACAGGCAGGATAGCACTGGCCGCAGTGTACAGTCACAGGCAGGATAGCACTGGCCGCAGTGTACAGTCACAGCCAGGATAGCACTGGCCGCAGTGTACAGTCACAGCCAGGATAGCACTGGCCGCAGTGTACAGTCACAGACAGGATAGCACTGGCCGCAGTGTACAGTCACAGCCAGGATAGCACTGGCCGCAGTGTACAGTCACAGCCAGGATAGCACTGGCCGCAGTGTACAGTCACAGCCAGGATAGCACTGGCCGCAGTGTAGTCACAGCCAGGATAGCACTGGCCGCAGTGTACAGTCACAGCCAGGATAGCACTGGCCACAGTGTACAGTCACAGCCAGGATAGCACTGACCGCAGTGTACAGTCACAGCCAGGATAGCACTGGCCGCAGTGTACAGTCACAGCCCGGATAGCACTGTTCGCAGTGTACAGTCACAGCCCGGATAGCACTGGCCGCAGTGTACAGTCACAGCCAGGATAGCACTGGCCGCAGAGCACAGTCCAGGCAGGATAGCACTGGCCGCAGTGTACAGTCACAGCCAGGATAGCGCTGGCCGCAGTGTACAGTCACAGCCAGGATAACACTGGCCGCAGTGTACAGTCACAGCCAGGATAGCGCTGGCCGCAGTGTACAGTCACAGCCAGGATAACGCTGGCCGCAATGTACAGTCACAGGCAGGATAGCACTGGCCGCAGTGTACAGTCACAGGCAGGATAGCACTGGCCATAGTGTACAGTCACAGGCAGGATAGCACTGGCCGCAGTGTACAGTCACAGCCAGGATAGCACTGGCCGCAGTGTACAGTCACAGCCAGGATAGAGCTGGCCGCAGTGTACAGTCGCAGCCAGGCTAGCACTGGCCGCAGTGTACAGTCACAGTCAGGATAGCACTGGCCGCAGTGTACAGTCACAGGCAGGATAGCACTGGCCGCAGTGTACAGTCACAGGCAGGATAACGCTGGCCGCAGTGTACAGTCACAGGCAGGATAACGCTGGCCGCAGTGTACAGTCACAGGCAGGATAACGCTGGCCGCAGTGTACAGTCACAGGCAGGATAGCACTGGCCGCAGTGTACAGTCACAGGCAGGATAACGCTGGCCGCAGTGTACAGTCACAGCCAGGATAGCACTGGCCGCAGTGTACAGTCACAGCCAGGATAGTGCTGGCCGCAGTGTACAGTCACAGGCAGGATAGCACTGGCCGCAGTGTACAGTCACAGCCAGGATAGCACTGGCCGCAGTGTACAGTCACAGCCAGGATAGCGCTGGCCGCAGTGTACAGTCACAGGCAGGATAGCGCTAGCCGCAGTGTACAGTCACAGGCAGGATAGCACTGGGCGCAGTGTACAGTCACAGTGCTCTGGGGTTTCTATAGCAGTGCTCTGGTGTTGTGTGTGGTTTGTGCAGCTGTTATTTAGTTTCCATATGGACAGTAGTTCCTACCTGTGATTTTGGGGATCCCCTCCAGCTTTGGCACCGGTAACGTGATTAGGACGCCCAGGTGCGTGCCCACCCACAGCAAGCCCTGGCAGATCAGCAGGGCGGTCACACGCGGATTCTTCTGCCCTGTGGGAGGAGGAGGCAGAAAGATGCTGATTACACAAGCGGGAGATACAACACACAGAGACGCATTGTAGAAAGGGTGACGGGTAATGATAGGGGCACATCGGCGGGTGCTGCCCCCTGCAGGCGTGTTACGATCTGCAGTCTCAGAGATCAGACGGAGACGGACGCTTGCTCCCTGCCAGAGCTGATCACGCTGAGACCGGCAGCTTGGATTACTCCTGCCGTTCTCTGATGACCTTGAGGCGGGAGCCAGGAATATGGGCTGCGGGCAATCTGTGCTATATCATTAACGAGCCGGTCGCTACCCCTTCCATCCAGCCGCAATGCCCCCCGGGACAGACATCACCTGAGTGCACACGCGTTCCCTCCGCTAATTATCTCTGCTCTCATCTGGACACTTCTGCGTAATGTACAGTTCTGCAGCGCGGGAGGCGGGATCTACCAGCGCTGGTGCCGGGAATCACACAGGGACTGTACAACAAGCACTCGCACCCCTCTAACATTTTATTTTATAGTTACATTGTTATATTTGGGGAATTACTGCAGACCATAGTAATCTGTGCGGGTTTTTTTTTTTATTATGTATATTTTTTTTAATGACAAGTTTTGTGAATTTGTTTAAAAAATTCTTTATTTTTTCCCATAGGGTGTGAATACTTTTTATACAGTGGTACAGATTGGGGAAGACCGTTATAACTTATACATCTTAGCAGCATTCTAGGCCCTGGGCAAAGCAATGTACCTCCCACCCATTCCCGTGTATACATTAAAATCATAATAACTTACCCTCCTGCAGTCCTTTTCCATCTTGCCACATGGGATCCGGTCTGAAGATCGACAGTGTCTAGGTCGACAATGTTTAGGTCGACCACTATAGTACGACAGTCACTAGGTCGACAGTCACTAGGTTGACATGTGCTAGGTCGACAGGTCTAAAGGTCGACATGAGTTTTTCACATTTTTTTTCTTTTTTTTAATTTTTTCATACTTAACGATCCACGTGGACTACGATTGGAACGGTAAAGTGTGCCGAGCGAAGCGAAGGCACCATGCCCGAAGCATGGCGAGCGAATCGAGCCATGCGAGGGGATGCGGTGCACTAATTTGGGATCCCGGTCACTCTACGAAGAAAACGACACCAAAAAAAAACAAAAAAAACTCACGTCGACCTTTAGACCTGTCGACCTAGCACATGTCGACCTAGAAACCCTGTCGACCTTCCATCCATGTCGACCTAGTGACTGTCGACCTATAGTGGTCGACCTAAACATTGTCGACCTAGACACTGTCGATTTGATGAACCACACCTTCGCCACATACTTCCATACAGTGACTGGCTGTCAGCTCTCTGATTGGTGGATAATTCCAGCCATCTACCAATCAGCATGATGACAGACACTCACTGTATGGCTGCAGGCTGGTAGGCAGGTAGAGAATGCTGCACTCTGATTGGTGGATAAATCCTGCCATCCACCAATCAGCATGATGACAGACATTCACTGTCTGGCTGCAGGCTGGTAGGCAGGTAGAGAATGCTGCACTCTGATTGGTGGATAAATCCAGCCATCCAGAAAGTGTGTCTTAGTTGCAATGCTATGTGACTAGGACGCATGAGAAGACTGTGCTGATTAATGTGATATATGACGCTTAGTATTCACGCTAGGCTGCTTTGGCAGGGTGCCGCGCCCAGCCCGATTTTGAAGTAGCAAAATGCGCCCTGCCCTATTCGCGGCGTCCTGCTACTACAGCCTGGCCGGAGCCGTCCCCACCTGTGGGCCGCAGTGTCCCGCAGGTGGGAAAAGTTACTGTTTCCGAGCGCCGCCAGTGACGTTATCAAGCTAAGGCAGAAGAATTGTACATGGAAAATAGACACGTGTATCTATAACCTATTACCTTTCAGTCAATCATCAATAGACTATTACATGTCAGTATGAGTGAGCACTAATGGAGGATTACCTGGAAGTGACAGAGTACGGGCGGAGATATTCATTTCTTGCAGTAGTTCCAGGGTCTCTGTATGGAAGAGCCGTATGGAGGAGCCCTCGGAGAACGCCATCCACACCCCTCCACCAGATCGGATCATGTGAGTAACACTCACCCCCTCATCTTGCAAGGCCTCGAAACTCTGTGGGGAGTAGTTACAAGAGGAGGAGAGGAGTGAATAAGATGGTGGAGAACAGAGATAGCACAACCACCAGGACAACCACCAACCAGGAGATACATCGCAATGCCGGTACCCAGGTCCGGGACGTACCACTCCTGACACCAGGAGATATATCTATATATACACAGCAATGCCGGTACCCATATCTGGGACGTACCACTCCTGACACCAGGAGATATATCTATATATACACAGCAATGCCGGTACCCAGATCTGGGACGTACCACTCCTGACACCAGGAGGTATAACTATATATACATAGCAATGCCGGTGCCCAAGTCTGGGACGTACCACTCCTGACACCAGGAGGTATAACTATATATACATAGCAATGCCGGTGCCCAAGTCTGGGACGTACCACTCCTGACACCAGGAGATATAACTATATATACATAGCAATGCCGGTACCCAGATCTGGGACGTACCACTCCTGACACCAGGGGATATAACTATATATACACAGCAATGCCGGTACCCAGATCTGGGACGTACCACTCCTGACACCAGGAGATATAACTATATATACATAGCAATGCCGGTACCCAGATCCGGGACGTACCACTCCTGACACCAGGGGCTATTACTATATATACATAGCAATGCCGATGCCCAGGTCTGGGACGCACCACTCCTGACACCAGGAGATATATCTATATATACACAGCAATGCCGGTGCCCAGGTCTGGGACGTACCACTCCTGACACCAGGAGATATAACTATATATACACAGCAATGCCGTTACCCCAGGTCTGGGACGTACCACTCCTGACACCAGGAGGTATAACTATATATACACAGCAATGCCGGTACCCAGATCTGGGACGTACCACTCCTGACACCAGGAGATATAACTATATATACACAGCAATGCCGTTACCCCAGGTCTGGGACGTACCACTCCTGACACCAGGAGATATAACTATATATACATAGCAATGCCGGTACTCCAGGTCTGGGACGCACCACTCCTGACACAAGGAGATATAACTATATATACATAGCAATGCCGGTACTCCAGGTCTGGGACGCACCACTCCTGACACCAGGAGATATAACTATATATACATAGCAATGCCGGTACCCCAGGTCTGGGACGTACCACTCCTGACACCAGGAGATACAACTATATATACATAGCAATACCGGTACCTCAGGTCTGGGACGCACCACTCCTGACACCAGGAGATACAACTATATATACATAGCAATGCCGGTACCTCAGGTCTGGGACGCACCACTCCTGACACCAGGAGATACAACTATATATACATAGCAATGCCGGTACTCCAGGTCTGGGACGCACCACTCCTGACACCAGGAGATACAACTATATATACATAGCAATGCCGGTACCCCAGGTCTGGGACGTACCACTCCTGACACCAGGAGATATAACTATATATACATAGCAATGCCGGTACCCAGGTCTGGGACGTACCACTCCTGACACCAGGGGATATAACTATATATACACATAGCAATGCCGGTACCCAGGTCTGGGACGTACCACTCCTGACACCAGGAGATACAACTATATATACATAGCAATGCCGGTACCCAGGTCTGGGACGTACCACTCCTGACACCAGGAGATATAACTATATATACACAGCAATGCCGGTACCCAGGTCTGGGACGTACCACTCCTGACACCAGGAGATATAACTATATATACACAGCAATGCCGGTACCTCAGGTCTGGGACGTACCACTCCTGACACCAGGAGATATAACTATATAGACATAGCAATGCCGGTACCCAGGTCTGGGACGTACCACTCCTGACACCAGGAGATATATCTATATATACACAACAATGCCGGTGCCCAGGTCTGGGACGTACCACTCCTGACACCAGGAGATATAACTATATATACATAGCAATGCCGGTACCTCAGGTCTGGGACGTACCACTCCTGACACCAGGAGATATAACTATATATACATAGCAATGCCGGTGCCCAGGTCTGGGACGTACCACTCCTGACACCAGGAGATATATCTATATATACACAGCAATGCCGGTGCCCAGGTCTGGGACGTACCACTCCTGACACCAGGAGATATATCTATATATACACAGCAATGCCGTTACCCCAGGTCTGGGACGTACCACTCCTGACACCAGGAGGTATAACTATATATACACAGCAATGCCGGTACACCAGGTCTGGGACGTACCACTCCTGACACCAGGAGATATAACTATATATACATAGCAATGCCGGTACTCCAGGTCTGGGACGTAGAACTATATATACATAGCAATGCCGGTACCCAGATCTGGGACGTACCACTCCTGACACCAGGAGATATAACTATATATACACAGCAATGCCGGTACCCCAGGTCTGGGACGTACCACTCCTGACACCAGGAGATATAACTATATATACATAGCAATGCCGGTACCCCAGGTTTGGGACGTACCACTCCTGACACCAGGAGATATAACTATATATACACAGCAATGCCGGTACCCAGGTCTGGGACGCACCACTCCTGACACCAGGGGATATAACTATATATACATAGCAATGCCGGTACCCCAGGTCTGGGACGTACCACTCCTGACACCAGGAGATACAACTATATATACATAGCAATGCCGGTACCTCAGGTCTGGGACGTACCACTCCTGACACCAGGAGATATAACTATATATACATAGCAATGCCGGTACCTCAGGTCTGGGACGCACCACTCCTGACACCAGGAGATATAACTATATATACATAGCAATGCCGGTACCTCAGGTCTGGGACGTACCACTCCTGACACCAGGAGATATAACTATATATACATAGCAATGCCGGTACCTCAGGTCTGGGACGTACCACTCCTGACACCAGGAGATATAACTATATATACATAGCAATGCCGGTACCCAGGTCTGGGACGTACCACTCCTGACACCAGGAGATATAACTATATATACATAGCAATGCCGGTGCCCAGGTCTGGGACGTACCACTCCTGACACCAGGGGATATAACTATATATACATAGCAATGCCGGTACCCAGATCTGGGACGTACCACTCCTGACACCAGGAGATATATCTATATATACACAGCAATGCCGGTGCCCAGGTCTGGGACGTACCACTCCTGACACCAGGGGATATAACTATATATACATAGCAATGCCGGTACCCAGATCTGGGACGTACCACTCCTGACACCAGGAGATATATCTATATATACACAGCAATGCCGGTGCCCAGGTCTGGGACGTACCACTCCTGACACCAGGAGATATAACTATATATACATAGCAATGCCGGTGCCCAGGTCTGGGACGTACCACTCCTGACACCAGGAGATCTCCTATATATTTGCCCAAGTCTGTGACTCTGTGCTGGCCGTAACGCTGGGCGGAGTCACAGGCACAGATCTGGCCAGGAACAGTCCCCTCCCTCTCTCCGCCCAGTCCCCTCCCCATCTCCGCCCAGTCCCCTGTCTCCCTTCTCCCCGTACACTCTCTCTGGTGACACCGCAGCCGCTGACTGTGAGCGGAACTCACACTACCCGCCTCACAGACTAGCGGCTGCTGCAGAGTTCAGGGGGACATGCTGAGCACTGGCAGCTGCTCTCGCTCCCTCTCCCACCCGCGGCATCCACCCGTCACTTACCCGCGGTAGCGGGTGAAAAGGGGGCGTGGCTTCGCGGAAGGGGGCGTGGCTTCGCGTCCCGACCCCCGTTTTCGGCACAACTCGCCCCCCCTCCCACCCGCGGCAACCACCCGCATCTGCCCCCCACCCGCGGCATCCACCCGTCACTTACCCGCGGTCGCGGGTGAAAAGGGGGCGTGGCTTCGCGGAAGGGGGCGTGGCTTCGCGTCCCGACCCCCCGTTTTCGGCACATTGTGGGTCGGGGCAGTGCTGGCTTCTGCACTGTGACAGGAGCCGGCACTTTGGTGTCACCCCTCAGAGGGTAACACCCGGGTGCGGCCCGCACCCACGTTGTGGCGCCACTGCTCCCGCCCCCACCCGTAGCACAAACACCCGCCGCATCCACCCACCACCCGCGGCACTCCCGTCCCCTCCCCCACCCAGAGCACAAACACCCGCGGAACTCCCGCCCCCTCCCCCACCGGTAGCACCAACACCCGAGGCAAACCAACCGCATTCGCCCCCCAACCGCGGCACTCCCACCCGCAGCACCAACACCCGCGACACCCACCGCATCCACCCACCACCCGTGGCACTCCACCCCCTCCCCCACCCGCAGCACTAACACCCGCACCACCCGTAGCACTCTGCCCGCTCCCCCACCCACAGCACCAACACCCGCTGGCCCCCCCTGCGGCACCCAACGCATCCCCCACATCCGCTCCCACCCGCGGCACTCACGCCCCCACCCGTAGCTCCCACACCTGCAGCACCCCCCGCCCCTCCCCCACCCGCTGCAACCCTGCCCCTCCCCCATACCCACCTCTCCCCCCTGCTGCACCCTTCACCCAACCCGCACCACCACCGCAACTGCCCCATCCTGCACCCACCCCTCCTGCACCCACCCCTCCCCCACCCGCACCACCTCCCCAACCCTCGGAACCCCAGCAGCTGCCTCCCACCACCCAACTGCACCACCACTGCTCCAGCCCCTGCCCCCCCTCCGCACCTGTCCCCCACCCACAGCACCTCCCCCACCCCCAGCAAACCATCACCCAACCTCCCCCTCTGCAACCCCAACTCCCCCTACATCGCCCCTCCCCCACACACAGCACCTCCAGACCCCCTCCTTCATCCACAGCCTCCTGCACCTGCCCCTCCACCACCAGCATCTACAGACCCCATCCACACCCCCTCCCGCCCCCCCCAACCCACCCGCAGCATCCTCACACCCGCCCCTTCCCCACCGCCGCACCCCCTCCCCTGCCCCTCCCCTACCCGCCGCAGCTGCACCAACCGCCCTACCCCAACTGCGGTATCCCTGCACCGGCACCCTCCCCCACCCACTGCAGCAGCACACCTGGCCCACTACAACCGCCGTAACCCCACACCCACCACTTACTCATCCACAGCGCCCACGGACCCCCTCCCCCATCCGTGCCATCCCCGCACCCGCCCCTCCCCCACCGGTAGCACCAACACCCGAGGCAAACCAACCGCATTCGCCCCCCAACCGCGGCACTTCCACCCGCAGCACCAACACCCGCGACACCCACCGCATCCACCCACCACCCGTGGCACTCCACCCCCTCCCCCACCCGCAGCACCAACACCCGCACCACCTGTAGCACTCTGCCTCCTTACATCCACATCACCTACCCCATCCAGATCACGTACCCCACCCGCAACACCCCCGCCATTCCCACAACCACAGCACCTACCCGCCCGCATTATCTACAGGCACCCTCCACATCTGCTGACCTCCCACACCTGCCCCTCCCCCACCCGCAACACCTCTGGACCACCACCCGAACCACCTCCGGACTCCCTCCCCCATCCACAGCTCCCCCGCATCCACCCCTCCCCCATCCACAACATCTACATCCCCCATCCGTGCCATCCCACACCTCCCCCAAGCACAGCACTTCTGGAACCCATCACCTAACCTCACCCCCCCTGCACCTCCAAACGCACACCCCTACATCGCCCCTCCCACACACACATCACCTCCATACCCCCTCCTTCATCCACAGTCCCCCTCCACCACCCCTCCCCCACCAACAGCAACTACACTCCCCATCCGCGCCCCCTCTACACCTCCCCCACCCACAGGACCTCTGCACCCTTTACGCCATCCATGCCCCTGCACCCACCCCTCCGCCACCCACAACACCTCTGGACCCCCTCCCACACTCAACCCTCCACCACACGTAGCACCTCGAATCACCATCCACAGCCGCTACAAGTGATTCCCACGGATAGGAACCTCACTGAACCCACCCCCTTTCCAAACCCCCCAAACTTTTGTGAGTATAGTTGCTAGCAATGGACATTGGATTAATTAGAAACACTAATACTGTGGCCATTATGTGTATAAGCAACACTGCTACCTGTGCCCATTGTGTATAAGTGGCGCTGCTACCTGTGCACACTGTGTGTATAAGCGGCTCTGCTACCTGTGGTCACTGTGTGTATAAGCGGCTTTGCTACCTGTGGGTATTGTGTGTATAAGCCGCTCTGCTACCTGTGGGTATTGTGTGTACACGTGGCTCTGCTACCTGTGCCCATTGTGTGTATAAGCACCTCTGCTACCTGTGGGCACTGTGTATAAGCGCCTCTGCTACCTGGGGTATTGTGTATAAGCGGCTCAGCTAGCTGTGGGCACTGTGTGTATAAGCGTCTCTGCCCCCTGTGGGTATTGTGTGTATAAGCGGTTCTGCTACCTGTGGGTAATGTGTGTACATGTGGCTCTGCTACCTGTGCCCATTGTGTGTATAAGCCCCTCTGCTACCTGTGGTCACTGTGTGTATAAGCGCCTCTGCCCCTGTGGGTATTGTGTGTATAAGCGGTTCTGCTACCTGTGGGTAATGTGTGTATAAGTGGCTCTGCTACCTGTGGGTATTGTGTGTATAAGCGGTTCTGCTACCTGTGGGTATTGTGTGTATAAGCGGCTCTGCTACCTGTGGCCACTGTGTGTATAAGCGCCTCTGCTACCTGTGGGTATTGTGTGTATAAGCGGCTCTGCTACCTGTGGCCATTGTGTGTATAAGCGGCTCTGCTACCTGTGGGTATTGTGTGTATAAGCGCCTCTGCTACCTGTGGGCACTGTGTGTATAAGCCCCTCTGCTACCTGTGGGCACTGTGTGTATAAGCGCCTCTGCCCCCTGTGGGTATTGTGTGTATAAGCGGCTCTGCTACCTGTGGGCACTGTGTGTATAAGCGCCTCTGCCCCCTGTGGGTATTGTGTGTATAAGCGGTTCTGCTACCTGTGGATATTGTGTGTATAAGCGGTTCTGCTACCTGTGGGTATTGTGTGTATAAGCAGCTCTGCTATCTGTGGGCACTGTGTGTATAAGCGCCTCTGCCCCCTGTGGGTATTGTGTGTATAAGCGGTTCTGCTACCTGTGGGTATTCTGTGTATAAGCGGTTCTGCTACCTGTGAGTATTGTGTGTATAAGCGGCTCTGCTATCTGTGGGCACTGTGTGTATAAGCGCCTCTGACCCCTGTGGGTATTGTGTGTATAAGCGGCTCTGCTACCTGTGGCCACTGTGTGTATAAGCGGCTCTGCTACCTGTGGCCATTGTGTGTATAAGCGGTTCTGCTACCTGTGGGTATTGAGTGTATAAGCGGCTCTGCTACCTGTGGCCATTGTGTGTATAAGCGGCTCTGCTACTTGTGGCCACAGCACCTTGGTATCTTATCTACAGTGCATTGCTGTTACTCATCTGGTACTTCATAATGCAGACACTAGCAATATATACTACACTCTACACTATGTTATTCATTGTGCCCTGCGGCCACTCTGCACGCCCTCACAAAGGCCTACGCCCCCTTGACAATCGCACGCCCTCCCCCCTTACAATATTTACCCACTGCCATAAAAAAAAAATCAGGTAATACTCCATATAATAACAATTATAGCACAGCTGAAGCCCGTGCAGGGGATAATGGATCGTAGCCCCTTGCAACGGTATTTTCTGTCTAACACCTTCCCTCTCTTTATCCTCTCCCTACCACCCTGCTTCTCCCTATCCTTTACCGATCGCACAGCGTTTCTGTACATTCCCTTTCTCTCCCCCTACGCCTCTCTATCTTATCTCAACCGGAACCCATTTCTGTATGCCCTCTATACTGCCCTGCGTTTCTGATTCTGTTATCTACCGCCCTGCGTATGTTCAAAGGCGTGCAGAGGTTAACGGGGCGTAGCCCCTAACGACGGTGTGAAGAGCGCCATGCCGGTGCCCAGGTCTGGGACGTACCACTCCTGACACCAGGAGATATATCTATATATACACAGCAATGCCGGTACCCAGATCTGGGACGTACCACTCCTGACACCAGGAGATATATCTATATATACACAGCAATGCCGGTACCCAGATCTGGGACGTACCACTCCTGACACCAGGGGATATAACTATATATACATAGCAATGCCGGTACCCAGATCTGGGACGTACCACTCCTGACACCAGGGGATATAACTATATATACATAGCAATGCCGGTACCCAGATCTGGGACGTACCACTCCAGAATCTAACTAAGCCCACGACTCAGACCCTACATCCACATAATACATACAGTGGCCCAATATCCTGAAGGCAAACTTTCTAGATATAGCGCCCCCTAGTGATGAAAACTTCATTTTGAGGCTCATACACATTATATAAATCTGCTGCGGGGAAATTCTCTCACGACACAGAGCTAAGGGTCCTCTTACCCACTGCTCCACACACATCATCATCATCATCTAACCAAGCAGCCACCCCCTGGGGTGCAGAATCAGGAATTCCAGGCAAGGACTAATTAATTTACCTCAGTCTCTCAGCTAATCAATAGATATAATTAAATCCTGGTTACAATTGTTCCTGCAGTAAAGTGTGACCATGTCATTACTGCACTATGCAATGCCCAAGCTCAGCGACGCAGGACGCCATTCCCAGCGCTGTTAATAAGCATGACGCCGGCAGTTCAGCCAATTCCCCAGCACAGCCGCAGCGCACGGCCGGCTGGTTACATCCTGCTCTGTGCTTATGAGATGCTGGCACAGGACGACAGGCAGATAGTAGGGCTGGATTATTTGTGAGTGGGTATATACACTTTCCTAGTGGTACCCGTCATTATAATGGTCATCGTCCTGCCTTGTGACTGCTCCGCGGGTCACAGGCGGCTAGAGAGAGGGTACACCCGTCCCACCACCCCATCCTATGGACCACATGACATGTAAGACAATATCTATCTCATCCATCGCTGGATAAAGGAGACATCTGATTGGATGGGCCTGTGCGCACAAATGACCAGCTTTGTGCATGTCCATCCTAGAGTCGGATGAAACTTGGTCGGATCTGAATTCCGTGGCCGAGCGGCCAATTCAGGTAAGCATATACACTTCCCAATCAGCCGCTCGATATGTCATCCTGACGTCACAGTTGGGCGGGCGATATATCTGCAGATACCTGTATATCGGGCATCGGCTGTGCTGCAGGGCCGACATGATATGTCTACAAAGGACGTTGTTCAAAGACATATGAGGTGTGCACACCCGCCTGCCCGCTAGCGATATATCATCCGGACAATATATCGCCCAGTGTGTGCCCGCCATAAGATCTGGCTCTCCGGTTAGGGAATAAAAGCCAAGTAACAATCACCAGCTCCGCTGGACATTATCCCAAGAATCCATTGGTGAATCACATTACACTAGGTCAGGGGTGTCAAACTCGCGGCCCTCCAGCTGTTCACATCCCAGAATGCACTGCCACAGATGCAGCAGTCCCTAATACAAAATGTATGGCAAGGCATGCTGGGATGTGTAGTTCCACAGCAGCTGAAGGGCCGCAAGTTTGACATCCCTGCACTAGGTCCTAGGTATAGATTCCTCTGCGGTAAGGCAGGTCGCTGCTATCTATATAAATAGAGGTCAGTGGTAATACATGATGGATGGGGCCTGTGGAATATATATACGTTATATATACCACACTCCTCTGTGGCAGGCTCCTGTACTGGGGGGAGGGGGAAGTGACGCTCAGCAGGCAGGCGGTGACTGACAAACTTGCAGACTTGCATCGTGGCGATTGGTGGATTTATACAAAGGGGCGTGGCCATGTTACAGTAAGTTCCTGTAGACTCAGCTTTTTGGCCTATGTGAGATCAAATCAAGACATTTACTTAAGGATGTGGGAGGAGCCTCAGTTACAAAGGGGGAAGTAGGCGTAATTCCTGTAACAAAGCAGCGATGGATTGACAGGGTAACACTGAACAGCATATTTGGTTTATATCTGAAAACGCAGATTTTTAGATTTCGAGGTCAGATGACCTGAGGGAAGCCGGCTGGACAGGAAGACCTCTACAGAGTTCCAGTTTGGGCCCTCACAGTGCTAGTAAGGGAGCCGCCTCTCTTTAAGCGCTGAGCACCGTTTAATAAAAGTCAGGCAGAGAAGATTTGCCTATCAGTGTTACCCAGCATCCCTTGCGTTCTCTGCACTGACGGAGGAAGTGAGTCCAGGGCGCGTGTGCCTATTATATCCCTGGGCTGGAGATGTATTATTCATTAGCAGCAGTCAGCAGCGGCGTTAGGAGATGTAACAGATGCAGACGTAGTTTCTAAATTAAAATATGCAAGCGACGGAGAGAAGTGACCGACGGAGGGGACTGCGGCAGAGGAGTGATCGCTGGGGGCCGCGTAGGGTCTGCATACGGAGCCATTAGCCCCAGAACCCTGCCGCAGCGCCTCTCCTGCCGGACGTTTCTGCGTGTCTACACACGGGCGGTATTACCTGGACTTTCAGGGGCTCCATCTCCAGCACGGTTACGCGGTTTCGGCAGCTCGCCCATATACAGTCATCCAGAACCAACAACGCTGTTATCGGGCTGGTTCCAACTCGCACGGTGGAGGAGTTTTCAGGATCCCACAGGCCGCCTGGCAAAGTAACCAATGTGAGAAGACAAGTCAGCGGATCTAGCTTCTGACATCACACTCCAGAGTCCATGGGTCTTCAACCTGCGGCCCTCCAGCTGCTGCGGAACTACACATCCCAGCATGCCCTGCCTCAGTTTTAGCATGCCTTAATAGAAAACTGTGATAGGGCATGCTGGGATGTGTAGTTTCACAGCAGCTAGAGGGCCGCAGGTTGAAGACCCAGGCCATAGCAGCAACCTGGCTAAGTATTATCTGGCTCACAATCCACAGCAATATTCCTGTACTGTATATATAAATATATAACATCTACACAAGTGGCAGTATGTAGCGCACGGCCGCAGTCCTACCGTTGTGTTCATTCTAGCACCCTGCACCTTTCAAATCCTGTGCAGTTCCTCTTTCCTGTCTGGGGTGTCGCTCTCTGCTCTGGTGCTTCTCAGCGCACACAGGTCTGTATCACAGCACTGAGTAACAGATCAGAGTGTGCTGAGAAGCATCACAGCAGAGAGCCACACCCCAGACATGAAAGAGGAACTGCACAGGATTTCGAAAGGTGCAGGGTGCTAGAATGAACACTACTACCGCACACCCTCATTTACACCACTACAGCCAGACCTATACATGGTTTATTTCTGCTGGCATATTTCCACTGAGAACTTGGCATCAAAGCGATGGTCTGCAGACTTTACACAGTAATCTTCCCCCAGCTCTCACCTTTGTTCTGCGGGTACAGCGCCAAGGTTCCGTCTTGCAGCCCCGCACACAGGAAGCTGGGGCTGAGCCGCAGACAGAGAACGGGTTGCGAGTCTGGAGTCTTCAGGGCCATCAAACAGGTGGATCCGGTGTCCACGCTGCTGTACACCATGATACTGAAAGAGGACAGAGGGGTGTTAGAGGGGGGGCTGACGCCGGGAGCTTCATACATGACGTTACATAGGGAACATCGCGTCACACGACAAACTAACAAGAGAGGTGTCCGCTGCCGGTGGCTGCAACAATCCGACACACGAGCAGCAGCACCCCCTAGTCGCAGCACTGTGATACATGTTCTCACCTCCCGTCCTCCAGTCCCACGCACACAGAAGGCTGCACAGGCGCCGACATGAAGTCCTCCTCGCTCTCGCCGTCCTCCTCGCCCATTTTACCGCTCACGTTCTCCACGCACAGGACCCGCGACGGCAGCGGGAAAGCTTTTAGCATTCTCGGAGAGGTGTGATTGAGAGAGAAGATCTGAATCTGGCCCGCCCCCTCCTCCTGACCCCCGCCGACCTGCAGAGAGAGGAAGAAGAAGATGGAAGAGCCTGCATCTGGGGCGGTTAAAGACACGTTCATAGGAGGAGCTCCTAGGACGCATATGGAGCGGCTTGCAGAAGTATTCAACCCCATAAAACGTCGGAGATTTATCCAGTTTTTATTTTATTACATAAGAGAGAAATACTCCCTGGAACTAATCTGTGCAAGCACCCTTTGTAGCGCAGGCAAATCTGGCGACTTTTTTAGGGGGTTGAATACTTTTGCGAGCCGTCGTAAGCAGCGGGCGGATTCAGCAGCAATTCAACTTACCCAGAAGTATCCCTGAGGCAGCGAGGTGCTGACAGATGAGAAGCCTAGCAGTGAGGTCTGCACCGCCGTGTGCGCCGCTCCTCCCAGCTGTAACAGAGAGACAATCGGATAAATATAGATTGTTATGGTCACGGCACCTCGGTAGGACCCAAGCAACGTGGGGTGGCTGCGGCCACAAGACCCTCAGAGCCACAGGATCTGCAGGACCGTGGTATATAGGTAGCTTGGATAAACCTGGCACGTTTCGTGTGGAGCAGATGGGCCTCTGCTTTCTACAGAGCTGCAGAATATGTTGCCCAAGTATAAATAAATGATTAAAGTTACAATGGGATAACAAACACTTCCAGATTCCGCCGCTCGGCTGCAGAACGGCTGGCTGCCCCTTTCAGCTGCCGCCACAGGGCAGAGAGAGAATAAAAGTTACACTTTGTTAGCAATCTCCGCTGACTCCATGAAAGGGCTGGAGCCCTCGGCCTCTGTAATTGCCAGCGGGCACGGGTGGGACGGGAGAGCGGGACGCAAAGCTGGCACTTATTGTGATGAGAAATCACATTTGTTTTAATTAGAGTAAACATCAGTGTGTGATGTGCCGGCAGAGACTGCGAGCCTGGCATTCCCGCGGGAGAAGCCCAGGAAAGGAGCCCGTCTGATGACCTGTCACTTTCCAGCTGTTGCTAGTTATAGAGAGCTGGATACGGAGACCGTGCTACAGAGAGCAGAGAGACTCGGCCATAGATTCCCCAGATCGCTGCTCACGGACCCTCGCCTCGCACCGGCCCATCCGAGGGTCTTACGCCAGGTCTGTGCTGCCCCCTTCCCGCGTGGGAGTGTAAGAGGTGAGACATGAATGGCAAATACTATTGACAGCAACTGGAAAAGACACAAATGTCTTAAAATTTCAAAAGTTTTGACCCCCCCCCGCCCCCCCCCCCCCCCCCAGGATCCGCCGCTGGTCTAAGTCTACTGAACGTCCAGAGACCGGGCATATAGAAAACAACGCTTGAGCCCACCTGGCATCCACTCTGGCCCAGTAATGTAGTATCTGCTGTGCAGTATGATCTGTAATGATGTTCTACAGATGTGAGGTGTCTGACGTGTTCCCAGGCGGGTTCTGGATCTGTCGCTAACGTGTCCGATAGGTCGCCTAAGGGAGTTACGCTGTCCTGGGTCTCTCGGAGGCACCTGCGAAAGCTGCGCTGGCCGCTAGCTGAAGACCTTGTGGAACTTCCTCTGCTAGGGGCCGGCCAGATTGTGCTTAAAAGTGCCAGCCAGCTGGAGCCCTACTTTCGCCCCAAAAGGATGTCATGGGTTAGGTCTGGGATGTAACATGGACTCAGTAGAATTATCTGGCGGACAAATGGACCTCATAGCAGCTCAGCTAGATTCCATGGATCCAGTCCAAGGGGTAAATTTACTAAGGTGGGAGCTTTTTAGAACTGGTGTTATTGCCCATAGCAACCAATCAGATTCTACTAAACATTTATCAAGCTGCTTCTAGAAGATAATAGATAGAATCTGATTGGTTGCTATAGGCAACATCACCAGTTCTAAAAAAACTCCCACCTTAGTAAATGTACCCCCAAGTGTGGTGCGTGCTGAAATGCAAGGATATATGGTGGGGGCTTTCTGTATACAGAGGGAGCCCAGCAGTCCGGAGGTCAGCCTACATACTCCCTCAGGCAGGGGTAACGGCCCATGTTGGACTGTCCTGGCTGGGACGCGCTCCAGGGTAACTAGCGGACTCTGCAGACCAGCCTATAGCAGCAGGACATTGAGCTTTGGTCCTAGCTGACTGGTGGCTTCATAGACAGGACTTTGCTATAGTCCCCTTAGGGTAAGGTTGTCTTCCAAGTCATATTTGTGTCACATTTTGTGATATAAAATAAGGTGTATTTGCATTTGTGTTTCCAGTTGTCTTTGGCTAAGTGATTCTGAACTCAGGGGTGTACCGGGTACCCTCAGCCGGCACAAGGCTGTTTCGGCCAATGGGCATAGTCACATCGTTGCAGGCGGGCATTATACATTGGAGATACACACTGTCACTAGACTTGTAGTTGCAGGAGACTTCGCCCGGCCTATGACCACATGTCAGGACATTGGTAGATATTACGGAGTTAGAACCACAGATAAATGGCGACCAGCTGCCGATGCAATACAATCTGTGGCCTCCTATATTACCAGGGTGCGGGGACAGAATCCCTCAACCACCTGCCCCCCTCCCCCCGGGCAGAGAACCCCAGTCATCTCCCAGCTCCCTCCTCCCGATCCACCGCACATTATGGAAGATTGCGCACTATCTACCAATTGCAATTTGCATACATTTTATCCCTCTTAAGAAGATGAAAGACTGATTTATCCTTGTCAAGGTCTGAACCGGGGAACCCGGAGTCACGCTTCTGTCACATGCCGTGTACGTTATTACTGAGCCGTATTTAACATAACAACACAGATCCGTATTCTCTGAATGTATGGAATTATCCTGTCACGGGCTGCCAATGATCCGACCACAAACCTTTCTTATCAGCCCGTACTAGGCGGTGACTGAAGCCTTTCATCTCACCCTGTGCCGCTCCCGGAACATTTATTTATTCATTAACAGTTTGACCAAATTTTTTACAAACGACCCAAAAAAAACAAACCCCACTGTGTCCGTAGCTATTACATCATTGCCATCACTGACACGTTTATGTGCTTGTTGGCGCTCTGTACTGGAGACGGGGGGAAGGGAGGCTACTTATACCCCTTTTACACTGATGTCACGGGTCTGACCCGGGATCTGGAACACGGTTCCAAGCCAGGTCAGACCCGAGACATGACCCCCTTTAAACTGCGGCGCAAACCGGGAATATCCCGGGTTGGCACCGTTTACACTGCACTCCCGGGTGCAGTGTCTTCTGGCCGGCGCTCGGAGATGATGTCATCTCCAAGCGCTGGGAAAACCAAAAGATCGGGACCCTTGGGGTATGTCCTCAGTTCCGTTAGGCCACGCCCCCAATCTGAAGGTGCCCACCATCACACTGGGGGCAAGCTCAGAACTCTGGAAGCTGCTTGCCTGCCCCCAGCCTCCAGCACACACTTTCCTGGCCAACGCTGCTGTCTGCATAGTAGGACAGACAGCAGCGCTGACAGCATGCGCAGTCCTCCTCAACCTCCCGACCACCCGCGGGTCACTGTGCGTCCAACCCAGGTAACATACATAGTAACATAGTATCTAAGGTTGAAAAAAGAACATTGTCCATCGGGTTCAACCTATTTGTGGTCTCCTATGAACGATTATTTTGTATAAAATTTTGACTGAAGTTGATGACAGCCGTTACGTTTTACCCCTCTTTTTTATAATAACCATAGTGCGTGACTATGCCCCGTAACTCTGGATATCCTTATCCATTAGGAATTTATCTAACCCATTCTTAAAGGTGTTGACAGATTCCGCCATTACAACTCCCTCGGGCAGGGAATTCCAAACACGTATTGTCCTTACCGTGAAAAAGCCTTTACGCCGTATTGTGCGGAATCTCCTCTCCTCTAACCTGAGCGAGTGTCCACGAGTCCTCTGTGTTGATCTAACCAAAAACAGGTCCCGCGCAAGCTCTGTGTATTGTCCCCTTATATATTTGTAGATGTTGATCATGTCCCCTCTTAATCTCCTCTTTTCGAGCTACCTTGGTAGAATTCCCGGGTCACTTGACCCAGGTTTTTTCTGAGGGAGCGGTTTCCAGTACCAAAAAACCCAGGTCGACGCGCGCCCCCATGCAAAAAATAAGAATTTACTTACCGATAATTCTATTTCTCATAGTCCGTAGTGGATGCTGGGGACTCCGAAAGGACCATGGGGAATAGCGGCTCCGCAGGAGACTGGGCACAAAAGTAAAAGCTTTAAGACTACCTGGTGTGCACTGGCTCCTCCCCCCATGACCCTCCTCCAAGCCTCAGTTAGGATACTGTGCCCGGACGAGCGTACACAATAAGGAAGGATTTTGAATCCCGGGTAAGACTCATACCAGCCACACCAATCACACCGTACAACTTGTGATCTGAACCCAGTTAACAGCATGATAACAGAGGAGCCTCTGAAAAGATGGCTCACAACAATAATAACACGATTTTTTGTAACAATAACTATGTACAAGTATTGCAGACAATCCGCACTTGGGATGGGCGCCCAGCATCCACTACGGACTATGAGAAATAGAATTATCGGTAAGTAAATTCTTATTTTCTCTAACGTCCTAGTGGATGCTGGGGACTCCGAAAGGACCATGGGGATTATACCAAAGCTCCCAAACGGGCGGGAGAGTGCGGATGACTCTGCAGCACCGAATGAGAGAACTCCAGGTCCTCCTCAGCCAGGGTATCAAATTTGTAGAATTTAGCAAACGTGTTTGCCCCTGACCAAGTAGCTGCTCGGCAAAGTTGTAAAGTCGAGACCCCTCGGGCAGCCGCCCAAGATGAGCCCACTTTCCGTGTGGAATGGGCTTTTACAGATTTTGGCTGTGGCAGGCCTGCCACAGAATGTGCAAGCTGAATTGTACTACACATCCAACTAGCAATAGTCTGCTTAGAAGCAGGAGCACCCAGCTTGTTGGGTGCATACAGGATAAACAGCGAGTCAGATTTTCTGACTCCAGCCGTCCTGGAAACATATATTTTCAGGGCCCTGACTACGTCCAGCAACTTGGAATCCTCCAAGTCCCTAGTAGCCGCAGGCACCACAATAGGCTGGTTTAAGTGAAATGCTGAAACCACCTTAGGGAGAAATTGAGGACGAGTCCTCAATTCTGCCCTGTCCGTATGAAAAATTAGGTAAGGGCTTTTATAGGATAAAGCCGCCAATTCTGAGACACGCCAGGCTGAGGCCAGGGCTAACAGCATTACCACTTTCCATGTGAGATATTTTGGGGTATATGCAATTCACGGCGAATCGCGGCAATTTTTCGCAGTTTTTTAATTCGACTAAATTCGCCAGGTGAATTCCGGCAGGTGGCTGCCGGAATTCACCATATTCAATGAAAAACGGATTCGCCAGAATCGCGGGTGAAAATCGGCCGATTTGGCGGATTTTGCCGCGATTTTAAAAAACGGGAAAAACCCGAAAAAAAAAATGGTGTGGGGTCCCCCCTCCAAAGCATAACCAGCCTCGGGCTCTTCGAGCTGGTCCTGGTTCTAAAAATGCAGGGGAAAAATTGGGCAGGGATCCCCCGTATTTTTAAAACCAGCACCGGGCTCTGCGCCTGGTGCTGGTGCCAAAAATACGGGGGACAAAAAGAGTAGGGGTCCCCCGTATTTTTAACACCAGCATCGGGCTCCACTAGCTGGACAGATAATGCCACAGCCGGGGTCACTTTTATGCCGTGCCCTGCGGCCGTGGCATTAACTACCCAACTAGTCACCCCTGGCCGGGGTACCCTGGGGGAGTGGGGACCCCTTCAATCAAGGGGTCGTCCCCCCCCCAGCCACCCAAGGGCCAGGGGTGAAGCCCGAGGCTGTCCCCCCCCCATCCAATGGGCTGCGGATGGGGGGGCTGATAGCCTTTTGTGATAATAAAAAGATATTGTTTTTTCCAGTAGTACTACAAGTCCCAGCAAGCCTCCCCCGCAAGCTGGTACTTGGAGAACCACAAGTACCAGCATGCGGGAGAAAAACGGGCCCGCTGGTACCTGTAGTACTACTGGGAAAAAAATACCCAAATAAAAACAGTACACACACACCGTGAAAGTAAAACTTTATTACACACTACCGACACACACATACTTACCTATGTTGACACGCCGACTGCCACGGTCTCCGACGATCCGAGGTACCTGTGAAAAAATTATACTCACCTTCCAGCGTCCAGAGATAAATCCACGTCCAGAGAGATAAATCCACGTAATTGTAAAAAAAACAAAACGCAAATACCCGCTCCATACCGGACTGAAAGGGGTCCCATGCTTTCACATCAGACCCCTTTCTCCCGAATGCCGGGACATCACGTGACTCCTGTCACTGAAGTCCCTTCAGCCAATCAGGAAGCGCTACTTCCGTGGCGCTCACCTGATTGGCTGTGCGCTGTCTGTGCTGTCAGACAGCGCATCGCAAAGCCGCTCTATTACTTTCAATGGTGGGAACTTTGCGGGTAGCGGTGGGGTTAACCCGCGGTCAGCCGCTGACCGGCGGGTGACCTCACCGCTAGCCGCTAAGTTCCCACCATTGAATATAATGGACGGGGCTGTGCGATGCGCTGTCTGAGTTCAGACAGCGCACAGCCAATCAGGTGAACGCAACGAAGTTGCGCTTCCTGATTGGCTTTAGAGACCTTTCTGTGACAGCTGTCACTGAGAGGTCTCTCTGCATTCGGGGATAGGGGTCCCATGTGTCAGCATGGGACCCCTTTCAGTCCGTTTGGTCGGGTGTCCGGTTTGTTATTTTCTACAAGTACGTGGATTTATCTCTGGACCCTGGCTGAGGTGAGTATATTGATCTTTTATTTTCAGGTATCCGTGGATTCTACATGGAGAAGAGGACCGATGTCGGCGTGTGAACATAGGTAAGTATGTGTGTGTCGACGTATGAAATAAAGTTTTACTGTCGACGGTGTGTGTGTCCTGTTTTTATTTGGGTATTTTTTTTCCAGTAGTACTACAGGTACCAGCGGGCCCGCTTTTCTCCCGCATGCTGGTACTTGTGGTTCTCCAAGTACCAGCTTGCGGGGGAGGCTTGCTGGGACTTGTAGTACTGCTGGAAAAAACAATATTCTTTTCATGATCACAAAAGGCTATCAGCCCCCCCATCCGCAGCCCATTGGATGGGGGGGGGACAGCCTCGGGCTTCACCCCTGGCCCTTGGGTGGCTGGGGGGGGGGGGGGACCCCTTGATTGAAGGGGTCCCCACTCCCCCAGGGTACCCCGGCCAGGGGTGACTAGTTGGATATTTAATGCCACGGCCGCAGGGCACGGCATAAAAGTGACCCCCGGCTGTGGCATTATCTGTCCAGCTAGTGGAGCCCGATGCTGGTGTTAAAAATACGGGGGACCCCTACGCTTTTTGTCCCCCGTATTTTTGGCACCAGCACCAGGCGCAGAGCCCGGTGCTGGTTTTAAAAATACGGGGGATCCCCTGTCAATTTTTTCCCCGCATTTTTAGAACCAGGACAAGCTCGAAGAGCCAGAGGCTGGTTATGCTTTGGAGGGGGGACCCCACGCCATTTTTTTTTAGGATTTTACCGTTCCAGCAATAAAAAAAAAAATTAAAAAAAATAATATTTTAAAAAATATATAAATAATATTTGTGCCTCCAAAAAAAAAAAAAAAAGTACCTAATCCCTTCTAATATAAATAGATCTGCTATTCCCAAAAAAAAAAAACACAAAAAAAAACATGTTTAAAATTTTTTTATTTGTTTTCACCCTCCAAAGTGTGGCGGATTGAAAATGACGAATTTGCTGTCTAAAAGCACTGCTGTCGAATTTCCAAACTTGAATTGAATATGCTTTGGTCGAATTGCAGCACTTATATCATTGCAGAAAAGTCGAATTTGCAAAAATTCGAATTTCAAAAAGTCGAATTTTGAAAGTCTGTTTTTTGGTCGGAAAGCACTGAATTGCATAGGCAAATTTTTTTTTTGGTCGAAAATGACCCGAAATTCGACAATTTCGGGAATTCGACCGCAATTGCATATACCCCTTTAAGTCCACAGTGGTGAGTGGTTCAAACCAATGTGATTTTAGGAACCCCAAAACTACATTGAGATCCCAAGGTGCCACTGGAGGCACAAAAGGAGGCTGTATATGCAGTACCCCCTTGACAAACGTCTGAACTTCAGGAACTGAAGCTAGTTCTTTTTGGAAGAATATTGACAGGGCCGAAATTTGAACCTTAATGGACCCTAATTTTAGGCCCATAGACAGTCCTGTTTGCAGGAAATGCAGGAAACGACCCAGTTGAAATTCCTCTGTAGGGTGCTTCCTGGCCTCACACCACGCAACATATTTACGCCAAATACGGTGATAATGTTGCACAGTTACATCCTTCCTGGCTTTGATCAGGGTAGGGATGACTTCATCCGGAATGCCTTTTTCCTTCAGGATCCGGCGTTCAACCGCCATGCCGTCAAACGCAGCCGCGGTAAGTCTTGGAACAGACATGGTCCCTGCTGGAGCAGGTCCTTTCTTAGAGGTAGAGGCCACGGGTCTTCCGTGAGCATCTCTTGAAGTTCCGGGTACCAAGTCCTTCTTGGCCAATCCGGAGCCACGAGTATAGTCCTTACTCCTCTCCTTATGATTCTCAGTACCTTGGGTATGAGAGGCAGAGGAGGGAACACATACACGGTGTTACCAGAGCGTCCACAGCTATTGCCTGAGGGTCCCTTGACCTGGCGCAATATCTGTCCAGTTTTTTGTTGAGGCGGGACGCCATCATGTCCACCTTTGGTTTTTCCCAACGGTTCACAATCATGTGGAAGACTTCTGGGTGAAGTCCCCACTCCCCCGGGTGGAGATCGTGTCTGCTGAGGAAGTCTGCTTCCCAGTTGTCCACTCCTGGAATGAACACTGCTGACAGTGCTATCACATGATTTTCCGCCCAGCGAAGAATCCTTGCAACTTCCGTCATTGCCCTCCTGCTTCTTGTGCCGCCCTGTCTGTTTACGTGGGCGACTGCCGTGATGTTGTCCGACTGGATCAGCACCGGCTGACCCTGAAGCAGAGGCCTTGCCTGACTTAGGGCATTGTAAATGGCCCTTAGTTCCAGGATATTTATGTGAAGTGACGTTTCCATGCTTGACCACAAGCCCTGGAAATTTCTTCCCTGTGTGACTGCTCCCCAGCCTCTCAGGCTGGCATCCGTGGTCACCAGGACCCAGTCCTGAATGCCGAATCTGCGGCCCTCTAGAAGATGAGCACTCTGCAACCACCACAGGAGAGACACCCTTGTCCTTGGAGACAGGGTTATCCGCTGATGCATTTGAAGATGCGATCCGGACCATTTGTCCAGCAGATCCCACTGAAAAGTTCTTGCGTGGAATCTGCCGAATGGAATCGCTTCGTAAGAAGCCACCATTTTTCCCAGGACCCTTGTGCATTGATGCACTGACACTTGGCCTGGTTTTAGGAGGTTCCTGACTAGGTCGGATAACTCCCTGGCTTTCTCCTCCGGGAGAAACACCTTTTTCTGTACTGTGTCCAGAATCATCCCTAGGAACAGCAGACGTGTCGTCGGAATCAGCTGCGATTTTGGAATATTTAGAATCCATCCGTGCGGTCGTAGTACTATTTGAGATAGTGCTACTCCGACCTCTAACTGTTCTCTGGACCTTGCCCTTATCAGGAGATCGTCCAAGTAAGGGATAATTAAGACGCCTTTTCTTCGAAGAAGAATCATCATTTCGGCCATTGCCTTGGTAAAGACCCGGGGTGCCGTGGACAATCCAAACGGCAGTGTCTGAAACTGATAGTGACAGTTCTGTACCACAAACCTGAGGTACCCTTGGTGAGAAGGGCAAATTGGAACATGGAGGTAAGCATCCTTAATGTCCAGAGACACCATATAGTCCCCTTCTTCCAGGTTCGCTATCACTGCTCTGAGTGATTCCATCTTGAATTTGAACCTTTGTATGTAAGTGTTCAAGGATTTCAGATTTAAAATAGGTCTCACCGAGCCGTCCGGCTTCGGTACCACAAACAGCGTGGAATAATACCCCTTTCCCTGTTGTAGGAGGGGTACCTTGATTATCACCTGCTGGGAATACAGCTTGTGAATGGCTTCCAATACCGCCTCCCTGTCGGGGGGAGACGTTGGTAAAGCAGACTTCAGGAACCGGCGAGGGGGAGACGTCTCGAATTCCAATTTGTACCCCTGAGATACTACCTGCAGGATCCAGGGGTCCACTTGCGAGTGAGCCCACTGCGCGCTGAAATTCTTGAGACGGGCCCCCACCGTGCCTGAGTCCGCTTGTAAGGCCCCAGCGTCATGCTAAGGACTTGGCAGAAGCGGGGGAGGGCTTCTGTTCCTGGGAAGAGGCTGTCTGCTGCAGTCTTTTTCCCCTTCCTCTGCCCCGGGGCAGATACGAGTGGCCTTTTGCCCGCTTGCCCTTATGGGGACGAAAGGACTGAGCCTGAAAAGACGGTGTCTTTTTCTGCTGAGAGGTGACCTGGGGTAAAAAGGTGGATTTCCCAGCCATTGCCGTGGCCACCAGGTCCGATAGACCGACCCCAAATAACTCCTCCCCTTTATACGGCAATACTTCCATATGCCGTTTGGAATCAGCATCACCTGACCACTGTCGCGTCCATAACCCTCTTCTGGCAGAAATGGACAGCGCACTTACTCTTGATGCCAGAGTGCAAATATCCCTCTGTGCATCACGCATATATAGAAATGCATCCTTTAAATGCTCTATAGTCAATAATATATTGTCCCTGTCCAGGGTATCAATATTTTCAGTCAGGGAATCCGACCAAGCCACCCCAGCACTGCACATCCAGGCTGAGGCGATTGCTGGTCGCAGTATAATACCAGTATGTGTGTATATACTTTTTAGGATATTTTCCAGCTTCCTATCAGCTGGTTCCTTGAGGGCGGCCGTATCAGGAGACGGTAACGCCACTTGTTTTGATAAGCGTGTGAGCGCCTTATCTACCCTAGGGGGTGTTTCCCAACGCGCCCTAACCTCTGGCGGGAAAGGGTATAATGCCAATAATTTTTTAGAAATTAGCAGTTTTTTATCGGGGGAAACCCACGCTTCATCACACACCTCATTTAATTCATCTGATTCAGGAAAAACTACGGGTAGTTTTTTCACACCCCACATAATACCCTTTTTTGTGGTACTTGTAGTATCAGAAATGTTCAAAACCTCCTTCATTGCCGTGATCATGTAACGTGTGGCCCTACTGGAAAATACGTTTGTTTCCTCACCTTCGACACTGGAGTCAGTGTCCGTGTCTGGGTCTGTGTCGACCACCTGAGGTAACGGGCGCTTTAGAGCCCCTGACGGTGTTTGAGACGCCTGTACAGGTATTAACTGATTTGCCGGCTGTCTTATGTCGTCAACAGTCTTTTGTAAAGTGCTGACACTATCACGTAATTCCTTCCATAAGACCATCCAGTCAGGTGTCGACTCCCTAGGGGGTGACATCACTAATACAGGCAATTGCTCCGCCTCCATACCATTTTCCTCCTCATACATGTCGACACAACGTACCGACACACAGCACACACACACAGGGAATGCTCTGATAGAGGACAGGACCCCACTAGCCCTTTGGGGAGACAGAGGGAGAGTTTGCCAGCACACACCAGAGCGCTATATATATACAGGGATAACCTTATATAAGTGTTTTTCCCTTATATAGCTGCTGTATAGATTTATCTGCCAAATTAGTGCCCCCCCCCTCTCTTGTTTTACCCTGTTTCTGTAGTGCAGGACTGCAGGGGAGAGTCAGGGAGCTTCCCTCCAACGGAGCTGTGAGGAAAAATGGCGCCAGTGTGCTGAGGAGATAGGCTCCGCCCCCTTCTCGGCGGCCGTTCTCCCGCTTTTTTATGGAAAAACAGGCATGAGTTAAATGCATCCATATAGCTAAGGAGCTATATGTGATGCATTTTTTGCCCCCTAAGGTGTTTATATTGCGTCTCAGGGCGCCCCCACCCAGCGCCCTGCACCCTCAGTGACCGGAGTGTGAAGTGTGCTGAGAGCAATGGCGCACAGCTGCGGTGCTGTGCGCTACCTTATTGAAGACAGGACGTCTTCTGCCGCCGATTTTTCCGGACCTCTTCTGCTCTTCTGGCTCTGTAAGGGGGACGGCGGCGCGGCTCTGGGACCCATCCATGGCTGGGCCTGTGATCGTCCCTCTGGAGCTAATGTCCAGTAGCCTAAGAAGCCCAATCCACTCTGCACGCAGGTGAGTTCGCTTCTTCTCCCCTTAGTCCCTCGATGCAGTGAGCCTGTTGCCAGCAGGTCTCACTGAAAATAAAAAACCTAAAACTAAACTTTTTTCTAAGCAGCTCAGGAGAGCCACCTAGACTGCACCCTTCTCGTTCGGGCACAAAAATCTAACTGAGGCTTGGAGGAGGGTCATGGGGGGGGGAGCCAGTGCACACCAGGTAGTCTTAAAGCTTTTACTTTTGTGCCCAGTCTCCTGCGGAGCCGCTATTCCCCATGGTCCTTTCGGAGTCCCCAGCATCCACTAGGACGTCAGAGAAACCCACGTTTTTTGAGCTAGTGGAAAAGGGGTAATAGTGTCCAAATGTATACACGGTGTACACTGAACCAGAAGAAGTGCAGGAGACATTAATGAAGGAGGTGCAGAGGTCGGAGGGCCCTGCCCAATGGAACCTACAATCTACAGCAACTGCGCACAAAATGACGCCCGTGTCAAGCAGAGTCTGGAACAGAAATAATACTTTAGGACTGGGTCCCCCTGATTCTGTCCCACATCATTATATGGCGTCTCGCCCTAACACCCTGGCTGAAGGGGACCATCCCGCAGCCACAGAGCGACGCTCCATTTGTCTGGTGACGTCAGTCTGGTAGTGAGTCAGAATGAATATTTAAAAACAGTAAATGAGTGACACACGTTCAGTTTTCTGGTCACATCCCAAAACATTGGTTGCCGTGGGAGACTGCCTTAATTCGTCCCGCCCGTCTGGCTCACCTGTAAATCTGAGGCTTTAGTAGAGAATGCGGGGAGTCGGCAGACCAGTGTCGGCGACCAGAACGGGATCTTCGTCTTCTTCTCCTCTTCCGGGCACAGCCAGCCAGGCTGGTTCTCTTCTCCTGTAGATGGGCGAGAAGCAGACAGTGAGTAACACTAGGGAGGTGGGTGCATGGAGAGAGAGGAGGGGATAATAAAGTATTTATTGTATGTGATGTAATAGGGGCCACAGGGCCAAAGTAACCAGAGCGGAGCAGAATGAATATCCCAACCCCAAATCAGAGTCCTTCCTTATTGGTGGATTACAGCCAGGGGGGGTAGTAAGGGGGCAACTCCAAAACCAGCACCACAAAATGCCCAAGACACCATTCAACCAAGATGCATTTTTCAGCAAAAAAGACGCCTGATGCTGGTCTCACGCGACCTAGCGCGCCATGACGGGCTGTTTGGCGTGACTGCAGCAAAGATGTATGATGACACATCTGTACATTTTATCATTTACATCTATAGAAAGAAGGGCTCAGGTTTGGCTTCATAGTTCAATCTATGTACAAGTATTCACCAAATGGAATGAATCCTAAATTATATGCTTCAAAAACCACCAGTTTGTTAATCCATGGGGTATAAAAAAATAATAATGTATGACTGCGCTAGCAGGATACTTCCTAGGTAAGGGGCCTGCAAGGTATTTTATAGGTAAGGGGCCAGCGGGATACTGCCCAGGTAAGGGGCCTGTGGGACACTGCCCAGGAAACGGCCATGCGGGACACTGCCCCGGGTAAGGGGCCTGCGGGACACTGCCCCGGGTAAGGGGCCTGCGGGACACTGCCCCGGGTAAGGGGCCTGCGGGACACTGCCCCGGGTAAGGGGCCTGCGGGACACTGCTCCGGGTAAGGGGCCTGCGGGACACCTCCCAGGTAAGGGGAAAGCAGGACACTGCCCAGGAAACGGCCATGTGGGACAATGCCCCGGGTAACGGACCTGCGGGACACTGCCCCAGGTAAGGGGCCTGCGGGACACTGCCCCAGGTAAGGGGCCTGCGGGACACTGCCCCAGGTAAGGGGCCTGCGGGACACTGCCCCAGGTAAGGGGCCTGCGGGACACTGCCCCAGGTAAGGGGCCTGCGGGACACTGCCCCAGGTAAGGGGCCTGCGGGACACTGCCCCAGGTAAGGGGCCTGCGGGACACTGCCCCAGGTAAGGGGCCTGCGGGACACTGCCCCAGGTAAGGGGCCTGCGGGACACTGCCCCAGGTAAGGGGACTGCGGGACACTGCCCAGGTAAGGGCCGCCCAGGTAAGGGGACTGCGGGACACCGCCCAGGTAAGGGGACTGCGGGACACCGCCCAGGTAAGGGGACTGCGGGACACCGCCCAGGTAAGGGGACTGCGGGACACCGCCCAGGTAAGGGGACTGCGGGACACCGCCCAGGTAAGGGGCCTGCGGGACACCGCCCAGGTAAGGGGACTGCGGGACACTGCCAGATAAGGGGACTGCGGGACACTGCCCAGGTAAGGGGACTGCGGGACACTGCCGGGACTGCGGGACACTGCCCAGGTAAGGGGACTGCGGGACACTGCCCAGGTAAGGGGACTACGGGACACTGCCCAGGTAAGGGGACTGCGGGACACTGCCCAGGTAAGGGGCCTGCGGGACACTGCCCAGGTAAGGGGCCTGCGGGACACCGCCCAGGTAAGGGGCCTGCGGGACACCGCCCAGGTAAGGGGCCTGCGGGACACCGCCCAGGTAAGGGGCCTGCGGGACACTGCCCCAGGTAAGGGGCCTGCGGGACACCGCCCAGGTAAGGGAACTCAGAACTCACTGCCCTGACGTTATCGCTAATTAGATCTTGAATGTTACAGGGAGGGACTGGGTACCTTGTGGTTATTACAGCAAGTAATATTCTGGGTTCTCTTTACCTATTTTTAGGACTTTATTGAAGATCTGAGCACACTTCTCCAGCGTGCTGTGCGTATCTCTGTCTCCTATTACCTGGATATATTACGCTCCGTGCACCTTCTGATCAGCTACAGGTAGTTTATTAAACGTCTTCCTGGAGAAACCGCCTCTGGAACTGTACACGATGCCTGGGGCACGGTTTAGCCGGTGACCTATATAATATAATCTCCCTCTTCCTGCGACTCATACCGCTCCCTATACCACCAAGTGCAGTGTGCGAGCGCGTGAGCAGCTAATGAGGGCGGAATAAAATAAGAATACGGGTAGTATCTGCCTTACCAGCCTACGGAGGCTGCTGCCTAGGGCAGAGCTGCTTACCAGGGACAAGACAATGGCAGCTGGAGCAGGGAGATTGCACAGATATCAACCTCAGGCAAAAGTATTCACTGCGTTCTAAAATTAAAACAGACTGAAAATAGATAGCCGGGGAATAATATGTAGTTATATAGCAAGGAAAAACCACAGCGCTGAGTATTTCTTCTCCCAGGGACATGTTTAGAGATATCACTTAATTAGCTGCTTTGTTGATTCGTTTGTTCCAGATTTGCTAATTAAATCCAGGTTTGAAAAAAGAAAAAGAAGAAATCTGCAAAAGTCCAAAATACGAACAGAATAAAGTGGAACTGTGGAAAAGGCACGGGCGGACGCGGGATTAACCCCTGCGGAGCCAGGGAGGTGCGTGGCGGCAGTCTGCTGCACGCGGAGTTAGCAATCAACCATAAAAAGCAATTTCTTCCCATTAGAGTTGAATGGTCTTTTTTAATGAGTTACATTTCTCTTCCCTCTGGCTCAGCCGATAAAAAAAAAAAAGAAAAGAAAATATATAAAATAAAAGCGGTTGAGACCACTAAGCGCAATCATCCAGCGCCGAAACATCGGGGGCATTGTAGAGGGTGTTTTTAGGATGATTTAAAACAAATTTCCTGCTATTTAGCTTCTCAGCAGCGTCCGGAGGAGACGTATCTGCTAAAAGCCCTGATGAGGCAGGGGACGGCGGATCGCAGGAGGGGCCTATTCACACTGCTGACGCTACTCTCTGCAGACCGCTCGCTACTCTAACTAGGAACAATTGCAGCTTTCAGCTCTCCACCTCTCCTTCTAAGGGAAGACGACGACACCTACCTGACAGTGAGCAGGAAAATAATAATACAACTTACTTGCAGAAGAGACTTTTTTTTGACAGCGGTAATCTTCACTCAGCAACCCCCCCCACCCCCCAACAAGAGCTGGCTCTGGGGATTAACGCCGGGAATGACCTGCTGTTTCCATCACACATTGCATGGATGCGGCTGACTCCACTTACTCAGGGAAATCTTGGCCAAGTGCATACGGTTCACCCAGGAAATTTTGCTCAGCGGATTCGGAGTGAGGAAAAGCACCATAAAGCTCATCGGCCGCCCGGACCTGGGGAGGGGGGGTGGGGGGGAAGAGAGGGAGAGTTAGAGAGGATAATGGAAGAGACAGAGATACCACAACAGGCTGCACCACAGGTTGTGTAACGTGCAGGACTCATAAATGCAGAGATTTGCAAAACCTCTGTGCAGAACGTGACATCTAGCGCTCACTTTTGTGTAGCTGCACTGATTTGCGGGCCGAAGTGGCGGAGTCAGATTTGGGACGGATCTGGGGCATTTGCCGATTAATGTGGCGCCAGCATACTCCGCAGCGTTGTACAGTGAAGCACATAATGCGCCATGACTGGTCTGCGCCGCTGGTGGCTGACGGAGAAGCTTTGGTGCTTACACTTATTTACACCAATGCAAAAATCTAAGTTTACTTGTAGCTTCTTATCACCATATTTCTCCCCAGGTTCCCCGCTCACTCAGATGCATTAGCGCAAATCTATCCCGACATCCCGGCTCTACGCAGACATACAATGAAGATCTCCAGTGGAACAGTGACCCCTAGTGGCAAAAAGAAAATCTTTATTTCTTCCCACACAGTAACATTTGTATGAAGCATTTGTAAGACATGGGAGTACCGACGTTTATATTCCTATTAATATAACCAATGACATCAGCTGTTATGATTAACTACACCAGACGGGTCAGGACGGATAGTGCCATTTGGGGGATCTAGGGGAGTTAGCTGTCAATTTAGATATGAGTATATGTGATAATATATTGTAGCATACACAAAGGTATGACCCAAAGTGGGTACTATTGTTATCATTATTATTCTATAGTGTTAGGACCGCCATATCAGAGACGCAGTGAAGTGGATGGTGGCTTCATCATATCTTTGCAAATATATGTAACTGAGATCTCTGTGTTTCTACTATCATATAGGATGTAAATCTTGGTTTTGTTGCTTTTTTGGGTCAGAAGAGACAACAGGTTACGGTTGTTGTTTGCTAACAGCAAGCAAAAGAAAAAAGACTTTTGCCCTGTGTTTGGCAGTATTTAAGAAACAACGGGGGTCATTCAGAGTTGTTCGTTCGTTATATTTTTTTCGCAACGGAGCGATTAGTCGCTAATGCGCATGCGCAATGTCCGCACTGCGACTGCGCCAAGTAAATTTGCTATGCAGTTAGGTATTTTACTCACGGCATTACAAGGTTTTTTCTTCGTTCTGGTGATCGTAATGTGATTGACAGGAAGTGGGTGTTTCTGGGCGGAAACTGGCCGTTTTATGGGTGTGTGCGAAAAAACGCTACCGTTTCTGGGAAAAACGCGGGAGTGGCTGGAGAAACGGAGGAGTGTCTGGCCGAACGCTGGGAGTGTTTGTGACGTCAAACCAGGAACAAAACTGACTGAACTGATCGCAGATGCCGAGTAAGTGTGGAGCTACTCAGAAACTGCTAAGTGTGGAGCTACTCAGAAACTGCTAAGAAGTGTCTATTCGCAATTCTGCTAATCTTTCGTTCGCAATTTTGATAAGCTAAGATTTACTCCCAGTAGGCGGCGGCTTAGCGTGTGCAATGCTGCTAAAAGCAGCTTGCGAGCGAACAACTCGGAATGAGGGCCAACAAAAGGTTTCCCCACAAGTCTTAAGGCCCATAGAATGGAAAGAACGCATGGAAAGAACCTCACTCTTATACTATGGGTATGGAGTGAAGTTTGCTTATTTATCGCTCCCCCAATCCTGCTTACACATGCCATACTAACCTACCTAAGCCAGCGCTCCCACTCCTACTGCCTCATAACCCCCTTCCTTCCCTCCTTCTGAACCTACAGACCACAGAAGCCCACCAAGCTTCCTTCTCTTGCACCTGGACCCTGAGCTCACTTGTCAGATTTCCTCGGCATTTGAAGCTGGAGGCGCAGGTGGCATTTGTTGGCAGACTGGATCTCATCCTCCTTGAGCCGGATGAGCCTCTGTAGACCCAGACACCAGTCCTGAGCAACAGTCATGTTCAGATTCTGGGATGGAGAAGAAGCCGACATGAAAAGCAGAAGGTCAGTGTGCTGGAGAAAACATTTACATATAGGTGGTAGAGTAACCTACTACCGGGGACACAGTGACAAAGCAAAATGGCAGGGGTAGACCTAGGTAGTGGACCATCTCACAGTGTCCAGATAAGCACATAGAGAACAGCGTAGGAGACCCACCTGGTAAGTGCCTTGCAGGGTACTGATGAGCTGTGTGATCTGCTCCACAACCTCCAGGTCTTTCTTGACATCTTGTAGCTCCTGATAGAGGCGCGGAGAGCCCAAGGAGACCTTATCTGAGGAAACAAACATATGCACAAGCTTACTTCCCCACCTCTACGTGGGCCACCCGCAGAGACAGAGCGGACTTACTCTGACCCGCAGAGGGCGACTGCTTCTTGCTGACAGACTGAAGTCCAGCCGCTGCTTCTTTCTCAAACACGTTCCCTTCCAAGCCAAACTCTGCCACGTGGAGCTGGTTCAAAGCAGCGTTCCACTTCAGCACGTAGCGAGGCCCCAGCGGAACCAGATTCCCAATATCCGGCTGCCCCCTGGAAAGAGAGAAGAATGGAATGTTGGCCATGTTTGGATGAGCTCATGTCTCTGTGATTAAAACACCTCATTACAGAGGTCCCAGTGATTGTAAAGGGAATCCCCTAATGACCTGAAGAAGGGCTCCAACTGCCCATAGTATTCAATGGCCAACAGAAGACTCATTGACAGCTTACAATAGGTCTGAAACTAGGTTAGGGGGAATGGAGGTTGGCTAGGTGCCCATGATTTGCTATATGGAAGAAGGGATGTAATATTAACCAGGCGTCGTGGACAACCACTTTAACTTGGGACCCCCTTGTCCCATAGTGGACACTCACTTGAAGTTGATGTTGGCACACACCAGGACATCATTCAGTAAGAAGAGCTTGCGTTCCTTGGATTTCAGAAGCTGTCCCTTCTCCCCGTACACCATCTCAGTGAGCGTCTCGCAGATGAGGAGCTGGTTCAGCCCAGAGCTCAGATTCTGTAAGACGAAGGGAGAGTGTGTAGTCAGTGTGTATATAATATCAGAATAAGGGCGACTCTTACTATGACTGGAGTCCGTTTAATGGCCCTTCTACAATATTGATATCGAAGTCAAACCTACTGGGCTCTGCTTTCTTATAACACAATGGCCCTCATTCCGAGTTGATCGCTCGCTAGCTATTTTTTGCAGAGCAGCGATCAGATAGTCGCCGCCTATAGGGGAGTGTGTTTTCGCTTTGCAAGTGTGCGATCGCATGTGCAGCCGAGCGGTACAAATTTTTTTTTTGCAGTTTCTGAGTAGCTCTGGACTTACTCAGCCGCTGCGATCACTTCAGTCTTTTTGGTCCCGGAAATTGACGTCAGACACCAGCCCTGTAAACGCTTGGACACGCCTGCGTTTTTCCAACCACTCCCAGAAAACGGTCAGTTGCCGCCCACAAACGCCCTCTTCATGTCAATCTCCTTGCGATCGGCTGTGTAAATGGATTCATAGCTAGAAGCATTGAACAGCAACAATGCTGTTTGTACCCGTACGACAGGCCTGCGCAATGCGGTGCATACGCATGCGCAGTAGTAACCGGACCGCTGCGCTGCGAAAAAATGCAGCGAGCGATCAACTCGGAATGAGGGTCAATATTCAATACCGCAACACACACCAACGCCATCTTCTTATAATAATGCAGAGGCCTGAGCTATATACACACCCCATTATCAGCAATATCAGCAACCTAAACCGCCTGCCAGCTCCGTAACATTATTATACACACACTGAGCCATCTGACAGAGGTGCCTCATCTATTATTATATACATACACTGAGCCATCTGACAGAGGTGCCTCATCTATTATTATATACACACTGAGCCATCTGACAGAGGTGCCTCATCTATTATTATATACACACTGAGCGATCTGACAGAGGTGCCTCATCTATTATTATATACACACTGAGCCATCTGACAGAGGTGCCTCATCTATTATATACACACTGAGCGATCTGACAGAGGTGCCTCATCTATTATTATACACACACTGAGCCATCTGACAGGTGCCTCATCTATTATTATATACACACTCAGCGATCTGACAGAGGTGCCTCATCTATTTTTATATACACACCGAGCCATCTGACAGAGGTGCCTCATCTATTATTATATACACACTGACCCATCTGACGGAGGTGCCTCATCTATTATTATATACATAGCGAGCGTTCTGACAGAGGTACCTCATCTATTATTATACACACACTGAGCGATCTGACTGAGGTGCCTCATCTATTTTTATATACACACACTAAGCCATCTGACAGCGGTGCCTCATCTATTATGATGCACACACGGACTACACACTGAGCGATCGGACAGAGGTGCCTCATCTATTTTTATATACACACTGAGCGATCTGACAGAGGTGCCTCATCTATTATTATATACACAGTGAGCGTTCTGACAGAGGTGCATCATCTATTATATATACAGCGAGCGATCTAACAGCGGTGCCTCATCTAATATTATATACACACTGACTACACCCGGAGCGATGAGACAGAAATGCCTCATCTATTATTATATACACACACTGAGCGATCTGACAGAGGTGCCTCATCTAATATTATACACACACTGAGCGATCTGACAGAGGTGCCTCATCTATTATTATATACAGACTGAGCGATCTGACAGTGTTGCCTCATCTATTATTATACACACACTGAGCCATCTGACAGAGGTGCCTCATCTAATATTATACACACACTGAGCCATCTGACAGGTGCCTCACCTATTATTATATACACACTAAGCGATCTGACAGAGGTGCCTCATCTATTATTATATACACACTGACTACACACCTAGCAATCTGACAGCCGTGCCTCATCTATTATTATATACATACTCAGCGATCTGACAGAGGTGCCTCATCTCTTTTTATATACACACCGAGACATCTGACAGAGGTGCCTCATCTATTATTATATACACACACTGAGCCATCTAACAGAGGTGCCTCATCTATTATTATATACACACTGAGCCATCTGACAGAGGTGCCTCATCTATTATTATATACACACTGAGCGATCTGACAGAGGTGCCTCATCTATTTTTATATACACACCGAGACATCTGACAGAGGTGCCTCATCTATTATTATATACACACACTGAGCCATCTAACAGAGGTGCCTCATCTATTATTATATACACACTGAGCCATCTGACAGAGGAGCCTCATCTATTATTATATACACACTCAGCGATCTCACAGAGGTGCCTCATCTATTATTATTTACACACTCAGCGATCTGACAGAGGTGCCTCATCTATTAATATATACACACTGAGCGATCTGACAGCGGTGCCTCATCTATTATTATATAAACACTGACTACACACCTAGCAATCTGACAGCGGTGCCTCATCTATTATTATATACACACTCAGCGATCTGACAGAGGTGCCTCATCTATTTTTATATACACACCGAGCCATCTGACAGAGGTGCCTCATCTATTATTATATACACACACTGAGCCATCTGACAGCGGTGCCTCATCTATTATTATATACATAGCGAGCGTTCTGACAGAGGTACCTCATCTAATATTATACACACACTGAGCGATCAAACTGAGGTGCCTCATCTATTTTTATATACACACACTGAGCGTTCTGACAGAGGTGCCTTACCTATTATTATACACACACTGGGCGATCTGACAGAGGTGCCTCATCTATTATGATATATACACACAATGAGCAATCTGACAGAGGTGCCTCATCTAATATTATATACATACTGAGCGATGTGACAGAGGTGTCTCATCTATTTTTATATACACACACTGAGCCATCTGACAGCAGTGCCTCATCTATTATGATGCACACACGGACTACACACTGAGCGATCTGACAGAGGTGCCTCATCTATTATTATATACACACTGAGCGATCTGACAGAGGTGCCTCATCTATTATTATATACACAGCGAGCGTTCTGACAGAGGTGCCTCATCTATTATTATTATTATATATACAGCGAGCGATCTAACAGTGGTGCCTCATCTAATATTATATACACACTGACTACACGCGGAGCGATGAGACAGAAGTGCCTCATCTATTATTATATACACACACTGAGCAATCTGACAGAGGTGCCTTATCTATTATTATATACAGACTGAGCGATCTGACAGTGTTGCCTAATCTATTATTATACACACACTGAGCCATCTGACCGAGGTGCCTCATCTATTATTATATACACACACTGAGCCATCTATTATTATATACACACACTGAGCCATCTGACAGAGGTGTCTCATCTATTATTATATACACACTGAGCGATCTGACAGAGATGTCTCATCTATTATTATATACACACTGAGCCATCTGACAGAGGTGCCTCATCTATTATTATATACACAGCGAGCGTTCTGACAGAGGTGCCTCATCTAATATTATACACACACTGAGCGATCTGACTGAGGTGCCTCATCTATTATTATATACACACAGCCATCTGACAGAGGTGCCTCATCTATTATTATATACACACTGAGCCATCTGACAGAGGTGTCTCATCTATTATTATATACACACTGAGCGATCTGACAGAGGTGACTCATCTATTATTATATACACACTGAGCAATGTGACAGAGGTGCCTCATCTATTATTATATACACACTGAGCGATGTGACAGAGGTGCCTCATCTATTATTATATACACACTGAGCCATCTGACAGCGGTGCCTCATCTATTATTATATACACACTGAGCGATCTGACAGAGGTGCCTCATCTATTATTATATACACACTGAGCGATCTGACAGAGGTGCCTCATCTATTATTATATACACAGCGAGCGTTCTGACAGAGGTGCCTCATCTATTATTATATATACAGCGAGCGATCTAACAGCGGTGCCTCATCTAATATTATATACACACTGACTACACGCGGAGCGATGAGACAGAAGTGCCTCATCTATTATTATATACACACACTGAGCAATCTGACAGAGGTGCCTTATCTATTATTATATACAGACTGAGCGATCTGACAGTGTTGCCTAATCTATTATTATACACACACTGAGCCATCTGACCGAGGTGCCTCATCTATTATTATATACACACACTGAGCCATCTATTATTATATACACACACTGAGCCATCTGACAGAGGTGTCTCATCTATTATTATATACACACTGAGCGATCTGACAGAGATGTCATATCTATTATTATATACACACTGAGCCATCTGACAGAGGTGCCTCATCTATTATTATATACACAGCGAGCGTTCTGACAGAGGTGCCTCATCTAATATTATACACACACTGAGCGATCTGACTGAGGTGCCTCATCTATTATTATATACACACAGCCATCTGACAGAGGTGCCTCATCTATTATTATATACACACTGAGCCATCTGACAGAGGTGTCTCATCTATTATTATATACACACTGAGCGATCTGACAGAGGTGACTCATCTATTATTATATACACACTGAGCAATGTGACAGAGGTGCCTCATCTATTATTATATACACACTGAGCGATGTGACAGAGGTGCCTCATCTATTATTATATACACACTGAGCCATCTGACAGCGGTGCCTCATCTATTATTATATACACACTGAGCGATGTGACAGAGGTGCCTCATCTATTATTATATACACACAGCCATCTGACAGTGGTGCCTCATCTATTATTATATACACACTGAGCGATGTGACAGAGGTGCCTCATCTATTATTATATACACACTGAGCCATCTGACAGAGGAGCCTCATCTATTATTATATAAACACTGAGCGATCTGACAGAGGTGTCTCATCTATTATTATATTCACACTGAGCGATTGAACAGACGTACCTCATCTATTATTATATACACACTGAGCGATGTGACAGAGGTGCCTCATCTATTATTATATACACAGCGAGCGTTCTGACAGAGGTGCCTCATCTATTGTTATATATACAGCGAGCGATCTAACAGCGGTGCCTCATCTAATATTATATACACACTGACTACACGCGGAGCGATGAGACAGAAGTGCCTCATCTATTATTATATACACACACTGAGCAATCTGACAGAGGTGCCTTATCTATTATTATATACAGACTGAGCGATCTGACAGTGTTGCCTCATCTATTATTATACACACTGAGCCATCTGACCGAGGTGCCTCATCTATTATTATATACACACACTGAGCCATCTGACAGAGGTGTCTCATCTATTATTATATACATACTGAGCGATCTGACAGAGATGTCTCATCTATTATTATATACACACTGAGCCATCTGACAGAGGTGCCTCATCTAATATTATACACACACTGAGCGATCTGACTGAGGTACCTCATCTATTATTATATACACACTGAGCCATCTGACAGGTGCCTCATCTATTATTATATACACACTGAGCGATGTGACAGAGGTGCCTCATCTATTATAATATACACACTGAGCGATGTGACAGAGGTGCCTCATCTATTATTATATACACACAGCCATCTGACAGCGGTGCCTCATCTATTATATACACGCTGAGCGATGTGACAGAGGTGCCTCACCTATTATTATATACACACTGAGCCATGTGACAGAGGTGCCTCACCTATTATTATATACACACTGAGCGATGTGACAGAGGTGCCTCACCTATTATTATATACACACTGAGCGATGTGACAGAGGTGCCTCACCTATTATTATATACACACTGAGCGATGTGACAGAGGTGCCTCACCTATTATTATATACACACTGAGCGATGTGACAGAGGTGCCTCACCTATTATTATATACACACTGAGCGATGTGACAGAGGTGCCTCATCTATTATTATATACACACTGAGCCATCTGACAGCGGTGCCTCATCTATTATTATATAAACACTGAGCGATGTGACAGAGGTGCCTCATCTATTATTATATACACAATGAGCCATCTGACAGCGGTGCTTCATCTATTATTATATATACAGCGAGCGATCTAACAGCGGTGCCTCATCTAATATTATATACACACTGAGCGATGTGACAGAGGTGCCTCATCTATTATTATATACACACTGAGCCATCTGACAGCGGTGCCTCATCTATTATTATATACACACTGAGCCATCTGACAGAGGAGCCTCATCTATTATTATATAAACACTGAGCGATCTGACAGAGGTGTCTCATCTATTATTATATTCACACTGAGCGATTGAACAGACGTACCTCATCTATTATTATATACACACTGAGCGATGTGACAGAGGTGCCTCATCTATTATTATATACACAGCGAGCGTTCTGACAGAGGTGCCTCATCTATTGTTATATATACAGCGAGCGATCTAACAGCGGTGCCTCATCTAATATTATATACACACTGAGCGATCTGACAGTGGTGCCTCATCTGTTATTATATACACAGTCAGCGATCTGACAGAGGTGCCTCATCTATTTTTATATACACACCGAGCCATCTGACAGAGGTGCCTCATCTATTATTATATACACACTGAACCATCTGACAGAGGTACCTCATCTAATATTATACACACACTGAGCGATCTGACTGAGGTGCCTCATCTATTATTATATAAACACACAATGTGCAATCTGACAGAGGTGCCTCATCTAATATTATATACATACTGAGCGATGTGACAGAGGTGCCTCATCTATTATGATGCACACACGGACTACACACTGAGCGATCTGACAGAGGTGCCTCATCTATTATTATATACACACTGAGCGATGTGACAGAGGTGCCTCATCTATTATTATATACACACTGAGCCATCTGACAGCGGTGCTTCATCTATTATTATATATACAGCGAGCGATCTAACAGCGGTGCCTCATCTAATATTATATACACACTGACTACACCTGGAGCGATGAGACAGAAGTGCCTCATCTAATATTATATACACACACTGAGCGATCTGACAGAGGTGCCTTATCTATTATTATATACAGACTGAGCGATCTGACAGTGTTGCCTCATCTATTATTATATACAGACTGAGCGATCTGACAGTGTTGCCTCATCTATTATTATACACACACTGAGCCATCTGACAGAGGTGCCTCATCTAATATTCTACACACACTGAGCCATCTGACAGGTGCCTCACCTATTATTATATACACACTGAGCGATCTGACAGAGGAGCCTCATCTATTATTATATACACACTCAGCGATCTGACAGAGGTGCCTCATCTATTATTATTTACACACTCAGCGATCTGACAGAGGTGCCTCATCTATTATTATATACACACTGAGCGATCTGACAGCGGTGCCTCATCTATTATTATATACACACGGACTACACACCTAGCAATCTGACAGCGGTGCCTCATCTATTATTATATACACACTCAGAGATCTGACAGAGGTGCCTCATCTATTTTTATATACACACCGAGCCATCTGACAGAGGTGCCTCATCTATTATTATATACACACACTGAGCCATCTGACAGAGGTGCCTCATCTGTTATTATATACACACTGAGCCATCTGACAGAGGAGCCTCATCTATTATTATATACACAATCAGCGATCTGACAGAGGTGCCTCATCTATTATTTACACACTCAGCGATCTGACAGAGGTGCCTCATCTATTATTATATACACACTGAGCGATCTGACAGTGGTGCCTCATCTGTTATTATATACACACTCAGCGATCTGACAGAGGTGCCTCATCTATTTTTATATACACACCGAGCCATCTGACAGAGGTGCCTCATCTATTATTATATACACACTGAACCATCTGACAGAGGTACCTCATCTAATATTATACACACACTGAGCGATCTGACTGAGGTGCCTCATCTATTTTTCTACACACACACTGAGCGTTCTGACAGAGGTGCCTCACCTATTATTATACACACACTGAGCGATCTGACAGAGGTGCCTCATCTATTATTATATAAACACACAATGTGCAATCTGACAGAGGTGCCTCATCTAATATTATATACATACTGAGCGATGTGACAGAGGTGCCTCATCTATTATGATGCACACACGGACTACACACTGAGCGATCTGACAGAGGTGCCTCATCTATTATTATATACACACTGAGCGATCTGACAGAGGTGCCTCATCTATTATTATATACACACTGAGCGATCTGACAGAGGTGCCTCATCTATTATTATATACACACTGAGCGATCTGACAGGGGTGCCTCATCTATTATTATTATATACACAGCGAGCGTTCTGACAGAGGTGCCTCATCTATTATTATATATACAGCGAGCGTTCTAACAGCGGTGCCTCATCTAATATTATATACACACTGACTACACGCGGAGCGATGAGACAGAAGTGCCTCATCTATTATTATATACACACACTGAGCGATCTGACAGAGATGTCTCATCTATTATTATATACACACTGAGCGATCTGACAGAGGTGCCTCATCTATTATTATATACACACTCAGCGATCTGACAGAGGTGCCTCATCTATTATTATATACACACTGAGCGATCTGACAGTGTTGCCTCATCTATTATTATACACACACTGAGCCATCTGACAGAGGTGTCTCATCTATTATTATATACACACTGAGCGATCTGACAGAGATGTCTCATCTATTATTATATACACACTGAGCGATCTGACAGAGGTGCCTCATCTATTATTATATACACACTCAGCGATGTGACAGAGGTGCCTCATCTATTATTATATACAGACTGAGCGATCTGACAGTGTTGCCTCATCTATTATTATACACACACACTGAGCCATCTGACAGAGGTGTCTCATCTATTATTATATACACACTGAGCGATCTGACAGAGATGTCTCATCTATTATTATATACACACTGAGCGATCTGACAGAGGTGCCTCATCTATTATTATATACACACTCAGCGATGTGACAGAGGTGCCTCATCTATTATTATATACAGACTGAGCGATCTGACAGTGTTGCCTCATCTATTATTATACACACACTGAGCCATCTGACTGAGGTGCCTCATCTATTATTATATACACACACTGAGCCATCTGACAGAGGTGCCTCATCTATTATTATATACACACACTGAGCCATCTGACAGAGGTGTCTCATCTATTATTATATACACAGCGAGCGTTCTGACAGATGTGCCTCATCTAATATTATACACACACTGAGCGATCTGACTGAGGTGCCTCATCTATTATTATACACACACTGAGCCATCTGACTGAGGTGCCTCATCTATTATTATACACACACTGAGCCATCTGACTGAGGTGCCTCATCTATTATTATATACACACTGAGCCATCTGACAGAGGTGCCTCATCTATTATTATATACACACTGAGCGATGTGACAGAGGTGCCTCATCTATTATTATATACACACTGAGCGATGTGACAGAGGTGCCTCATCTATTATTATATACACACTGAGCCATCTGACAGCGGTGCCTCATCTATTATTATATACACACTGAGCGATGTGACAGAGGTGCCTCATCTATTATTATATATACACTGAGCCATCTGACAGCGGTGCCTCATCTATTATTATATACATACTGAGCGATGTGACAGAGGTGCCTCACCTATTTTTATATACACACTGAGCGATGTGACAGAGGTGCCTCATCTATTATTATATACACACTGAGCGATGTGACAGAGGTGTCTCATCTATTATTATATACACACTGAGCGATCTGACAGAGGTGCCTCATCTGTTATTATATACACACTGAGCGATGTGACAGAGGTGCCTCATCTAATATTATACACACACTGAGCGATCTGACAGAGGAGCCTCATCTATTATTATATACACACTGAGCCATCTGACAGAGGTGCCTCATCTGTTATTATATACACACTGAGCGATGTGACAGAGGTGCCTCATCTAATATTATACACACACTGAGCGATCTGACAGAGGAGCCTCATCTATTATTATATACACACTGAGCGATCTGACAGAGGTGCCTCATCTGTTATTATATACACACACTGAGCGATGTGACAGCAGTGCCTCATTTGTTATTATGCACATGTATGATGAATGGGAATAACCCGGCCATTACCTCCCGGCAGTCTGGGCCCTTCCTCACCTTATGCAGGGTGCTGCGGTCATTTATACTCTTGCAGAGCTGCTGGATCTCAGCCACCTGATCTGCGACGCGTTTCTGCTCGTTCAGCTTCTCCGCCAGGGTCTCTAGTTCCGTCAGCGCCAGCTGCAGCGACAGGCGGTCTGCATGTCCCCGAGGCGTGTTCTTCAGCATGTCCTGCAGGACAGAGTTACAGGTGACGGGCAGGAAACATTTACAGGTGACAGGCAGAAGACAACTACAGGTGACAGGCAGGAGAGACAGTTACAGGTGACAGGCAGGAGAGACAGTTACAGGTGACAGGCAGGAGACAGCTACAGGTGACGGGCAGGTGAGACAGTTACAGGTGACGGACAGGAGAGACAGTTACAGGTGACGGACAGGAGAGACAGTTACAGGTGACGGACAGGAGAGACAGTTACAGGTGACGGACAGGAGAGACAGTTACAGGTGACGGACAGGAGAGACAGTTACAGGTGACGGACAGTAGAGACAGTTACAGGTGACGGACAGTAGAGACAGTTACAGGTGACGGACAGTAGAGACAGTTACAGGTGACGGACAGTAGAGACAGTTACGGGTGACGGACAGGAGAGACAGTTACGGGTGACGGACAGGAGAGACAGTTACGGGTGACGGACAGGAGAGACAGTTACGGGTGACGGACAGGAGAGACAGTTACGGGTGACGGACAGGAGAGACAGTTACAGGTGACGGACAGGAGAGACAGTTACAGGTGACGGGCAGGAGACATCTACAGGTGACGAGCAGGAGACATTTACAGGCGACGGGCAGGAGACATCTACAGGTGACGGACAGTAGAGACAGTTACAGGTGACGGGCAGGAGAGACAGTTACAGGTGACGGGCAGGAGAGACAGTTACAGGTGACGGACAGGACAGACATTTACATGTGACGGGCGGGAGACAGTTACAGGTGACGGGAAGAAGACAGTTACAGGTGACGGGAAGAAGACAGTTACAGGTGACGGGCAGGAGACAGCTACAGGTGACGGGCAGGAGACAGCTACAGGTGACGGGCAGGAGACAGCTACAGGTGACGGGCAGGAGACAGCTACAGGTGACGGGCAGGAGACAGCTACAGGTGACGGGCAGGAGACAGCTACAGGTGACGGGCAGGAGACAGCTACAGGTGACGGGCAGGAGACAGCTACAGGTGACGGGCAGGAGACAGCTACAGGTGACGGGCAGGAGACAGCTACAGGTGACGGGCAGGAGACAGTTACAGGTGATGGGCAGGAGAGACAGTTACAGGTGACGGGCAGGAGAGACAGTTACAGGTGATGGGCAGGAGAGACAGTTACAGGTGATGGGCAGGAGAGACAGTTACAGGTGACGGGCAGGAGAGACAGTTACAGGTGACGGGCAGGAGAGACAGTTACAGGTGATGGGCAGGAGACAGTTACAGGTGACGGGCAGGAGAGACAGTTACAGGTGACGGGCAGGAGAGACAGTTACAGGTGATGGGCAGGAGACAGTTACAGGTGACGGGCAGGAGACAGTTACAGGTGACAGGCAGGAGAGACAGTTACAGGTGACGGGCAGGAGAGACAGTTACAGGTGACGGGCAGGAGACAGTTACGGGTGACGGGCAGGAGACACACGGAGACAGCCTGGCTGAGTCCATGAGCCGGGGATTTACCTGCAGTAGGAGGATGAACTGGGGAAATCGCTGGATCGGTTTTACCATCAGCCCATAGAGCGTCACCCTGTCCGGACTGGCTGCCTGCTTCTTCTGTATAACAAGCACAGGACACAGGACATTACAGGCGTACAGAGACTCCCGTTTACCATCTTACTTCACTCCAGAAAGAATGAGGACGGACGTGTCGCGGAGCAGAATCCTGGGCTGAAGATATTCCCGTACCCCTCTCACCTTCAGGAACTCCAGGAAGGCCAGCTTGGTGAGACAGGCCTTCTTGATCAGGGTCATGGCGTTGGTGAAGTTATTGACGTAATCACTGTAGACATCTAGTACCATGGACTTGGAGAACTGGGGGAGCGAAGAGAGAGTTCATGTCAACAGATGGACAATTGAGCAGAGGGACAATGGAGAAGCTTTGGAGGGGGAGGGGGGGGGGAGAGAAGACGTTTGGCTAAGAAGCGATGAAACCACAGAAGGAGGGAATCGCAAAGTCGGACTCACGCCGCCATGGGCCCTAAGCCAGACTCAGGAGTGAGCGAGGCCTATTCTTCCTATCCATTTGTAAAGACCCAGTACAGGCAATCGGACACCTGAGACCTGGCGCACAGGGGACACACGCCTGTGAGAGTCGCAACCGATCTCTGCGGCACTCTGGCACGTCTGCCAGCCTGCGCCAAGTGAGGCGGGAGGTGGCGGGAGGGTGCCACGAGTGCGTTATAGGCCAGGACACGTAACCAGGCACACATGCAAACCGGACACGGAGGCATGAACGCAGCCTGGTCAGGAGAGGGGCAGATAGTGGATGATGGTGATCAGAGCAGAGATCTGGGGGTACACAGGCCACCTGTGGACCCTGATATCTATATTACTATATAAGTGCATCTGAAGATCTCGCTAGAAAGGTCTGTGATAGAACGACGATAACAGTACATCACAGTCTGGAAGAATGGTGGATGTTTGGTCTTTCATGTGGAGTGTGGAAGCGGTGGCACATTAGGTAGGAGAGTAATAGATGTATACGCTGGTGAGGAACGGCAAGGTGCGGTGACTGCGGTTAGGCACCAGCGTTATCAGCCTCTAATAATATAGTATCCGGTGCTGACTGGTATTTCCACGCAGCTACCGACAGTACGGCTGGAACGAGGAGAGGCTTCAGGAGACACGGAGCGGCCACCGCTGGAATCTGCTGGTAACATACACCGGCTGCAGACAGAGGACGCAGAGAGCTGCAATACAACCACCGCACCAGGCACTTACCGAGGCCACAAACAGGTCCCCAATCTTCTCTGTGGTGTCCCACTCTGCCACCCGGGAGGACAGGGCGATCTGGAAGACGGAATGGCAATGCAGGATCTCCTTCACCCGCGAGAAGACCAGCTGACACTTGCGAGCGCTCAGAAGCTTCGGCTCCATTTCCAGGAGGGGGTTACGGTAATCCTGCAGGGAAGAGGGAGACGCGGTGAGCGGGTAAAGGTCAGCCTGCAGTACAGCGCAGTACGCCGCCTGCTCCCAATCTGTCACTGACTTTGTGTAATGCAAGGTTTTTATTCCTATTTATGTTTTATCATTTTATGTAAAGTGTATTTTATTTTCACATTAAGGGTCTGACGCAGAGTTTTGCGGATTGTGCGCATTTTGCACTGTGCGCTCTGTAGCTGAGCGCAAACATCTACATGTGGCTCAAGCAGCGTATCTGGGTGATAAAGAGGTGTCGTAGGCGGTGTTGGGGATGGAGTGTACACGGGATGGAGGGCTGAGATATGCCTATGCAGACATCTGTCCGCTGCTACCCTGGTGCAGGTCCGCACTGATTAATGGCGGCTACGAAACGGCATCTGCGGCAGGCTAGCATTCCCCTAAGTAACACAGACTTTATATTTATTTCCACTTTTTGCTCTGTGCATGAATCTGTAAATGTAAGTGATCACTATCAGCGTAAAGGGATGCGTCGCCGTGCGGCTGTGTTTCTGCAGGAACAGCTCAGTGCGACGAAGTGATTGGTGGCAGCGGAGACTCTCAGTTCCCTGTTTCAGACCAGCGGCTATTGCACCATCAGATAGATGCACACGAGACATTTGTTGCTGTGATACATGTGGTCAGCGTCTACATGAACCTTATGTCAGTCAGTAGGAAGTAAAAGGAGAAGAACACAACGACTGGAAAACTGTACATTTTATGTGTACCCAATAATCTGTCTCCACCGACTGCTCGGCTGGAAAAGTACGCTACGATGAAACAGTAGTATATATGTCAGGATTACACTATAACAGTAGTATATATGTCAGGATTACACTATAACAGTAGTATATATGTCAGGATTACACTGTGATATAACAGTAGTATATATGTCAGGTTTACACTATGATATAACAGTAGTATATATGTCAGGTTTACACTATTATATAACAGTAGTATATATGTCAGGATTACACTGTGATATAACAGTAGTATATATGTCAGGTTTACACTATGATATAACAGTAGTATATATGTCAGGTTTACACTATTATATAACAGTAGTATATATGTCAGGTTTACACTATGATATAACAGTGGTATATATGTCAGGATTACACTATGATATAATAGTAGTATATATGTCAGGTTTACACTATGATATAACAGTAGTATATATGTCAGGATTACACTATAACAGTAGTATATATGTCAGATTTACGCTATGATATAACAGTAGTATATATGTCAGGTTTACACTATGATATAACAGTGGTATATGTCAGGTTTACACTATGATATAACAGTGGTATATATGTCAGGATTACACTGTGATATAACAGTGGTATATATGTCAGGATTACACTATGATATAACAGTAGTATATATGTCAGATTTACGCTATGATATAACAGTAGTATATATGTCAGGTTTACGCTATGATATAACAGTAGTATATATGTCAGGTTTACACTATGATATAACAGTGGTATATATGTCAGGATTACACTATGATATAATAGTAGTATATATGTCAGGTTTACACTATGATATAACAGTAGTATATATGTCAGGATTACAGTATGATATAACAGTAGTATATAGGTCAGGTTTACGCTATGATATAACAGTAGTATATATGTCAGGTTTACACTATAACAGTAGTATATATGTCAGGTTTACACTGTGATATAACAGTAGTATATATGTCAGGATTACACTATGATATAACAGTGGTATATATGTCAGGATTACACTATGATATAACAGTGGTATATATGTCAGGATTACACTGTGATATAACAGTAGTATATATGTCAGGATTACACTATGATATAACAGTAGTATATATGTCAGGTTTACACTATGATATAACAATAGTATATATGTCAGGATTACACTATGATATAACAGTAGTATATATGTCAGGTTTACACTATGATATAACAATAGTATATATGTCAGGATTACACTATGATATAACAGTAGTATATATGTCAGGTTTACACTGTGATATAACAGTAGTATATATGTCAGGATTACACTATGATATAACAGTAGTATATATGTCAGGTTTACACTATGATATAACAATAGTATATATGTCAGGATTACACTATGATATAACAGTAGTATATATGTCAGGTTTACACTGTGATATAACAGTAGTATATATATGTTAGGTTTACACTATGATATAACAGTAGTATATATGTCAGGTTTACGCTATGATATAACAGTAGTATATATGTCAGGTTTACGCTATGATATAACAGTAGTATATATGTCAGGTTTACACTGTGATATAACAGTAGTATATATATGTCAGGTTTACGCTATGATATAACAGTAGTATATATGTCAGGTTTACACTATGATATAACAGTAGTATATGTCAGGTTTACACTATGATATAACAGTAGTATATATGTCAGGTTTACACTATGATATAACAGTAGTATATATGTCAGGTTTACACTATGATATAACAGTAGTATATATGTCAGGATTACACTATTATATAACAGTAGTATATATGTCAGGTTTTCGCTATGATATAACAGTAGTATATAAGTCAGGTTTACACTATGATATAACAGTCGTATATATGTCAGGATTACACTATGATAGAACAGTAGTATATATGTCAGGTTTACACTATGATATAACAGTAGTATATATGTCAGGATTACACTAGGATATAACAGTAGTATATATGTCAGGTTTACACTATGATATAACAGTAGTATATATGTCAAAATTTACACTGTGATATAACAGTAGTATATATGTCAGGTTTACACTATGATATAACAGTAGTATATATGTCAGGTTTACACTATGATATAACAGTAGTATATATGTCAGGTTTACACTATGATATAACAGTAGTATATATGTCAGGTTTACACTATGATATAACAGTAGTATATATGTCAGGTTTACACTATGATATAACAGTAATATATATGTCAGGTTTACACTATGATATAACAGTAGTATATATGTCAGGATTACACTATGATATAACAGTAGTATATATGTCAGGTTTACACTGTGATATAACAGTAGTATATATGTCAGGTTTACACTGTGATATAACAGTAGTATATATGTCAGGATTACACTATGATATAACAGTAGTATATATGTCAGGTTTACACTGTGATATAACAGTAGTATATATGTCAGGTTTACACTATGATATAACAGTAGTATATATGTCAGGTTTACGCTATGATATAACAGTAGTATATATGTCAAAGTTTACACTGTAATATAACAGTAGTATATACAGTATGTCAGGTTTATGCTATAACAGTAGTATATATGTCAAAGTTTACACTGTGATACAACAGTAGTATATATGTCAGGTTTACGCTATGATATAACAGTAGTATATGCACCAGTCTTACACTATGATATAACAGTAGTATATGCACCAGTCTTACACTATGATATAACAGTAGTATATGCACCAGTCTTACACTATGATATAACAGTAGTATATATGTCAAGTTTACGCTATGATATAACAGTAGTATATGCACCAGGTTTACACTATGATATAACAGTAGTATATGCACCAGGTTTACACTATGATATAACAGTAGTATATGCACCAGGTTTACACTATGATATAAGAGTAGTAGATGCACCAGGTTTACACTATGATATTACAGTAGTACATGCACCAGGCTTACACTATGATAAGACAGTAGTAGATGCACCAGGTTTACGCTATGATATAACAGTAGTATATATGCCAGGTTTACACTATAACAGTAGTATATGCACCAGGTTTACACTGTGATATAACAGTAGTATATGCACCAGGTTTACGCTATGATAAGACAGTAGTAGATGCACCAGGTTTACGCTATGATAAGACAGTAGTAGATGCACCAGGTTTACACTATGATAAGACAGTAGTAGATGCACCAGGTTTACGCTATGATAAGACAGTAGTAGATGCACCAGGTTTACACTATGATAAGACAGTAGTATATGCACCAGGTTTACGCTATGATAAGACAGTAGTAGATGCACCAGGTTTACGCTATGATAAGACAGTAGTAGATGCACCAGGTTTACGCTATGATAAGACAGTAGTAGATGCACCAGGTTTACGCTATGATAAGACAGTAGTAGATGCACCAGGTTTACGCTATGATAAGACAGTAGTAGATGCACCAGGTTTACGCTATGATAAGACAGTAGTAGATGCACCAGGTTTACGCTATGATAAGACAGTAGTAGATGCACCAGGTTTACGCTATGATAAGACAGTAGTAGATGCACCAGGTTTACGCTATGATAGGACAGTAGTAGATGCACCAGGTTTACACTGTGATATAACAGTAGTAGATGCACCAGGTTTACGCTATGATAAGACAGTAGTAGATGCACCAGGTTTACGCTATGATAAGACAGTAGTAGATGCACCAGGTTTACACTATGATAAGACAGTAGTAGATGCACCAGGTTTACGCTATGATAAGACAGTAGTAGATGCACCAGGTTTACACTATGATAAGACAGTAGTATATGCACCAGGTTTACGCTATGATAAGACAGTAGTAGATGCACCAGGTTTACGCTATGATATAACAGTAGTATATGCACCAGGTTTACACTATGATATAACAGTAGTATATGCACCAGGTTTACACTATGATATAAGAGTAGTAGATGCACCAGGTTTACACTATGATATTACAGTAGTACATGCACCAGGCTTACACTATGATAAGACAGTAGTAGATGCACCAGGTTTACGCTATGATATAACAGTAGTATATATGCCAGGTTTACACTATAACAGTAGTATATGCACCAGGTTTACACTGTGATATAACAGTAGTATATGCACCAGGTTTACGCTATGATAAGACAGTAGTAGATGCACCAGGTTTACGCTATGATAAGACAGTAGTAGATGCACCAGGTTTACACTATGATAAGACAGTAGTAGATGCACCAGGTTTACGCTATGATAAGACAGTAGTAGATGCACCAGGTTTACACTATGATAAGACAGTAGTATATGCACCAGGTTTACGCTATGATAAGACAGTAGTAGATGCACCAGGTTTACGCTATGATAAGACAGTAGTAGATGCACCAGGTTTACGCTATGATAAGACAGTAGTAGATGCACCAGGTTTACGCTATGATAAGACAGTAGTAGATGCACCAGGTTTACGCTATGATAAGACAGTAGTAGATGCACCAGGTTTACGCTATGATAAGACAGTAGTAGATGCACCAGGTTTACGCTATGATAAGACAGTAGTAGATGCACCAGGTTTACGCTATGATAAGACAGTAGTAGATGCACCAGGTTTACGCTATGATAGGACAGTAGTAGATGCACCAGGTTTACACTGTGATATAACAGTAGTAGATGCACCAGGTTTACGCTATGATAAGACAGTAGTAGATGCACCAGGTTTACGCTATGATAAGACAGTAGTAGATGCACCAGGTTTACACTATGATAAGACAGTAGTAGATGCACCAGGTTTACGCTATGATAAGACAGTAGTAGATGCACCAGGTTTACACTATGATAAGACAGTAGTATATGCACCAGGTTTACGCTATGATAAGACAGTAGTAGATGCACCAGGTTTACGCTATGATAAGACAGTAGTAGATGCACCAGGTTTACGCTATGATAAGACAGTAGTAGATGCACCAGGTTTACGCTATGATAAGACAGTAGTAGATGCACCAGGTTTACGCTATGATAAGACAGTAGTAGATGCACCAGGTTTACGCTATGATAAGACAGTAGTAGATGCACCAGGTTTACGCTATGATAAGACAGTAGTAGATGCACCAGGTTTACGCTATGATAAGACAGTAGTAGATGCACCAGGTTTACGCTATGATAAGACAGTAGTAGATGCACCAGGTTTACGCTATGATAAGACAGTAGTAGATGCACCAGGTTTACGCTATGATAAGACAGTAGTAGATGCACCAGGTTTACGCTATGATAAGACAGTAGTAGATGCACCAGGGTGTATTTTATGCCGGGGGTTAAGCCACTGGGAGTCCCCTTTGTTATGGTCTGCATGAAGCACAGTTACTGGACTCTGGATGGGTATATAGGAATTGTCTAGATGTATTTACAGCAGAAACAAGTAGAATTTGCAGTAAGAAGTCTAAGCTTATACCCAGCTCTGTGCCAGCTGCCTGTGTGTACGTGGTGCGACGTTATGTAGCCTATGCCCACTGCCTGTGTTTATGTGGTGCGACGTTATGTGGCCTGTGCCCGCTGCCTGTGTTTATGTGGTGCGGTGTTATGTGGTCTGTGCCCGCTGCCTGTGTTTATGTGGTGCGGTGTTATGTGCTCTGTGCCCGCTGCCTGTGTTTACGTGGTGTTATGTGCTCTGTGCCCGCTGCCTGTGTTTATGTGGTGCGACGTTATGTGGCCTGTGCCCGCTGCCTGTGTTTATGTGGTGCGGTGTTATGTGGTCTGTGCCCGCTGCCTGTGTTTATGTGGTGCAGTGTTATGTGCTCTGTGCCCGCTGCCTGTGTTTATGTGGTGCAGTGTTATGTGGCCTGTGCCAGCTGCCTGTGTTTACGTGGTGCAGTGTTATGTGGTCTGTGCCCGCTGCCTGTGTTTATGTGGTGCAGTGTTATGTGGCCAGTGCCAGCTGCCTGTGTTTATGTGGTGCGGTGTTATGTGCTCTGTGCCCGCTGCCTGTGTTTATGTGGTGTTATGTGCTCTGTGCCCGCTGCCTGTGTTTATGTGGTGTAATGTGGCCTGTGCCAGCTGCCTGTGTTTACGTGGTGTTATGTGGCCTGTGCCAGCTGCCTGTGTTTACGTGGTGTTATGTGGCCTGTGCCAGCTGCCTGTGTTTACGTGGTGTTATGTGGCCTGTGCCCGCTGCCTGTGTTTACGTGGTGTTATGTGGTCTGTGCCCGCTGCCTGTGTTTACGTGGTGTTATGTGGTCTGTGCCCGCTGCCTGTGTTTACGTGGTGTTATGTGGTCTGTGCCCGCTGCCTGTGTTTACGTGGTGTTATGTGGCCTGTGCCAGCTGCCTGTGTTTACGTGGTGTTATGTGGCCTGTGCCAGCTGCCTGTGTTTACGTGGTGTTATGTGGTCTGTGCCCCCTGCCTGTGTTTATGTGGTGCGGTGTTATGTGGTCTGTGCCAGCTCCTGTGTTTACGTGGTGTTATGTGGCCTGTGCCAGCTGCCTGTGTTTACGTGGTGTTATGTGGTCTGTGCCCGCTGCCTGTGTTTACGTGGTGCAGTGTTATGTGGTCTGTGCCAGTTGCCTGTGTTTATGTGGTGCGGTGTTATGTAGCCTGTGCCAGCTGCCTGTGTTTACGTGGTGCAGTGTTATGTGGCCTGTGCCAGTTGCCTGTGTTTATGTGGTGCGGTGTTATGTGGTCTGTGCCCGCTGCCTGTGTGTTTATGTGGTGCGGTGTTATGTGGTCTGTGCCAGCTGCCTGTGTTTATGTGGTGCAGTGTTATGTGGCCTGTGCCAGCTGCCTGTGTTTACGTGGTGCAGTGTTATGTGGTCTGTGCCCGCTGCCTGTGTTTATGTGGTGCAGTGTTATGTGGTCTGTGCCAGCTGCCTGTGTTTATGTGGTGCAGTGTTATGTGGCCAGTGCCAGCTGCCTGTGTTTACGTGGTGCGGTGTTATGTGCTCTATGCCCGCTGCCTGTGTTTATGTGGTGCCGCATCATGTGGTCTGTGGTCATTAACACTATTTAAATTGTGGTCTGTAATCATTACGCCCTAAGCGTGCCCCAACATGTCACTTACTGTCACAGCCGCCAAACATCTGACTGAACCACTGGAGCGACTTGGATTTTCATAAAACAACCTCACTACGGCCCCACGGACTTACCTGCAAGACGCGCTGCAAGGACTCCACATAGCTCCGCTCGCTCTGCACGATGGAAGCCAGGATGTGCCGGCGCAGAACCTGCAGGATACACATGGCGCCGTTACCCTAGTGCCTTAGTCAGTGCAGAGAGCGCCGTGTGCGGCAACGCCCCAGTCCTCACCTGCTGCGCGCTCAGCCCCTCCGGCATCGGCCCCAGCTCCGACGGTGGTGGGTTCAGGTCCAAGTTCAGACCGCTGACCTCCAGAAACCCCATCTCTTCCTCCTCAGAGTCCCCTAGGAGAAGAAAGAGCGTTTGAACTAGGACGGTGCAGGGAGAGCGAGGAGGCGCTGGGAAAGAGACTGTAGTTACCCGAGGAGACGCTCTCCTCCGTGGTACTGACGCTCTCCGTCGTCTGCTTTTTATAGCGGCGTTTGCTGAACCACAGTGAGGACCGGCTGGTCCCGTGGCCCAATCTGAGCCTCAGCGCCATGTTAGCTGTGAGGTGGACAGTGGCCGGGTGTGAGAATGAGGAGAGAGGTTTTGGTGACAGTGTATGTGGGGTGGAGACGACGAGGAGGAGGAAAGGATGAGATTAAGTTACCAGGGAGGAGGAGGAGGAGGCTGGATGTGCTGACTGGAAAGGTTTATTCTGTGACTCACATGTCACTTCCCTGTTCATAGAAAGACTGACACGGAGAAACGCAACTACTGTCCGACTGTCAGAGCCACATACTGTATACAGGCTGCTCACACGCGCAACGGCCTATCCGGGTCCCAGGAACTATTATATGGTCTCCTACAGCGCATCCGGGGGCTTACAGAATAAGGGATCTATCTACTAAGCCTTGGACAGAGATAAAGAGGTGTATTCACGAAGCAGTGAAAAGTATGGAGAATTGAACCATTGGGGAAGTTGCCCATGGCAGCCAACCAGCATTGACGTAACATTTATAATTCTATAAAATGATACGTAGCAGCTGATTGGTTGCCGCGGGCCACTTCTCCACTGGCTCACTTCTCCACTCCTTTCACTGCTTAGTACATCTATCCCTTAGTCACTAGATCACTGATTGGTGACTTCTGGCAATAAAAGCGTCTCTTACCGGTAGTTTCCTTGCGCTGTAAGAAGGTCACTTTGCGCATGACGGCAATTCGCGTCTTCTCCAATCCATCCTTGGTACCGCTGCGTGCTGCTTTCATCAGCTGCGTCATCTGCGGATCATACACATGCACCGGGTCACAGAACAGCACTGGTGCCACAATCACCTATCACTGCGCGCAACACGCCAAGGGGCAGATTAAAGGACAATCCGTCACAACCGGGCAGCAGAGGGGAGGGGAGGACAGGGTCACACACGGGGGCAGCAGAGGGGAAGGACAGGGTCACACACGGGGGCAGCAGAGGGGAAAGAGGACAGGGTCACACACGGGGGCAGCAGAGGGGAAAGAGGACAGGGTCACACACGGGGGCAGCAGAGGGGAGAGGAGGACAGGGTCACACATGGGGGCATCAGAGGGAAGGAGGACAGGGTCACACATGGGGGCAGCAGAGGGGAGAGGAGGACAGGGTCACACATGGGGGCAGCAGAGGGGAGAGGAGGACAGGGTCACACATGGGGGCAGCAGAGGGTGGAAGAGGACAGGGTCACACATGGGGGCAGCAGAGGGTGGAGGAGGACAGGGTCACACATGGGGGCAGCAGAGGGAGAGGAGGACAGGGTCACACATGGGGGCAGCAGAGGGAGAGGAGGACAGGGTCACACATGGGGGCAGCAGAGTGGAAGGAGGACAAGGTCACACATTGGGGCAGCAGAGGGGAGGAGGACAGGGTCACACATGGGGGCAGCAGAGGGGAGGAGGACAGGGTCACACATGGGGGCAGCAGAGGGGAGGAGGACAAGGTCACATATGGGGGCAGCAGAGGGGAGAGGAGGACAAGGTCACATATGGGGGCAGCAGAGGGGAGAGGAGGACAAGGTCACATATGGGGGCAGCAGAGGGTGGAGGAGGACAGGGTCACACATGGGGGCAGCAGAGTGGAAGGAGAACAGGGTCACACATGGGGGCAGCAGAGGGGAGGAGGACAGGGTCACACATGGGGGCAGCAGAGGGGAAGGAGGACAGGGTCACACATGGGGGCAGCAGAGGGGAGGAGGACAGGGTCACACATGGGGGCAGCAGAGGGGAAGGAGGACAGGGTCACACATGGGGGCAGCAGAGTGGAAGGAGGACAGGGTCACACATGGGGGCAGCAGAGGAAGAGGAGGACAGGGTCACACATGGGGCAGCAGAGGGGAGGAGGACAAGGTCACACATGGGGGCAGCAGAGGGGAAGGAGGACAGGGTCACACATGGGGGCAGCAGAGGGGAGGAGGACAGGGTCACACATGGGGGCAGCAGAGGGGAGGAGGACAAGGTCACACATGGGGGCAGCAGAGGGGAAGGAGGACAGGGTCACACATGGGGGCAGCAGAGGGGAGGAGGACAGGGTCACACATGGGGGCAGCAGAGGGGAGGAGGACAGGGTCACACATGGGGTCAGCAGAGGGGAAGGAGGACAGGGTCACACACGGGGGCAGCAGAGGGTGGAGGAGGACAGGGTCACACATGGGGGCAGCAGAGGGGAAGGAGGACAGGGTCACACATGGGGGCAGCAGAGGGGAAGGAGGACATGGTCATATATGGGAGCAGCAGAGGGTGGAGGAGGACAGGGTCACATACGGGGGCAGCAGAGGGTGGAGGAGGACAGGGTCACACATGGGGGCAGCAGAGGGGTAGGAGGACAGGGTCACACATGGGGGCAGCAGAGGGGAAGGAGGACAAGGTCACATATGGGAGCAGCAGAGGGTGGAGGAGGACAAGGTCACACACGGGGGCAGCAGAGGGTGGAGGAGGACAAGGTCACACACGGGGGCAGCAGAGGGTGGAGGAGGACAGGGTCACAGATGGGGGCAGCAGAGGGTGGTGGAGGACAGGGTCACACATGGGGGCAGCAGAGTGGAAGGAGGACAAGGTCACACATGGGGGCAGCAGAGGGGAAGGAGGACAAGGTCACACATGGGGGCAGCAGAGGGTGGAGGAGGACAGGGTCACACATGGGGGCAGCAGAGGGTGGAGGAGGACAGGGTCACAGATGGGGGCAGCAGAGGGTGGTGGAGGACAGGGTCACACATGGGGGCAGCAGAGTGGAAGGAGGACAAGGTCACACATGGGGGCAGCAGAGGGTGAAGGAGGACAGGGTCACACACGGGGGCAGCAGAGGGGAGAGGAGGACAGGGTCACACATGGGGGCAGCAGATGGGAGGAGGACAGGGTCACACACGGGGGCAGCAGAGTGGAAGGAGGACAAGGTCACATATGGGGGCAGCAGAGGGGAAGGAGGACAAGGTCACATATGGGGGCAGCAGAGGGGGAAGGAGGACAAGGTCACATATGGGGGCAGCAGAGGGTGGAGGAGGACAGGGTCACACATGGGGGCAGCAGAGGGTGGAGGAGGACAGGGTCACACACGGGGGCAGCAGAGGGTGGAGGAGGACAGGGTCACACACGGGGGCAGCAGAGGGTGGAGGAGGACAGGGTCACACATGGGGGCAGCAGAGGGGAAGGAGGACAGGGTCACACATGGGGGCAGCAGAGGGGAAGGAGGACAGGGTCACACATTGGGGCAGCAGAGGGTGGAGGAGGACAGGGTCACACATGGGGGCAGCAGAGGGTGGAGGAGGACAGGGTCACACATGGGGGCAGCAGAGTGGAAGGAGGACAGGGTCACACATGGGGGCAGCAGAGTGGAAGGAGGACAGGGTCACACACGGGGGCAGCAGAGGGTGGAGGAGGATAAGGTCACACACGGGGGCAGCAGAGGGGAAGGAGGACAGGTCACACACGGGGGCACAGATCCAGGACAGAACCATCACACAGCTGTAGCGCCATGTAACAGTGTGTCATGGAGAGGAACACATCATCACGCAGGGGGTATCAGAGGGAATGATGATGAATGGGGCAGTAGAGGGCATTATATATAATCAGTAAGTCAGCATGACAGCTGGGCACCACAAGTGCAGGACAATGCCTTACTATGGCACCACCAGAAGAGGGCAGCCTGGGAAACGGAGGATATAGGGTCAGAGCAGGGGAGGGTCACACAACACAATGCAATACAGGGACAACACGTGAGCGTGACCAGGAGCACACACAGAGCGTGGAATGTGAACACGGCAAGACAGCTACACATATGGCGAGAGAGCAGGGCTCCCCCAGGTGTGACACTTAGGGGTATATTTACTAAAGTGCGGGTTTTTACAAGTGGAGAAGTTACCCATAGCGACCAGTCAGATTCTAGCTATTATCTTCTAGAAGGTGCTAGATAAATAAGTAGAATCTGATCGGTTGCTAAGGGCAACACCTCCACTTCTATAACCCCACGCTTTAGTAAATATACCCCTTACAGTCTGTCTGTGACGGATCATTACGTAGGATCTGAGCTGGCCGTCGGGACCACTAATTCACACACACCACAAGAAACACAAAGCACAGCAAGAATCAGGGGAACACGACACCCACAAACGTCATCACACCCTAAACCCTCACACAAATGGCGGTCACTGAGGAGTAAGCCAGCTGCGGAGATGGAGAGGGCCACAGATGGGCCATGAGGGAAGGGGGGGGGGGGCTGCCTCCTCCCCGGCCCCCTGTACATCTGCAGTTTTTCTCTTTTAGTGACTTTTGGAAATAATTGCAATTTGATGACTTCTGTTCATGTAGTTGTCCTGGGGTTAGCCACATACCCGCCTCCAGGGGGCACCCCAGTACTGCTCTGCACCAAATAAAGGTCAAGATGGAGGGGCACACATTGGTGCTGTATAAATGGACTGCACTGCACGGTTCATACATAGGTCCTACTCTGGGGGTCACCCCCAGGTTCCCAGCTGTGGGGCACAGACCCCGTCTTACTGGAGTGGGGAAGATGCATTATACCTTGCAGTCGTATCTCTGTTTCAGCTCATGGACGTCTCTCCTCCTGACTCTCAGAGCCAGGAGATCTCTCTTAGTCTGGCTGTACCTCTGCTTTAGTCTACTTAGATCTGGAGAAAGCTGCAGACAGGGAGAAAGAGGCGGCGGAGCAGAGACCGACAGAGAGAGAGAGAGAGAGAGAGAGAGAGAGAGAGACAGGGGAGCGGAGGTTAAGCCAAGCAGTGAGCACACAGTGTGAGACAGCAGCAAGACCCCCACCACAGCCACCAGTCAGTAAAGAGTTAACACACCCACCGGGACTCACCCCGTGTAGCACACACAAGACCATGCTCCAGCCTCACGTGTTATCCATGAACAGACCTTACACGCTACACGTAACAGGACATGCAAGCAGCACAAGCGCAGAGGTGGAGCCGCCCAGCGATGCCCAGACTTCTGTATAAATCTGGGACCTGTGGCTCATGCTTGGACTTGTAGTTCCACACCAGCTAGGGATGCACAGGTATAGACTGCCGGAGTGACGTATAGAGTGGGGCTTGACGTAAGGGACGGTCACGGTACTTAGGGGGTAATTCCAAGTTGATCGCAGCAGGAATTTTGTTAGCAGTTGGGCAAAACCATGTGCACTGCAGGGGAGGCAGATGTAACATGTGCAGAGAGAGTTAGATTTGGGTGTGGTGTGTTCAATCTGCAATCTAATTTGCAGTGTAAAAATAAAGCAGCCAGTATTTACCCTGCACAGAAATAAAATAACCCACCCAAATCTAACTCTCTCTGCACATGTTACATCTGCCCCACCTGCAGTACACATGGTTTTGCCCAACTGCTAACAAAATTCCTACTGCAATCAACTTGGCATCACCCCCTTAGAGAGAGAGTGTAACTGGAACAATATGGTTTCTAGAGGTTTCCTGTGGAGCCTGACAAGGGCAGTCTCAGGCCTGAGGGATGCTGCATTCACGAAGCAAAGTCCTGCTCAGTCACCGTCTGTGATCCGGCCACCCCGGGGCGCTCTATCTTATCAGTCTGCGGGGATCAGTCACAAAGCGCAAAATCTGCAGGCCTGCAATATGCCTTACTGCTCCTACATATCCGCCACGCGCCATCAGCATAACATCAATCTGTATGGGTAACCTAGGAAAATGTGCTTTATTGTTTGTAGGGCACCTAGAAATGTGTTGTGTGTGTTCTACTATATACAGGGATTATTACATATTTATTATTCATTATTTATATAGCGCAGATGATCTCTGTGACCGCAGGCAGTCAGTTTTTATAGTACTGTACATAACGAGTTTTATGGTAAGAACTTACCTTTGTTAAAACTCTTTCTGCGAGGTACACTGGGCTCCACAAGGAAAGACATAGGGGTGTAGAGTAGGATCTTGATCCGAGGCACCAACAGGCTCAAAAGCTTTGACTGTTCCCAGAATGCACAGCGCCACCTCCTCTATAACCCCGCCTCCCTGCACAGGAGCTCAGTTTTTAGTTAACCAGTCCAATGCAGTAGCAGGAAAATAAGAATTTACTCACCGGTAATTCTATTTCTCGTAGTCCGTAGTGGATGCTGGGAACTCCGTAAGGACCATGGGGAATAGCGGGCTCCGAAGGAGGCTGGGCACTCTAGAAAGATTTATGACTACCTGGTGTGCACTGGCTCCTCCCACTATGACCCTCCTCCAAGCCTCAGTTAGGACACTGTGCCCGGACGAGCTGACATAATAAGGAAGGATTTTGAATCCCGGGTAAGACTCATACCAGCCACACCCATCACACCGTACAACTCGTGATACTATATCCAGTTTTACAGCATGAAAACAACAGAGCCTCTCAACAGATGGCTCAACAATAACCCTTTAGTTAACAATAAATATTTACAAGTATTGCAGACAATCCGCACTTGGGATGGGCGCCCAGCATCCACTACGGACTACGAGAAATAGAATTACCGGTGAGTAAATTCTTATTTTCTCTGACGTCCTAGTGGATGCTGGGAACTCCGTAAGGACCATGGGGATTATACCAAAGCTCCCAAACGGGCGGGAGAGTGCGGATGACTCTGCAGCACCGAATGAGAGAACTCTAGGTCCTCCTCAGCCAGGGTATCAAATTTGTAGAATTTTGCAAACGTGTTTGCCCCTGACCAAGTAGCTGCTCGGCAAAGTTGTAAAGCCGAGACCCCTCGGGCAGCCGCCCAAGATGAGCCCACCTTCCTTGTGGAATGGGCATTTACAGATTTTGGCTGTGGTATGCCTGCCACAGAAAGTGCAAGCTGAATTGTACTACAAATCCAGCGAGCAATAGTCTGCTTAGAAGCAGGAGCACCCAGCTTGTTGGGTGCATACAGGATAAATAGCGAGTCAGTTTTCCTGACTCCAGCCGTCCTGGAAACATATATTTCCAGGGCCCTGACAACGTCTAGCAACTTGGAGTCCTCCAAATCCTTAGTAGCCGCAGGCACCACAATAGGCTGGTTCAGGTGAAACGCTGACACCACCTTAGGTAGAAACTGGGGACGAGTCCTCAATTCTGCCCTATCCATATGGAAAATCAGATAAGGGCTTTTACATGATAAAGCCGCCAATTCTGACACTCGCCTGGCTGAAGCCAAGGCCAATAACATGACCACTTTCCACGTGAGATATTTTAGATCCACGGTTTTTAGTGGCTCAAACCAATGTGATTTTAAGAAACTCAACACCACGTTGAGATCCCAAGGTGCCACAGGGGGCACAAACGGGGGCTGAATATGCAGCACTCCTTTCACAAATGTCTGAACTTCAGGTACTGAAGCTAGTTCTTTTTGAAAGAAAATCGACAGAGCCGAGATCTGTACTTTAATGGAGCCTAGCTTTAGGCCCATATTCACTCCTGCTTGCAGGAAATGCAGAAATCGACCCAGCTGAAATTCCTCTGTTGGGGCCTTTTTTTGCCTCGCACCATGCAACATATTTCCGCCATATGCGGTGATAATGCTTTGCCGTAACATCTTTCCTGGCCTTAATAAGCGTAGGAATGACTTCTTCCGGAATACCCTTTTCCTTCAGGATCTGGTGTTCAACCGCCATGCCGTCAAACGCAGCCGTGGTAAGTCTTGGAACAGACAGGGCCCCTGCTGCAGCAGGTCCTGTCTGAGTGGCAGAGGCCATGGGTCCTCTGAGATCATCTCTTGAAGTTCCGGGTACCACGCTCGTCTTGGCCAATCCGGAACCACGAGAATTGTGTTTTACTCCTCGCTTTCTTATTATTCTCAATACCTTCGGTATGAGAGGCAGAGGAGGGAACACATAAACCGACTGGTACACCCACGGTGTCACTAGGGCGTCCACAGCTATTGCCTGAGGGTCCCTTGACCTGGCGCAATATCTTTTTAACTTTTTGTTGAGGCGGGACGCCATCATGTCCACCTGTGGTTTTTCCCAACGGTTTAGCAGCATCTGGAAGACTTCTGGATGAAGTCCCCACTCTCCCGGGTGGAGGTCGTGTCTGCTGAGGAAGTCTGCTTCCCAGTTGTCCACTCCCGGAATGAACACTGCTGACAGTGCTAGTACATTATTCTCCGCCCATCGGAGAATTTTTGTGGCTTCTGCCATTGCCATCCTGCTTCTTGTGCCGCCCTGTCGATTTACATGGGCGACTGCCGTGATGTTGTCTGACTGGATCAGCACCGGCTGGTGTAGGAGCAGGGATTTTGCTTGACTTAGGGCATTGTAAATGGCCCTTAGTTCCAGAATATTTATGTGAAGGGAAGTCTCCTGACTCGACCATAGTCCTTGGAAGTTTCTTCCCCGTGTGACTGCCCCCCAGCCTCGAAGGCTGGCATCCGTGGTCACCAGGACCCAGTCCTGTATGCCGAACCTGCGGCCCTCTAGAAGATGGGCACTCTGCAGCCACCACAGTAGAGACACCCTGGTTCTTGGAGACAGGGTTATTAAGCGATGCATCTGAAGATGCGATCCGGACCATTTGTCCAACAGGTCCCACTGAAAGATTCTGGCATGGAACCTGCCGAAGGGAATTGCTTCGTAAGAAGCTACCATCTTTCCCAGGACTCGCGTGCAGTGATGCACCGATACCTGTTTTGGTTTCAGGAGGTCTCTGACTAGAGATGACAACTCCCTGGCTTTCTCCTCCGGGAGAAACACTTTTTTCTGGACTGTATCCAGAATCATACCCAGGAACAGTAGACGTGTCGTCGGAACCAGCTGTGACTTTGGGATATTCAGAATCCAGCCGTGCTGGTGCAGCACTTCCTGAGATAGTGCTACTCCCACCAACAACTGTTCCTTGGACCTCGCCTTCATTAGGAGATCGTCCAAGTACGGGATAATTTAAAACTCCCTTTTTTCGAAGGAGTATCATCATTTCCGCCATAACCTTGGTAAATACCCTCGGTGCCGTGGACAGTCCAAACGGCAGCGTCTGGAATTGGTAATGGCAATCCTGTACCACAAATCTGAGGTACTCCTGGTGAGGATGGTAAATGGAGACATGCAAGTAAGCATCCTTGATGTCCAGGGATACCATGTAATCCCCCTCGTCCAGGCTTGCAATAACCGCCCTGAGCGATTCCATCTTGAACTTGAATTTTTTTATATATGTGTTCAAGGATTTCAAATTTAGAATGGGTCTCACCGAACCGTCCGGTTTCGGCACCACTAATAGTGTGGAATAGTAACCCCGGCCTTGTTGAAGTAGGGGTACCTTGATTATCACCTGCTGGGAATACAGCTTGTGAATTGCCGCTAGCACCGCCTCCCTGTCTGAGGGAGCAATCGGCAAGGCAGATTTTAGGAACCGGTGGGGTGGAGACGCCTCGAATTCCAGTTTGTACCCTTGAGATACTATTTGAAGGATCCAGGGATCCACCTGTGAGCGAGCCCACTGATCGCTGAAATTCTTGAGGCGGCCCCCCACCATACCTGGCTCCGCCTGTGGAGCCCCACCGTCATGCGGCGGACTTGGAAGAAGAAGCGGGGGAGGACTTTTGCTCCTGGGAACCTGCTGTTTGTTGCAGCCTTTTTCCCCTACCTCTGCCTCTGGACAGAAAAGACCCGCCTTTTCCACGCCTGTTTTTCTGGGTCCGAAAGGACTGAACCTGATAAAATGGCGCCTTCTTAGGCTGTGAGGGGACATGGGGTAAAAATGCTGACTTCCCAGACGTCGCTGTGGAAACTAGGTCCGAGAGACCATCCCCAAATAATTCCTCACCCTTATAAGGCAAAACTTCCATGTGCCTTTTTGAATCTGCATCTCCTGTCCACTGGCGAGTCCATAAGCCTCTCCTAGCAGAAATGGACAATGCACTTACTTTAGATGCCAGCCGGCAGATTTCCCTCTGTGCATCTCTCATATATAAGACTGAGTCTTTGATATGGTCTATGGTTAACAGGATCGTGTCTCTGTCTAATCTCCTATATAATAGCCCTATTCTGTGACCTTGTGATTCATTTGCTAACGCTGGGCGGAGTCACAACAGTGGGCGGAGTTATTCAAATGAGTCACAGAGATCTGGCCAAATCTACAGGAGACTAGGAGCAGAAGCAGATAGCATGGGCATTGGGCATGTCACAGGCAGGGGTGCATACCTCCCAGCTTTCTGCAGGAGCTTTATCCAGGCAGAAGGAGGGAAACACACTCGGCGAAAAGGGGGCGTGGCTTCACGGGAGGCCCCCGTTTTCGTCAGTGAGGGGGCTTGCCCAGCGCTCTGTGAGCTGCTGGCATGCCCCCAGGGGCTGATTATGAGTCCAGGGGGCCCAGGGCACCTGAGACAGGGGAGCCCTATCTCATTGCTGTGCCTGCTGGGGGTTGGGGGCGTGGCCTAATCGCGGACCTCGCGGCCACGCCCCCTTATGCAAATTCCGATTTTTGTTTTTATTTTTTTTATGGGATTTTGGCCCCTCAGCTAGGGCTAAATCCAGAGGAGGTGGTCGCTCCCCCCTACACACCCGCACAGGGAGAAGAAAGCAGGGAGACTGTTGCCTCCCTGCAACACCACAGACCTGCCAATATGCAGCAGCGTGTGCTGACTGTAGCACAATGCTGCCACTGTTGCTGGCAGGACGGGGGGGGGGGGGCTTCTGAGCTGGGACAGAGCTACTCCAGCCGGGGGGCCTCTAAAACTGTGGGGCCAACGGTACGTATCCCCCGCCCCCCCCCCCCTTAATCCTGCTCTGCTGCTGGAACCCCCCCATTAATCCGTACCCCCTGATGCCCCCTCTCCCTCTGTCTCCACTATTTACCGCTGCTCTGCTAAGCAGAACAGCGAGTACAGGAGCTTTCCAACTGCCCCCCCCCCCCCCCCACCGCAGGACACTGCGACCCGCGGGTGGGACAGCGGGACAGACCCCAAAAAATGGGACTGTCCCGCGAAAATCGGGACATTTGGGAGGTATGGGGGTGTGTGAGGGGTATGTCATACAGACAGACGGGCACCGGCTCACTGTGTGCTTGACCCCCCACATCGGCATACTCAGCAGGGTCTCTCTGGTGCGGAGGAGCGTCACTTTCTGACACACTCCACGCTTCTTAGCTGCAGTTTAGTGAGGCACCTGCCGCTGTGCAGGTTCCATACTGCCTCTGTTATCTCCAGCCCCGGCAACCCCACCGCTAGCTGCAGCGCTGCCACCCGCAGTGGAGTGCGCCTAGCTCATTCACACACTTTAGCTGGCGGGTAGCGCTGCAGAAATCCGAGCTGCTTGCAGGCTCCGACCCACTCCTCCCTCCAGCCGCAGCGTCTCCTGGGAGCTAACCAGTCACTCCCAGTCTCCCCTTACCACAGTGCCCGGAAGCCGTGAGGTCCGCGCCACGTGCATGCTATGACCCCCTCCTCCCTCCAGCCGCAGCATCTCCTGGGGGCTAACCAGTCATTTCCAGTCTCACCTTACCACAGTGCCCGGCAGCTGCGCGAGGTCTGCGGTGTGTGACTGAGGAGGGGGGGAGGGATGCGGACTGGCAGAGAAAGCAGGACTCCAGCCTGAGAGAGTCAGCCATGCCAAGTCTCCAGCAGCAGCAGATCCCAACAGGTTGGAATGGAACAGCAGCAGCCAGCAGCAGTGACTCCGGTAAGACACGTCTGTCTGTCACCACTGTTTTGTCCCTAATACCAATCTCTCCCGTGCCCTGTGTTCTGTCATGTCCCTGGCCTTGCCCTGCCACCCTTATTCTGGCCCTTTCACCCTTATCCTGGCCCTGTCACCCTTATGCTGGCCCTGTTACCCCTATCCTGGCCCTGTCACCCCTGTGCTTGCCCTGTCAACCCTATACTGGCCCCGTCACCCCTGTCCTGGTCCTGCCGCCCCTACCCTGGCCCTGTTACCCCTATCCTGGCCCTGTCACCCCTGTCCTGGCCCCGTCACCCCTGTCCTGGCCCCGTCACCCCTGTCCTGGCACCGTCACCCCTGTCCTGGCACCGTCACCCCTGTCCTGGCCCCGTCAACCCTGTACTGACCCTGTCACCCCTGTACTGGCCCTGCTACTGCATACCCTCCAACTACCTTTTATGGCATGTACAGTACCCGCAGCGCCTCCAGACCTCTCCCCAATGCACCACACCTCCGCACCTTCCCCACCACCACATGCGGCACTCCACCCCTCCCCTCCCCCACATGCTGTGCCTCCAGACCCCCTACACCACCCGTGGCTCCCACTCCTCCACCCCTTCACCACCCACAGCACCTCCAGGCCCCTTCCACCATTCACCCCCCTTATACGTCTCCCCCCACACCTGCCCCCCTCCACCCGCAGCATCTGCAGACACCCTCCTCCATCAGCGGTCCCCCCCTCACCCACCCCTCCCCCACCAATGGCACCCCTGCACCTGCCCCTCCACCACCTGCAGCACCTCCGGACCTCCTTTCCCATCAGCCGCAACACCCGTACCTGCCCCTACCCTACCCATGGTGCCTGCGGTCCCCTACCCAACCCCCGGCACACCCGTCCCTTCCCATCCCACAGCACCTCCGGAACCCTTCACCCATCCACAACATCCCCAACACCTGCCCCTCTCCCACCCGTGGCACCCCTGCCCCTCCCCCAACTGCGGTGCCTCCGGACCCCTCCCCCATCTGCATCCCCCACTCCTCTGCCCCTCCCCCACGCGCAGCACCTCCCGAACCTTCCCCATCCGGGCCCCACCCCCACTTCTGCCTCCCCTCCACCCGCAGCATCTACAGACACCATCCGCAGTCCCCCCCGCACCCGCTACATTCTGTACATCGTGCCCTGCAGGTGCTGTTCACGCCGTCGCAAGGGGCTGCGCCTCCTTCACCATCGCACGCCCTTTCATTGTGCAATATTTAACCACTAACAAAGGAATGCAGGTAATACTCCATATAATACAAATATTAAACCCCAGAAAGGCATGCAAGGGTTAAGGGGGCGTAGCCCCTTGCGACGGTGTGAAGAGCGCCCGTAGGGCGCGATGAAGCACCTAGTGTGTCAATATTTTCTGACAGTTTATCTGACCACGCAGCGGCAGCACTGCACATCCATGCTGACGCAATAGCTGGCCTAAGTATAATGCCTGAGTGTGTGTATACAGACTTCAGAATTGCCTCCTTCTTTCTATCAGCAGGTTCCTTGAGGGCGGCCGTATCCGGAGACGGTAGTGCCACCTTTTTAGACAAACGTGTGAGCGCTTTATCCACCCTAGGGGGTGTTTCCCAACGTGACCTATCCTCTGGCGGGAAAGGGAACGCCATTAGTACCTTCTTAGGAATTACCAATTTTTTATCAGGGAAAGCCCACGCTTCTTCACACACTTCGTTTAATTCATCTGATGGGGGAAAAACTACGGGTAGTTTTTTCTCCCCAAACATAATACCCTTTTTAGTGGTACCTGTATTTATATCAGAAATGTGTAACACCTCTTTCATTGCCTCAATCATGCAGTAAATGGCCTTAGTGGGCATCAGGTTAGACTCATCATCGTCGACACTGGTGTCAGTATCCGTGTCGACGTCTGCGGTCTGAGTTAGCGGGCGTTTCAGAGCCCCTGATGACCTTTGAGACGCCTGGACAGGCACGAGTTGAGAAGTCGGCTGTCCCACATTTGGCATGTCGTCAAATTTCTTATGTAAAGAGTCTATACGTGCACTCATTTCTTTCCATAAGCTCATCCACTCAGGTGTCTGCCCCGCAGGGGGTGACATCCCTCCTAAAGGCATCTGCTCCGTCTCCACATCATTATCCTCATCAAACATGTCGACACAGCCGTACCGACACACCGCACACACACAGGGAATGCTCTAACAGAGGACAGGACCCACAAAAGCCCTTTGGGGGGACAGAGTGAGAGTATGCCAGCACACACCAGAGCGCTATATAATGCAGGGACTAACTGAGTTATGTCCCCTATAGCTGCTTTTTATATCTGTATACTGCGCCTTAAATTTAGTGCCCCCCCTCTCTTTTTTACCCTTTTCTGTAGTGTAGACTGCAGGGGAGAGCCAGGGAGCTTCCTTCCAGCGGAGCTGTGAGGGAGAAATGGCGCCAGTGTGCTGAGGGAGATAGCTCCGCCCCTTTTCCGCGGACTATTCTCCCGCTTTTTCCAATATTCTGGCAGGGGTATTTTCCACATATATAGCCTCTGGGGCTATATATTGTGGTATTTTTGCCAGCCAAGGTGTTATTATTGCTTCTCAGGGCGCCCCCCCCCCAGCGCCCTGCACCCTCAGTGACCGGAGTGTGAAGTGTGTGTGAGGAGCAATGGCGCACAGCTGCAGTGCTGTGCGCTACCTTGGTGAAGACTGATGTCTTCTGCCGCCGATTTTCCGGACCTCTTCTTGCTTCTGGCTCTGTAAGGGGGACGGCGGCGCGGCTCCGGGACCGAACACCAAGGACTGGGCCTGCGGTCGATCCCTCTGGAGCTAATGGTGTCCAGTAGCCTAAGAAGCCCAAGCTGGCTGCAAGCAGGCAGGTTCGCTTCTTCTCCCCTTAGTCCCTCGCTGCAGTGAGCCTGTTGCCAGCAGGTCTCACTGAACATAAAAAACCTAATTTCTATACTTTCTCTCTAAAGGCTCAGGAGAGCCCCTAGTGTGCATCCAACCTTGGCCGGGCACAAAATCTAACTGAGGCTTGGAGGAGGGTCATAGTGGGAGGAGCCAGTGCACACCAGGTAGTCATAAATCTTTCTAGAGTGCCCAGCCTCCTTCGGAGCGCGCTATTCCCCATGGTCCTTACGGAGTTCCCAGCATCCACTAGGACGTCAGAGAAAAGAGACGACAGCGGTTAGTAGCCACATACATCACACTCTCACGACAGGAGCAGTGTCAGCAGCAAATGCCATACCAACCCAAAGAAGCTAAGTGCGTCAGAGTGGGCGCCTTGTGGAGCCCAGTGTACCTCGCAGAAAGAGTTTTAACAAAGGTAAGTTCTTACCATAAAACTCGTTTTCTGCTGCGGGGTACACTGGGATTCCACAAGGAATGGACAAAGGGGATGTCCTAAAGCAGTTCCTTATGGGAGGGGACACACTGTAGCGGGCACAAGAACCCGGCGTGCAAAGGAAGCATCCAGGGAAGCGGCAGTATCGAAGGCATAGAATCTTATGAACGTGTTCACGGAGGACCACGTAGCCGTCTTGCACAATTATTCAAGGGTCGCACCACGGCGGGACGCCCAAGAAGGTCCAACAGACCGAGTAGAATGGGCCTTAATGTGATCAGGAGCAGATAGACCAGCCTTCACATAAGCATGTGCAATCACCATTCTAATCCATCTGGCCAAAGTTTGCTTGTGAGCAGGCCAGCCCCGTTTGTGAAATCCAAACAGCACAAAGAGAGAATCAGATTTCCTAATAGAAGCAGTTCTCTTCACATAGATACGGAGAGCCCGTACCACATCCAAAGACCGCTCTTTGGGAGACAAGTCAGGAGAGACCAGGGCTGGAACCACAATCTCCTGATTAAGGTGGAACGAAGAAACCACCTTCGGTAAATAACCGGGACGAGTCCTAAGGACCGCCCGGTCACGGTGAAAAATCAGATGTGGGGAACTACAGGACAGGGCACCCAAATCCAATACTCGTCTAGCAGAGGCAATAGCCAGCAAGAACACCACCTTAAGGGACAGCCACTTAAGATCAGCTGAACCAAGGGGTTCAAACGGAGGCTCCTGTAACGCCTCCAAAACCACTGACAAGTCCCAAGGAGCCACAGGCGGGACATAGGGAGGTTGGATATGCAACACACCCTGAGTAAAGGTATGAATATCAGGTAAGGTCGCAATTTTTCTCTGAAACCACACCGACAAGGCAGAAATATGAACCTTGAGGGAAGCCAGACGCAGGCCTAAATCCAGGCCCTGCTGAAGAAAAGCCAACAGTTTAGCTGTACTAAATTTGGAAGCGTCATAATTATTAGATGTGCACCAAAGAAAGTAGGAATGCCAGACCCTATGGTAAATCCGGGCAGAAGCCGGTTTCCGGGCCCGCAACATAGTTTTAATGTTCAGAGAAATCCTTAGCCCTCAAGACGGAAGCTTCAAGAGCCATGCCGTCAAAGACAGCCGGGCTTGGTCCTGGTAGACACATGGGCCCTGAACGAGGAGGTCTGGGCGTTGTGGAAGTAGAATTGGACGCTCTGAGGAAAGGCCCTGCAGGTCTGAGAACCAGTGCCGTCTGGGCCACGCCGGAGCTATGATCAGCAGGAATCCTCCTTCTTGCTTAAACTTCCGAATTACCCTGGGCAGGAGTGACACCGGAGGGAACACGTACAGTAGCTGAAACCTCCATGGCACCGCCAGCGCATCCACGAATGCTGCTTGAGGATCCCTTGTCCTTGCTCCGAAGACCGGAACCTTGTGATTGTGTCGAGACGCCATCAGATCCACATCTGGAAGGCCCCACCTTTCCACTATTAGTTGAACCACTTTGGGATGGAGGCCCCACTCTCTGGTGTGTACGTCCTGACGACTAAGAAAGTCTGTTTCCCAATTCAGAACCCCTGGAATGAATATTGCCGATATCGCCGGTAGATGGCGTTCTGCCCATCGAAGAATCCGTGAGGCTTCCTTCATAGCCAGGCAACTTCGAGTGCCGCCCTGATGGTTTATGTAAGCCACTGTGGTGGCGCTGTCGGACTGTACTTGAACAGGGCAGTTCTGTATCAAATGCTGGGCCAGGCCCAATGCGTTGAAGACCGCCCGCAATTCCAGAATGTTGATCGGGAGGAGAGACTCCTCCCTGGTCCACCGACCCTGAAGGGAGTGTTGCTCCAATACTGCGCCCCAACCCCGTAGACTGGCATCCGTTGTTAACAAGACCCAGTCGGGTATCCAGAAGGGACGGCCCCTGCACAGTCGTTGGTCCTGGAGCCACCAGTGCAGCGACAGACGGACCTCCGGAGTCAATGAGATCATGTGAGACCTGCTCCGGTAAGGCAGGCCGTCCCACTTGGCTAGAATCAGCCTCTGGAGGTGGCGAGAATGGAATTGAGCATACTCCACCATGTCGAATGCTGACACCATTAGGCCCAGCACCTGCATTGCCGAATGTATCGACACTTGCGGACGAGATAGGAAGCAACGAATCCAGTCCTGAAGTTTCAGGACTTTCTCCTGAGACAAGAACAACCTCTGGTTGTGAATGTCCAATAGCGCTCCCAGGTGCACCATGCTCTGAGCAGGGACCAGGGAGGATTTCTTCCAGTTGATGAGCCACCCGTGGGCTTGCAGAAACCGGACCGTCAGATCCAGATGACGCAGGAGAAGATCTGGGGAATTTGCTAGGATTAACAAGTCGTCCAGATACGGTAGGATCCTGACCCCTTGATGGTGGAGTACCGCCGTCATCACCGCCATAACTTTGGTAAAAACTCGCGGAGCCGTGGTTAAACCAAAAGGTAACGCCCGAAACTGGTAGTGGAGGTTGCCAATAGCAAACTTCAGGTATTGCTGATGCGACACTGCTATAGGAATATGCAGGTAAGCATCCTGTATGTCCAGGGAGACCATATAGTCCCCAGGTTCCAAGGCCAGAACTATAGAGCGAAGGGTTTCCATACGGAACTTGGAAACTTTCACAAACCTGTTCAATGCCTTGAGATTGAGAATGGGCCGAGAGGACCCATTCGGTTTCGGGACTAGAAACAGCGGAGAATAGTACCCCCGGCCCCTCTGCGCAAGAGGCACATGTACTACGACACCTGTATCCAGGAGGGTCTGTACCACTGAATGTAGAGTGTTTGCCTTTGTCTGGTCCAACAGGACGTCTGTCAGGCAAAATCGATGAGGAGGACGGTTTTTGAAGGCAATGGCGTAACCTCGAGTGACGACTTCCCTTACCCAGGCATCTGAAGTGGTCTTCAACCATTCCTGGGTATACCCTAGAAGCCGGCCCCCCACCCTGGGATCCCCCAGGGGGAGGCCCGCCCCGTCATGCGGCAGGCTTATCGGTCTTCGAAGCTGGCTGACGGGCCGCCCAGGCTCTTTTGGGCTTCGGCTTACCAGGTTTGGAAGTGCGGGCCTGCTTGTTGTACGCCTGAACACTGCTGCAGCTACGGTAGGGTGGGCGGAGACTGACGCGTTTCGTCACGAAGCCACGTGACTTTCTCAAAGTAAAAACGGCCCAGCTGAGCGGGCGTTTCACTGGACTCTGCCATCTGTCTATCCCGCCGTAAGCGGTTTACATACGCTGGAGGAAACGTCAGCATCAAGGGTCCTTCCACACTTCCTCCGTGAACTAACGTGGTATTTACGGGATCCGGTCTGAAGATCGACAGTGTCTAGGTCGACAATGTTTAGGTCGACCACTATAGGTCGACAGTCACTAGGTCGACATGGACGGAAGGTTGACATGTGCTAGGTCGACATGTGCTAGGTCGACAGGTCTAAAGGTCGACATGAGTTTTTCAAAAAAAAAATCTTTTTTTGAATTTTTTCATACTTAACGATCAACGTGGACTACGATTGGAGCGGTAAAGTGTGCCGAGCGAAGAGGTAGCGGAGCGAAGGCACCATGCCCGAAGCATGGCGAGCGAAGCGAGCCATGCGAGGGGACGCGGTGCACTAATTTGGGATCCCGGTCACTCTACGAAGAAAACGACACCAAAAAAAAAAAAAAAATCCTCATGTCGACCTTTAGACCTGTCGACCTAGCACATGTCGACCTAGAAACCCTGTCGACCTTCTATCTATGTCGACCTAGTGACTGTCGACCTATAGTGGTCGACCTAAACATTGTCGACCTAGACACTGTCGATTTGATGAACCACACCCGGTATTTACAGCTGGTGACGAAAAAGGCAAACCCCCGTGGACAGACAATCATACCCGAGGACGCTCGGTACTGGGGGCAGGACCACACCGCTGTCTTGTAATAGGAGGTAAATGGACACTTGTAACGATTATCCAAAGCCGTTACATCTCCACTTCAGTGTGCTACAGTTTTTCTACTGACTGATACTAAATTGCCACATGCTGTCTGAACACGGCACAAGCTCACCCAGAGCACTGATTTCTCAGAGGAGACGTTTTATTTACAGTTTATTTGCTATCAAACACTGCTGGCCAGCAAGTAACCTCTCAGCCTGTTTTATATAGGATGTATTAATCATTCATTGGCTATTATACATTGATGTTATTTTTAGCAGACTACTTATTAAATTATTCTTATTTTATTTCCCGGCTCCGATTATATTATATTGCTAAATTTAGTAGAGACTCACTATGAGCCTATGAGACAGGCAGTTTTGGCAGTAGCCAAGTCAGCCACTATCTTATTTAAGTCCTCCCCAAACAGAATATCCCCCTTAAAAGGGAGTACCTCCAGGGTTTTTCTAAAGTCCAGATCCACAGACCAGGATCTCAGCCACAAAATCCTGCGAGCCAGGACTGACGTAGCAGAGGCCTTGGCTGCTAGGATACCGGCATCAGAAGCCGCCTCTTTAATATAGCGAGAAGCTGTGACAATATATGACAAGCATTGTCTAGCATGGTCAGAAGAGATTTCAGCTTCTAACTCCAAGGCCCATGCTTCAATAGCCTCTGCCGCCCATGTAGCTGCAATAGTGGGCCTTTGTGCAGCCCCCGTGAGGGTGTAAATCGCTTTAAGACAACCCTCCACACGTTTATCCGTAGGCTCTTTTAGAGACCTGACGGTAGTGACAGGCAGAGCTGAGGAAACCACCATCCTAGCCACATGTGAGTCTACTGGAGGAGGCGTTTCCCAATTCTTAGACAGCTCCGGCGCGAGGTGATAGCGAGCCAGTATCTTCTTTTGAGGCACAAACTTCGTACCCGAATTTTCCCAGGGTTCCTGACGTATATCCACTAGGTGATCAGTGAGGTAAAACTTGTTTAACCACCTTCTGACGCTTGAACCTATCTGGTTTCTTAGGAGGGTCGGATGGCTCGGGATCATCCGTAATCTGTAGAATTAACTTAATAGCCTCCAAAAGATCAGAAACATCCACATGTGAACCTCCCTCCCCATCAGCTGTATCTGAGTCAGAACCTGAGGGGTCAGTGTAAGTGCCGTCTTCATCAGACGAGGTGTCAGTGACAGCAGTGGATTGTGAGGAGACAAGCGCTCGCTTAGAGGACCTCTTGGACGTAGGCGAGCGATGGTCAGACTTTTTATACATAAAATTATTTATTGTTTTACACATTCTCAACCCCCCCAAACCCTTAAAAAAAAAAAACTATCAATCTTAATACAAAAATACATACAGTAACAAGGAGAAACCTAGCCAAGTTACAGGAATTGCAGAACAATCTTTAAACAAAAAGGAAAACAACCTGTTTCGCACAATGGGGGTAATTCCAAGTTGATCGCAGCAGGAATTTAGTTAGCAATTGGGCAAAACCATGTGCGCTGCAGGGGAGGCAGATATAACATGTGCAGAGAGAGTTAGATTTGGGTGGGGTGTGTTCAATCTGCAATCTAAATTGCAGTGTAAAAACAAAGCAGCCAGTATTTACCCTGCACAGAAATAAAATAACCCACCCAAATCTAACTCTCTCTGCACATGTTACATCTGCCTCCCCTGCAGTGCACATGGGCCCTCATTCCGAGTTGATCGGTCGCAAGGCGAATGTAGCAGAGTTACACACGCTAAGCCGCCGCCTACTGGGAGTGAATCTTAGCTTCTTAAAATTGCGACCGATGTATTCGCAATATTGCGATTACTAACTACTTAGCAGTTTCAGAGTAGCTTCAGACTTACTCTGCCTGTGCGATCAGTTCAGTGCTTGTCGTTCCTGGTTGACGTCACAAACACACCCAGCGTTCGCCCAGGCACTCCCACCGTTTCTCCGGCCACTCCTGCGTTTTTTCCGGAAACGGTAGCGTTTTCAGCCACACGCCCCTGAAACGCCGTGTTTCCGCCCAGTAACACCCATTTCCTGTCAATCACATTACGATCGCCGGAGCGATGAAAAAGCCGTGAGTAAAATTACTTTCTACATAGCAAAGTTACTTGGCGCAGTCGCAGTGCGAACATTGCGCATGCGTACTAAGCGAATTTTCATTGCGATGCGATGAAAAATACCGAGCGAACAACTCGGAATGAGGGCCATGGTTTTGCCCAATTGCTATCAAAAATCCTGCTGCGATCAACTTGGAATTACCCCCCATATTGCTTCATTATAGGTTTGCAAAACAAACTATGGGGTAAATTTACTAAGATGGGAGTTCTATTTAAGATGGGATGTTGCCCATAGCAACCAATCAAATTCGACTTCTCATTTTTCTAGCACCTTCTAGAAGATAATACATGGAATCTGATTGGTAACTAATCCCATCCCATCTTAAATAGAACTCCCATTTTAGTAAATTTACCCCTATGAGTCTTATTTTCATCCAATGACAATAATAAGGAATTTTAGCATTAACGGTAATTTCTCCCTGATCACACGACTTAGCAATACCTGCTACAGGCGTGCACCAGTGCACAATACAGCCAGGGTAACACTGTACAGCGCTATGGGTGATTCTTGTATGGGACTGGCGGTAACAGCACAGAAGCTAGCGCAGTTATTGGATGTACTGCTGCGTGTATATTGGTGTACCCCCTCCTTATTTCATATAGATCTCTACGATGCCGGGGCACACAGTCCAGAAGTCACTGTATATTCCGCAGTCAAGTCTTTACAGATGGAAAGAATTTCTACATAAAAAGAAAAAATGAAGAAGTTTGAAGCCGTGAGATGATTTCTTCTGCTTCGGTGGAGGTCTGTATATTCCGACCACCACCGCGTGATCCCTCTCGTAAGGCTCCAACGTCAACTGTTCCTGAGGTTTCATGTTTTCATGCTGCATTTTCTTTACCTCTGATGCAAACACAGCCTCTGGGGCTGCAGTGGAGTCAATGCAATTTGCCTTTATAGATATGACAAAATGGCCTCCGTTTTTCAGGAAATTGTGTGCGTTCAGGGTGACAATTCTGGTCTGATCAGGCTGTGCCACGTCTGCGAATATGACATCGACCATTCCTAGCAACATGCGGTTTTTGTGCGGGTGTCTGGCGTCTTCAATCACGGGGATGATGTTCGTACGCTTTTTGGCAACGTTAATCAGATCACGGCCCGATCGGTGAGAGAATTCTACGGCGTACACCAGCCCTTCCGGCCCAACCAAGTCCGACACATGGGATACGGTGGTCCCGGAGGCAGCCCCCAGGTACAGCACTTTGGAGCCTGGCTTAATATGTTTCTGATCCACTCCGACCAAAATGGCTGCCGCAAGCTTCGACCGGAACGGATTCCAGGCTCTGTATTCAGTCTTCAGTTCTCCCTCTTCAACGGAGATTCTCTTTTCTCCATATACGGATTTGCCAGGTACGAGGTTCTTGGTCACCAGCGCGTCCTCCTTCCCCCGGCAGATAAACACCCCTTCATGTCTGTGTGGCTCTACCACCACCTTCTTTCCAGCTCCGAATCCGCCTCTCCCGCCACGGCCCCGGAATCCACCTCTCCCACCACGAGGGCCGCCTCTTCCAAATCCGCCCCTGCCACCGAAACCACCTCGATCGCCAGATCCTCCTCTGCCACCGCCAAATCCGCCTCTGCCACCGCGATCACCAAATCCACCTCTGCCACAGCCTCCAAAGTCGCCTCCTCTACCCCACGGTCTCCACCTCTAAAGCTACCTCTGGGACTGAATCCTGGCCTCATGGTGCCTCCTCTGGCCGCGGTCACACCAGCGCTGCTGCAGCCGACTATTAACACCCAGCCGACTATTAACACCCGGTTAGACTTTTTAGTAGTCAGGGACTGGTTCAACTTCTTCAATTGAGCAGATAAATCGTCCGCCCACGGCGGGTTAGCTGCAGGGACCACATACGGTTGTACCGGGATTGGGGGTCCCATAGGGGGTGTTAGTTTAGTAACTAGCGTATTTAGAAGCGTGGAGAAAGTAGCCCACGGTGGGTCACTTTGGGCCCCCGTTGCCACAGTCCCACTGGGGGGCAAGGAGCCCCCAGAACCAGAGCCCGCAGCTGCTATAGTCTCCTCATAGGTATCTGTGGCTTCAGCAACACCGGCAGTGTGTTCAGCCCCAGAACCGTTACCCTCAGAAGCAGACATGATATAACTTGCAGTATCAGGTAACACAGTACAATTGTCAGCAGCACAAAACCTCTAGCCCAAACCCCTGCGCAGTGTAGTCAGCACTAGCAGAGATAAAGGAGAGATATGGTGACTAAATCACAGAGAAAAATACGTAATACAGTATATCTTTGTGAAAATCCTATATCAATATAAAACCTGACGCACCAAACCCCCTCAGGTTATAGAATATAGGGATAGCAAGTTGAGTGAAAGACACGAAATGGACACCACTCAGCTATCTAATGCACACACATATAGTCACAGTTTGTACAATGCAGAGGTTATTACTAACAATAATACTGCACTGGACCAGCTTTTATATATATATATATAGCTATGTAGTCAATAGATCTAACACTGCACAGTAAGAACTGGATGTATATCACAGGGTAATTGTACTATAAACCCCTGACTAAATGCACTCTTTCTTAACTATCACTGTCTAAATGACATGTAGAATACTTAAGTGTCATGTAAAGTCACAGCGCTGACAACCAGGCGGCTTTACATAGGAGGATTTGCCCAAGCAGTCCCAGGAACAGTGTAGCTGAGAGAAATGGCGCCCAAACACTGACAGGGAGTGAGGGAGAGACAGATATGCAGCTCCAGGGCGGGAACATTTGCTGGAAATGGCGCCCTGGGGCTGGGGGAGGGGCTCCAGGTCTAAGCCTTATCCCCCTGCTGGCAAAACCACCTGGTACTGCGGGCTACACACAAAAAGGTTTTAAGAGAAAACCTGACCTGCACCCATGCCCTGGTGATCTAGTGGGATCGCCTGTACTGCCACAGTGTCCACCGCAAGCGCGCGGCCCGCCTCCCACCGACCGCGCCGGATCGCGATAAAGCACGGGTCCCGCGAGCGGGACCCACTCACCACCTCCCGAAGCGCGGCCACGCGATCCCGGAGAGCCCCCGTTGTGTGTGCCTGACAAGAAGTTAACCGAAGCCTCCTGCTGTAGTTACCCGGCAACTAGGGATCGGGAGTGTACAGCGCCACTGGGGAGAGCTGGAGCTGCAGCAGTGAATGTCTTCTGACATTTACCACCGCTGCTGCCCTTGAAGTCTTCACTTTTCTTCTCAAAAAAGCTCTTCTTAGGGCTGCCTGGAGCAGCCCCTCTGTTATGTGCCTGCTATCTGCAGCACCAACTACAAAACTGAGCTCCTGTGCAGGGAGGCGGGGTTATAGAGGAGGCGGCGCTGTGCATTCTGGGAACAGTCAAAGCTTTTGAGCCTGTTGGTGCCTCGGATCAAGATCCTACTCTACACCCCTATGTCTTTCCTTGTGGAGACCAGTGTACCCCGCAGCAGAAAGAATGCTTTGCCCAATTCCACGAGGCAGGCGTTACCCTGCAAATGCTTCTCCACCACCCATTTATCTCATCCTGCAAAATGGCATCTGCTGTTCCGCGACAGCACATTCCTGCGCTCCAGAAAAAAATATTTTATTTAAAAAAAATAAAAAAAAAAAGTAATAATACGGAAGGGACAGGAGAATGTGATGTTTACATTTATCCACAGTGCGCCTCTGCGGAATTTACTGCACCTCCCCACCCTTAGGCGCAATTCTAGGGTGCAGCGGACACTCCCCAGAGTGGAGGGTAGGTGTGCTCCATGAGGTGCGTTTGGCAGGATCGCCTAGCACATTGGGAACAGGCCGAGGCATTTTGCCACACAGAGCCGCTGCGTTTCACAAATAACCGCCAGTGTTAGCTATTCGCAATGCAGTATTTGTAGACCAGCTGCACAACCAAGGTAAAGCCACTAGGTGGCGCCCAAGCGTTACAATCAAGAAGCAGTGAATATGAGCAAATCTCAGTTTCCACAGACTCCGTGTGGCTGAGTGTTATGGTGACCGTACACTTGTGCGATGCCCCGCGGCGCGACATTGTTGGCGGGGAAATGGGCTTGTGATAAGCTACGCAGTATTATTCGGAAGCATGATACTGTACTCTGTATGGGTCAGTTGCTATGGGTTACGGTACCTTAGGCTGGAAAGCTACAAACGGTTTGGCGGGCTTCGTCTTCCTCTCCACCTCCTCCGTCTCCGAGTCTTCGCCGTAACTCTCAAACTCGCTGGAGCTCCAGCCTACGTCCTCAAAGTCGTCCACGCAGCCGTCGCGGGTTATGTTCTCGTAGATCAGGTGGTGTCCCAGCCCTGGAAGGGGCAGGAGATATGCAAGGATGAGGCCCTCAGACACAAGTCTCCATCATGACATCAAGTAATCTACAACCGCCCCTCTAGCGCCACAAGGAAGGGGTCTCTCTCACCATCCTGGTTGTCATGGTCGCAGGGAACGTCCTCATAAATAATCCCGTCCTCAGTGCTATGAGAGCCGGAAGAGACACCTGAAATGAAGCGAAGTGTGTAAATAACATACATGATTACCATACGTTAATGCACACTCATCGCCAGGAATCTTGCCGGGCCGGGCACAGGTGACGTGTAAGATAGAAATATCACAGACACGTTCGCGGTCACAAGCGTGCCTCAGTACTGAGGGTGAAGGGGCACTCTCTCTGTGCCCACATTTCCCGGGTAACCAGGGCAGAGCACCAGGAACGTATCCTCTATGGCCCTCATTCCGAGTTGTTCGCTCGCAAGCTGCTTTTAGCAGCATTGCACACGCTAAGCCGCCGCCTACTGGGAGTGAATCTTAGCTTAGCAGAATTGCGAACGAAAGATTAGCAGATTTGCGAATAGACAGTTCTTAGCAGTTTCTGAGTAGCTCGAGACTTACTCCTACACTGCGATCAGTTCAGTCAGTTTCGTACCTGGTTTGACGTCACAAACACACCCAGCGTTCGCCCAGACACTCCCCCGTTTCTCCAGCCACTCCCGCGTTTTTCCCAGAAACTGTAGCGTTTTTTCACACACACCCATAAAACGTCCAGTTTCCGCCCAGAAACACCCACTTCCTGTCAATCACATTACGATCACCAGAACGAAGAAAAAACCTCGTAATGCCGTGAGTAAAATTCCTAACTGCATAGCAAATTTACTTGGCGCAGTCGCAGTGCGAACATTGCGCATGCGCAATTAGCAGAAAATCGCTGCGATGCAAAGAAAATTACCGAGCGAACAACTCGGAATGACCACCTATGTCCGATAAAATAACGTTGATAAATCACCATGTGTTGTATCTATTATATTATATATTCATTATCCCTGACAGTCATCTATGGACACAATCGGATCTCATACAACAAGCTCTGCATCGGGTTATATCACTATAGTGATCATTATATCATTTTAGTGATCATTAGCGAGCCACAGACCAGTGTCCCCCCTGCACCGGGTTATATCATTATAGTGATTATTAGTGAGCCACAGACCAGTGTCCCCCCTGCACTGATCACTACCAGGATTCAACTTACTCCAACTCCCCTCGTGCAACATCAATCGTACTAATAGAGATCAACTAGACACACAGAGGAGGGGGATCTGTCCTGTCACACATGTTACAGTCACACAGAGGAGGGGGATCTGTCCTGTCATACATGTTACAGTCACACAGAGGAGGGGGATCTGTCCTGTCATACATGTTACAGTCACACAGAGGAGGGGGATCTGTCCCGTCATACATGTTACAGACACACAGAGGAGAGGGATCTGTCCTGTCATACATGTTACAGTCACACAGAGGAGGGAGATATGTCCTGCCATACATGTTACAGACACACAGAGGAGAGGGATATGTCATAACATACATGTTCCAGTCACACAGAGGAGGGGGATCTGTCCTGACATACATGTTACAGACACACAGAGGAGGGGGATCTGTCCTGTCATACATGTTACAGTCACACAGAGGAGGGGGATCTGTCCCGTCATACATGTTACAGACACACAGAGGAGAGGGATCTGTCATAACATACATGTTCCAGTCACACAGAGGAGGGGGATCTGTCCTGACATACAAGTTACAGACACAGAGGAGGGGGATCTGTCCTGTCATACATGTACGCGTCACACAGAGGAGGGAGATCTGTCCTGTCATACATGTTACAGACACACAGAGGAGAGGGATCTGTCATAACATACATGTTCCAGTCACACAGGGGAGGGGGATCTGTCATAACATACATGTTACAGTCACACAGAGGAGGGGGATCTGTCCTGTCATACATGTACCAGTCACACAGAGGAGGGGGATCTGTCCTGTCATACATGTTACAGACACACAGAGGAGGGGGATCTGTCCTGTCATACATATTACAGTCACACAGAGGAGGGGGATCTGTCCTGTCATACATGTTACAGTCACACAGAGGAGGGGGATCTGTCCTGACATACATGTACCACACACACAGAGGAGGGGGATCTGTCCTGTCATACATGTACCAGTCACACAGAGGAGGGGGATCTGTCCTGTCATACATGTACCAGACACACAGATGAGGGGGATCTGTCCTGTCATACATGTACCATACACACAGATGGAGGGGTGTCTGTCCTGTCATACATGTACCAGTCACACAGAGGAGGGGGATCTGTTCTGTCATACATGTACCATACACACAGAGGAGGGGGATCTGTCCTGTCATACATGTACCAGACACACAGAGGAGGGGGATCTGTCCTGTCATACATGTACCAGTCACACAGAGGAGGGGATCTGTACTGTCATACATGTACCAGTCACACAGAGGAGGAGGATCTGTTCTGTCATACATGTACCAGACACAGAGGAGGGGGATCTGTCCTGTCATACATGTTACATTCACACAGAGGAGGGGGATCTGTCCCGTCATACATGTTACAGACACACAGAGGAGGGGGATCTGTCCTGTCATACATGTTACAGTCACACAGAGGAGGGGGATCTGTCCTGTCATACATGTTACAGACACACAGAGGAGAGGGATATGTCATAACATACATGTTCCAGTCACACAGAGGAGGGGGATCTGTCCTGTCATACATGTTACAGTCACACAGAGGAGGGGGATCTGTCCCGTCATACATGTTACAGACACACAGAGGAGAGGGATCTGTCATAACATACATGTTCCAGTCACACAGAGGAGGGGGATCTGTCCTGACATACAAGTTACAGACACATAGAGGAGGGGGATCTGTCCTGTCATACATGTACGCGTCACACAGAGGAGGGAGATCTGTCCTGTCATACATGTTACAGACACACAGAGGAGAGGGATCTGTCATAACATACATGTTCCAGTCACACAGGGGAGGGGGATCTGTCATAACATACATGTTACAGTCACACAGAGGAGGGGGATCTGTCCTGTCATACATGTACCATACACACAGAGGAGGGGGATCTGTCTTGTCATACATGTACCAGTCACACAGAGTAGGGGGAGCTGTCCTGTCATACATGTACCATACACACAGAGGAGGGGGATCTGTCTTGTCATACATGTACCAGTCACACAGATGAGGGGGATCTGTCCTGTCATACATGTACCAGTCACACAGAGGAGGGGGATCTGTTCTGTCATACATGTACCAGTCACACAGAGGAGGGGTATCTGTCCTGTCATACATGTACTAGTCACACAGAAGAGGGGGATCTGTTCTGTCATACATGTACCAGTCACACAGAGGAGGGGGATCTGTCCTGTCATACATGTACCAGTCACACAGAGGAGGGGGATCTGTCCTGTCATACATGTACCAGTCACACAGAGGAGGGGAATCTGTCCTGTCATACATGTACTAGTCACACAGAGGAGGGGGATCTGTCCTGTCATACATGTACTAGTCACACAGATGAGGGGGATCTGTTCTGTCATACATGTAACAGTCACACAGAGGAGGGGGATCTGTCCTGTCATACATGTACCAGTCACACAGAGGAGGGGGATCTGTCCTGTCATACATGTACCAGACACACAGATGAGGGGGATCTGTCCTGTCATACATGTACCATACACACAGATGAGGGGTGTCTGTCCTGTCATACATGTACCAGTCACACAGAGGTGGGGGATCTGTTCTGTCATACATGTACCATACACACAGAGTAGGGGGAGCTGTCCTGTCATACATGTACCATACACACAGAGGAGGGGGATCTGTCTTGTCATACATGTACCATACACACAGATGAGGGGGGTCTGTCCTGTCATACATGTTACAGTCACACAGAGGAGAGGGATCTGTCATAACATACATGTTACAGTCAAACAGAGGAGAGGGATCAGTCCTGTCATACATGTTGCAGTCACACAGAGTAGGGGGATCTGTCCTGTCATACATGTACCATACACACAGAGGAGGGGGATCTGTCTTGTCATACATGTACCAGACACAGAGGAGGGGGATCTGTCCTGTCATACATGTACCAGTCACACAGAGGAGGGGGATCTGTCCTGTCATACATGTACCATACACACAGAGGAGGGGGATCTGTCTTGTCATACATGTACCAGACACAGAGGAGGGGGATCTTTCCTGTCATACATGTACCAGACACAGAAGAGGGGGATCTGTCCTGTCATACATGTACCAGTCACACAGAGGAGGGGTATCTGTCCTGTCATACATGTACCAGACACAGAGGAGGGGGATCTGTCCTGTCATACATGTACCAGACATAGAGGAGTGAGATCTGTCCTGTCATACATGTACCAGTCACACAGAGGAGGGGGATCTGTCCTGTCATACATGTTACAGTCACACAGAGGAGAGGGATCTGTCCTGTCATACATGTACCAGACACAGAGGAGGGGGATCTCCTAACAATCTCATTAAACAGATATCTGTGACAGAGAACAGTATAACCCCCGTAGCTCTATATATAACATAGGAGGAACCAGTGCCCCAGTCCCATGTCACCTCCCCTGGTAACGTATTATCCATACAGTAAATGAACCAGTGATGAGGGTACTCCCATGCGGCGAGGTACTCACGTTTCTTGCTCAGACTCTTCTTGATGCTGTATGTATGGAGGTCCAGCTTTCCCCGGCCTCCGGGATCCCCATTACTGACAGCCGAGGCGTTCCTGGAATACAGGGAACACAGGGAACATTGTAAGTACATATCACTGGCCTGTCTGTGTCACTTCCTGTGTGCTGATCCTAGCGGGCCAGGGGCCACTCCAGCCCCAGCACCGGCCTGGCACGCTATATATACTCTGTAATACTCTATACATGCAGCGCAATGCACATACCGGCTCTGTAATGCAGAGACCGGTGCAGAAATCACCAGGGGGAAACACATGAGAGAAGCAACTCTGTCACTGAGCTCTCCCTGGTGCAGCTGTCTCTGATTGCCTCTGGGAGGTCTCTCTGCAGTCTCGCAGACAGCCCATGTCATTGATTAGACAGGCAATGCAGATGAGAGGCTCCTGTGTGTATGGGCAGGAGACGGGACACATAAGGGGTGCAGAGCCCCAGCATCACATTACCTGCTGCACTTAACCCCTCACACGCCACCACTGCCCAGCAGATCCCTCCAGATCCATCAATCCAGCAGCAGGAAGTGTGGATCCAGAACTGCCTGCAACATTCTGACCGGCTCCAGTCACACACAGCCAGGGCCTCACTCCCATCCCCACCCTCCCTCTCTCCTTCCTCCCTCCCTACGTCTGCCTCTCCCAGGACTCCACAGACACAACGCAGGCGGAGCACAGGGTACTGTCCACACATGTGCTCGACACAGGGTCTGCACCTCGTCCCATATCCCCGGGAATACCTTCCACTGATCCCACACCGCTGGCCGTGACTGGGATGAGGTGCATGGGGAATGTGTGCAGAATTCACCCAGCCTCTGGCCATCAGTACCGCCTGCCAGGTATGGGCGAAGGAGGGTTGCTGTGCCAAGTAGGGCAGCACGGAGGCGTTGTGGTTAGCATTACTGCCTCAGCACTGAGGTCTTGGGATTGTTTCCCACCATTTCCCATGTGTGTGGAGTTTGTATGTTCTCCCTGGTGTTTGTGTGAGTTTCCTCCCACACTCCAAAAGTATACTGGTGGGTTCATTGGCTCCTGACGGGTGTATACATGTGATAGGGAATATAGAGCGTAAGCTCCACTGGGGCAGGAGCTAATGTCACTGTGTAATTAAGAAGTCTATGTTCTACAACTTGGAGAGAGATAAAGTATCAGCCAATCAGCTCCTAACTGCCACGTTACAGGATGTGAAAAGTGAGAAGCTGGTTGGTTCGTACTTTTTCTCTCTCCACTTTATCACTCTCCAAGGTTTAGGTGTCTATGTATTAAGCATTGGAGAGAGATAAAGTGGAGAGAGATAAAGCACCAGCCAATCAGCTCCTGCCATTTTTTGTAAACACAACCTGTAACATGACAGGTAGGAGCTGATTGGCTGGTACTTTATCTCTCTCTCTCTCTCTCTCTCTGCTTTATCTCTCTCTAGAGCTTAGTACATAGACCCCTATGTAGTCGCTGCGGAATACGTGTGCGCTATATAAATACGTGTAAAGGCTGCGTCCTGTATTTGGGCTTACTGACAGCCTGGGAACCCTTCTCTATGCTGCCGTCAGAGACATCAATACAATCCGCCGGCTGTCAACGCTTGGTGGTAACACTACAAGTAACAGCATGCCTGGCCAGCCTCATGCTGGGAATCGTGGTTTCACAACCAGTGGCATTCCCTTCTACACTATCAGGCGGAACAATCGCTGGTTTGTGGGTGTTTTATTTAGGAAATGAAACTTAACAAAAAACAAAAAAACCTGAATAAAGGGAGGCGGGACTTTCCATAATACAGCGTCCGGGAATGCACACATCCAGCAGCGGCAAACGCAGGACTTGTATGAAGGGGGGTTCCAGAGAGGGGGCGGAGCCACACATGGGGAAACATGCCACTATAATACAGGCATTGTAACGGTGGCGTAATCCCCCTATCATTGTGCAGGTTGTCTGGAGTTCCTCCTCTATTACATGTACTGGGACCCTTCACGAGGGCACTCGGCTAAGTACTGCACCTGATTGGGAGTGCCAGACCCTTAGATATATATATATATATATATATATACATACACGATCAGCAATCCAGTGTCTGTCAGTGCTGCACCCGCTGCCCTCACATACCATAAAGGTAGAAGTACACCACTCAAGGTGCAGCACTCATAAAATTACATGAGCAGTATAGTGCAACGTTTCGATGAGACATATATATATATATATATATATATACACACACTCCCACACACATATATATATATAAATACTGTATACACACACACACACACATATATATATATATATATATACTGAAGGAGCGTTGCTGGGGCAGCGTGAATGGGGGGAGTAGTGTCGGCGTTATCGGGGTGGCTGCTCCGATCTCAAAAATGGCGGCAGGCATCCTCTTGCTGTCATAGCCAGGCTGCGCTGGCAGGAGCCATGCTGGGTGGCCTTGTCCTGCGATGGGCGGCCCCCAGCATGCGTTCAAAGCATTCTAAATTCTGCTAAAAATAGGATTTTAATTACCTACCGGTAAATCCTTTTCTCGTAGTCCGTTGAGGATGCTGGGGTCCACATTAGTACCATGGGGTATAGACGGGTCCACTAGGAGCCATTGGCACTTTAAGAGTTTAATAGTGTGGGCTGGCTCCTCCCTCTATGCCCCTCCTACCAGACTCAGTCTAGGAAACTGTGCCCGAGGAGACGACATACTTCGAGAGAAGGATTATACACAGATAGTGGCTCACACACAAGGCAAACCAGGCTAACTTGCCTGAAAACTCAGCAACAGCTGAAACATTACTGAACCCAGTAACGAAACGCAGTACTTAACTAAGAACAAAGCAGTACTGAACCAAGTAACCACTGCAGGATAACAAAGCGCTGGGCGGGCACCCAGCATCCTCTACGGACTACGAGAAAAGGATTTACCGGTAGGTAATTAAAATCCTATTTTCTTACGTCCTAGAGGATGCTGGGGTCCACATTAGTACTATGGGGATGCACCAAAGCTCCCAGAACGGAAGGGAGAGCGCGGAGGCTCCTGCAGAACTGATTGACCAAACTGTAGGTACTCTGAGGCCAAAGTATCGAACTTGTAGAACTTTGCAAACGTGTTCGACCCAGACCAAGTTGCAGCTCGGCAAAGTTGGACTGCCGAGACACCCTGGGCAGCCGCCCATGAAGACCCCACCTTACGAGTAGAGTGGACCTTAACAGACGTAGGACACGGCAATCCTGCCGTAGAATATGCATGCTGAATAGTGAACCTGATCCAGCGAGAAATCGTCTGCTTAGAAGCAGGACAACCAATTTTCTTGGGATCATACAGGACAAACAGAGAGTCCGATTTTATGTGACAAGCAGTCCTCTCCACATAGATCTTCAAAGCCTTCACAACATTCAAGGACTTTGATGCAATTGAGGAGTCAGTAGCAACTGGCACCACAATAGGTTGGTTGATATGAAAAGCCGACACAACCTTAGGAAGGAACTGTTGACGCGTCCTGAGCTCCGCTCTATCTTCATGGAAGATTAAATAGGGGCTTTTACAGGAAAGCCCCCAATTCCAACACACGTTGCGCAGAAGCCAAGGCCAACAACGTGACAGCCTTCCATGTGAGAAACTTGACCTCAGCCACCTGTAAAAGGCTCAAACCAATCCAATTGCAGGAAATGCAACACCACGTCAAGATCCCAGGGTGCCATTGGCGCCACAAAGGGAGGCTGGATGTGCAGAACCCCTTTCAAAAAGGTCTGAACCTCAGGGAGGGCAGCCAACTGTTTCTGGAAGAAAATAGATAAAGCTGAAATCTGGACCTTTATGGATCCCGACCGCAGGCCCATATCCACACCTGCTTGCAGGAAGAGGAGAAACCGTCCAAGTTGAAACTCCACCGCAGGAAATTTATTGGATTCACACCAAGACACATACTTTTTCCAAATTCGATTGCAATGTTTAGACGTAACTCCTTTCCTAGCCTGTATCCTAAGATCATCCCGAAGAGGAAGAGGAGTAGATCCAGCAGATCCGCGTACCAAGCCCTCCTTGGCCAGTCCGGAGCAATGAGGATCGCCTTAACTCTTGTTCTTTTTACAAGTTTTAGAATTCTTGGAATGAGTGGAAGTGGAGGGAACACATACACTGACTTGAACACCCACGGTGTTACCAGTGCGTCCACCGCCACTGCTTGTGGGTCTCTCGACCTGGAACAGTACCTCCAAAGTTTCTTGTTGAGACGCGAAGCCATCAGGTCTATATGAGGTACACCCCAACGACTGGTCACCTACGTGAACACCTCTGGATGGAGGCCCCATTCTCCTGGATGGAGATCGTGCCTGCTGAGGAAGTCTGCTTCCCAGTTGTCCACTCCCGGAATGAAGATTGCCGACGACGCCACTGCGTGCCTTTCTGCCCAGAGGAGGATTTATGTTACCTCTGACATTGCAGCTCTGCTCTTCGTTCCGCCCTGTCGGTTTATGTAGGCCACTGTCGTTACATTGTCCGACTGCACTTGAATGGCCTGATCCTGCAGAAGGTGTGCTGCTTGTATTAGACCATTGTAGACGGCTCTTAGTTCCAGGATGTTTATTGGAAGAAGGGATTCCTGACTTGACCACCTTCCTTGGAAGGTTTCCCCTTGGGTGACTGTGCCCCAACCTCTGAGACTTGCATCTGTGGTTAGAAGGATCCAGTTCTGAACCCCGAACCTGCAGCCCTCCAGAAGGTGAGGCAGTTGCAGCCACCAGAGGAGTGAAATCCTTGTTTTCGGCGACAGACGTATCCTCTGGAGCATGTGTAGGTGAGATCCCGACCACTGGTCTAGATCAGGTGGAAGGACCGAGCATGAAATCTTCCGTACTGTAGAGCCTCGTAAGAGGCAACCATCATCCCCAGAAGGCGAATGCACTGATGAACCGACACCCGGGCAGGCTTCAAGACCTCCCGGACCATTGACTGTATCACCAACGCTTTCTCCACTGGTAGAAACAGGATCATTCCAAGGAAAGACAATCTCCTTGTCGGCTCCAAATGTGACTTTGAAAGGTTCAGGATCCAATCGTGCTCCCTGAGCAGATGAGTCGTGAGAGCAATGGACTGTAACAACTTCTCCCTGGGTGATGCCTTTATCAGCAGATCGTCCAGATATGGAATTATGTTCACGCCCTGTCTGCGGAGAAGAACCATCATCTCTGCCATCACTTTGGTGAAGACCCTCGGCGCCGTGGAGAGACCGAACGGCAGTGCCTGAAACGGATAGTGGCGGCCAAATTGGAATGTGGAGGTACGCATCCTTGATATCTAGGGACACCAGAAACTCCCCCCTCCTCCAGACCTGAGATCACCGCCCTCAGAGACTCCATTTTGAACTTGAACTCGCTTAGAAAAGGGTTTACGATTTCAAGTTCAAAAATGGCCTGACCGAACCTTCCAGTTTCGGTACCACGAAAAGGTTTGAATAGTTACCCCTGTTCTGCAGATGAGGTCGAACAGGAACAATGACCTCTGACTTTTCCAATTTTTGGATGGCTTCCTGTAGGATAGCCCTGTCTGTCAGCAAAGCTGGCCAGCCAAAATTGAAGAATCGGTGAGGCAGGAGTTTTTGAAGCTCCAGTCTGTACCCCTGGGACACAATATCCTGTACTCAGGGATCCAGGCCGGACGACACCCAGACGTGGATGAAACACCTGAGTCTCGCCCCCACCAGCCCGTCCTCCAGGCTGTGCGGTCCACCGTCATGCTGAGGATTTTGAAGTACCAGAAGCAGGCTTCTGGTCCTGGGAACCTGCAGGTGCAGGTTTTTGGGATTTTGAACAACCTCCTCTAAAGAAGGTGGTAGAAGGCTTGGACTTCTTTGTCTTAGCAGTCTGAAAGGACTGCGACGAAGATGAAGAGAAGGGTTTCTTTGTAGAAGGTGGAGCTGAGGGAAGAAAAGGTGACTTATCCGCGGTTGCCGTAGAAATCCACGCATCTAACGCTTCCCCAAATAGAGCCTGACCTGTGTAGGGTAGGTTCTCCATACTTCTCCTGGATTTCGCGTCGGAAGACCATTGGCATAGCCAGAGTCCCCTGCGAGCTGAGACAGACATGGAAGATATTCTTGCATTCAGCGTACCCAGATCCTTCATGGATTCCACCATGAACCCCGCAGAATCCTGTATGTTACGTAAAAACAGTTCAATATAACTTCTATCCAGTGTTCTAAGCCCTCTAGTAATGTGCCCGACCACTTTACTATAGCTTTAGAGATCCACGCACAGGCAATAGTAGGCCTTAACGCCACCCCTGAAGCAGTGTATATGGATTTGAGCGTAGTGTCAATCTTACGATCAGCTGGTTCTTTTAACGCGGTAGAACCCGGGACAGGTAAAACAGCCTTTTTTGACAGTCTAGAAACAGATGTGTCAACTATGGGAGAGGTCTCCCAACTTTTCCTATCCTCTGCAGGGAAGGGAAAAGCAACCAGAATCCTTTTTGCGGCTCTGGAAATTTTTCTCCGGGTCTTCCCAGGATTTAATAAATAGAGTTTTTAATTCTTTGGACGCAGGGAAGGTTAGCAAGGCTTTCTTACTGTCAGTGAAGTAAGCCTCCTCAACCTGCTCAGGTGTTGTGTCAGCAATGTTTAATACATCTCTAATGGCCTCAATCATTAGCTGCACCCCCTTTTCAAGGGATCCCGCCCCCTCAGCACGTCCCCATCACCATCCGCCATGTCAGAGTCGGTATCCGTGTCATCTTGCATAATCTGGGCAAGTGCACGTTTCTGTGGGTATACATTAGGGGTGTTAGAAGGAATAGGAATGGAACCTGACCAAACTGCCATAGATTTCTTTAAAACCTGAGTTTCAGTCTCAGTAAGGGCCACCCTAGTGGAGATCTGAGAGATCATTCTCTTAATAGAAGTGAGCCATTCTGGCTCAGTAACAGGAATCTGAGACAATACATTATGTTCCTGGGTACATGGAATGGACTCTTCTGGAGAAGAAGCGTCCTCTGCAGCATAAGACACAGAGTCCCTGGATATGGTTATGTGAGAAAGCACACACACACACACACACACAGGAAAATGTCAGACACAGTTTTCCAACAAAATCCTTCAGAGAAGCACAGAGCTTGGAGCCAGCACACACACACCACTTCCCTAGGTAGATATAATACAATTACCTAGCGCTGACTGTGTACCTTAATAGCCTACACAGTAATTACACAGCCTCCCCCCCCCCCCCCCCCCCCTTCTACAACCCCCTGGTACCGCACAGGATAGCTGGAGTTGCTTGGAGGACCAGCTCTCCCTGTCAGCGTCACTGTAGAGGATCTGCAGGCAGGAGAATGGCGCTGGTGAGCTGCTGGATCCGTTCTGAGGAGAAGCTCCACCCCTTGAACATGGCGCTGGTTCCCGCACTTTACATCGTTATACTGGCCTGAGGTATGTTGCTGGCAGCGTTACTGAAGCCCCTGACAGCGTGAGTGACCAGTGTAGGGCATAGGCGCTGGCTCAGGGCGCCCCTCATAGCGCCGCACTATGTACCGCTGAGCCTCCGCTGCACGGTTAATACCTCGCTCCCACCCTGGTGCCGCCATCTTCACACCGGCTCCCCGCTTGTCAGGGGTGCAGGTGACTCACTCGACACCGGAATCTTCTGGCTCTGTTAGGGGGTGGCGGCATGCTGCGGGAGTGAGCGGTCGCCTGGGGCGGCTAACGATCATCACCCTCAGGTGTCCTGTCAGCGGAGATAGTGGCTCAAACCCCGCAGGGCGGACACTACTCTCCCCCCCCTTAGTCCCACGAAGCAGGGAGGCTGTTGCCAGCAGCCTCCCTGTGCCTAACTAACTCTTAGAAAAAAAATACAACTAAAGTAGCGCTAGGAGCTCCCCTAGCTGTGACCGGTTCCTCCGGGCACATTTTCTAAACTGAGTCTGGTAGGAGGGGCATAGAGGGAGGAGCCAGCCCACACTCTCAAACTCTTAAAGTGCCAGTGGCTCCTAGTGGACCCGTCTATACCCCATGGTACTAATGTGGACCCCAGCATCCTCTAGGACGTTGGAGAAAAGCTGAATTTGCAATCCTTACTGAATAATGTTCATGGTCCATTATTCTCTGGAATACATCAGCATAGCGTGTATTGCGGAGAATAACGGACCGTGTTCGCATTGACCACCCTGGCAGGCTTGTATCTTGTGACTGTTTGTCCTGACTCTGGATTTTATTTCTTACGCACTTTAAGTGAATTTTTTGCTGCTACCTCTATGATGCTATAAATCTTTTTTCAAGCATTAATAGTGGAAGTGCGGGCTCTTTGTGGAATCTATGGTAACAGTATTATATGCCGCCACTCTGCCTCATTATATGGTTTTGGATGTGTGCAACGAGTTTTTCATAAAACTTATACTGTATACACACAGATAACATATGCAGTACTGTGCAAAAGTTTTAGGCAGGTGTGGAGAAAATTCTACAAAGTAAAAATGCTGCTTTCAAAAATAAGTGTTATTAGTGTCTTTTTATCATTTAACAAAATGCAAAGTGAATGAACAGAAGAGAAATCTAACCAAAGCAATATTTGCTGTGACCACCCTACCTTCAAACAGCATCAATTCTTCTAGGTACACTTGCACACAGTTTTGGAAGGAACCTGGCAGGGAGGTTGATCCAAGCATCTTGGAGAACTAACCACAGATCTTCTGTGGATGTAGGCTTGCTCAAAGCCTTGTGTCTCTTCATGTAATCCCAGACAGACTCAATGATGTTGAGATCAGGCTCTGTGGGGGTCATATCATCATTTCCAGGACTCCTCGTTCTTCTTTACGCTGTAGATAGTTCTTAATGATATTGGCTGTATGTGTGGGGTCGTTGTCCTGCTGCAGAATAAATTTGGAGTCAATCAGAGCCTTCCTGATGGTATTGCAGGATGGGTAAAAACTATCTTCAGCGTAAAGAAGAACGAGGAGTCCTGGAAGTGATTATATTGCCCCCACAGAGCCCTGATCTCAACATCATTCAGTCTGTTTGGGATTACATGAAGATACAGAAGGATTTGAGCAAGCCTACATCCACAGAAGATCTATAGTTAGTACACCAAGATGTTTGGAACAACCTCTCTGCCGAGTTCCTTCAAACACTGTATGCAAGTGTACCTAGAAGAATTTATGCTGTTTTGAAGGTAAAGGGAGGTCACACTAAATATTGATTTGATTTAGATTTCTATTCTGTTCATTCACTTTGCCTTTTGTTAATTGCTAAAAAAATAAAACTACTAACACTTCTATTCTTGAAAGCATTCTTACTTTCCAGTAACGCCTGCCTAAAACTTTTGCACAGTACTGTATATACAGTATGTACACGTATACACATATAAAGAAACACATACACATTACGTGTCTTGTCTTCTTTCAGGAGCATTAGACAAGAAACTACTGGTAACTGCCGCGATTCACGGGTCTTTAAAAAGGGGGCGGGGGATCAAATGCCACAAGGGGTGGGGCTTGACTGCGGCAGGTGACTCCATTAAAAGAATAAATTTGACCCATCAGAGGGGTGGGGTGGGGGGGTTCTGGGTACTCAGAAACCCCCCCTACGTGTGCCAGTGCCATGTACTTTATAAACTCCTGTACACAATACAATATATATATGTAACCAGTGAGGTCTGATGGCATCAATTATCAGCAGAGAATTCTGATATCATCAGTTATAATTGAGTTTTGATGTCATCGGCTATAATCACTGAGTTCTGATAAGGAATAACTTGCACTCTACTGTAAATTATAACAGATATAAAAAGTCACCTCAGATTTCCAAGACCTGAATATAACCACTATGGCTACCGTACCACCCCGCATTTTAAGTGTCGCTATTAGGTGAGACCACTGAAGGAGTGTGGTCACATAAGAATGAGGCGTGGCCACGCACATTAGGTTGCGCAGAGCACTACAGAAAAGCTAGGCCGCACCAAACAACCCCCTTCTAAAAACTCACATCTGGGACTAAGGATGGTCGTCCACGGGTTATTAATCGATGGTCATTTTTTATTCTGATATTTACCATCGATGGTTTGGGCATGTGCAGAGTAACAGGAACGGCGACCACGCACGCACAGTAATTAAATGTTGTGGGATTTGTCACCGTTCCTCCCCCGTTGGTGGTAAAACTATGAATGCTTGGGATACGGCCACCCCTATGTGAGATGTATGAAGAGATCATACCTCAGACGGGCCCTGCGCTATCAGTATGGCGTTCTGCAAGTGCGGTCAGGGGAACTATCGCAGACACGAAACGCTATCAAACTAGCCAGCTCCACATGTACTGAGACGGCCGATGGGGCAGTACAGTGACCGGGCTGCGCTTCACAGGTGGCAGCAGAGGGACGAGACGCACAATGTCGCAGTTACCAGGACACACACAAAGCGTATCACAATCACAGGCCCAGGCTGATCCCTATGCAGAATGCGTCCTCATTGCTTGGCTGGTGACAAAAGGTCGCCCTGACAACCCAAATCTATGCCGTGGGTGGGGGCCAGATCCTTACACACAGGCCCACAAAGGCCGCAGCAGATCTGAGTGATTATTCTCCCCACGGCTAACAAACAGAAATCCCCGGCTAGATCCGGCTGCGTGTCGCTTCCCCTAACCGGAGCGTCGCTGCACAGACATTCACCCCCTGACACATACACAGTGATACGGTCTGCAGATTATTACATTACTGACCTCGCTTGTGATCTGCAGAACATTGCTCTGTCCCATCTACCCCCTTACAGATACACACATATATTCTGCAGATTATTACATTACTGACCTTTCTAGTCATCTGCAGAACATTGCTCTGTCCCATCTACCCCAACAGAAACGCACATATATTCTGCAGATTATTACATTACTGAACTCTCTAGTGATCTGCAGAACATTGCTCTGTCCCATCTACCCCCTGACAGGTACATAGTGATATATCCTGCAGATTATTACATTACTGACCTCTCTAGTGATCTGCAGAGCATTGCTCTGTCCCATCTACCCCCTGACAGGTACATAGTGATGTATTCTGCAGATTATTACATAACTGACCTCTCTAGTGATCTGCAGAACATTGCTCTGTTTCATCCACCCCCTCACACATACATAGTGATATATTCTGCAGATTATTACATTACTGACCTCTCTAGTGATCTGCAGAACATTGCTCTGTCCCCTCTACCCCCTGACAGAAACATACATATATTCTGCAGATTATTTCATTACTGACCTTTCTACTGATCTGCAGAACATTGCTCTGTCCCATCTACCTCCTGACAGGTACATAGTGATACATTCTGCAGATTATTACATTAATGACCTCTCCAGTGATCTGCAGAACATTGCTCGGTATCATAGACCGTCTGACACACAGTAATATAGTATGCAGAATAAGTAATTATTGGAAAGCAGCCTCAGTCCAAAGCTGCCCTTATTGCCATAACATGTGCTGTACTTAGGCAGTAGTGGATCTTGCCACGGGCAAGCAGGAGCTTTGCCCGGGGCGCCGCCTTCCGGAGGGCGCCGCACCATGGCAAGATCCGCTGCTGCTGTGCCCCCCGCTGCCCGCTCTGTCCCGCTGCCCACCGCTGTGAAGGGAACTAGACGCGTAGCATCTAGTTTCCCTTCGTGGAGAGGACCTTTGCTGTGCGGTGCGCGATGACATCATCGCGCACCGCACATCATTTCAGCGGCGCTACTACTGTACAGGGGGCGTGACTGACCACGCCCCCTGTATGAAGCCACGCCCCTATTGCCCACCCGGGGCGCAAAAAGCCCCAGAACCGGCCCTGTACTTAGGGGTACTCCATTCCAGCAAATAGATGCATGCTACACCATCCAGGGGGGGTTTATTACAGTGGAGGATGGGGGAGCACCCAGGAGAGAGATATTCAGAGAGAGGGGAAGAGAGACACACACAGATTCATGGATATATAATAGAGAGAGATTACGCGGTACCTCGGCCCCCTACAGAAGCGTATCAGGTTCTCCCACTCGGGAAAATAAAGCCAGCATGTAGCAGTGGGGTGGATAGGGGATCAGCGCATGGTCCCCTCTGGGAATACTCTGCAGTCCGGAGCTCCAGTGATACTAAAATAATCCCGGCAGAATTTCCCACAATTTCAAAATATCTTTTTTCTCTGGAAATATTTCTTTAACCTTTCGCAGCCGGCTCCCAGGAGACATGTGGACGGTTCTGCTCCATAAACAGTATTTCTTCTCTTATTATCGCCTAAACCTCGCGTCACCACCGGCAGCTCCGGACACGCAGGCGCAGATTCCTTTCACAAAGCTCCCAGCACTTTTGGGGTCAATCCAATTAGGTGTGAGTTGCCTTGTGCGAGCCGTTCTCTCGACGAACTCGAACAGTCAATTACACTTGCAATCCAATTCCAAACCCATTGCTTTTCCAGAGGAAATTCACGTTTTTTATGAGCACCCCCTGAGGGTGTGAGGAGGTGGAGAAAATCTTTACTTTAAGGTAAAAACTGTTGGCACTTGTTTCAGATAGACTTGGACACCCCATCCTCCTTAATGATTAATTAGGCATTTGGAAGTTTCTAATTAGCTACTTGGGCCAATAACTACATGAGATACAGGACACAGCAGTGGGCAGGACACAGTAAGGGGACACAGGACACAGCAGTGGGCAGGATACAGTAAGGGGATACAGGACACAGCAGTGGACAGGATACAGTAAAGGGACACAGTACACAGCAGTGGGCAGTATACAGTGAGGGGACACAGGACACAGCAGTGGGCAGGATACAGTAAGGGGACACAGGACACAGCAGTGGGCAGGATACAGTAAGGGGACACAGCAGTGGGCAGGATACAGTAAGGGGACACAGTACACAGCAGTGGGCAGGATACAGTGAGGGGACACAGGACACAGCAGTGGGCAGTATACAGTGAGGGGGCACAGGACACAGCAGTGAGCAGGATACAGTGAGGGGACACAGGGCACAGCAGTGGGCAGGACACAGTAAGGGGACACAGGACACAGCAGTGAGCAGGATGCAGTGAGGGGACACAGGACACAGCAGTGTGCAGGATACAGTAAGGGGATACAGGACACAGCAGTGGGCAGGATACAGTGAGGGGACACAGGATACAGCAGTGGGCAGGATACAGTAAGGGGATACAGGACACAGCAGTGGCCAGGATACAGTTAGGGGACACAGGACACAGCAGTGGGCAGGATACAGTAAGGGGATATAGGACAGCAGTGGGCAGGATACAGTAAGGGGATACAGGACACAGCAGTGGGCAGGATACAGCAAGGGGATACAGGACACAGCAGTTGGCAGGATACAGTGAGGGGACACAGCAGTGGGCAGGATGCAGTGAGGGGACACAGGACACAGCAGTGGGCAGGATACAGTGAGGGGACACAGCAGTGGGCAGGATACAATAAGGGGACACAGGACACAGCAGTGGGCAGGATACAGAAAGGGTACACAGGACACAGCAGTGGGCAGGACACAGTAAGGGGACACAGGACACAGCAGAGGGCAGGACACAGTAAGGGGATACAGGACACAGCAGTGGGCAGGATACAGTGAGGGGATACAGGACACAGCAGTGGGCAGGACACAGTAAGGGGACACAAGGCACAGCAGTGGGCAGGACACAGTAAGGGGATACAGGACACAGCAGTGGGCAGGATACAGTGAGGGGATACAGGGCACAGCAGTGGGCAGGATACAGTGAGGGGATACAGGACACAGCAGTGTGCAGGATGCAGTGAGGGGATACAGGACACAGCAGTGGGCAGGATACAGTGAGGGGACACAGGACACAGCAGTGGACAGGAAACAGTAAGGGGACACAGGACACAGCAGTGGGCAGGATACCGTAAGGGGATACAGGACACAGCAGTGGGCAGGATACAGTGAGGGGACACAGGACACAGCAGTGGGCAGGATACAGTAAGGGGATACAGGACACAGCAGTGGGCAGGATACAGTGAGGGGACACAGGACACAGCAGTGGCCAGGATACAGTGAGGGGACACAGGACACAGCAGTGGGCAGGATACAGTAAGGGGATATAGGACAGCAGTGGGCAGGATACAGTAAGGGAATACAGGACACAGCAGTGGGCAGGATACAGTAAGGGGATACAGGACACAGCAGTTGGCAGGATACAGTGAGGGGACACAGGACACAGCAGTGGGCAGGATACAGTGAGGGGACACAGCAGTGGGCAGGATACAATAAGGGGACACAGGACACAGCAGTGGGCAGGGTACAGAAAGGGTACGCAGGACACAGCAGTGGGCAGGACACAGTAAGGGGACACAGGACACAGCAGTGGGCAAGATACAGTAAGGGGATACAGGACACAGCAGTGGGCAGGATACAGTAAGGGGATACAGGACACAGCAGTGGGCAGGATACAGTAAGGGGATACAGGACACAGCAGTGGGCAGGATACAGTAAGGGGATACAGGACACAGCAGTGGGCAGGATACAGTAAGGGGACACAGGACACAGCAGTGGGCAGGATGCAGTAAGGGGATACATGACACAGCAGTGGGCTGGATGCAGTGAGGGGACACAGCAGTGGGCAGGATGCAGTGAGGGGACACAGGACACAGCAGTCAGCAGGATACAGTGAGGGGACACAGGATACAGCAGTGGGCAGGATACAGAAAGGGGATACAGGATACAGCAGTGAGCAGGATACAGTAAGGGGACACAGGACACAGCAGTGGGCAGGATACAGTAAGGGGACACAGGACACAGCAGTGGGCAGGATACAGTAAGGGGATACAGGACACAGCAGTGTGCAGGATACAGTAAGGGGACACAGGACACAGCAGTGGGCAGGATACAGTAAGGGGCCACAGGACACAGCAGTGGGCTGGATACAGTAAGGGTACACAGGATACAGCAGTGGGCAGGATACAGTGAGGGGACATAGGACACAGCAGTGGGAGGATACAATAAGGGGACACAGGACACAGCAGTGGGCAGGATACAGTAAGGGGATACAGGACACAGCAGTGGGCAGGATACAGTAAGGGGGATACAAGAAGGACAGCACAGGGCAAGATACAGTAAGGGGACACAGGACACAGCAATGGGCAGGATACAGTAAGGGGACACAGGACACCGCAGTGGGAAGGACACAGTGAGGGGACACAGGACACAGCAGTGGGCAGGACACAATAAGGGGACACAGGACACAGCAGTGGGCAGGATACAGTAAGGGAGATACAGGGAGGACAGCACAGGGCAGGATACAGTAAGGGGACACAGCAGTGGGCAGGACACAATGAGGGGACACAGGACACAGCAGTGGGCAGGATACAGTAAGGGGACACAGGACACAGCAGTGGGCAGGATACAGTAAGGGGGATACAGAAAGGACAGCACAGGGCAAGATACAGTAAGGGGACACAGCAGTGGGCAGGACACAATGAGGGGACACAGGACACAGCAGTGGGCAGGATACAGTGAGGGGATACAGGACACAGCAGTGTGCATGATACAGTAAGGGGATACAGGACACGGCAGTGTGCAGGATGCAGTAAGTGGACACAGGACACAGCAGTGGGCAGGATACAGTGAGGGGACACAGGACACAGCAGTGGACAGGACACAGCAGTGGGCAGGATACAGTGAGGGGACACAGCAGTGGACAGGACACAGCAGTGGGCAGGATACAGTGAGGGGACACAGGACACAGCAGTGGACAGGACACAGCAGTGGGCAGGATACAGTGAGGGGACACAGGACACAGCAGTGGGCAGGAAACAGTAAGGGGATACAGGACACAGCAGTGGGCAGGACACAGTGAGGGGACACAGGACACAGCAGTGTGCAGGATACAGTAAGGGTACACAGGACACAGCAGTGTGCAGGATACAGTAAGGGGACACAGGACACAGCAGTCGGCAGGATACAGTGAGGGGACACAGGATACAGCAGTGGGCAGGATACAGTGAGGGGACACAGGACACAGCAGTGTGCAGGATACAGTAAGGGGACACGGGACACAGGACACAGCAGTGGACAGGATACAGTAAGGGGACACGGGACACAAGACACAGCAGTGGGCAGGATACCGTAAGGGGATACAGGACACAGCAGTGGGCAGGATACAGTGAGGGGACACAGGACACAGCAGTGGGCAGGATACAGTAAGGGGATACAGGACACAGCAGTGGGCAGGATACAGTGAGGGGACACAGGACACAGCAGTGGCCAGGATACAGTGAGGGGACACAGGACACAGCAGTGGGCAGGATACAGTAAGGGGATATAGGACAGCAGTGGGCAGGATACAGTAAGGGAATACAGGACACAGCAGTGGGCAGGATACAGTAAGGGGATATAGGACAGCAGTGGGCAGGATACAGTAAGGGGATATAGGACAGCAGTGGGCAGGATACAGTAAGGGGATACAGGACACAGCAGTTGGCAGGATACAGTGAGGGGACACAGCAGTGGGCAGGATGCAGTGAGGGGACACAGGACACAGCAGCGGGCAGGATACAGTGAGGGGACAAAGCAGTGGGCAGGATACAATAAGGGGACACAAGACACAGCAGTGGGCAGGATACAGAAAGGGTACACAGGACACAGCAGTGGGCAGGACACAGTAAGGGGACACAGGACACAGCAGAGGGCAGGACACAGTAAGGGGACACAGGATACAGCAGTGGGCAAGATATAGTAAGGGGATACAGGACACAGCAGTGGGCAGGATACAGTAAGGGGATACAGGACACAGCAGTGGGCAGGATACAGTAAGGGGATAGAGGACACAGCAGTGGGCAGGATACAGTAAGGGGATACAGCACACAGCAGTGGGCAGGATACAGTAAGGGGACACAGGACACAGCAGTGGGCAGGATGCAGTAAGGGGATACAGGACACAGCAGTGGGCAGGATGCAGTGAGGGGACACAGCAGTGGGCAGGATGCAGTGAGGGGACACAGAACACAGCAGTCAGCAGGATACAGTGAGGGGACACAGGATACAGCAGTGGGCAGGATACAGAAAGGGGATACAGGTTACAGCAGTGAGCAGGATTACAGTAAGGGGACACAGGACATAGCAGTGGCCAGGACACAGTAAGGGGACACAGGACACAGCAGTGGGCAGGATACAGTAAGGGGATACAGGACACCGCAGTGTGCAGGATACAGTAAGGGGACACAGCAGTGGGCAGGATACAGTAAGGGGACACAGGACACAGCAGTGGGCAGGATACAGTAAGGGGCCACAGGACACAGCAGTGGGCTGGATACAGTAAGGGTACACAGGATACAGCAGTGGGCAGGATACAGTGAGGGGACATAGGACACAGCAGTGGGAGGATACAATAAGGGGACACAGGACACAGCAGTGGGCAGGATACAGTAAGGGGATACAAGATACAGCAGTGGGCAGGATACAGTAAGGGGGATACAAGAAGGACAGCACAGGGCAAGATACAGTAAGGGGACACAGGACACAGCAATGGGCAGGATACAGCAAGGGGACAAAGGACACCGCAGTGGGAAAAACACAGTGAGGGGACACAGGACACAGCAGTGGGCAGGACGCAATAAGGGGACACAGGACACAGCAGTGGGCAGGATACAGTAAGGGGGATACAGGAAGGACAGCACAGGGCAGGATACAGTAAGGGGACACAGCAGTGGGCAGGACACAATGAGGGGACACAGTACACAGCAGTGGGCAGAATACAGTAAGGGGATACAGGACACAGCAGTGGGCAGGACACAGTAAGGGGATACAGGACACAGCAGTGGGCAGGACACAATGAGGGGACACAGGACACAGCAGTGGGCAGGATACAGTAAGGGGACACAGGACACGGCAGTGTGCATGATACAGTAAGGGGATACAGGACACAGCAGTGTGCAGAATGCAGTAAGTGGACACAGGACACAGCAGTGGGCAGGATACAGTGAGGGGACACAGGACACAGCAGTGGACAGGACACAGCAGTGGGCAGGATACAGTGAGGGGACACAGGACACAGCAGTGGGCAGGAAACAGTAAAGGGATACAGTACACAGCAGTGGGCAGGATACAGTAAGGGTACACAGGACACAGCAGTGTGCAGGATACAGTTAGGGGACACAGGACACAGCAGTGGGCAGGATACAGTAAGGGGATACAGGACACAGCAGTGGGCAGGATACAGTAAGGGTACACAGGACACAGCAGTGGGCAGGATACAGTAAGGGGACACAGGACACAGCAGTGGGCAGGATACAGTAAGGGGACACAGGACACAGCAGTGGACAGGATGCAGTGAGGGGACACAGCAGTCGGCAGGATACAGCGAGGGGACACAGGACACAGAAGTGGGCAGGACACAGTGAGGGGACACAGGACACAGCAGTGTGCAGGATACAGTAAGGGGACACGGGACACAGGACACAGCAGTGGACAGGATACCGTAAGGGGATACAGGACACAGCAGTGGGCAGGATACAGTAAGAGGATACAGGACACAGTAGTGTGCAGGATACAGTAAAGGGATACAGGACACAGCAGAGGGCAGGATACAGTGAGGGGATACAGGGCACAGCAGTGGGCAGGACACAGTGAGGGGATACAGGGCACAGCAGTGGACAGGACACAGTGAGGGGATACAGGGCACAGCAGTGGGCAGGACACAGTGAGGGGATACAGGGCACAGCAGTGGGCAGGATACAGTGAGGGGATACAGGGCACAGCAGTGGACAGGATACAGTAAGGGGATACAGGACACAGTAGTGGGCAGGATACAGTAAGGGGATACAGGACACAGCAGTGGGCAGGATACAGTGAGGGGACACAGCAGTGGGCAGGATACAGTAAAGGGATACAGGACACAGCAGTGGGCAGGATACAGTGAGGGGACACAGGGCACAGCAGTGGGCAGGATACAGTGAGGGGATACAGGGCACAGCAGTGGGCAGGATACAGTGAGGGGATACAGGGCACAGCAGTGGGCAGGATACAGTGAGGGGATACAGGGCACAGCAGTGGGCAGGATACAGTGAGGGGATACAGGGCACAGCAGTGGGCAGGATACAGTGAGGGGATACAGGGCACAGCAGTGGGCAGGATACAGTGAGGGGATACAGGGCACAGCAGTGGGCAGGATACAGTAAGGGGACACAGGGCACAGCAGTGGGCAGGACACAGTAAGGGGATACAGGACACAGCAGTGGGCAGGATACAGTGAGGGGATACAGGGCACAGCAGTGGGCAGGATACAGTGAGGGGATACAGGACACAGCAGTGTGCAGGATGCAGTGAGGGGATACAGGACACAGCAGTGGGCAGGATACAGTGAGGGGAT